>NC_082665.1:84319695-84922387 GCF_025265405.1 Mesoplodon densirostris | reverse complement strand
AACATTTTTTACAGATGATCACTTTTCTGTACTTTGACAACAGGACATGATTATAAAATACAAAGTGAAATGTTATCCTAAGAGCCTGTTATTTTTTAGATTTCTCTGCAACCTTGGGTATGTATGAATTAGTTTTAACTAAATATTAGCATTTAAAATATGTAGCTATTTATATAAAATGTTTTATTCTGCTTTCAATTATCAGTTTTTTCCAAATATTTTCATAACAATTTTAAGTTTCAGACAGGATTTAAGCCTGGAAGAGTGTCCAAAGCTTTAGATTACAACAGGGACTCTAGCCACTGAAGAAGCCAAGAGACTTATTTAGTTGTTATCTAGACAGGGTTTATCAACAGCAACATTACTGACATTTTGGGCTGAATACTCTTTGTTGTGGGGAGCTATGCTGGGTATCATAGCATGTTTAATATCTCTGACCTCTACCCACTAGATGTCAGCAGCACCAGGTTTCCCCCAGCTGTAACAGCCCAAACTATCTCCAGACAATGCTAAACGTACTGGGGTGAGGATGCAAAACTACCCCGAGCTGAGAATCACTGATCTGGAGGTAGTCAGTTTAACTTTTTTTTTTTTTGCGGTACGCAGGCCTCTCACGTTGCGGAGCACAGGCTCCGGATGTGCAGGCTCAGCGGCCATGGCTCACGGGTCCAGCCACTCTGCGGCATGTGGGATCCTCCAGGACCGGGGAACGAACCCGCGTCCCCTGCATCGGCAGGCAGACTCTCAACCACTGTGCCACCAGGGAAGCCCCAGTTTAACTTTTTTGTATTAGTGTTTACAGTCCAAACATGTGACACTTGATAGTCTAATATTCTACCTAATTCAATTTGAATATCTGAACACTTATTTTAAGAAAAATGAAAAACCATGCCAAGAGAACTTACATGTCTGAGTCAAATCACTATAAGGTATTATTTAAGTATACACTTTTCAGGTAACCAGAAGTTATGATTTGGTGTAAGAATGATAAGAATATTCCACAGGTATCACACTTTTCCTGGCCAAATTACTTATTGAAGAGATGGAATATCACCATTAGGAGACTGCCTAGCTTTGAATAAAGCATGATGGTTGCTTGTTTTTGGTTACTTGTTCCTCCCTTTCCAATTAAAATGAAGGATATACAGTTCTGATTTTTCATTCTAACAAGGTTGCCCAGTAGAAAAAAACATTTTCAAGTGAAAGACAAGGACGTTTATGAATCAACATAGTTCCACCTCAAGTCCCATATAACATTCAGTTTTAATTTATTATTGGTATTCATTAAAAACAAAAAACAAAAAAAACGGTTATTATCAGATTCGCACTATTGAATCAACAGGTTATTAGAACATTTAGGCTTCTACCTGTCACGGGACAATTAGGACTGTTGCCGTATTTCAATGACAGACAACCTGGGACCTTTCTTGTGGTTCTGTTCCTTGATGTCCTCTGCCTTACTATCTGCTACTATTTGTTCTCTTCGTTTTTTCCATTTTGTGTCATTTCATGTATAATCTGTGGGTTGACAGTCTGCTTAGAGGACCACTCATATTTCAGAAAATGTACCTATCCCATGTGAAATTATATAGTTTTAATTTAGGGCAATACCTTCAACACATTTTAGAAATAATTTTAAAGCATCAACCTGAATTTAAAGTCACCTTACCACTCAAAGCTCCAAATCACAAGTAGTGGTAGCATGATGAGACAAAAAAAGTTTCAAGTTGCTATATGCTACCATCTGAAGCTGGCAAAGTTCTGTAGCCCCCCCCACCCCGGTTATTTCTATTTTCTATAGCTTAAGCATACTAAACAAGGTTTTAAACAATTTTTTTCACTGTTGTTTACTAGTGACTTCCTATGTTTTAACTTATATTCACACTATATCAGAGATACTAAGCAACTGTGGAAATACCATCTGTATTTTTTTTTAAAATAAATTTATTTATTTTTGGCTGCATTGGGTCTTCATTGCTGTGTGCTGGCTTCTACTCTTTGTTGCAGTGCACAGGCTTCTCATTGCGGTGGCTTCTCTTCTTGTGGAGCATGGGCTCTAAGCACGCAGGCTTCAGTAGTTGTGGCATGTGGGCTTGATAGTTGTGGCTCACGGGCTCTAAAATGCAGGCTCAGTAGCTGCGGCGCACGGGCCTAGTGGCTCCGTGGCATGTGGGATCTTCCTGGACCAGGGCTCGAACCCATGTCCCCCGCATTGGCAGGTGGATTCTTAACCACTGCATCACCAGGGAAGCCCCATCTGTGGTTTTTTAAAGTAACATTAAAATAGCAAACATACTTCAAGAGGATATTTATAACATTCAAGGCCTAATCCATAACTTACTTAAGTGGACGGCAAACCAGGGTATTGTGATTCATTTATAGCATTCCTCAATAATCTAATTTACAAGAATACAGCTTAAAAATCTAAGAGGAGGGCTTCCCTGGTGGCGCTGTGGTTGAGAGTCCATCTGCCGATGCAGGGGACACGGGTTCGTGCCCCAGTCTGGGAAGATCCCATATGCCGCAGAGCAGCTGGGCCCGTGAGCCATGGCCGCTGAGCCTGCGCGTCTGGAGCCTGTGCTTTGCAATGGGAGAGGCCACAACAGTGACAGGCCCGCGTACCACAATTAAAAAAAAAAAAAAAAAAAAAATCTAAGAGGAATGAATAGGTATGATGCTTTTTTATCTTTATTGAAACAGAATCCAAATTTTAGCAAGCAAGAACCACAGGAAACTGAAGTATAGTATATAGCTATAACAAAGCTTTTTTCCTAATAAGACCTGAGGTTTAAGGTAAATGTGGGTGTTTGCATCAAAATTAAATGGCCCAGATTTACTAGGCTTTGAAATTTTATTTTGCCTTGGTAATATTTTTATTTTCTCCATTTTCCACTGTAATGTAAGTTATTGTTCTTTCTCTTATTCTGATAAATTTTATTCTAATTGCTCTTTGTGAACTAACAGAGAGCAAGAAACCAAATGACTGAGGTTAGTATCTGTCTAAATTAAGTGCATAAACAGGAACAACAATGCTTTAGGAGGTAGACTGCTGAATATCTATTTTGGATGCTTAGGGGTAGTTTCCTATTTTCTTTCATATAGTTGAGGCGGTTGAACAAGACACTTTTGGATAACTAAAGTACTATTGATAAAGCTAAAATTCTTTTGATATAGCACAGACTTATTTCTACAGGCTAAAAGACCAGAATCCAAATAAGTTTATATGTTATGCCCGGCTTAGAAGAAGTACACTGAAAAGAAAAAGGGAGAGATGACTAGGTAACAACTCTGATCTCGGTTAATCCAATCTCCAAATTACTAAACAATAAGAAAAACATTTTGGTTGTTTTAAATTTTAGTTTAGATTTTATAATATGAAGACAAAAAGCATATGAAGTTGAAAATTGTGACAAAACTAGCTACCCATGAAATGCTACACAGAGCTAACAAAACCCCACTTGCTTACACTTATGTTTTAACAATGGGACAGCAGCTCCCAAACAAGGTATATATAAACAGGGAAATGTACAAACATAAAAAGCACAACGGCCAATTATAATCTAACACTTTTGGAAGGCATGTGTATAAGTGCCGCTAAGGACAAGAAACAGAATTCTACCATTTTTGTATCATTTATAGCATCTCAGCATAGTGACTCATTAGTTCATTCATTCAAATAGTCAACAATGAAATTTTAAATGACTTCAAATACTAGAAATGCCTACTTGAAGACCCTACTATACCATTATAGATACTTAAAAAAAAAGTTTACTCTTATGGACTTCTAAACTTTAGTGCTTTTTAGTCTTAAAAATAAGTTTTCACTTTAGCTGGATTTATATTACTTAGGTTGTTAATCACTACCACTGGCCAAACAGCCTATACATTTTATTCAAAGTAATCACTTATGTCTTAGATGATGATATTCTGATGTCTCCAAGTTCCCAGCCTCCCAAACCACAGCTAGTTTTTAAGATGTTATTTAGTGGGAGATAAGGTAATGAAAACTGCATTCTTACTTACCTTCAAATGCTTTATATCTCTAGTGCAGGAGTCTAAGATTTTGATAAGGAACTAAATAAAAATCCATAGAAACCACTGCCACTTTCCCTCAAACTTTTAAATAGGGCATCATTCGTTCTATCTAGTCCAATCCCTGTTTCTTCTTCCTAACAGGTGAGTTTCTAAGGTTCTTATCTGTAAATTTAATCAAATGGAATTCAATTTGTTAATGTGGAAAGTTTATCTCAGTATTAAAAATGATTTAAACAATGTAACTGTTAAGATGACATAAAAAGGTTGAGATTATTATGAGGACAAATGGCTTAAGCATCCTGGGCACTTAAGAAGCACATATTTAATATAAAGTTTACAATTTAAAAACTACTCTTATTTACATCTTTGGGAAGTTACTTTATTTAGCTCCCTTTATTTACTGAATTATGTATACAGAGGCAATATCAAGGGAAAAAAAATCACCCTCTCAAGGGTTAAAACGCAGCCTATTTTGATGAGTCTATCACAGGTGTAAAACTTTGATTATCCCTGCGTGACAGTAAATAAACAGCAAATAAGATAAACACAATGATAGGCTCCTGCAAAATGGTATCACTATCAAATTTAGTATTCTAAAGGGGCATCTTTAATCCATAATTAACCAAATCAAACCCCAGAATACAAAAAGTCCATAAAAGTTAAATCTGATTAAAACACACACACACACACACACAGCTTTAATCCCACATTTATGTAAATTCAAATCTTATTTAGAAATGTATCTGCTGATGATTTCCCAACATCGATTTGAAAATAAGTTTGGGTTATAGAAGTATTACAAATGAACTGAAGATGTTAACATAAGTCATCCCAGAATATTTCTTTACCTTCTACATACACTATGTACGTCTAAAAGTAACATTTTTTTTAAAAAAAGCAGTTGAAGAATATAGACTAAAATGGAAACAGAGGCTAACACTTTATAAGTTTCTTACTGGGAACACTCAGTCATACTAATCAAACTTTTAGTATCAAACCAAAATTCCCAAGTTAGTTTAAAATCAGTAGTACAGGACACTAAAGAATATTAGCAGCTATTTCTATATCACAATATAGTTTTCCTCTTATTATTGTGCTCTTGGTGATTGTAGGTAGGACAAAGGAAAAGAAGATAGCCTCAAATCAAAAGGGAATTTTAATATGTCTGACAAAGCCATGTTTTACACTAAGAACATTTTTGAAAGGTAAGACAGAGAAGATAAGGAATTTTTCTTACCAAGCAACACTGGTAGAAAATATCTTTACTCAGATAACGAATACAGGGTTTCTAATAAAAATCAGCTTAACACCAGGCACTTAATTTTATACCCCTTTAAAAAGACTTTAAAAGTTGTGATACTTAAGAATGAAATATCAGTTACTTTCTGATCTTCCACTAGAAGTGGTTCAAGTAGGCCATTTGAAACAAAACAAAGAGCTTGAATAAGCTTTTAATTGACCATTCTAAGCATTAAAAAAAAAGTTAAATCAGTTCGGTGCTCAGGTAAATTTGTGAAACACCAAGTATATAGTTTTTTTCTTTTGAGTATATAATATTAGTAGAGATGACAAACGAACAAAAGTAAAGGAAAAGAACTACTAAAAGATAACAAATCTCATTTAAAATGTTATCTTAAAGAGAAATACACACAGAAATGATAAATAGTTGCTATGTCCCTGTCACGCTAAAGCAGCACAATAATATTGGTGTTTAATATTTATTTTACTACGCCAATATTTACGTGCTGCTAGAGCGGAACAAGTATGTCTGTCCACCCAAACATAAAATGAGCATATGATAATGAAATTACAGTTCTGAATGAATTTCCTTAAATTTCTAGAGCAGCAAATAATGATTCGCATCTTGACTGTAGTATGTAAACCATGATGTGCTGCTACAGTACTTTAAGGCCTCAAAAATACAGGATTCATCCAATAGGGAAAAATTCCTTACACTTTATTTTTAAAAAACGGGGGAAGAAAAAAAGAACGAGAACCTCTAATATCTTTAATAAATTTACCTGTAAGATTAAAAATCTATTATGGTCCAAGTCAATTCCATGGCTTCGAAGAAGATTTCCAACATCCTTAAATGTTTTCTTCTTCCCACTTATGTGATAAACAGAAGTATTATCTCTGTAGGCCGTTCTGGATACATAAAAGTTACTGTTAGGAACTACTTCATAATCATCCCCTTCCTGTTTTGAGGAAAAACAAAACCAGAAAACAATTGTTGGTATTAAGTCAGAGGTTTGCTCCAAATTTCACTCACTTCATACTGAAATCAATTCTATGGCTTAAGAACTTCAATTGAATATGCACATAAACTGACAATAGTTCTTAGAATTAATCTTAGCACAGATTAGAAATAATTTTTCAAGTTCTTTGATTCCTTCCTCATAGATCACAGAAACCAAAAAGTCAAAGCAACCAAACAAACAAAAAAGAAAACACCCCACCTTCAAGCCTAAAAACGTATTTGACTGAGAAAAGAATTGATGAAGGGGCACAAGAAACCCACTGTATCCAAAACAAACTCACCCAAATTATTAAACCATGTTGACAGATTACTAGTCCATTAAAAAAAAGTTGCAAGAGATGATTTGAGAAAAAAGGAAGGAAGGTATAGTAGTGGGATGATACAGCTTAGTTTTTTTTTCTTTTTTGGGTGAAGAATACGTCATTAATTGAAGGTAAAAAAAATTGCAAAGAATTGACAACTACATTCCCCTATTTTTTTAATCAAACAAATTTAAAAAATGAAGTGCAAATCTGCTTTAACATTAAAACTTGCTTTCCTTTAAAAGCTATGTCATTTTGAAATCATGGTTTTTAAAATTTACACAAATCAAGTGTAATTAATAAGCAATGGAATCAAATCTGATTTACTGGCAATCTACTTTCCAACCCAAACTGTACAATAGAAAAGCACTAAGAACCAAAATGAAAATATATACCACCACGTAGATTTAATTAAAGCTGTTTATATTAAAATTAAAACAAAACCAAAATAAGACCTAGAGGCCAAATCACATCCTCATTTCATTATGTAATTAGTTTTCTACTGGTGATGCTTGGGCGTCATTTTTAGGTTCCAGTCAGTCATTTTTGAACCACGTATTTCCAAAGTTAATTATTAAATAGAAGAGAAAAAAAATCCCAATACCAACAGAGCCAAGTGAATAATCTAAATAGGCATTTTACCTATAATTGTCTCCTCTTCTAGAAAACAAACATGTTACCTTACCCTTCCCCGTTTTAAAAGGGCAGTTTACTTCAAACTGAAGCAAAGCTCTTTCATATCACCTATACAGACGACTATTAGTAACATTAAATTTAATGTGAATTGAAATAAGGGAGATGGTAAAGTTAGTCAAACTGTTAACATTTTCAAGTTTAGGTAACTTATCTGAAAGTAATAAAAACATAACTTTAAAAATGAATCCAAAATTTATAGTAAAAGAATGCTTACTTGGTACTCGGGATACAAAAACTGCTCAATGTTTTACACCAAAAAGGTAAGCATTATTATGAGCTACTTATAATTCATTTCCCTGGCTAAAAAATTTAATATTTTAAGTTTAACAGCCACTACCACCAATCCTCAAAAAAAAAAAATATGGTCATGGAGGTAACGAAATAAATATTGGTTCTGCTTTAACCATATACTAATTTTTACGAGCCAATTTAAGCCAAAAATAATAAAATGTGCAACGTATTGAAATCCTTTGTGTTCCTTACTTGAAGTTGCAAATAACTAAACAAAGCCCCTTACCTTATCAATTATCTTTTGAAAATGAACTTCTACAGTACAACTCTGAATATCCTTGTGTTCATCAGAATTGTGTATTAGAACTGAGAGTTTTTTAGATCTTATTTTTTGCGCTCGATAGCCAAACACAAAAAGCATAGAATCAATAACATTGGATTTGCCACTGCCATTTGGCCCAATAATACAGGAAAAGCGCTGCATAAAAACAGGAAAAAAAAAAAAGTTAAAGATAGCTGTTTTCATATATCATGTCTCTTATATCACAAGCTTCAACACTTTAAATAAGACTATATTCTAATTTTAACTCAGACTTTTTACAAAATTCATTCTATAGTTAAAGAGAAAATACTCCTTTCAAACATAAAACCCACCAATTCTATTCAGTATGGAAAACTTTAAAAAGAGAGGTACCAAAAGATAACCAGATAAACAAAAGCTAATTTCAGTTGTTAAAAGCATAGGAAACATACCATATTTTTAATCAATCAGCATAAATACAATAACTACAAAATTGAAACATTTTGTAATAAAGATGCATTACCTTACAACGGTTATTTTAAAAAGGTCAAATACCTTATGGAAAGGTCCCAGAATTTTTTCCCCAGCATAGGATTTGAAGTTCTGGTTTACAATATGAGTTATCATAAGACGAGGAGCTCCAGCTTCGTTGGTCATTGCTGGAGGTGGGGGAGGAGGGATGCTATTCAAAATCTCTTCTAAACTTCTATTATCTATTTCCTCACTTGTAGTCTCTAAGTCAGTCAAAGGAAAGGGAAAACAAGGGTAAAAAAGCCTGCATTAGTGAAATTAGTTCGGAGGACTACTGCCTGCTAATCTCTGGAGAGATGTTATTTATGAAACCTAGGAATCTGTATTTTCACTCAAATACAGTATTATCCTAAACTCACAGGAGATGAGAATCTTTTGGTTTGGTTTTATAACAAAAGAAATTCTTGAAAGAAATGACACCAGTAACAAAATTCTATAGAAATATATCTTTTAGGAGCCGAAACACTATGTCGTCATGCAAATCTGGGAAATCCACAACCACTTGATTCCCTGCTCCCTGTCTATAAACAGGTGGTTAAATCCTAAGGCTCTAGATAAAACTCTCTCCGTATCTGTGAGCACCTGGAACCTTAACTCTGGACACTCGCGAGCTCTAGAGACACTGTCACAGGGGTTTCATGTCATTCAGTTCCTGGACTCACAAAAGCTACGGTAGTTTGGAGTAAATTATCATCTTCTCTTAGCAATTTAAGACCACGAAGGTGAAGTTACAAGGTCAAGAAACTTTTCATCATATTATAACATACAGTCAGGCTGACTCTGAAAAACAGTCCACTAGCTCCTGGCTGACCATGTCGATTTCCGTGGAAATAGAAGACAA
Organism: Mesoplodon densirostris; assembly: GCF_025265405.1. Lineage (NCBI taxonomy): Eukaryota > Metazoa > Chordata > Mammalia > Artiodactyla > Ziphiidae > Mesoplodon > Mesoplodon densirostris. The sequence goes on along the minus strand of NC_082665.1, from coordinate 84,913,190 downwards.
TGAACAGAAATTCAGAATTGAAGCTATTTACTCGCCCCCATCCCCTCCGGCACCGTTACACCGATACTGCACATTGTCTAATCTGTGAAAATCGCCAAATCGCTTTCTTGAGCGGCTCTACCGGACCTTCAGATGTCAACCCCGCAGCCCCTCTTGTCCGCGCCCAAGAACATCAGCCAGTCCTGGGCTGGGCGCGGATGCACCCTGGTCTCCCCCGCGTTTGCCCGTGGCGTCGCGAAGGGCTACTCACCTGCGGTGGCAGGCGCGAGGCTCCCCGCGCGGCCGGGCGGCGGCTCGGGCTCCGCGTCGCTGCTGGCGCCGTCCGGGGACTGCGGCGGCCTTTCCTCTCTGCGCCGGGCGGTGGAGGGCTGGGTGCCTTTACGGGGCATGGTCGCTGGGGCCGAGGGAGAGTCGGGAGCAAGTCGGGCCGCGGGCCAGTGCCGGTACGTCCCCCCACTCCCCGGGCCCCGCGGTGAGACGGGCTCAGCCCCCCACCCCGTCCCACTCGGGGAAAACTCCGTCCATCCGTTTTCGAGAGCCCCGTCGTCAAACCCCGCTCAACGCCAGCGGGTCCTCGAGAAAGAAGGCACAAAAAACTCAAGTGCCAAGAAGGCGGGATTCGTTTTCATAAGTCCTAAGCAAGTGGGAAAACCTAGACGTGCTTGGGGATCAAGCAAGAATAGAGCAACTGCTTAGGTTCTTTTTACTTTTCAATGCCCCCACGCCGTCCGCCCACAGTATAAGTGTGAAAGACTATTCTAACGTAATTTCTAAACGAAGCAATTCCCATACGCTAGCATTTGCGGACATTCCCACGCTCTCTGGGCTAGGGATGCAAGCGCACAGATTCTGAGAGACAAGAGTTCGTTTGAGGGGCTATCTATCACCTCTTCCCAGAGCAACGAAGAACCAACTGGCGGCGAGCCGCCCACTTTCCTCTCCCCGCCATTTAGCCCTCGGCGCAGTGGACGGCCCGGGGTCTTTGAGGTCTGCTCTCTACAGTCCGGCCGGGTCCGACCACTCGCGATTTTCAAATGGGAAGCCGGCAGCGCCGGCTCCGGTTCAATCGCCTCGAGGTGGCAGGGGTCTGTCCCTCCGGGGTCCGCGGCAGAATCCCGTTGGACAATAAACTACGAAAGGTCACCAGTTAAGGGCTCAGACCCGGTGGTTAGTCCCTTGCGGGAAGTGAGACGGGCAGGGGGCCACGCTACAGTCTGACCAAGACCGAGATTTCTGAGAAGAGGTCCGCGAGGCTGAGAGGCTCCCCCCAACCCCCACCCCCGGGCCCCCAGTCTCCTGAGCAACGCTTATGTAGCTCAGAGAAGTGGCGCCCGGGAGAAGCGCGCGGGAGCCTCGACTGCCGGGGAGCGGCCGAGGGGGGAGGGGTGACAGCGAGAGAAATCTCTCGGCGGCAGCCTCAGCCTAGACTTCGGCTGCTCCAACTCAAGGCCTCTACTTTCCAGGAGCCCGCGGACGGGACAGGAAGTAAGAGTGTGACAACCTGATCAGGAAAAGAAGTATTTTACCTGCCGGATAGTCCACTCAGACCAAGGTTGGAAACGGTTGCATATCCCCCCCTCTCTTACCGGTGTTTCGGCTGCGGGTCCTTCACTCGAAAATGGCGCCTAAAATACAAACTCGAACGGAAATTCGTTACAAATGCGCGCAATGCTTTCTGGGAACCACTAATTTGAAAAAAATGCGGCGATTATCGCCGCCATCTTCTGGTCGCTTACGCGCATGTGCGAACTGCTGGCGGGACCCAGGCGGCAGGGGACGTTTTCTATTAAGTGAAAAAGAAAAGCGAAACAGTGTTTTCCGTGGGCCTACGGCAATAGCACTCTTATAAAAAATATTTTTTAAAAAACCTTGAGAATTTTGAAAAAGATAAAAAAAATAGAGTTGGGTTCCGCCCACAGCTAAAGGCAAGGCTCAGTCGTCCAATGACGCCCCTTAAGGAGAGGGCGAGCTCGCTGAGGGGCGGGGTCTAGGGCCGGGTCGGGTGACGCCCTGCAGGGAAGTATCGCGGGAAGAGGGAGTGAGCTTAGCTCTTAGGAGTCGCTATGGTGACAGGGAGGCCTGAGGCTTCTTGGTAACTGGGTCCACTTCTGTGAATACGATCGCCACCGCTTTCCTGGCACTTAAGGTAAATCTCTTTACTTCTAGGCGAGAGGTGAGGAAAGGGTTTGGAAGCTGTAGCCATTACTGGATCCACCTTCCCTGCTATGAGGGTGTGTGCGGAGTGGAGCATCAGTTATTTTCCGTCTCCCTGGGGGCGGTGCGGCTCTGGACGTAGCTTTTGGGATGCAAAGGAGGAAGCCCTGAGTTTGGAGGGAGTAGAGGGGTAACAAGGAGAAGAGAAAACCTGGATTGGTGAATGATCGTGTAGTGAAAAGCAAAATAATGATTTCGAATTATTGGTGTTAGGTCATTAATGTCACTAGTGAAAGGGGGTTTCGCGTTTTTAAAATCATTTGGCTGAAAGACTCTGTAATGGAAGAAACGATTTGCTGGTGTCTGGGTATGAGAAAATTATTGATCAGCAAATATTTCTTAAGTAGCTTTTGTATACATTGCACTGTCAGGCATAATCAGGATTATTAAGCAAGTATTTCTGTTCCCAGAGAATCTAGTTTTGTTAGTAGGTTTTTAACCAGGAGTTTGTGGATCTGGTGGTAGGTGATTGGAATTCAGAGGAGTTTATACCACCTCTTCTCCACTTCCCCCCCCCCCCCGCCTCCCGCCCCCGAAATCGTATACAAAATTCTAGGTGCTTGTGAATTTTTCTGGGGAGTTAGTGTTCCCAGAACTTTGATCAGATTCTCAAACGTGATCCTAATCCCTCACAATGTTAACCATTAATTGATTTGACTATGTCCAACAAGCATTTATTCAACAACTCTTAAGTACTTGACATTGAGAACTGGGAGCCTCTTTTATTCCCCCTTTTAACTTTTGTATACTTAGGACTTGGCATACTCAAGCCCCAGTAAATCTGCTTTATGAATGAATTTACATTGTCATTCTAAGTAAGTAAGTATGACTCTTGCCCTGAGGAGCATATTCAGGTTCAGTGTTTCTCAAGAGGAGGTGTGGAGGACACTCCCCTCAAGTGTAAGAATTTGGTGAGGTTGGGAGACTGGTGTGATTTGAATAAACATTGACTTGATATTGTAATATACCTTTATGTTTGAAGTTGTAAAAAATTATTGTTTTCATAAGACAAACTACAGACAATAAAGCTCAGTGGAAAAAAAATTTGTCTGGTAGGTGTACCAAAAAATGTAGCAATCAGTTCTCTTTGAAAATATCTGGAATCTTTTGGAATTTTGCAGTCTGTAAAACACTATTAAAACTGAGTTGGAGGGCTTCCCTGGTGGCGCAGTGGTTGAGAGTCCGCCTGCCGATGCAGGGGACGCGGGTTCGTGCCCCGGTCCGGGAAGATCCCACATGCCGCGGAGCGGCTGGGCCCGTGAGTCATGGCCGCTGAGCCTGCGCGCCCGGAGCCTGTGCTCCGCAACGGGAGAGGCCACAACAGTGAGAGGCCACAACAGTGAAAGGCCCGTGTAACGCAAAAAAAAAAAAAAAAAAAAAAAAACTGAGTTGGAGAGATATTAACCATGAAAAAAGCAAAGACTAGACCAAATTGAGTTATGTATATGGGAGACAGCATGATGTAGTAGAAAGATGTAACAGATAACAAGAGTCCCAAATCTCATCATTTTTTTAGCTACATGTTTAGACAGTCTACTCAATTTATCAATCTCTGAGATTGTTTATTATAAAACCAGCATATAATACCTACCTCATAGGATTGTTTATGATTGTCTAGCACACACACTATATGCATTTGGTACTGCTGTGTTTATGACATTGACCTTATTAGGGTATGTGCTAAGGATGAATAATGGGATGTCAAGTTAGAAGATTAGTTTATGAAGGGTTTTGAAAGCCAGGTCAAGGATGTTTTCAAAATATTAGAAAAATTTTGAGCTAAGGAATGACTTGGTAAAAAAAAAAAATTAACAGTAGTTATGTGAGATGTGTAAAAAGGGAAAGAGACTGAGATCAGGCATGGCTTAGTTAGATTATTACTGTCCAGTCCTCCATGTAGGAGGTGCCTATGCAGTAGAAAGGTAAAAATCTGGACACATTTTGGGGGAAAATCTATAGCTTTTGTAGATTTTAATGGTTAAGAGTCTGAACCCTTAAAGTTAGTCAGATTCTATTTTTTGTGAATTCCTGGATTAGTGATGAGGGGATAAGAAAGATAACAAATAAATCCTAGTTTTACTGCCTTTGATGGTTGCTTTAAATAATGATTGGTCTTAGTGACTGATAAGAAATGTAATTTCAGTAAATCAATAAAGTGACCAATAGCTTTAGATTTAGTTGAACCTAACCATGCTCCACTCAGAATAAATATTTTTTAAACAGGCTTAAACCAGGTTGTATAACATAGGAAAGACATTCATAACAAACAGCTACAGTGGAGACAAATCTAGAGTGAAAGTAGGACACTCAGAAAAAATGAAGAAGTGATTTGAGAAGAGATTAGGATCACAAGAAATAAAGACTTGATTGATCCCTGCCAGTACTTTGGATAAAAAGAAGCTGGTCCAATTGGGATGGACTAGGTTACAATGATCTTGGAAAGTGTAACCAAGTCTCATCTTTCTGGTCCAAAATCATCTACTAACAACCATTATCTATAATTTCAGGCAGTCTGAGAAGAGAACACTTACTTTTTATATTTCAAAAAGTTGTACCCCACAGGAAGAAATAAGTTCAAGGGGAAAAATTGGAATAGAATTAAAATTAACATTTGCAATTCTTTAAGTGTGTAGTTAGATTTTGTCATCATTATAATATGTGTTTTGTCTACCTTCTAATGTGGTTATAGCATTTCATAAAGTCTGAAATTAGATTTGTGGGTAAATGTTCAAAATATTAACAAAGTTTGTAATTAATTGTAAATATTACAATTAATATTAATTATTAATATTAATTAGACATTAAATAATAAATCAAAATGAATAAACATGAATTTATGTAAGTAATGTATAAATACTTAGAGAATATTGTTCAAGATGAATAAATTGGATATAGAGACAGGAGAGATAGTAAGAATATTCCTCTTGCTAATATAAGCCGCCTAGAACACTAGTCTTGTTGAAACTCTCACCTATCTTAACATAGAAAAAAATGGGAAGTGAGGAAATGGAGCAGTTTTGGAGGATGGACTGTTTTGAAAAATGAGGTTTTTTTTTTTTTTGCGGTATGCGGGCCTCTCACTGTTGTGGCCTCCCCCGTTGCGGAGCACAGGCTCCGGACGCGCAGGCTCCGGACGCACAGGCTCAGCGGCCATGGCTCACGGGCCCAGCCGCTCCGCGGCATATGGGATCCTCCCAGACCGGGGCACGAACCCGTATCCCCTGCATCGGCAGGCGGACTCTCAACCACTTGCGCCACCAGGGAGGCCCGTGAGTTTGTTTTTATTCATATAGGTTGAGATTAGGAAAGGTATATACAGTGGACATTAGAGGTGGAGAATATAGTTCAGGAGAGAAAATAGGGTGAGATAGAGTTACAAGAATAGTTGGGACACTAAAAATAGATTAGATTTTTAAGGTTGTGAGTAGAGAGAGGATAGCACTAGAGAATGTACATTCTTAGAATATAGGAAGAAGAAATAATTATAGTAATGTCTCAGATAGGACTTTGTAGATTACAAGTGACAGAAAATCCGTACTTTGTAGATTACAAGTGACAGAAAATCCAATCCAGATTGTCTTGAGAAAAAAAAATTAACTTCCATAACCAAAAAGTTAGGTGAGTCTAACTGGATTCAGTGCTCAAACAAAGACACTAGGATTGTGTTTCTTTCTTTGTTCTGCTTTACATTTCCTTGTCTTGGCATTATTCGCAGGCTTCACATAGCGGTCTCTGACACCTCCAGGCTCTCCCCTTGCCATGGTAAGGTGTTACAGTAACTCTAGCCTCAAATTTCCTAAACTTAAAGACCTGGGGTTAAGAAGTGTCTTTCTTCCCCATCTTTTAGTTAAATAAAAGTTTCTATTGGAGATCTCTAACTGACTTAAGCCTAGGTCTCATGCTAGCTCCATTGAAGCCATATGACTAAGAGTGAGGAAGTGGTGCTCCAAGAAGAAATTCTTTGTAGCTAGGAAAAGAGTGAATATATGCAGGGTGACAAAAACACCAATTTTCACTATAAATAGCTAACAATTATTAAGTTCTTACTATGTTTCAGGCACTCTACTGGACATTTGTAAGATGCCTTTCTTTTTTTTAACCTCATGTCTACTTTATCTCATTTAATCATCATAACCAACCTGTGAGGTAGGCATTATTAACCCCATTTTGTATACAGAAGAAAACAAAGTGCAGTATTTGGAAGATCTCTAGGTGAGAGTTTCAGTAAGAAGTGGGTCAAATGCAGTAGAAACTGCAAAGAGAATGAGAATGATGATCTTACGAAAAACTAACATTTATTAGGTTTTCTTTTTAATGCAGAAATGCATAAAGAAGAAAGCAAAATTGGGCCATAATCCTATCATTCAGATAATTCTATATTAAAAATATAAGTGTATAGATAAAATATTATGAACATGATAAAAACTTCAAACAGTATAAAAACATATAAAATGAAAATTAAAAGCATCCCTTCTCACCCCAGTGTCCCCAACCTCATGAAGGTCTCTGTTAAGTGTCTTGCATATCTTCCGAGAAAAATGTTTTAGTATCCACTAACTTGAATATATATTCCTCCCTTTTTTTTTTTAACACAAAAGGGATTGAGTTATATAATACTGCTGTATACTTTGTTTTTGTCATTTAACATATAGACATCTTTCTGTATCAATACATATAGATTCATCTCATTTTTTAAATAGTTGTACAGCACTCTAGTTTATCAGTTGAGTGTAATTTTTTTCTATGCTAGTTGATGAATTAAAAGGATGAATTAAAGATGACTACTTATTTTTAAATTTGTGAATCACATGGTTTATTGGCTAGAATTTATTAGGCCGTCCTGCAAAAGGATTATAAATATAACCAATGTGAATAATATTAAAGTATGGTTGACAAGAGCTAGCTCTAATTATAGCTAAAATTGCAAGGAAATGTAAATACCACTGCATATATCAATACATACACTTCAGATACCTATAGGAAGTGGAGTGGCATGGAGGTTGGAGGTCTTTAGTAAGTGAACTATACTGCCATTCGTAAGCCTGTTCCATTGCTTGTTAGGTGTTTGAATAACCTGTCCTTGGAAATGGTGAATGTGCCACTGCCTTCCCTGCCGTATAAGAGATCTCAGCTCTAGTCCACAAGTGGTTTTATGATGGGACCAATCTGAATAAAAGATCTGCTTCTCTGTCTCTCCTCTCTTTACTGGAAAAGAGACATAGGAGTCTAATCAGAGCTATCAATTTGGAAAACTTGATAAAAACTGTACTTCTAAAAATAGGGCCTTGGGTAGTCATCAGCAAACCATTAATTTCAACTGTTAATATCAACACCCAAGGGTTAGACAATATGCAAATGACCCACACAGAACTTGGTATAAATGCACTTGTGGGGGGCTTCCCTGGTGGCGCAGTGGTTGAGAATCCGCCTGCCGATGCAGGGGACACGGGTTCGTGCCCTGGTCCGGGAAGATCCCACATGCTGCGGAGCGGCTGGGCCCATGAGCCATGGCCGCTGAGCCTGAGCGTCCGGAGCCTGTTCTCCGCAGCGGGAGAGGCCACAACAGTGAGAGGCCCTCGTACCGCAAAAAAAAAAAAAAAAATGCACTTGTGATCTAGCTCTTGGATTTCTTCTCTCTCCTTTACATTCTTCTTTACTTCCTAGGCTTTCTGCTACCTCTTATCGATAGGTACATTCTTGTTGACAAGTCATACCTTCCCTCTTTCCTGCCTAAAATTTTTCTCATTTTGTTAGTGCTTTTATGTTTTAGTTTTATTTCTTAAATCTAATTCATTTCTGTTTTCTTTTTTTGTAAGCCATCTTCACCGCTTTTAAGTGTACAGTTCAGTGGCATTAAGTGCATTCATATTGTTGTGCTACTGTCACCTCCATCCATCTGCAGAACTCTTTTCATCTTGCAGAACTGAATCTCTGTACCCATTCCTCCTTCCACCCAGGCGACCACCATTCTACGTTTTGTATCTATGAATTTGACTACTTTAGGTACTTCATATAAGGGAAATTATATAGTATCTGCCCTTTTGTGACTGACTTCTTTCATTTAGCATAATGTTAAGTCTAATTCTTAACATTAATTCTTAATTCTATTTTCTTGGTTCTAATTCTGTTCCATGTTGTAAATACTTATATCTGGAACATGTGTGTGTAATCTATGATGAATATTTAAATTTCTAGTTTTTGATAGTACTGTATAGAGTTCTGTAATAAATAGGCTTGTATAGTTTGTATATGTATCTTGGTGTACATTTATATGTATATGACAAATTCCTATGACTAGGAATTCCTCCCAGGGTAGATTCCTTATATATACTTCCTTTGAATCAGTAGCTTCTAACTCGAAATATGACAGATGTGTCAGACTGACAAAGCCTAGGTAATTCGCCTATGTCCTAGCTGTAAGGAGGGCTAGAGAGGAAATAATTTGTTTTTTATTTATAAGGTAGGAAATTCCCCAAAGGTAGAAAATGTAGTCAAAAGTGTTGGTGGGGGGTGGAACAAAAGAATCAATGACCATTAGCACCAGTTTTCCTGCTCTTCAATAAGGTATGTGACTAACTGTTTCTCTGTATGCCAGGTCTGGGTTCTGGCTGGGTTTTGCATTTGGCCACTTTGACAACAGAAAAATGGTATCTAGTTGTTTTCATTTTCATTTCTTTAATTAAAATTGAGGCTGTGACTTATTTCATGTTTTTGATTGCCCGCTGACCATCTGTATTTATGTTTCTGTGAACTGTCAATTTATAAGTGTTTACAAAAAGAAGTACCCCATTATCAGTGTCCTTGATCAAATGACTTCATAGGGGACCATACTGTCTTAGTTATCTTCTGTTTGTATAGTACTGCCAATCAATCCCTGTGCAGTGGTTCCTTCTCCTTTGCCCCCAAACATGCTTCTTACATAGTATGTAAGAAGACAAACGCAGAGCCTAGTGTGCCTGGAGCAGTTTGAGTGAAAAGAGAGAGGAAACAGGAGATGAGGTCAGAGAAATGAGGTTGTCTATTAGGTCTGTCCAGAGAAAGAAGAATTAATGTTGAAGTCATTAGTCTTAGGGCTGGAAACTCGGGCAAAATTTCTGTGTTGTAGTCTGGCAGCAGAATTCCTTCTTTGGGAAATCTTGGTTTTTGCTCTTAAGGCCTTCAACTGATTGGATGAGGCCCACCCAAATTATGCAGGGTAATCTGCTTTACTTATGTCAACTGATTGTCGGTGTTAATCACCTCTAAAAAATAGTTCTATAGTAACGTTTAGTCTTGTGTTTGACCAAATAACAGCACCATCTTGCAGCCAAGCTGACACATAAGATTAACCATCACAATAGGAGTCCAGATCAATAAAGGCTTTGAACACCATTGCAAGACCTTTGTTTCAGGGGCTTCCCTGGTGGTGCAATAGTTAAGAATCCGCCTGCCAATGCAGGGGACATGGGTTCAAGCCCTGGTCTGGGAAGATCCCACATGCCGTGGAGCAACTAAGCCTATGCGCCACAACTACTGACCCTGCACTCTAGAGCCTGCCAGCCACAACAACTGAGCCCGTGTGCCACAACTACTGAAGCCTGCGTGCCTAGAGCCCGTGCTTTGCAACAAGAGAAGCCACTGCAATGAGAAGCCTGGAAACTGCAATGAAGAGTAGCCCCTGCTTGCTGCAACTAGAGAAAACCTGTGCGCGGCAACGAAGACCCAATGCAGCCAAAACAAAACAAAACAAAACAAAAAAACACCTTTGTTTTAACTCTGAGTGAGACAGGAAGCCATTGGAGAGTTTTGAGTGGAGAAGCACCATGACCTATTTTAAATTTCCCTTTGGCTGCTTTGGTGAGCATAGATTGTGAGGGGTTAGGAGGTCAACTAGGAGGCTATCATAGTTCAGGTTAACAGGTGATGGCACTTTGGACTGGATCCATAGTAGTGGGGGTCATGAAAATCAGGTATTTTGAAGATAGATCATACAGGTTTTGTTTTTTACAAGTTGGATTTGGAATGTGAGAGAAGAGTCAGTGATGATTCCAAGGTTTTTGGCCTGTGCAACTGGAAGGATGGAATTTCCATTTACTGAGATGGGTAAGGCTGTGGGAGGAGCAAAGTTGGAGGAAAGATCAGGGGTTTGATTTGGATCTTAAGTTTGAGATGTCACACATTCAAATAGAGTCGTCAAATAATCAGTTAGCTATAAAAGTCTGGGATTCAGTGCAGAGGTCTGAACTGGAGATATGAAATTGGGAGTTGTCACTAGGTAGTCAATAAATTTAAACTTATATTAAGCCATGAAACTGGGTGAGATCTCCATGGCAGTGAGTATAGATACAGCAGAGGTACAAGGATGAGTGCACAGTTTAAGGTTAGGGAAATTAGGAGAAAAGGTCGGGAATATTTATTCCCTCTATAACTCTGCAATTCCTTTCCCTCCCTAAACTGTCTATTAAAGTAAATCCTAACAACCTTATTAGCAGGATTGAAAAGGAATTCCCACAGAGTTACATGTGGTCCTAGCAAGATTGCCCTTTCCTGTCATAAAACTCTTCATCAACACTACAAACCACCTAAGAGAACAGTTCAGGAAGAAGGCTACAATTTAAATTGATTATACACCTTCCTTTATTCGATGATTGGGACTATTCCATCATACCTTACAACCCTGTTTACCTCCGTCTCTACATTCAAGGCTCTTAATTCCCTGCATTAGTTCATTATTAGGTTTAGCTGTTGATGACAGTAACTTAAACATGATAAAACTTTATTTTCTATCCCTTAAAAGGCTAAATAGGACTGATAGGACTCTCTACAAGGTCAAGAATCTTAGTTCCTTCTATCTTGTTGCTGCATTATATATGGTCTTGATGGCATGGCAGTGAGAGGGCTACTCTTATTTTCCAAGTTTTCATTTGCCAATAATGCTGATTTATATAACTTTTATAAGAGGTAGTAATGTGGATTTTATAAGAGGTAACCCATTTACTTTTCATATTACCACTGTGGGTAACCAATACTGTTGGGTAGAGTTATCTACCCGCCTCAAGATATAAGTTCCAGATTGGGCCACAAGGTTGATGGTGTTGTAATATCCCCGTTGGGTTTAAGAATTGTTAATGTCCTATGTGGCTACACCCAGTTTCAAGGGCAGTTGAGAAATGTAATCTTTATTCTGGATGGCCAGGTATGCAGCAAAAATTCAGATTCTTCTACCACAGGAGTAGGGATGAATGAAAGAGGACAGCTGGCTGTTTTTACCATCTCCCACCATCTGTCCCAAACTCTTAGCTCTTCACCATTTAAATCCTACTACTCTACCTTTTGGAACTCACAGTATGTCATTGGCCAAATCTGTGTTCTCAACCTTTACTCTAAAACTTCATAGTTTTACCCTTTAACTTCACAGTCTAACTTAAATCTGGTTGTTTCCTAAGGAGACTGCTTTCCTCTTGGCTGTTTCAAATGGAGGCTCTTTTGCCTTCCAGACTCCCATGTATCAGAGGGCCTTGTTTCTCATTAGTGTTTCTGCACAACTGATTGTCTTCCCCTTTCCTCTCTACAATCCCTTAGTCGCTTTGAGATAAGTCTTGTGAGATCAAACCGTTATCTACTCTGCCTTTCTGTAGTCATCTACAGATCTCTGCTTTTTTCCTTGTTCAGTGAATAGTGTTTTAGCACCTGGGTAACTGTCTATCTCCACCACTATTCTTGTCATTATTCTCAGCGATTTAACATCCTGAAATCAATTAATTCTTCCATTCCCTGGCCTCTCAGCTCCTTGACCTTGGCCACCCACTTTGACAGTCTTAACCTACTTCATCATTACCAATATCTATACTCTCTCCCAAAATCTGTTTTAAGCATCTCATTGTATATCTCCACTTGTCTTTCTCTAGTTTACTTCCTCTAGAATCCTAATGCTGAAAATTCTTCAGGCTTCAGTAGGACTTCTAGGCCATTGAAGCTACTACCTTTTCAAGTTCTGCTGGGTAGTCTCATCCCATGGCTTTGAACATGATCTCTGTGCTGATAACCCTCAAACTGACATCTCAATGATATCTCCAGCTCTGACCTCTTGCTTGACTCCAGACTCGTATATCCAATTTCTCCTTGAATTCTTCATTCGGATATCTAATAGGCACCTTAAACTTAGCATACGCAAAAGAGAATTTTTATATCATCCCTTTCAACCTGTTCCTCCCTTAGTTTTCTTCATTTCAGTAAATGGCAACTCCTTTGTACCTGTTGAAACTTTAGAGTCATTTTTGACTCCTCTTTCTCTTTTTTTTTTTTACATTTTATTTATTTATTTATTTATTTATTTATGGCTGTGTTGGCTCTTCGTTTCTGCGCGAGAGCTTTCTCTAGTTGCGGCAAGCGGGGGCCACTCCTCATCGCGGTGCGCGGGCCTCTCACTATCGCGGCCTCTCTTGTTGCGGAGCACAGGCTCCAGACGCGCAGGCTCAGTAATTGTGGCTCACGGGGCCAGTTGCTCCGCGGCATGTGGGGTCCCCCCAGACCAGGGCTCGAACCCGTGTACCCCGCATCGGCAAGCGGACTCTCAACCACTGCGCCACCAGGGAAGCCCTCCTCTTTCTCTTAAACTAAATTCATCAACAAATCCTGTGGAATCTTCTTTCAAAATATATTCAGAATATGACTGCTTCATATTATTTGTACCACTACTGCCTTCCTCATCAATCCACTTTCATTTCTCTTCTGGATCATTGAAATCCTAACTGGCCTCCCTGCTTCCAGTGTTGCTCATTTTTCCTTTTTTTTTTTTTTTTTGGTCATACCATCCATAGTGTCATCCATAGTGACACTTTAAAAAATGTAAGTCGGATATTATCACTCTACTGGCTTCTCCGTTCATTTAGAAGAAAAAAAATGAAGCTTTTATTGTGGTTTTCCAACTTCTATATGATCTGTGTCCCTCCCTCCTCTTCCCCAGTTTCCTGCTATCCCCTTCACTCACTCTGTATTGGCCATACTGGCCTTCATGATCTGACTTATCATTAATGATTTAAAAGCATAACTAGCTACTGTATTTAGAAGAGTTTGAAGGGTAAATGTAGGAACAGGAAGATCAGTTCTGGACCTACTGAAATAATTGAGGATGATGGTGGCTTTAGACTTATGATGGCGGTACTGAGAAGTGGCCAGATTTGGATTATATTTTGGTAGTTTGGTGATCGGATTTCCTGGGCATATTTTTTCCTCTTAAGCGCCATGAATGTTAACCCACGCTGGACCAAAGACAACTTATAAATGATTTTTAGTAGCAAAGGCATAGTTGCTCCTGTCTGCTCCCTATATAAAGTTGCAAAATAGATTTTTCAATACTCTAGGAATTTTCTTTTATTCCCCCTCCCACCCCACCTACCACTGACTAGTCAGATCCTTGATGACCAATGCTTTGGGGCAGATAAAAACACCTCAGTGCGTCCCCAGGCAGCTCTGCACTTCCCTGAATTGGCTGTCCTCTAATACTACTTCTCCTTTATTCCTCTATTCAGTCTCACATCAGAATGCCCATATCCTTCATGCAGATGACCTCAGCTAAATAGGATGTATGGGGAAGAGCTTTCTGAGCAAAAGAGAATCTTCCCAATGTTAGGATGCCAGCCTCCTCTTTCTCTGATTCCTTGGCACCATGTTTCTGAATAGTTGCAGATTACTTTCTCATGAAAAACATAGTGCGTTTACTATTTATATGGGGTAATGATTTCTTTTGGTGAGGAATGATTCCTAATTATTATGGATTTCAGCACTTTGAGGTATTTTGATATAGGCTACATCATGCCTTTAAAGTTTCTGAATGTAATTGTATATTCAGACTATATATATATTATTTTTTCTTGTCTATTATGTTGTTTCTTATTTCCAGAATCAATAAGTTATCTGCCTTTATTCTTTTAAAATCCTTATAAGCTGGGTGAATTTGAATTATTGTGAAAAAGCAGCATGTTTTTACCTTTTTCCCCCCTCTAATTGAAGGACGTCTGATAGAAAGAAGGAAGGAGTTTTGAGAAAGGAGCTAAAACTCCTAAGGACGAAAAGTGAGCCTTAGAAATGTGCCTAGGAGAAATTGTTTTCTTGATCTGGATGCTATACACAGATTCATACTTTAAAAGTTGAACATAAATCTTGTTAAATGAACTGGAGGAGAGAGGTTTCTGACCTTAGCTGCATATTGACTGGATAGAAAACTTCAGATTTTTTTCTGTGGTCTTAACAATTTTCTCCCCATTCTCACAAATTTATGAGTACAATAAGTGAAAAAGGTGCTTTGAGATAAAGCTGTATTTAGCACCTTGCTAATCTAAAAGTCTTCTGGATTTGAGAGAATGAGAAATTATCTAAGGTAGGCCCACTGAATTCTTATCTATAACTCACACCTTCTTTGATGTAGTTAGCAGTAATTTTCTACTTGGTGAAGAGGATTTTTTTCCTTTAATTACACTTTCATTTATTTTTTTCTCTAGGCTAGTGATATTACTCAGAAAGAATCCCACAACTATAAATTGGATTCAGACAATTTAGCATTTTCTTGATTTGTATCTTTTGATAGCATGGTTATTTGAGAGAGTGTTACTCTTGTTTTTCTAAATTTTTGTTTGCCATTTACATTGTGATTTTTATATAGCTTTTATAATAGATTTATTACCTCTTTTTAAAATAACTCGCTTATTTTTCACTTTGCCACCATGGCAACCATAACTGTTGGGCAGTGTATCTACCTCCAACAGAATGTAAATCTCAGATTGGATCACTAGGTTGATGATGTCATAGTATTCCCATGTAGGTTCTATAACTAAAGCTCAAAAAATGTATCTTAGCCCTCGATCAGACCTTTGGAATTTATTTTATTGTGTATCAATTCAACAGGACCAACATTGATCTGCCATTGAATAGTTCCCAGTTTAAAAAATCTTTTGATTAGGTCTCAGGACAGCCCTTAGAAATTATCTACCTGGCCAGATTTAGTGGCATTCTGTACTTGTAGGACTGTTTTAGGCAGGTTGTAGAGGACTTCTGGCGTCCAACCCCAAGGCCTCCAATCACTCACTTGGCAGAATTAGCACACTGACTAGTTTTCTTCCTCTTTCCATGTATTTGTTGCCAGCAGGATTGAAAGTGTTTTGGTGTCCTCGGGGTGCTAAGATGTTTTGTTTACTTTTAATTTTTTGTGTATGTATGTTTGTTTTTAATGCAGATTCTATATTTTCCCCCTTTTATTTTTACAGTGAATACAATCAAGTGGCATTTTAAAATTTTGCTGGAAGGTGGAGACATGAGACTGAAAATATCTCTTTTAAAAGAACCAAAGCATATCCTTTTAATACTTATAAACCTTATTGTGATCACCTTACTATAGTATTATTAAAAGTTTTCTATTTTTGTAGTCTAGTTGGATAATGGATTTTTTTCATTCCTTTATTGGTAGTTTTGCTAAATTGTTTCTGAAATATTTGAGGTCTTGTGTTGCAGGTAATTCTCCAATACAAACTATTTGCTCTAAATCTTACTTTAAATTTTTTATTGACATTTTTCTTACTCTACTTAAGTACTACTATACTTAGGTACATAAAAAACAGTTTTTGTTTAGTCTAATAAAATCTTAAAGAGAAGTTTTTTAAAAATCAAATAATTTATCTGTTGATATGATCTAGTATGTTTTCGTTGAGTTCTGCTCTATTTCTTCTTACGATAAAGTGGAGGGTAAGCTGGGGAAATCTGAGCAGTTAGACCTTTATTATTTCATTTGGGAAGGGGGCAATTATAAATATTTCTCAAATGCATGACCTTATATTTTGTCAGCAAGAACTCCCAGTTTTGTGTCAGGAAGATATGATAGGCTCCTTTACCTTCATTCTTAGTTATTTAGACCAGTGCTTCTAAAAGTATCATCTGTGGACTTTATTGCAGGTCTGTGAAGGAATAAGTACAGAAATTGAAGGTAAGAAGGAAGAAATTTTTGTAGCAATTTGATAATCACAACATCCAAATATAAGATCATTTTTCTAGTAATTCATTTTTATTTTATCTTAGAAAATGTTGATCTGTAACAAATTTGAAATAAAGAAAAATAGGATCCTTCAGAGATAGAGAAGCACAGTTTTAGACATTTGATCAAACGTTTTGAATTAATATTGTCTTGTCTGCTTTTTTTTACCGTTTGAGTGAAGATATAATTCCTTTTATTTCTCCTTAAATCATTTTTATTCTCTTTTAAAAGTGTGCCCCCAGGGCTTCCCTGGTGGCGTAGTGGTTGAGAGTCCGCCTGCCGATGCAGGGCACACGGGTTCGTGCCCCGGTCCGGGAAGATCCCACATGACGCGGAGCGGCTGGGCCCGTGAGCCATGACCGCTGAGCCTGCGCGTCCGGAGCCTGTTCTCCGCAACGGCAGAGGCCACAACAGTGAGAGGCCCGCGTACCGCAAAAAAAAAAAAAAAAAAAGTGTGCCCCCAGGAGTTCAAGCTGCTTACAGTCTTTTAGATTTTGACTATGTCGATTGTCTGCTTTTACCTTTTCAAGCTGAAGAATAACAGTCTTTTTAGACTTTCTTGTTCTGGCAGTCCTCTCATTTCTCCTGTAATTTTAGTTAACTTATTAGTTTGAAGACATGTCACGTATGTCTGATGTGTACTTACATCAGTTTTTATGAGGATAAGCTTAATATTTTTTGTTTTGGGGCATGTGGGTATGTGTATTTTCTTTCTAGGTTATGCCTGACAGTCTCCCTTTTTAAAGGTTTTACCTAACATTGTTTAAGCTATAGCAATTATACTGGAAGAATTTTTTTCAGTAATGGTCTAACAGGACATCCAGATCCTTTTGTTTAGATTCTACTTTGAATTCTGAGTATTCCAATGCCGCTTTATTACCTATTTGTGCAGTCTCTTAAGAACTTTCCATAATTTCTTTTTTACCTTTTTGGTTATTTTGCTTAATCTATCATATCTTGAAGTATTAAAAAAATATTAGAACATCCCAGAATAATTTGGCACATAGTCTCTTTCTTTTTCCTTAGAGTTTACTGATTGCTTGGATGAGCCAATAGAAAGCATTGGTGAGAAGAGAAGGCAGTAAAATTATTATATAATAACAACAAAAGAGCAAACAACCCAACCAGTATAATGTGGTAATATAGAAATCCACATATAAGCAGGAGAAAGCATCTCAAAAATGACAAACTGAAGTGCCTTCTCTAGATACACAACTCTGCTAGGGTAAGCAACCTGTTCTGATGGTGGAAGTGAGGGCTACTTGAACACCTCAATTTATAGAAATCCACTTGATAAATCAGAGACTGAGAAAATAGGTTAAAGTAGGGTTCATATCTTATCCATATTACCTTGTAGGTGCAGTAAATTGTAATTGAATTACTTCCTGAATTTAATGTCAGGAAATTTGGTAGGATTTTAGTTTCAGCTATTAAGCTGTAGGCTTTTTCCTAGGTGAATTATTATGTGTCATTTAAGCAGGTATTTTCCTGTTAGATTTCAGTCTTTTTTTCTTTTCTTTTTTTAAAAATAAATTTACTTATTTATTTATTTTTGGCTGTGTTGGGTCTTCATTGCTGCTCACAGGCTTTCTCTAGTTGTGGCGAGCGGGGGCTACTCTTCATTGCGGTGCACGGGCTTCTCATTGTGGTGGCTTCTCTCATTGAGGAGCACAGGCTCTAGGTGTGCAGGCTTCAGTAGTTGTGGCACACGGGCTCAGTAGTTGTGGCGCACGGGCTTAGTTGCTCCGCGGCATGTGGGATCTTCCCGGACCAGGGCTCGAAACTGTGTCCCCTGCACTGGGAGGCAGATTCTCAACCACTGCGCCACTAGGGAAGTCCCCTCAGTCTTATTTTAACACTTGATTTTTGAAAACTTTTATCAAAATAATACATGCTTATTCTAATAACTTAAATGAAACAGATATATGTAAATAAAAAAAGCATAGTTCCCTTTTCTCCCCACTTATTCCCCAATGGGTTAGAGTCGATCCTTTCATTCCTTTTGTTCTGTTAGATGTCTTTGTATCTTTTGCCTTGTTTATGGAATACTTTGTAATGCAATTTAAAATTTTTCACATAGTCAAATCTTTCTTTTTTTCTCTTTTGGCACCTGGGTTTCTTATCTTGCTTTCCATTTTTCTTACAACTGTTTTGATAGATGCTTATTTTCCTTTCCTTATATGGAAAAAATATGGAAGGTCATAAAATGAAAAATAGGCTTAGAAGCTTGAAACATTTGACCCTATTTTATACTCTTCTTATAATCTGCATCTGCAAAATATTGTATTTATTAAGACTGAAGACTTTTGTGTGTGTTTTATGTCTCCTTAACATGGTGACACATCAAGAATTAGTAAGCTGTGTGGGCTGGAATACTGCTGAAGAACTGTATTCATGTAGTGATGATCACCAGATAGTGAAGTGGAACTTGTTAACTAGTGAAACAAGTCAAATAGTAAAGCTGCCTGATGATATTTACCCAATAGATCTTCACTGGTTTCCGAAAAGTCTAGGCATAAAGAAACAAACTCAAGCAGAAAGCTTTGTTCTCACAAGTTCTGATGGTAAGTTTTAAATAAATGTTTTATGCTAATCTTTATACTTAAAAGACATAACATTTTAGTATGACATGTTTTGAGTTGTTTATGCATTTCCTATGTAGTCAGTGCATCTGTGTATAGGCTATAAAACTGTTGTCATAGAAGAAGGTGAATTAAACTGGCATATACTGGGATTGAATCTGAACCTCTGGCTTTACTTTTTCTGTGCTCGCAGGTATTGTTAGACTTTTATCAGTTTTGGTTTCTAATTTTGTCAAATTTAACTGTATAACATAACCACACTAAAAATAGATGGTACAACACACACTCATTTAGTAAGCTATCAAATATAGTCTTTATATTCTAGTACATGTTAATTTCTACTTACAGAGCTGGAGATTAATTTGATCATAGTATTATTATTGGTGAGTAAAAAGCATGATTTTTCTATTTTTTAAGGAAATGTTTTAATTTTCTTGGAAATAACTTGAACTGTTTTTCATCTGTATTACACTTTACCTACTATATCAGTTAAGAGTACATTCATCAAAAGTAACAGAAACTTACTAGGCTAACTTATGCACAGATGGAGTTTTCTGGTTTACCTAGCTCCAGGGGTAGATCTTTAAGCACAGCTGCATGAGACCCCTATTCTTTTTCTTTTTTTTCTTTTTTTTTTTTTTTTTTTGCGGTACGCAGGCCTCTCACTGGTGTGGCCTCTCCCATTGCGGAGCACAGGCTCCGGACGTGCAGGCCCAGCGGCCATGGCCCATGGGCCCAGCCGCTCCGTGGCATGCGGGATCCTCCCAGACCGGGGCACAAACCCGTGTCCCCTGCATTGGCAGGCGGACTCTCAACCACTGCGCCACCAGGGAAGCCCCTTTTTCTTTTTTTTTAAATAACACATACACAACCCCTTGAGATTTTATTTATTTATTTATTTTTTATTTAGTTTGCTGCGTTAGGTCTTAGTTGTGGCACGTGGGATCTTTGTTGCTGCATGCGGGATCTTGCGGCATGTGGGATCTTTCATTGCGGTGTGTGGGCTTCTCTCTCGTTGTGGTGTGCAGGCTCTTTAGTAGTGGCGCGCAGGCTCCAGAGCGCACAGGCTCAGTAGTTGCAGCACGTGGGCTCTCTAGTTGAGGCGCACAGGCTCTACATTGTGTGGGCTTAGTTGCCCCACAGCATGTGGGAACTTTGTTCCCTGACCAGATATCAAACCCGCATCCCCTGCATTGAAAGGCGGATTCTTAACCAC
This sequence comes from Mesoplodon densirostris, assembly GCF_025265405.1. Classification (NCBI taxonomy): domain Eukaryota; kingdom Metazoa; phylum Chordata; class Mammalia; order Artiodactyla; family Ziphiidae; genus Mesoplodon; species Mesoplodon densirostris. The sequence continues at coordinate 84,893,176 of NC_082665.1, read as the reverse complement.
TGGACCACCAGGGAAGTCCCCAGGCCCCTATTCTTGCCATCTCTTGGATAGACTCGCCCCAAAAGGTGAGCATGATGGCAGCCAGCAGCCCAAGCCTTACCCTACAGGAAAAGAAAAGTCAGCAGAGAGAGTGCTTCTTCCTCAATATCACTTGCAGTCAACATGCAGAGAGGTCCTGGACAAGCTTGGGTCACGTGCCCATCACTGAGTGAATCATTTTAGTCAAGGGACTGGGACACTGATTGACTGAGCGTGGCAGGCCTTAGGCCATCGTGGAAAGGGAAAGAGAAGAGGAAAGGGATGTTATGGCAAACAGTCACATCAGATTCTAATTCTTTTACATGTAATTTTTTTTTTTTTTTTTTTTTGCGGTATGCGGGCCTCTCACGGCCGTGGCCTCCCCCGTTGCGGAGCACAGGCTCCAGACGCGCAGGCTCCGGACGCGCAGGCTCAGCGGCCATGGCTCACGGGCCCAGCCGCTCTGCGGCATATGGGATCCCCCCAGACCGGGGCACGAACCCGTATCCCCTGCATCGGCAGGCGGACTCTCAACCACTTGCGCCACCAGGGAGGCCCTACATGTAATTTTTAAACTTAGTTTTCTGAATCTTGATTAAATGAGATATTGTGTGAAAGTATTTGGTACAGTGTGTAGCGCTTACAAGATTGATTCTGAGCACAGCTAGAATTTAGTTTACCTCTTATGATAAAATGAAGGGTTGACTTTAAAAAAAGCTTTTAATTTTGTTATAATTTCACATTTATAGAAAGGTTGCAAGAATTGTACAAATAACTGCTGTATATCCTTTATCCAAATTCACTAGTTGTTAACATTTTGTCCCATATACTTTATCATTGCTGGTCTTTGCTCTCTCTTTCTCTCTTTCTCTCTCTCTCTCTCCCCTGCCCCCCCCCCCACATATACTTTTTTCTGAAACATTTGAGAGTAATTTATAGATATGCCACTTTAACCATAAATACTTCAATGCATTTCCTAAGAATAAGGATTTTCTGTTACTTAACCACAATACATTGATCAAAATCAGGAAATTTAACATTGATGTAATACTGTTATCTAATCTACAGTTTATATTCAAATTTTAACAATTGTCCTAATGATATCTTTTATAGAAATTTGTTTTTTTCTGGTACAGAATAACACATTGTTTTTGCCATATCTCTCTAGCCTCCTTTAATCTGGAGCAACCCCTCAGTCTTTTATGATCTCCACTGTTTTGAAGAATACAGCCCCGTTATTTTTACAGAATGTCCTTCAATTCATGTTTGTCTGATGTTTCTTCATGATTAAATCCAGTTATACATTTTTAGCAGCAGTACTCAGGGCATCAGATTGGAAGATTCATGATGCTGGTTTGACCCATTATTGGTGACTTTAACTGATTATTTTGAAAGGTTGTGTTCACTAAATTAATCTAGTGTAAAGTTAATGTTTTTCCCTTTTAATAAATAATTTCTGAAAGGATACTTTCAGACTATATAAAAATATTCCCTTCCTCCTCAGGTTTCTTCCCACTGTCTTGGCATCTATTGATGACTCTTGGCTGAATCATTTATTACTAAGATTGTTGTCAAATGGTGATTTTTTTTAACTCCATAATTTCTTTTATATTGATTTGTTAGTATTTTACTTCAAGGAAGAGCCTTCTGTCTCCTGCCCATTTATTTATTTGTTTACTTAGATTAGACTCATAGATTCTTATTTTATTTCTTGAGCATCCTATTACTACCATTTAAAATTTTTGATGTTACAGTTGTCCCAGGTTTGGCCAGTGGGAGCCCCGTGAAGCCAGCTCAAATGAATTTTCTTTTTACCTGGGGGGTATGTTTCCTCATCATATTTTGAGCGCTTCTTTGCTGGCACAAGATGTTCCAGGCTCATTTTGTACTTTCCCAGTCCCAGCTTCCAAATCAGCTGTTTCTCCAAGGAGACTTGTTCTTTTCTGGGTGCTTAATGGTATTTAAAAGCCAAGATGAGTGTGCCAGGTATGCTCATTTCAATGGGATGTGTTTACTTCAAGGTCCTTTCACAGGACAGAGCTAAGAAATACGAATAGAAATGTGTATTAAAATATACATACCTACAGCAATTTCTTCCTCCCTCCCTCCCTCTCTTCCTTTGCTTCCTTCCCCTTTCTCCCTTCCTTCCTTTCCATGATAAAAACCATGAGTTCACTCTGATACCACCAGTTCTAATTCAGCACCACAGGGTTAATTCTAGTCTTTTTTCCCCATACTTGGAAACAGTAAGGAAGCTTGGCTTCCATTACTCTCAATATATTTACTTACTTGTTTAATTCTACAATACACAGCAGGTTGTTTCAGAATTGCTAATCCATACGATTGCAAAAAAAATAGAATTTAATATTTTACTGTTGTTTTTATCTTTACACTGAGGATGTAGAGTCAAGGATATAGAGTCAAAGTCTTGTGTTCAAAGTTACTTGGCATTTCCCCCATACTAGTGTTGTTGCTATTCATTTAAAATATAGTTAAGTGTATTTATTTCTGTTTGTTTTCCATTTAAGGTCTCCTCTCCCCATCCTTGTTGATTTGATTATTTTTTAAATATGTAAAATGTTACATGGATGGTTCCACAAAGTCAAAACTATATAAAAAAAATATACTCAGAGCAATGTCACTACTCCTACCCACCCAATCCCATACACCCTGTTTTTATTTATTCTCTGTATGTAACCAATCCCTTTGGTTCAGGTTTATCCTTTCTTGTTTCTTTTAGCAAAAAGAAACAGATACATGTATATTTTCTCATTTCACCTTTTTTAAATTACATAGAAGGTGGCATACCATATATTTTCTTTTTTTTTTTTTTTTTACTTTTTACTTATTTTTGGTTGCGTTGGGTCTTTGTTGCTGCACGCGGGCTTTCTCTAGTTGCAGCGAGCGGGGGCTATTCTTCGTTGTGGTCCACGGGCTTCTCATGGTGGCTTCTCTTGTTGCAGAGCATGGGCTCTAGGCCCGCAGGCTTCAGTAGTTGCAGCATGCGGGCTCAGCAGTTGTGGCACATAGGCCCAAGGGGACGCGGGCTTCAGTAGTTGCAGGGCGTGGGCTCAGTAGTTGTGGCGCTTGGTCTCTAGGGTATGCAGGCTTCAGTAGCTGTGGCGCTCAGTAGTCGTGGTGCACAGGCTTAGTTGCTCTCTGGTATGTGGGATCTTCCTGGACCAGGGATTGAACCCGTGTCCCCTGCATTGGCAGGTGGATTCTTAACCACTGCGCCACCAGGGAAGTCTACCATATATTTTCTTTTCATTTTCCTTTTTAAAGTCAATAGTGTATGAAGATTGACCTGTATCTGATGAATATGGACAGTAAATATAGTTAGTCTTGATAATTTCTGTTACCTGAGTGTTTCCCTGATTTATTAAGACTACTTAGGTACACTTAACTAAAGAATAGCTGTTTGGATCTCTATTTCACATTGGCTTTAGGTAAACTACTTTCAGATAGGGAAAAAAGTCTGAAGTAAGACAAATATCATTTAAAGATAAATTTGCAAGATTAAAAGTGGGTAATATATTATGACTCTTGAGAAACTATACTGTTTACTTTTATTTTTAGGTTTACTACAAAAACAAACAAACAAACAAATAAGGTAACATAACATGCTACAACTAGATGTAGGAAGAAGAGAGAACCAAAGCAAGGTAGTTGAGTATTTTCTCTTAGGCTGGGATGAAGAATATCTGGGATCTTGTGAAAGTGAAGGCAAAGGATGATAGTTCAAAGAAAAGAAGTAGAAGAGTAAGACAAGAAACAGAATCCAGAAATGTTCAAAAAAACAGAAGAAGAAGGCTTCCCTGGTGGCACAGTGGTTGAGAGTCCACCTGCCGACGCAGGGGACACGGGTTCGTGCCCCGGTCCGGGAGGATCACACATGCCGTGGAACGGCTGGGCCCGTGAGCCATGGCTGCTGAGCCTGTGCATCCGGAGCCTGTGTTCCGCAGCGGGAGAGGCCATGGCAGTGAGAGGCCCGCGTACCGCAAAAAAAAAAAAAAAAAAAGAAAGAAAAAGAAATGCTCAAAAAAAAGAAAGTGGATGATGCTATTGGAAGGTGGTCGGTCAAGGTGTTTCTTGCCAGATAAACATCTGAGATCATTTTATGTATCAATGCTGTATTCTCTGTTAATCAAATACTATAAAAAATTATTATTCTGGATTAAAAATATATAATATGAGACCCACCCTCTTAATAAATTTTTAAGTGTACAGTGCAATATTTAATAATTTAATATAATTTTTGTGTAAGCACAATATTGTATAACAGATCACTAGGACTTTTTCATTTTGTATGATGTTAACCCAGAACTTAAAAAATTCTTTTTCAAAATTTAGTTCTTTGTCTAAGAGGTTCCCTCTTCTACTTGGCACCAACTCTCTTCTCTTGAGTTTTCTCCCCCAAGGCTGGCAAAAATGATTACGGCTTTTGAGTTTGTTCATCACTTCTCCAGTGTTCCCTTTGTCATACCCCCTCCATCTTCTGTGTTAGTGGTAGCATTCAAAAAAGATCCATGGGATTTGGGGACAGGTCCTGAAATACATAGAGCAGACTTTTGCCAAGTATTTTGTCTCACCAATAATTCTCTCTTCAACGTTATTACTTCTTTTTGAATATTTCATGCAGCTGTATCCTACTTTATAGAGGAGATATTTCTTTCTTTGACAATGTATTGCAAGATTTACATTTAAAAAAGAATGATTTAAAATGCATTAGGGGAGCTGCTATGTAAAGGAATTCTGGTATAAAATCTTTTGTAAAGCCAGTAAACAGTCCTTAAATTATATTTAGTGAAAGTTGAATTTTTTTATACATTGTATTAGATATCTTAAAGTAATCCTCATATTCTCTTATTAGTTAATATGTACATTTAAAATCCCACTTTAAAAAGCATTTATGTGTTCATTTCTTTCTGTCAGAAGTTAGTGGTTACCGATCTCTGGCTTTTGCAACCATCTGCCAAAAACATTTCTGCTATTAAGCAGTCTGCAAAAGTGCTCATGTGACCTTTTTCCTAGCACCCTATTTCAAGCCTTCTCATGTTTCCATAGACATTTCTTAAGGCATTTCTAACTTTAAGAAATGTGTTTCGTGTAATTTTAATCTACTTACTCTGTTCTTTTTCCCTTTTATAACATTTTCCTCTTTTTAGTTTATCTTTAATTTAATAATAAGAGATGAATTTTATACCCTAGGATTTAAATATCCATTTTTTACCCAAATCATCCATTGTTTAAACAATGAATAGTATCAATAAAATGAATAAATGTAATCAAATGTATTGATTATATTCTCTTCCTGACCCCACCCCTAGCAAATATTTGGAAATAAATTATTTGCTTCCTAGTTTTGGTCTAGCATTTTTAAAAGGTTATAGAAAAGCTGGAGAGAAGAAGAAACAAAATAGTTAAAAGGATAACTGTGTTTTTTAAATTTTTTGATGCATGTAGTTTTATATTTATGCTTTACTCTGGGGGTGCTAGTCAAGCAATTTGTAACAATCAGACAAACTACAAAGACCAAAGATTTATTGAGTGTCAAATCTATACAAAGAGTTGGCCTTAGTTGTCCCAGTATGTGTCTTCTGTGAGGTCATGGGAAGCAAGAATAATTTCAGCACTTGTCAGAAAGTCAGTATTAGATATTTTAGGATAAGAAATATCGGTGATCAAAAATACATAAAATTTCTAAAATACAAAGAAAAGAAAAGAAATTTTCAGACCCTTCATTTCAGGTTCAGGAGCTATTTGGTTAATCTCTTTGGTGATAGATTCATTCATTACATGCAACAATTTAGTATGTGGATATTTTGTGCTAGGAAATATGCTAACATTTAGTGAAACAGATTTGGATAAAGTAAATAATGGCCACTCACTATATGTCATCTTTATAGTTTCCTCTTTTGAGATTTTTTTCCCCCTTGTATTTTCTTTCTAAAGCAATGCATTAAAAAAAGTATATCCAAATTAATTTTAAGTTAGTATCATAAAGAGCGTAATAGCACAGTTGAATTCAAAGTCATCTTGTTACATTGAAAAATAACCCAGAGGTAAATATAAAATTAAAAGGAAGATATGAGGAAAAGTAGATGGCGCTAGTGGGTGGTTAGATGAAGGAAAGGGGTAGTTTATTGATGAGGGCCTAGAAAATGAATGATGGGAAACGTCGGCTCTCAGATTGAATGAGAAAGAAAAGAATGTCAAGGTAGTCCTTTTTTTTTTTTTAAGTTGCTAAGTATGGTTACTGAGTTGGTAAATTTAACAAATGCTGCTTATGTAAAGCACTATTGCAAATAAAAATATGACTAAGACATGGCCTTCTGAAAAGAATCACAGTCCAATAAAAAAATGCTGCAATAGAGCTACAAATATTGTGCAATGTGTGTAAAAAGGGCGAATGACTTTATTGATGGGAATAGGTTGGTGGTCAGTGAAATAACCACAGGGTGCTAAGTGTAAAATATTTTAAAGCCATCTGTATTAGAGCTCTCCAGAGAAATGTTTTAAAGCCATCTAAAGCATCTGACTTATTAAATATGTATTTTTAATGGATTGTTAATATTCACCCAGAATCTTGAAAAGCCTTAAGTTAAAAATGAATTCAAACAAAATAAATCCTCTGAGGCAAAATTTGATTACGCAAGCAACATTATTCTTTTGCTACAAAAAATATATACCTTTTTTTTTGATTTGGGGAAAAGTTTCTAATTTTACTGTACAGTTGTCGCTGTTTCCAAGGGTGTTTGGTTCCAGGACCCCTGTAGATACTAAAATCCACAGATGCTCAAGTCCCTTATATAAAATGGCATAGTATTTGCACATAACCTACACACATCCTCCCACATACTTTAAATTATCTCTAGACTACTTATAATACCTAATACAGTATAAATGTTGTGTAAATAGTTGTAAATACAATGTAAATGCTATGTAAATAGTTGCTGGTACAGGGTAAATTCAAGTTCTGCTTACGGAGCTTTCTGGTTTTTTGTTTTTATTTATTTATGTATTTTTTAAATCAATTAGCTGAGTCCAAGAATGCAGAACCCATGGATGTGGAGGACCAACTGTACTAATTATTTTATTACAAACTATATATTATTAGACTTCATGATCATTCAAAACCACACTGATTATTTTTTTGGCTTCCTGTAGCACTTATTCTTTGTACAGTTGATTTGTTCCCTTGACATCTCTTATATAGTTTGCTTAGGTCCTTTAAAGTTGTAAGCCTTTTGCTGTTTGCCTATATATGTGTGAACTTTTTGAGAACAGCAACTAAGTAACTTGCTTCTTTTTGTCTACCTGGTGCCTGGTACAGTGTAAAATCAAATAAGGCAAGAATTTGAAAATTTGGGATTATCAGTTATTAAATTAGTTAAACTAGGAGGCCTTTAGACTTGAGGTGACTCTAATGCTGTATACCTCTGCAAAGCAAAGCAAAATCTAAGCCTGTAAATGAATGCTTCACGATTATGAAATTGAAACCTAAGGACAACCAATCACAAACAGCCAACCAGGCTTTAAGTTGTAGTCAATCAATAGTATCCTTACTTTACTTCTGCCTTTTCTCTATAGAAGTCTCTCCCTGAGCTCCTGTCAGTGGAGCGTTCCTAACCACTTAAAGTTTGGCACTGTTGGATTGGAATTGATTTCTGCACAAAGTCCAGTTTTTGTTTGTTTGGTTTTTTTTTGCCAGCGCGGCTTTTGGGATCTTAGTTCCCCAACCAGGGATCGAACCTGGGCCCCCTGCAGTGGAAGAGAGGAGCCCTAACCATTGGACCACCAGGGAATTCCCCAAAATTCAATATTTTTTAATATGCCTCAGTTTATCTTTTAACACCATTTAACTATCTTGGTTCCTCTCTTCCACACTTTTCCTAACTTTTCTATAGCCTGTTTTTAAGAAAAAAAAAAAAAAACAAGACGGCAAAGTTCTGCTTAAATAGAAGGCTTTCTTGACATTCCTCTTGGCCCCCTTTGACCATATCCCAGCAGAATTTTATTGTCCCTCTGAACTATCATAGTATCATATATATATTTCTGTCACACCACTTGTTTCAAGGTTGTATAATTTTGTTTTTGTGCCTGCTTCCCAATGGATTTGAGTGTCCCTTGAGAGTAAGAATAATTATATTATTTGCCCTGGTATCTTCCATGCCTAGCACTATGCTAACTAGTCTACTAGTAGATACTCAACAGATGTTTGTTGATTGGATAAATTAATTTAATAAAATAGATTTCTCAAGTTTAATTTCTTTTAGGCAAATTTCATCTGATTTCTAAGTTAGGAAGAGTGGAAAAAAGTGTGGAAGCTCACTGTGGAGCAGTACTTGCTGGACGATGGAATTATGAAGGAACAGCATTAGTTACAGGTAGGTTATCTGCAAAAATGACATTTAAAATGAAATTTTTAAAGAAAAATTTCCAAAGGAACAGAATATTTTCATTTAGCAATAGTGTCTTTCATTGTCTAATAGCAAATAATTGGCACAGTATTGATCTAGACTGCTATATAATGTTATCATTCAGAGTGTCATATTAGTTTTCCTGTATGGCTTATGAAGAATGTTCTGTCAGGAAGGTCTTGGAATGGTCAAGTGTGGGGTAAATAAAACTTTTAATTCTTTAAAATTCTAAAATTCAAAATATTCTCATTTAACTTTACCCCCCTTCCATCTCTTTTCCATCTTCTGCCCTACTGCAGGGATTCTCATCTTCACCTATCATATTAGTTATCTATTATTGTGTAACAAGGTATCCCAAAAGTTAGTGACTTAAGATAGTAAACATGTATTATCTCACAGTTTCTGTGAGACAGGGAACAGTTCAGTTGGGTGGTTCTGTCTCAGAATCAAGAAGTTGGATGGGGCTGCAGTTATATGAAGCCCCATTGGGGCTGGAGGATCTGCTTCCAAGATGGCTCACTCACATGGCTGTTGGCAAGAGGTCTTACTTCCTCTATGACTGTTGCAGGAAGCCTTACTTAGTTCCTTACAACATGGGCCTCTCCATAGGGCTGCTTGAGTGTTCTAACAACATGATAGCTGGAGCTTCTCCCTGAGAGATCCAAGAGAGAGCAAGATGGAAGACACAATATATTTTATGACCCACCGTTGGAAGTCATACTCCATCATTTCCACCATATGCTATTAGAAGCAAGGTACTAAGTATAGACCAAACTGAAGGAGAAAGGAGAGAGAAGTTAAGCTTCACTTCTTAAAAGAAGGAATAACAAAGAATTTGTGGATATATTTTAGAACCACCACACCTATCCCCTGGGCCTTCTGTAGGACTTTTATCAATGAGTTTCTCTTCTCTTGCCTGTTTTTTCGACTTCTCCTTTTCCAGTATTTTTTTTCTTTCCCTTTTTTTTTTCAGCATATAAATGTGTTCAGATGTCATTCATCTTGAAAATTGAGAAAAAAGAAATAAAAATCCCTCCTTTAACAAATAACTCTAGCTACAACTTTCTCTTTCTTTCTTTCCCGTCAGGCAAACTGTTCAAAAGAGTAGTTTATTACTTCACTCCATTCAGTCCCCAACTCACTGGAGTTTGGCTGTAACTCTTCTAATTACACGGAAAACACTTTTCTTAGAATTCTAGGATGGAGACGTCAGTGAAAATGAAAGCATTATTTGAATAATATACTCATAAGTCTTCTAAGATTAGAGGAAAAAAATAATTTTGTCATTGAAGTCAGGCTACTTTCATAAAATTGTTTCAAAGTAATTTCAGTTAAATTTTATATTTAGGAAGCAGTGATATCTAAGTAGAGTACCTCGTGTCTGAATTTTAAATGTGCATTAGTGTAGATACTGCTGATTTTTATATGTAAATTTAATGTTTGCATTTATTTCCTATAGATAAAAAATCAATTCTTTTCTCTTTATAGCTGGAGAAGATGGACAAATAAAAATCTGGTCAAAGACTGGAATGCTAAGATCAACTTTAGCTCAGCAAGGTATGTATTATAATCAATTAAATGTCTTTGCATTTTCCTGTAAAAATAGTCCAATATAGTTAGTCTAATATAGTTCCTCAGGCTGATTTTGGTCAGGTTCAAAACCTGAAATCTCTTATTTCTATTTACACTTTTTCCTCTTACTTTCATGTTGCCTGATGGGCCATGGTAACTGTATTGTTTGAGCCAAGAAATATAAGACACACTCAAACACTTTTTCTTTGTTAGTGAATCTATATAAATGGAGTTATAGGCTAATGATTCTTTTTAAAATAATTCTGAAGCATCATGAGCATATCCTATCTAGAACAGGATTGGGTGTCTAGTTAAGTAAATAATAATAATAGAAAACACTGAGTATCTCCTTACTTAAAAAGTTCTAATTACATCATAATAATAGCACCCTTTCTAAATTATGTTGTACATCTATACTAATGGAGGGGAACAGATACTCTTATGATCCAAAACTTGGTAAACTACAACTACTTAAAGCAGCAGCTTGGTTTTCCATGTTCATTGGGAAGAAGTGCCCATAAAGTCAATCCAGTGGTCATACCTGTTGGGATTTAGATTACGTATGATTTTTTTCCTTGTAGCAGATTTATTTTCCAAATTAGGTTTACTTAGAAACAATAAAGCAGTTTTAATGTTGTCCTGAGCCCATATCAGCTGATCTTCAGAGACAGGTTGCCAAAAAGGTTGCAGATTATTCTTCAGAAGTATATGATAAAGTCATTTTGTGAAGCATCTCTAACAACTGACTTCCAAAAATTTCCAGATTTCATTTTTTCCAAGAGTAAACTCATGTTTACTCTTAGGATATGTTAAAATAGTTACATTTCTTTAGCTACACATCAACCGAATGTTAGCAAAGGTAACCATAAGTAATAGGCAGTAATTATCTCCTGAGGTTAAATCTTTGGTACAGATGATCTCCAAATAGAATATTTATCCATGAGTGGAAAATTTAGAGTTCATAGAAACATTCATCAGTAAATTTGTTAGGGAAAGATGTCAATTTATTGTTGCTTTAGTAATAAAGTATACCTTTAGAAAATAAATTTTATTTTAATCTTCTAGTAGGCATGGGCCTTTACTTTTGGCTTTATAATTTTTGTTAGAGCTAATTATTTGGCATTCTTACCTTATGATGTCTGACTTATAAGCAACTACACAATTCGTTTAGAGATCATCACCACCCCCTTGGAGGAGGGGCTGCAGTTCTTTTCAGCTGCTGCTGCTACTGAGACGTATCCTTTTTTCCTTTCTTTTCTCTTTTGCTAAATATGTTGTCTATAGAAGACACAGATCTTCAGAGAAATTTTGAAAGCTTATCTCATTACCCATTATAATAATCTGAATTCTTGCCTAAGATCCTTCACCAGTGTCCCCCTACGGCTCCTTCTCTTTCTTTAAATTCTTCCCAATCATCTCCTTCCCTTTTATTATCCCTTGGATCTACCATTTTGGACTTTACAAAGTCTAAAGTTGAAACTTAGAATAAGTTGTTTAACATAAACATTGTTAATCATAGAGGGTAGATGACATAGTGCTGTTGGTTCAGTACTATAGTTTACCTGTATAATGGGTCTGGAAACCAGATTGCTACTTATTTTACTCTTACAGAGAAAATGCATTTAGAATTCCCAAACATGCAGAGGCAGTTTGGAAGCCCAATATATTCATAAATTAAGGACTTTTTATACATCAGAAGTCACAATCAGATGGCTTGTGGGCTGAATCTGTCCCACTAGCATGGTGCAGGCCCAACATTAAAAATTAGGATATTTTACATACATATTTGGATTTCTGGTGTCTTGAAAAATTGGAAGAACTGGCAACATTAAGTCTGCTTTCCAGAACAAATACAATCAGCTGGAGTTCAGCAGTGGCTGCTCCATTTTTAGTTGGATTTTAAGCTTCTCTTATTTTTCTTACACTCTACATACTTCACTCATTTATATTACATGGTAGAACACAACATAAATCTCTGAAGGGATTTGAGTTTGCAACTCATATTTTCAATAATAGGGATCATAAAATTTTGATTGTTAGTATGTGCCTTGCAGGGAGCACTTACATCTTTTTAAGTATTAATTTTTAATAGATACTACATTCACATGGTTCAGAATTTAAAGCATAAAGAAGGGTATAAAGTTATCTATTAAATACTACCCATGTCTCTCGTATTACGCCTGTCTTCCAGCCACCCAGCAAACATTCCCAGAGGCAGCTGGTGTTACCATTTTCTTGTGTAGGAAATTTGGTTTTATATGTTCTTTTTTTTTTCCTTTAATAAACAAGTGGTTGCATATTGTATCTACTATAATATGCTCCTTGCTTTTTTTCACTTGAATTGTGAACTGTCTTGGAGGTGGTTTCATATCAGTGAATTAAAATCTTCTTCAAGTTGTTTTCCAAAGTGAATATACCATTTTACATTCCCAGTAGAAATATATGAAGGTTCCAATTTCTTCAAATCTTCAACACTTGTTACTGTCTTTTTTATTACAATCATCCTTGAGTGACTGTAAAATGGTATCTCATTGTAGTTTTGATTTGCATTTCCCTGATGACTAATGATATTGAGCCTCTTTTCATGTGCTTTTTGGCCATTTGTTGGTCTTCTTTGGAGAAATATCTGTTAAAATCCTTTGCACATTTTTTAATTGGGTTGTCTTTTTATTGTTGAATTGTAAGTTCTTTATATATATTCTGGTTAATAGACTCTTATTGGATATATGATTTGCAACTTGGATATGCAACTTCCCAATTCTGTGGGTTTCCTTTTCATTTTCTTGATGATAGCTTTTGAAGCACAAAAGTTTAGATGAAATTCAGTTTATCTATTTTTTTCTTTGATTGTTTCTACTTTGGGTGTTATATCTAAGAAACTATTGCCTAATCCAAAGTCATGGAGACTTGCATCTATAGTTTCTTCTAAGAGTTTTATAGTTTTAGTGCTTACGCTAAATGTATGATCTTTTTTTGGTCTGTGATCGATTTTGAGTTATTTTTTGTGTATAGTATTTATTTTGGAGAGGGATGGGTGGTGCTCTTTTTTATTTTTTCTTCCTCTCAGATAGACGGATAAATAGGATTTTCTTAAAAGCTAAAGTACATATTATGTCTTATAAGATAGGTAATTTTATTATGTATTCATTGGATCATGTAATGGTATTTTACATCAACATTCCAAATAGCTGTAATTTCCTTAACATCAAATGGCTGTGAAACTGCTGACCATTTTTATCCTATTTGAATCTTATTCTTCTCACTCAAGGTTTATGTTAATTATGAGATTAATGAACAAAACTAAATTAGGTAGATTTTATTTTAGTTAACTTATTGGTATTTCAACTGAATAATCTGATACCTTTTTCTAGATTAAGAATTATAAATTCACGATAGAACTATGCTTTTAATTTTTGAATTTTTTTAAATTAATTAATTTTTGGTTGTTTTGGGTCTTTGTTGCTACACACGGGCTTTCTCTACTTGCGGGGTGTGGAGGCTACTCTTTGTTGTGGTGTGCAAGCTTCTCATTGCGGTGGCTTCTCTTGTGGCAGCGCTCTAGGCGCACGGGCTTCAGCAGTTGTGGCACATGGACCCAGTAGTTGTGGCTCGCGGGCTCTAGAGCTCAGGCTCAATAGTTGTGGTGCACGGCCTTAGTTCCTCCACGGCATGTGGGATCTTCCCGGACCAGGGCTCGAACCCCTGTCCCCGGCATTGGCAGGCGGATTCTTAACCACTGTGCCACTAGGGAAGTCCCTAATTTTTGAACTTTTGATCATTGTTGCCACCCACACTTTCCTAATAAGGCATAGATAGACTTCGCCTGTTTTATCTCTGGGAAAAATCATTAGAGAAGTTAAGTTATAATCACATTAACTCTGAAGGAAAAATCCCTAGTTATTTATAAGGTTTGATTTATTATAGGCTACAAATTTCAAGGGTGATTATAAATCTGACCTACTGAGAGCTAAATGCTAAAGGTTCAAGTAAAAAGACCAAGGGAGGTAGAGGTGGGGGACTCCTGGCTTCTTTGAGGAGAAAAGCTGTAAATTTTGGCACAAAAATGAAATAACGTAAGCCTGAATTACTGTAAGACTCAGAATTATGTAAACAATGTTGAAAGCATCCTGTGATTTTTACTACATGTTTATGTTAATTGTACTTATTCCTTGATGAGTAGAAAAATTCCCAAATTCATTTCTTGATGATTGGAGGCAGATATAAAGATAGAAAAGTCATGGTCATCACCTTCTCTTCCAATACAGAAAAAGCATTAATCTTGCTTTTTTTTGGGGGGGTGGGGCAGGGGGTGGAATTTGACTTTGTTTAAAAACTATTCTGGGCTCCCCTGGTGGCGCAGTGGTTGAGAGTCCGCCTGCCGATGCAGGGGACATGGGTTCGTGCCCCGGTCCGGGAGGATCCCACATGCCGCAGAGCAGCTGGGCCCGTGAGCCATGGCCACTGAGCCTGAGCGTCCGGAGCCTGTGCTCCGCAACAGGAGAGGCCACAGCAGTGAGAGGCCCGCGTACCACAAAAAAAAAAAACAAAAAAAACAAAAAATAACTATTCTTACTGGTACCTATCAGGAATTATTTTTCCTTATTAGAGAAAAATAATGTGTAAGCCGAGGATAATTATAATGAAGCTCTATCTTGTGTCACATTGTATATTTTAATTATAGGTTAAAATTGGAAGAGAGTAATACTGCAAACCTTTAAGGACATTTCCCGTATACTATATTCAAATAGAAGAAGGAGATGACAAAACATGGAGCCTGTTTATAATGAATTTGGTAAAGGAAATATAAATAACTGTGACACAAGGCAGAATGTGCTCGTTTCTTTAAGGCATCGTGGGAGGACAGGAAAGCAGAAATGAATGCTTTGTGGGGAGAGAAAGTATCAGAAAGGCTTCCTGGCAAATACTGCAGCATCTTTTAATTAGGCTTCGAAGGACAAGGAAATTAGGAAGGATAAAGAAATGGGCTTGTTGGCAATGAAGTGGAGCTGTGGAAGAAATTAGATGATCAGACGCACAGAGGCAGAATGGCGTGAGCCATGGAAGTCAGGTGAGCAACCCGCTTGGGCCAGGGTGTAGGCTCTGTGAGGGATGGTACTGCCAGAGGGACCAAGACACTGATATTCGTAGATGCTAAATGAAGGAGGTTAGTTTATTCTATAAGCATATAAAATCTTTAAAAAAATGAGCAGGATAGTAAGAGATAAAGTCTTCCTTTTTAGGAAGATTACCTTAGCAGTAATACGTAGGATAAATTAGAAGAGATAGAGGTTAAATTGGGGTCGCTGGTATGGAGGTTACTGAAATGTTTTATGCTATTGTGCAGTAAGGCTTGAACAGAGTCAGTGATGAGGGTAGTTGAAAAAAGTGAATAGTTCTCAGTGGCTAAGAGGAATGGATAATCCTGTAAGAGGTGAAGAATTCAGAGGAAGAAGAAGTGAGGGGATATGTGTGGAGGGATGATATATGAATATATAGAGTTTGAAGTTCTGGCATGTCTTTGGGGCAAGTGGAAATGTGTTAGAGCTCAGAAGTAAAGGCTGAAATATTATTGTGAGTGTCAGTTACAGAAAGGTGAAAGGTGAAGCTATGGAGGAAGTTGAGATCCCCAAGGGAGAGGTGGCTGAGGCTAGAAACTAAAGAAACAAATGCCTTCATTTCAGCTTTTTTCTCTGTATTGACCCAGTGACATACACAACCAAAAAGTTGTTTTTTTGAGGAATAAATCCCACTCGATATTACTTACTTGTTAATACATGTCCCTACAACTAGAATGAAAGGGAAATAATTCTTTGTTTTTGAATTCTTAATGATTTGGCAACCAAAAAACTTGAGTGTCTACTCCCATGCACAACACAATAACAAATGGTTGCTTATTGCATTACAAAGTAGTAGTGGTAGTAGCTAACAGGTCGTGCTTATAGAGTGCCAAACTCTGCTCTAAGTTCTTTACTTACACTCACAAGGTGTAGACCTATACTGCACTCAAGGCAAAGGTAGCTAATGCTTCATTGTAATAGTGAGAGTTTGTTTCAAAATCATTCTTAAAAGCATGCAAAAACAACATTTTTTAGGGGATACCTTTTAGTATGAATGTGAAAAACATGGTATATTTGACCATGTACTTCCTTAAAACAATTGAAATACATTTTTGTCTCCTTTTCTGTGGTTTAAAATGCCTTCAACAAGTTGAAAGAATTTAGATAATTTGTTTTACAGAGAGATAAGGGTCTGACATTTAACACAACCCCAGGTGCATGTGGTTTCTTAAAAAATGTCAAAAAGGTCACATGATCTTAATGTACAAAGTCAGAAAAACAAGATCTTTTTGAGTGTCTTAAATGAAATGGAGCGTAAATAAAAATTCCCAAAATAAAAACCAAGAAATTAACTATTATAAAACTACTTTTGTTTTTTGTCCATTTTTGTTAATAAAGAAATTAATAACATCTTATTATATAATTTGCTAAACTTTTTGTTGTCAAGTTTTTTAACCTGAAGGCTATATTATTATTTCCATACTGACTTTGCAAAGTGAAGTGTAGCATTGGGAGTAATTCAGTGCTTCAGTAAATACATTTTTAAAAAACATTTTAAATACTAAAGATTTGTTTCAAATGCTACTGAGATGGATTTTTAATAATAGAAATCATTTTCTCTGTGAAGCTAATTCATCCACTTTCAATATGGCCTTC
The DNA here is from genome assembly GCF_025265405.1 of Mesoplodon densirostris. Classification (NCBI taxonomy): domain Eukaryota; kingdom Metazoa; phylum Chordata; class Mammalia; order Artiodactyla; family Ziphiidae; genus Mesoplodon; species Mesoplodon densirostris. The sequence continues at coordinate 84,876,450 of NC_082665.1, read as the reverse complement.
TCCAGAACCACCCAAATCAGAAGTTGTATAGCAATAAAAACATATATACAGGAGTTTCACACTTAACATTTTATTATAAATATAAATAATGAATATAAGGAAGAGTTCTCTTAGTTCTTGATGTTATATTCATTTATTTATTCATTCATTCATTTATTGATTGATTGATTATTTTTGGCTGCATTGGGTCTTCGTTGCTGCACAGGCTTTCTCTAGTTGTGGTGAGCGGGGGCTACTCTTCGTTGCGGTGCATGGGCTTCTCATTGCGGTGGCTTCTCTCGTTGTGGAACATGGGCTCTAGGTGCACGGGCCTCAGTAGTTGTGGCACGCGGGCTCAGTAGTTGTGACTCACAGGCTGTAGAGCGCAGGCTCAGTAGTTGTGGCGCATGGGCTTATTTGCTCCACGGCATGTGGGATCTTCCCGGACCAGGGTTCGAACCCGTGTCCCCTGCACTGGCAGGCTGATTCTTAACCATCGCACCACCAGGGAAGTCCGTTATATTCATTTTGAATATTGGTGGTTAGGAAGCTGGAACTTCCTTAGCTATTGATCTTATTTAGGATTGCTTATTTATCATAAGTAACTCTATATTTGTTTTTTGATTGAAGGAATGTGGTTAAAAAACCACATGCTGTAACAAAGGAATTACTTAAATTTTCCTCTATAAGCCTATTTCGTTTTATTCTATAAATTACTATACCTGTTTCTTTAACAGCATTGTTGTTTAAAAAATTGTTTCATAAGCAGGAAATGAATAATCTCCATGTCCTAACAGGAGAGATAAGTATTCTGAAGATTTATAAGGTTTATAAACAAGGAAATGGTGACAGAGTTGACTTAATGGGGCCACAAATTCAATGTGAAAGAGGACATAAGAGTCCCTAACTCCTCATCCTATACCCCCAAACCATGCCTTTTACCACAACTAAAGGACTAGAGTCACATCCTGTATAACTCAATGGGAGCTGTGTTTACTGAATTATTTCCTTGGGGGTAGATGTTTGTCATAGTTTTGTATACACTCAGGAAACTGTTATTTTACTGAGTGTATTCATGAAGATTTGATAGTCTATAATTAAAATACATAAATTTACTTTTTTTGCACAATACTTACAACTATAATAATGGAAATAAAGAAGGCACCTATAATTCTACCACTGTATCAAATAAGCTTTCCTCTCTTATTCCCTTACTGTCCTCACCAAGAATCACGTTTGGAATATCTGAAATTTTGATTTACATTTTCTGGGGAGTTTATTACACTTGAACTCTGTTCATTTGGAGATTTACTTTGAAGCCCAGGTCAGCTCCTGGCTACTCCCAGAGAATGTTTCAAGAGAATATACTTACTAAGTTTAGAAGAAGTACCCTCTGAGGTCAGCCATCTCATTGGTCATCTGTAGGTTCCTCTGATACAGGACAATCCTAGATGTCACCGACTGAACAGGATGTTTAGACCCAATATAATATCTAACCTACACCATGAAAGGAATGCTTCAGGAGTTTTTTGGACTAGGTCTAAATCAGACTTTCTAAGTCCTATAAACCACTGAGACTTGCTCACAGTTGAATTACGTTCTGGTTGGGAAAAAAATGGCACTAAAGGAGTAGGGTGCCACTTAAACACAGCATTTATCTTTCTGAAATTTACTCCCTGTTGATTACTGATTACTCCCTGTTGATTAGCATCAGTTGGGTTTTCCATTTAAATAAACAAATCTTACTGATTGCTTATAAATCCTCAGATTCAGATTTCATTTTACTGAGAATGTAAATTACTGAAAGATTTATTCAATCATTACATAAAGTCAACTGCTACAATAGTCTGACTTAGGAATCCTAGACAATTTTTAAAAGCTTTGTTTTATAAATATAAATAGGTTAATATTTCATAGATTAATTATATGACCTTGATTCACTTCTCTAATGAACAGGTTCTAATGAATAGGTAACTGGGTCAGACAGTGGAGCACAGATAATTTAATGCCCTCAATTGATATGATATTCGTTATTTATTTAAAAATTAAAAAAAAATTTTAAATTAATTAATTAATTTTATTTTTTTTACCGGTACGCGGGCCTCTCACTGTTGTGGCCTCCCCGGTTGCGGAGCACAGGCTCCGGACGCGCAGGCTCAGCAGCCATGGCTCACGGGCCCAGCCGCTCCACGGCATGTAGGATCTTCCCGAACCGGGGCACGAACCCGTGTCCCCTGCATCGGCAGGCGGACTCTCAACCACTGCGCCACCAGGGAAGCGCTTTAATTTATTTTTTTAAAGATTTATTTTGTTTGTTTTTAATTTTCCCCATTTTCATTGAAGTATAATTCATGTACAGTGAAATGACAGCTCTTTTTTAAAAAATAAATTTACTTATTTTATTTTTTAATTTTTGGCTGCATTGGATCTTAGTTGCAGCATGCAGGATCTTTTTTTATTTGCGGCATGCTGACTTCTTAGTTGTGGCATGAATGCGGGATCTAGTTACCCAACCAGGGATCAAACTCGGGCCCCCTGCATTGGGAGCACGGAGTCTTACCCACTGGACCACCAGGGAAGTCTCCAGGATAATGTCTCTTAAGAAGCCAACAAAGAAATATTCTCCAAACTAATGATAATAAAGAAAAGAAGTCCAAATTTAGTTGAGGTGTACCTTTTTACCAGTTGGTTCCCAGGAGAGTTGGCTTAGTCAACCACAAGCTGAAGGCACAAAAGCAAAAGTCGAATGTTGCCACTGGAGCACACTGCTAGGGAATGAAGACTCAAGTGTTGAGCCAGTGAATGATCTTGGTGGGGCTGCTGCAGTGTTTTCACTGTTGCTGGTAAAGGGACTTACCCTGGCAGGAAGCTAATGCCCCAGGGTCTTCAGAGACCTATTTTGATGAATAGAGTCGCCTTGCTGAGGCCAGACATTCTCAGATAGTCCTCACGATTCTGGATATTTATAGTCTAAATGTCCCCTCGCCATAGTTGCTTATTCATTTATTCTTATTGATCAGCTGCCAGTGGTGCACCTCAGCAGCTGAGCTACAGAGTGCTTCATCAGCAGCCTCAGATGTCCATGATGATCTCCTGACACAACACCTTCACTCTTATAGCAAAACAGCTTTCCTTATAAAAACAACTTCATTCTTAGGTCAAAACAACTTCATTTTGTCGTGAACGAGTGGATTTGAAATCATATCAAACCACTACACAAGAGTTGTTGATGATGGGAAATGATAAATGATGACTTTTCTGATACCTCTTTATATCTTAACATAATGAAGTATATTTATTTTACATGTTTCCATAGAACACTCTCGAAGTCCTAAAAGCTCCGTATTTTCTCAGCAAGATCAAAATTAGTAAAAAATATAGTTTATCAATTGCTCACAGTAGATTTTCAACAGTCAGTCTTAACCTGGTCTATGTTTCAGTAACAGGCTATATACTGCAGTTTGGGTGGGCCAGTGAATAAGGAGGAAATGAAATGACACCCCAAATTGCTTTTTTGATTTTCCTAACCATCTCCCTTTTATAAAGCATAATGATTAAAGTTTATCAGGTTTTTTTCTTTTCCTTTTTACAGGAACACCAGTGTATTCAGTAGCATGGGGCCCTGATTCAGAAAAGGTTCTTTACACAGCAGGCAAACAGCTGATCATTAAACCTCTTCAACCAAATGCTAAAGTTTTACAGGTACTTCTCAGGCATTTGTAAATTGTTATTGGGGTCTGCCAGACTGCTAAGTGAGAGGTCACTTTCTTAGGAGTCCCTTTTTTCTGGGTGGTCTTGTTATAGTTGAAGCTCTTAAGTGAGTGGTTTTACCGGCCTTTGTTACAGAACAGGGGATATCTGGTTATGTTTCCAACGAGGTTCACTTCCCCCTTTTTCCAACTCACATTATACCAGTAAGTCATAAATGTGTTCTGAGTTACTAAATTATCACATGATTTGGCATAATAGCCATCTTTAAATTGAAGAGAGTCAACCTAACATGTATAGATTTGAGACAAAACAGGACTAAATCATAAAACTTTAAGAGGTTGTTTAGACTGTATTTTTTATCATCACCTCTAGTGTCCTCCTCCTCCTCCTCCTCATTGTCTGTTCAGTACCCTTGAGCTTTCTCTAAGACCCTAGAATTCTTTTAGTATTTTTAGAGTGGAGGGGGAGTCAATGTAATGTTTAGAACAATTGGGTATATATAATTTTACCAATTATAGGGAAGCAAAACAATAGTGGCAGTTAAGACAGGTCAGGGGAGGACAAATTAATGAAAAACCTTTAAGCCTATATCCAGGATTTTGATGTTTGATTTCAGTGCAAAGAGGCAGAATCATTTTCTTCATATTTTGATAATGACACAGTGTAGTGTGGGTAATAAGATTACAGGCTTTGGAGTTAGTCACCTGGGTTCAAATGTTCACTTACTTATATGTGACTTTAGGCAAGTTATAAAATATCTTAGAGCCTCAGCGTTCTCATCTCTTAGATGTGATGCTAATACCTACTTGATAGGAATGTTGTGAGGATTAAATGAGTTAAATTGCAAAGTGCATGGGACAGTGCATATAATCAAAATATTGAGTGCACACAATGAAGAGTAGTTATTGTTGATAGTGAGGTGTTATTATATCATCTCTACCTTTCAGTCAGCCCTTAATAAATTAGAGCCATGGAGGCCAGTTAAAAGGTATAGAATGACCACATCCTGGGTAAGGGATTTGGTGCTGGAGATTGACTGGCTACAGCAGGTATAAAAAGTGTTTTAAGAAGAAGCATTAGGTTTAACAGTGAGTAGATGTAGAATTTGGAGAGTAAGGATATAGAAATGGCTTTGAGATTCCATATTATGTAGATTATGTAGATTATGCTATACATATTCCACACAGTCATCATGCACTTACAGTTTTACTACCTGCAGAACACTCTGCTAAGAACTGTGGAACAACAGAAAGAGAAGAATTTGGGCAAAAGGAATAAGCTAGGAAAGAGGACTGGCTCTGACTGCCTTTAGTCAGAGTCCTTCTAATACCACTTATATTCTGAAAATGTGTTTTGAAATCATACAGCAAAAGCAGGCCAGATGAATCGTTTAGTTTATAGCTATGTGATTTGTTAAGATACCTGTAATTAGGCATATGTAAGTGAAACTCAGGAAGATGCTTAAATCATCATTGATAAATTATCGTTCTGTGGCTTGGTAAAACCTTTGGCCCAGGAGGTAGTGGAGTGAAAGAAAAGTATCCATTGCCAAAATTCAGCTAGAGTGGAGAAGGGGTTAAAGTATAATTAGTAACTTCGTGCAAATCTTCTATTCCTTTTGGAAAATTAAAACTGCAGCAATTCTCCTTGGGCATAAACACATGCTCAAATTTGGATTATTCACAAAAAAGAATGCTTACTTAATTCTTGCTTGTAGAATACAGTTCAAAAGTATATATCTCATTTCCCTTAAGAGCTTTAGGGACTCTTCTAGAGACCCAGAACTTGGTTTCATAGTGAGGAGACTTCTGTTTAGTTAGTCATTCAGTGGGAATGTAGTGCATACTTACTATATCCTAGGCGCTATGCTGGGGTGTAACGTATTAAAAGTGAAACAGAACATAGTTTCTGCCTTCTGTGAAGAGCTCACGATTCAAAGGAATTTTACAAAATGCCTAATACATTAAGAAATAATTGAAAACTGTCTATGTATTACATGTAATATGTGAATATATGTAATGTATAATTGATATCCTAAATTATAGTACAAGGAAAATTTAAACCATATTTTGTTCCTAACTTTTTTTATTTATTTGTTTGTTTAATTTTTGGCTGTGTTGGGTCTTCGTTTCTGTGCGAGGGCTTTCTCTAGTTGTGGCGAGCGGGGGGCACTCTTCATCGTGGTGCGCGGGCCTCTCACTATCGCGGCCTCTCGTTGCGGAGCACAGGCTCCAGATGCGCAGGCTCAGTAGTTGTGGCTCACGGGCCTAGTTGCTCCGCGGCATGTGGGATCTTCCCGGACCAGGGCTCGAACCCGTGTCCCCTGCATTGGTAGGCAGACTCTCAACCACTGCGCCACCAGGGAAGCCCTGTTCCTAACTTTTGAATATGGAAAATATTATTTTTGTAGTTTAAAAATGAAACTCTTGAGAATCTCTGCATGTGTGTATCTCTATATATCTCTATTTTGTTATTTTTGTCTTTGCAGTTTATTTTAGGACATTGGATTAATTTAGTAGTAAATTGTGAAAATTATTGCTTTATCAAAACGTTCATTTTTGACAGTGTATTTTTATGTATCTGAATAAAACAAGCTATGAATTATTGCTTATTCTTAGGGCTTATTTGACCCTAATTTGATGGTTTTTTTCTGTATACATTAAGAATAATAGATTTTCCCGGGAAGGCTCTGTAGAGAGAAAACCCTTAAAATCAGTCACTCTTTGAAACAAAGTTAGTTGGTTCAGACATTAAAATGTATCTTATAGTCTTCAAGAAAAATTAATTCTTTTTCAGTTATATTATTCTGCTTAAACCTAGTGAAAGATTAATGGCTTTTAATTATGTGTGTGGTTAATATCTAAATGAGCACATAAATTATATTTAAGATCAAGAAGACATCCACGCTTAATTTCTAGATCGCCAATTTTGGGGTGACTTAGATATATACACAAATATGTATGCATTCTATATATGTGTAGAATATATATCTGTGGGAAACCTTTTGTTATATGGTAAATGCAGCAGAATTTTCTCAGAGTAGTTAGTGACTACTCCAGGGACATGAAGGTAAAGAGAATGAAGCTTAGGGGAATGTACAGAAGAGAATGAAGAGAGTGCTAAAGAGAATGTTCATGTAGTAGAAGTTTTTTTTTAAAAATAAAAGAATTAGTAAACAAGAATGAAGGCAGTATCAGTAACGAGATCAACTGTGCAAAGGGAGCAAAATTTGGATTCAAGTAAGTTTTGGAGTACATAACATATTCATTCCATTATTATCACACAGATGTCAAGCTTGGAACAGTTCAACAGCAAGTGATTTTCCATCTGGAGTCCAGGCAATTGAGGAAATTGATAAGGATGTGAGTTATATAGTAGATGTCATAGTGCAAGGTGCTTTTCATTAGTTTAAATTGGAAATGAAATAAGCATAATGGTTATGAAAGGAAGATAGGAGTCTTCTTCAGGAAGAAGACAAGAGAATCATTAGAAAGAGGCAAAATGCCTTTTCTTATTTAAAAAACTTTTCAGTGCTCTTGAAGTTATAATAAATATCTTATTTTTTTCTCATAGTGGAAAGCTCACGATGGCATTATTTTAAAAGTAGACTGGAACTCAGTCAATGATTTAATTTTATCTGCTGGCGAAGACTGTAAATATAAGGTATGTAATGTTTGAATACTGTTTGAATTTATCACCTGGTTGAAAGAATCGAATTTCGGTGAAAAGTATTTAGCATATAAGAGTATTCTTTTAGTCCTTCTCTTTAGCCATATCTTTTAACTCTAATAATTTAGCAAATTGTTATTTTATAATTTTCAGCATTTTGAAGTGTTGCCTTTCTAATTTGGCCTATTTCATTGACCTATAGAATTTTTTTTTAATTTACCATTTTAACCATTTAAAAAATATTTATTTGGTCACATGGGGTCTTAGTTGTGGCACGCAGGCTCCTTAGTTGTGGCATGCGAACTCTTAGTTGCGGCCTGTGAACTCTTAGTTGCGGCACGCATGTGGGATCTAGTTCCCTGACCAGGGATCAGACCTGGGCCCCCTGCATTGAGAGCGTGGAGTCTTATCCATTGCACCACCAGGGAAGTCCCTGACCTATAGAATTTGATTTAATGAGTAGCAACATGAAAACAACTCCTAGTTTTAAAAAGTCAGTCTTGGGCTTCCCTGGTGGCGCAGTGGTTGAGAGTCCGCCTGCTGATGCAGGGGACACGGGTTCGTGCCCCGGTCCGGGAGGATCCCACATGCCGCAGAGCGGCTGGGCCCGTGAGCCATGGCCGCCGAGCCTGTGCGTCCGGAGCCTGTGCTCCGCAAGGGGAGAGGTCACAACAGTGAGAGGCCCACGTACCACAAAAAAAAAAAAAAAAAAAAAAAAAAGTCAATCTTAACTGGTTTATTAATCATTAATCAGCTTCAGACCAAAATAATTTATGAGGAAGAATAAGATTTAAGTTAACTATAGTTAAAGGGAATTTACTGAAATAAATACTTTCAGGGAAAGTTGATAGAGCACTTACTGGACAAAAAAATTTAAGCAAAATACTGAACATCTCAAAACTTTATTATTAAATTTAAAAGGGTTAAAATGGGTAGTTTTTTTTTTTTTTTTTTTTTTTTGCGGTATGCGGGCCTCTCACTGTCGTGGCCTCCCCCGTTGCGGAGCACAGGCTCCGGACGCGCAGGCTCCGGACGCGCAGGCCCAGCGGCCATGGCTCACGGGCCCAGCCGCTCCGCGGCACATGGGATCCTCCCAGACCGGGGCACGAACCCGCATCCCCTGCATCGGCAGGCGGACCCTCAACCACTTGCGCCACCAGGGAGGCCCTAAAATGGGTAGTTTTTATGATTAATTAAAGAGTTAGTAAAATCTGAAATTATCATGATGATACCAATAACATTTTGGGGGCAGATATTTAGGTTTCCAGACAGCTTCCCTACCCCCACCTTGCCTTGTTGGATAGTAAAGACATGTAATTGCTAATATTATAAAGTGATGACTTCTAAATCTTTACTTGATACTTTACTAGAAGCTACAAACTTGTTTGTAATAACGTGGTGACTTATAAAAGATTCTTTTTAATTTGTTTTTTGTAGGTATGGGATAGCTACGGCCGCCCTCTGTATAGTTCACAACCTCATGAGCATCCTATTACCTCAGTTGCCTGGGCTCCAGATGGAGAATTATTTGCTGTTGGATCATTTCATACTTTACGCTTGTGTGATAAAACTGGGGTAAGTTATAGTGGTAAGCAATCACAGATGTGCTGTCATAATGCACAACACACCTGGTTCTCAATCTTTAAAAAACATTTTCAGTGATGCATTTGACTGCATCTTTCTAGTTTGTCTTCTTAATATACTGGTTCAATCAATTCCAGATTTATGGGACCATATAAACTCTTTAAGTTCAATCTGAAGATTGGGTATGTTCTCTACTATCTTTCTGGAAATACTTATTTTAAGCATGGTTGTGAAAGATGGTAAAGTGTTAAAATTTATGCCCAATCAATATAGATTTGAACCTTTTTTTGAACCTTTTTTTTTTTTAACTGTCAATATGTTTCATACAAAAGTTTTTGTTGCATATTTTTGGTAAGGAATTGCTACTAAATTTTTTAAATGGTCATTTTAAAACCAAAGGATTCATATTTGAATGTGTGTGAGATTTTTCCCTCACAAGAGAATATGCCCTCTATACAAATTCTGTTTAGAACTTAGGCAAACAGCCAAGTTCAACAGTATTTACCCACTGTACTTGAAGAATGAATTGTTTCATCAAAGTGCTCCAGAGGTGGCAGCATTATATGACTGGGGCTATTCCATACTGTTCCTAACTATGAGGAAATCACATAATTTTTCTGTGGCTTATTTTCCTCAAATGCAAAACAGGACAGTTAATTTAGAATTCTTAGAGCTTTTTAAATGACCTATTAAGTTTTCTGGTTGCTTGTTTTTTATCATATGAAATATAAAGTCCTCTGCCTGACTTTGAAGCTGTCTGAAACCTGGTGCCATAAAACCTCTTGTCTTTTCTCCCCATAACTCTCTAATTTGTATCTGTTTAAATCAGACTCATGAATCTTCTCTGCCCCTCACTAGCGTCCTCATCTTCTCTTTTCTTGGAATGCTCTCATCTCTTATACTTAATGAGTTCTTCCTATTTTTTAAGGCTCACTTCATATTTGACTTCTTTTCATGATACCTTCCATAGATAAAGTTTATTTATCTATTTTTCTAACTTCCTCTCACCTAGATCTCTTTTCTTAGTTTTAACATAAGGATGTTAAGTTAGACCATCTCATTTTCATCTGATTTTCTATCAATGATTCTCAGCCTATAGAATATATATTCTCATTTTCACAGTGTATTATACTCTTATATCATCCATTTTAGTTTTATGTATATTATTTTTGACTCCGTAGATAGTTTATAAGATCCAATAGCTTAATGATTCTCTATTATCTGTACAACGCAGTAGATATTCAGTAATTCACTAATAAGTCAATTTAAGCATAATAATTTAAATTTGCCATTTTGATGAAAATATTTAAAAATTTAAAAAACTTGGGGCATTGAACTGATCTGAATAACTGAATTAAAGATTTACTTAATTAACACCAAACCTATTTTTAGAATGTCAACTATTCGGGAAAAGTAAATTTTCTAAAAGAATTTTGTTCTTACCTTGTTCAACTGAATAGACTGAATATATTGTAATAATTTTTTAAGACTTGAGATTAACATTTTAAACATATTTTCTTTTATTCAGTAGATATCAAATATATACTAGTCATCAGAGAGTATTTTGGAAACTGGGGATGGGAAGATGTAAAGATTTTCACTCAAGTTGTTGACAGTCTAGTGGAGAATCAGACTATAAGACTGTGTCAGGGGCTTCCCAGGTGGCGCAGTGGTTGAGAGTCCGCCTGCCGATGCAGGGGACACGGGTTCGTGCCCCGGTTTGGGAAGATCCCACATGCCGCGGAGCGGCTGGGTCCGTGCGCCATGGCCGCTGAGCCTGCGCGTCCGGAGCCTGTGCTCCTCAACGGGAGAGACCACAGCAGTGAGAGGCCCGCGTACCACAAAAAAAAAAAAAAAAAAAAAAAAAGACTGTGTCAGTGCTATACATGAGGTTGCTGTGTGCAAGCACAATAGAGGAGTGACAGAGCCTAACTCTGCCAGTGGGACACTGACTGAGAGCTGAGGCTTGAAGAATTAGTAGTTCTTCAAGGAGACATGGTGGGAGAAGAGAGTTGTAGGCAGAAGGAACCTCTTGTGCATCAAAGTATGGTGCTTTTTGTGCAATGTCAATAAGATTTTGCATGGGATGTTACCAGGAGATAATACAGAAAAGATATTCTCAGACCAGATCTGTGTTTGCCATCTAAAAGAGTCTAGATTTTACTACTTTAAAATCTAGTTATTTTATGTGGAGCCCCCTTAGGGGTTACTGTGGTGTAGAAAAGAGGTGAGGCGGTTGAGCCCCTTGTCCTCCTCCACCCAGAAAAGCTCTACATTAATCAGCTTTGATATTTGAGCATCCAATATAAGATTTCCTTTGAGCAGCTAAAACAATGAAGTTGGAAAATCAATATGTTAGTTAGTAGAGAGCCATGGATGGTGGGTAGTAACATGATAATATTCAAATATTGGAAATATTGATTTGGTATCAGGAACAGTGGTGCAGAAGAGGAAACAGAACATGTAAAGGCAAAGAATTATTGTTTGTCAGACAAATTAAAATGTCAGTGAGGTTGTAGTAGTTTGGGTTTTATCCTCAGGGCAGTGGTGAGCCATGGATCCATGTTAAGTGACCTTTTAGATGTGGAATTTTAGGGAAGCATACTGTGAGGTCAGCAGGGACGTTGGATTAGAGGGGAGGTAGACTGAAGGCAGGATGGCTAATTAGAGGCTATTGCAGTAGTACAAGAAAATAATGTTAGCCTGAATAATAGGGAATAGCAGTGGGGATGGAAAGAAGTGGACAGGTTTAAGGGATAAATTCTTGCTATAAAAAGTGGGAAGAGGGCTTCCCTGGTGGCGCAGTGGTTGAGAGTCCGCCTGCCGATGCAGGGGACACGGGTTCGTGCCCCGGTCCGGGAAGATCCCACATGCCGCGGAGCGGCTGGGCCCATAAGCCATGGCCGCTGAGCCTGAGCATCCGGAGCCTGTGCTCCGCAACGGGAGAGGCCACAACAGTGAGAGGCCCGCGTACCGCAAAAATAAATAAATAAATAAATAAATAAATAAATAAATAAAAAAGTGGGAAGAGTCAAGAATAATTATTTGGATTTCAACTTGAGTACCTCACTGTCTTGGTGCTGGCCTGAGGATAATGTCCTCTTATGGTATGGTATAATTTGTGCTGGCTTTGTGCAATATAATTTTATTCGATCCCTGTGTAATCATTACAGTAATAAATCAAGTTACCTAAATTTCAGAGTTCATAAGTATCACCTGGGCGTTGCTAAAATACATATTCTTGAGCCCCCATTTGCAATGTAATTAATCAAAATTTCAGGAGAATGGGGTCCAGAGAGTTGTATTTTTAAGAAGTTCCCTGGTTATCCTCAGATCATACTGGAAGGAACACTTAAAACATGTGAGATGTTTGATAGTCCTTCTCAGTTCTGAGAGTGATAATGCTTGCCCTACTGTAGAAAAAATACTTTTATTTTAGAGATGAAATAGTAAATGTCAATGACAGTGATACCAAAAGGGTAGTCTAATTGAAAAGATAAACAAAAAAAACCTCATATAGTAATTTATTCTTCTGATTCTTCCTTAGCATCTGCTTCATTTAAAATTACTTTGTGGATATAATTATTTTATCTCTCATAATCTGTTACTTAAAGTTATATAATTAATAGTAACAGTCATTTATCCATGAGCCATATTTTATGTCAGAATTTCAGTATTAGATATTATAAGAATCTTGTCCTTAGGAATGATCTATACCCTATCATTTTGCTACAGGGAAAATGTTTATAGTATATGAGTAATGTGTGTGATGATATTGTCTCAACTTTATAAATTGATTCTTTCAAAATAACTGGTTTTAAATACTATTGGAGCATTTACATTCATTGAATTACCAGTGGATTTTTTTGTTTTGTTTTACTTCTGTTGTATATTTTCACAGAAAATATTTGGAACTCTTGCAATTATTTTTTCTTTTTGCATGATTTTTATTAACTTTATAATATCTCCCTTCATATGATTATCATTTAGACTTTATGAGTTATTTGATTAAACTACGTTCTGTCTATTCCTAGAATGGTGTCTAGAAATAGATATGTATGTTGATTTGTTCAAAACTTTCTGGAGGATAATTTGACATTGTATGTTGGAGCCCCAAGAAATGTACATATACTGTACCTCCACCCAGCAACTCCAGGTCTAGGAATTTATCCTACAGAAATAGTAGGATAAAGAATGCTCAATGTGGAATTTCCCTGGCAGTCCAGTGGTTAGGACTCGGTGCTTTCACTGCTGAGGGCCTGGTCAGGAAACTAAGATCCCACAAACCATGCAGCGTGGCCAAAAAAAAAAAAAAGAATGCTCAATGAAGTGTTATTTATAGTTTAACAAATGAAAAGCAACCTAAATCTCCAACATTAGGACATTATTTAATTATGGAATATAATTATTATGATGATTGTTATATAGCTATTAAAAGTGATAATCTGCTTTCATAATGCCATGAAAAGATTTTTAAGATATATAGTCAGAAAAATGTTACAAATTTTATGCATAGGATGGTCCTATTTGTGTAAAGATATGTGTCTATATATGAACAGAAAAATAGGCTGACAATATAACACATTTTAACAATGGTTATCCCTGGAGTTTGAAGTGATAGGTGATTTTTTTTCGTAACTGCATTTTCTAAAATTTTCAAATAAAAGATATGCTTTGTATAATTTTTGAAGAGGGAAAAAACTAGATTTATCCTTTATTTTGCTTGCAAAATTCATTGGATTCTCTAATCATGTAATTCAGTTTTCTTTCCTTTTTAAACAAATGTTGAGTTTTGAAGCTATTTAATTTATATGTATATATAATTAAAACATGGAAAATTGTTTTTAAGGTGATATAGAACATATACATCTTTATTGGGAAGTAATTCTGTTCACTAAGATATAAATGCTATAAGCATTTTGAGTCAAAACCAAATTACCTACTGCACAATTACTTCCTGCACATCTTTTTAAAAAATGCCAAGCAGACATTCCCCTTGTGGAGTTTACTTTCTTGTTGCTAAGACAGGTATTAAGTGATTAATTACCCACTCAGTTATTTAATTACAGTTGTAATAAATTTTACAAGGAGGTACAGGCTGTTCCTAGTAATGAGAACTAATCTATTTGGAGGGTCAAGGCAAGTTCGTATGGTGAAAGGTAAGAAGGGCAATGCTTATTGAGATTCTTCACCTTTTCTACTTACTGAGTAAGTGGTGTCAAGTTAGAGCTGAAAATTTAAGTCAGCTGGTGCTGCATACTTCTCTCACACAGTTGTTTATCTGTTGAAAAAAACTTATTAAGTCTTCTTTTAAGAAGTTAAGTACATGTTCTCTTCAACCTAGAAATGTCACTCTTAAATGTAGCTCCTTGCTTCTTTTCTTTTCCTCAAAATCTGCAACTTAAAGTTGTATAATTAATAGTAGTAATCATTTATCCAGGGCCAGATTCTGTGGAATAATTTCAATATTAGATATTATAAAAATCTGGTCCTGAGGAAGAATTTGCTACAAATTTATCGGATTTCTATCTTGAGAGCTCTCTTCTGAGAGCTCTTCACAGATTTTTAGTTGAGTGCAGTGTTCTTAATCAACATTTTAAAAATTCTTATCTAGGCTTCCTTGACAGAAATTGGACAGTAATTTTTTAATATAAGGCTTAAAGAATGATGTTGGTGTAAACTTTCAGGTTATCTGTGAAATAATAAGCCTAGAAAAATGTGATTTTTGTAAATATTTGCTTTTAATGTTTTTCAAGAAATATTTCTAGTGGGAGAAAAATCTCAAATGCTTGGAGGCTGTAAATAATAGGTTTCGGTTTGAATATATTCCTTACTATGCATGTATGTAAATGGACTGATGAGAAGAATATTTGAAAAAGCAGAAATTTTAATATTTTTGTATAGGCACATTACTCCAACTCAGTTATTATATAGTAAATCTAATATTCCCATTAACTTTCATCATAAAATTGGAATTTTCTAAAAAGACCCTCACTAGGCTGATACGAAACTCCTGTTCCTATTTACATCTTCTATTTAAGCAGGCAAGTTACCTGTATTGGTTCAGAACTCACATCCTGGCTCACTTTTTTGGATTGTTGTCCAAATATCAATTTCATTTTCAAAGCCATTTTAGGTGGTATTCCATAGTCCAGTTAGTTGTCATGGTTTTACTGTGTTGATTCAAGTCAGCTGCATGAATAGCTGCTTGATGGTGTTCCAAGGGCTTTGTACATAGACTTAAAGAATACCGTTCTCCCGTTCCCTCCTCTCCATAATCCTACCCCAACTCTTGTAGCGAGGGGGTTGGGTGCTGCCTCTTTGCTGTCATTAGTGTAAATCAGGCATGGTAGATGGGGGCCCCACTGGGCAGCCTTCACAGTGCTCACTGGAGACGGCCACTGCTTTGGCATTGCAGGGCTGGAATGGTCTGAGGGGCTCTGTCTCTACAGCACCACGTGGGGAGGCTGAAGGGTGCTACCTCTGCTCACTTGAGTGCAGCAGAGGAATGTTCCACAGGGCTCCATCCCACTGTTTCCACAGCACACAGTGCCTGGTGGGGAGAGTGCCATGGTTTCTTTCATGGTGTGTGTTTGGAGAAGGGTAGTTATGTCCAAAGGGTTCCGTCCTGCATTGCAACCCCTCTACCTGGCCCCTTGACCAGAGAATGAGCATTACTTGGTGCTTGTTTTGTCTCACATACTACTTAGAGTTAATATAATACCACTTCATGTAAAATATAAGAAACTTGCATCCATGTTATTCCATTTACCCACCTTTCCTTTATGCTATAATTATATTACATCTATCACAATATGATACAGTTTTTGCTGTTAAAAGTCATATTCATTTTAAAGAAGTTAAGGAAGAAAGAAATGTTTAGCATTTCTAGTGCTCTCATTTCTTCCTAAAGATACTAATTTCCATCTGATACAATTTTCCTTCAACCTATAAATCTTCTTTTAGGCATATCTCAGAGTGTATAACTGCTGGTTATGAATTTTCTATCTTTTTTGTATATTTAAAAATGTTTTTATTTTTTTCTTTCCTGGATTTACAGTTCTGGGTTGACAGAGTTGTTTTTCCTTTCTTTCAGCACTTTAAAGATATTGTTCTACTCTCTTTTGGTCTTTATTGTTTTTGATGAGAAATAAGTTACTGTTGGTATCATTGCTCTCCTGAATGTAAAGTGGCCTTTACCTCTGGTTGCTTTGAAGATTTTCTCTGTCTTTGGTTTTCAGTAGATTGATAGTGTATGGCTTTCTTTGTATTTGACTTGTTTGGGATTCTTTATACTTCTTGAATATGTAAATTTATGATTTCACCAAACTGGGGGAAATTTTGGCCATTATTTTTTCAAATTTTTTCTGCCCCATTCCCTTCCCTGCTGGAAGTCCAATTACAAATTTTTTAGACCTTTGATGTTGTCCCACAGGTCAACAAGGCTCTATTCTTATTTCTTCAATCTTTTTTCCCCTCATTTCTAGGAATTTACTCTAAAGATCACTGGACAAGTACACAAAGATGTATGCATAACAGTTTCATTGCAGTATTATAATGGTAAAAATCAGAAATAAAGTGTCCACAAGTGGGAAGCTGATTAGGTTAATATTCTATATACCTAAAATGGAATACCCTCAAGTCATTAAAAGTGGGGAAGAGGGATTATGTTTAATAACCTGGAAAGCTATCTATGGTAAGTTATTTAGTAGAAAGACCAGGTTTTATTCTGTGATCTCACTTGTATAAAATTGTATACCCATAACTCTAACTACCTCTAACTACTAACTATTGTGGCTAAAGGTACACCCAATACTATATTTGGGTGATCTTTTGCTTCTTTATATGATTTTGTGTAGTGTGAACCTTTTTTAATGACTGTGTATCAATGGTACAGATGCAGTAAAGGTCTTTAAAAAATTCTTCAATAAAAATAAACAAGTGATGTTGCAGAAAATGGTAGAGTAGGGAGCTCCAAGAATTGGTCCCTCCACTCAAGCAACCATTAACTGGCAAAAAGAAAAAATATCAGAATCAACTTTTTCAGAGCTCTGGAATCTAATTCAAAACTTTGTAGCAACCAGGGAAATACTTAATGAAGAAAGAAAGAGGATGCTAAATTTTGGTAAGAAAGCATTGTGGCGTTTTTTGCTTACCTGCCTACCATCCCCCATTCCCAGCTTGGCAGTGGCCACGGGAATGGCAGCCTGAGTTCTGGTGCAGCTTGTTGATGCCAGGGGAACAATATGGATCATGTTCTCAGAAAACTGTAGTTACGCTTAGTTATGCTTTTTGGTTCCCCTGAGACACCTGCACAGAGGCTTGTCTTTGTTTTGCCTTCCTTGGAAATCTCTCAGAGCTGGAGTAGTTTCCCAGGTGGCATCTGTTGAAAGCATGTAAAGACATACTACCCACAGCCACTTGGGGCAAGGGATGGTGAATGGGGCAAGGGATGGTGAATGGGGCAAGGGATGGTGAATGGGACAAGCTGCAGGTAAACCAAAAAAGCCTGGGAAGGAAGAGGCTGAGGAGGAAGATGTATGGAAAAATAACGGCTTTGGAGAGCTGTCACATATACTGAGGAATTCAGTGTGCAACACACACGCTCAGGGCCAGACACACAGAAAAGACTTTAGAGGAGTATTACTGGCAGGTCTTTGGGCTCTGCACAGGCAGGAGGTGAAGGCTAAGGCCGAATTATAGGTGGCCTGGCTAGGTGTTGAAGGAGTACCCCAGCTCAGAGCCCATTGGCAGAGTGGGAGAGTATTTTTTTCTTTGTTTTTGGCTCTGTCAGGTTGCTAGCTGACCACTGAGATAACAGAATGAAGACTTCAGTGACCATCCATGAAAGGAATACAGTCTTTGCAAAAGTCACTAAATAAACAGATGACTGTATCCCTCAAAAAGAAACAACATCAAGCCCTGGTGAGGGGGGAAGAATTTGATTTCCAGAGTTTACCACATAATAATGTTCAAAATGTCCACTTTTTAACAAAAAATCACAAGTATACAAAGTATGGCTCATTCATAGGAAAAAAAGAAATAGAAACTCCCTCCAGAAGCCCATCATTGGACTTACTATACAAAGACTTTAAATCAGTGGTCTTATAGAAATTATAAAAAAGAACCAAATAGGAAATCTTTAACTGAAAAAAAATGAGGAAAGGATAAAAGAAGTGTATTGTAAATGCCTCCAGAACCCCCAAGTATATTCAGTTTCTTCAGTAATGGGTTCATTTTTTCTAATGCCATTTCCCACTCATCAGAAAATGGGAAAATGGGCCTCCTCATAAAGTGTTGAAGTACAGCTTTTCTCAAGCATAATTTGGCAAGGTCTACCAAGATCCTTGAAGTCTTTGACACAGCTATTATACTTTCAAGGAAGCTTAAAAATACACTGCATATTCATTTGTCCATTTATTTTCATATTCATTAATTTCTTTGCAAATGTTTATTGAGATTCTGTTATGTGCCAGGCACTTGCCCTAGGTGTTAAAGAAGCATCAGTAAATGGGACTTCCCTGGTAGTCCCATTTGGGTCCAGTGGTAAAGAATCTGCCTTCCAATGCAGGGCACGTGTGTTCGATCCCTGGTCGGGGAGCTAAGATCCCACATGCCATGGGGCAACTAAGCCCACGTGCCACAACTACTGAGCTTGGGTGCCTCAATGAGAGAGCCCGAGTGCAGAGTGCCGCAAACTACAGAACCCACGTGCCCTGGAGCCTGTGTACCACAACTAGAGAGAGAAAACCCACACACCACAACTGGAGAGAAACCTGTGTGCCGCAGTGAAGGATCCCATGTGCCGCAGCTAAGACCCGGTGCAGCCAAAAAAAAAAATAATGATAATAAAAGAGGACTTCCCTGGTGGTGCAGTGGTTAAGAATCCACCTGCCAATGCAGGGGACACGGGTTCGAGCCCTGGTCCGGGAAGATCCCACATGCCGTGGCGCAACTAAGCCCGTGTGCCACAACTACTGAAGCCCATGCGCCTAGAGCCCATGCTCTGTACCAAGAGAAGCCACCTCAATGATAAGCCTGCGCACTGCAACAAAGAGTAGCCCCCGCTCACTGCAACTAGAGAAAGCCCGCGCACAGCAACAAAGACCCAATGCAGCCTAAAATAAATAAATAAATAAATAAATAATAAAAAGAAACAGCAGTAAACAAAAATAAATTCCCTGCTCTTGAGCGCTTTTTATTCCAGCAGACAAAAGACTATAAACAAACAAATAGAATGAATACATGATATGTTAAGTGGTAATAAATGCTATAAAAAAAATAAAGGTAGGGCTTCCCTGGTGGCGCAGTGGTTGAGAGTCTGCCTGCCGATGCAGGGGACACGGGTTCGTGCACCGGTCCGGGAGGATCCCACATGCCGCAGAGCGGCTGGGCCCGTGAGCCATGGCTGCTGAGCCTGTGCGTCCGGGGCCTGTGCTCTGCAACGGGAGAGGCCACAACAGTGAGAGGCCCGCGTACCGCAAAAAATAAATAAATAAATAAATAAATAAATAAAGGTAGGTATGGGAGATGGCATTATTCTAGGAGAAGTGGTCAGAGAATATCAGACACAAACTAAAATTTTTCCCTGGATTCCATAATACATTTTATTTTTACCTTTGATTTTTTTAAATGCATGATTCAAATGTGTATGGTAAAAACTTTAAAATTAACAATTATAAATAAATACACAGAATATATTAATGAATTGCATTATATTACGTTAAGTGGAACAGAATTCAAGGGAAAAGATCTGAATATATAAAGTACCTTTGGCCAGATTTTAAATTAACTGACGTCATTGCTTTTATTTATCAGCAGGTGGTGCTATTGCTTATGTAAGAGAAAACTTTTTCATTTTTCTCTGTTCTTGAATATCAGTTAGTCATTATAATAAAAAGTCTTCCCTCCATTCATTCTCCCATTCAGTTAAAATAATTGCAATGATTCATCATCTGCAGTAACTGGTCATACTGCAATATGTAACTTTTCATTGTCAATTATGTATGTCAACACGTAATTTAAGACAGCCTGCAATTTGCTGCAGGCAAATTCTCTCTAATTAAATATTAGAGAGAATACTGATCTTAAAAATCGTTAGTGTACCTTAAAGAAAAATAAGAAACTTTGCGTCTATTTTCTTTTCCTCCTAAACTTAATTTGTGAATGCACAATTTTATGAATTGAATTAATCCAACTTGGCTAAAGATATGCTTTTGAGGATCCTTTTACTCTAGTATATTTATATAGAAGTAGTAAAGAGAAGAGTGAAGTTGACATTTAAGAGGTACTTTTAAAAGTTGTTATAATCAAGTCTTTTTTTTTTTAGTTTAAATAGCTCTCATTTCCCTGTTGGGAATTTGACAGAATACAGAGAAAAAAGAATGGTATCCTAAGCAATTTGACAGAATACAGGGGAAAAAAATGGTATCCTCACTCAAAGAGATGTAATATCCTTTAATACGTCAACAATTTGAAGACGAATTCTCAATTGTTCTCTGCATTGTGCTGTCCAGTATGATTATTTTATTTTATTTTAATGTAGGAATAGTATTGATATGTTTGTAGAGCCGTGGCGTCAAGACTCCAGTGGTGAATTTACAAAGTTAAAGGCTTCTTCTGGGCCTTCAGGTTCTTCATCTATAAAATAGATGATCTGGGCTAAGTGATCGCCTCTCTCCTTTCAACTCCACAGTTCTATGATGCCTTTTCCATGGGCACTGGGCATATTGCTTGCTTCCTTTCCTGAGTAGTATTAGTGTAGTGCTTCTTTGTTTTTTTAATATAAGGTTTGTAGAGGAGGAAGTAGCACCCTACATGATGTGCCTGAAGTGGGAAAAGCTGAGGTAGTGCTAGAGAAGTGTGGCTGATCCTAGAACTTCAGACTTGTCCTACATTTTATTATAGTTGGGTGCTAGTAACAGAAACCATTAAGCAAAAAAGAGCAATTTGCTCTAAAATTACATGGTTATCTTCTAGAAGCCAGAGAAAGGATGTAGCTAGGCCTCAGGAATCAGAAACTGGAATGCTAAGAAAACACACAAAGTGGTTCCTTTGTGCCTTTTGCCTCTGCTTTTCTCTATGCATATCCCTCCTCTTTTTCCTTTCCCAGCAAACTGACCCCTCCCCAACCCTCCCCAGTTTACCTGCTGGATAGTGACAAATGTCAACAGTCCTCAAGTATACATCTCTACTCAGGAGAGTAGCCAGACTGAGATAAGAATCTTAGTCCTAGTTTTAAATACCCTCAGGGAAGGGGTCACTGGCCCAACCTTGGTTAAGAACTCATGCCTGGTCGATCAGGTTGGGGTATGTTGTATAAACATGGCCATCAGGACTCTAATGCAGTAACCATAGGGATTGCTGGAGAGGGCCAGGTCCTAGAAAATGGAGGAGGTTGCCATTTGTGTTTCAAAGCCTCCTTAGCCATATTTGCCATAAATTTTCAGTTTAATTCTCTGAGAGTTTTTCTTTCTACATGAATAAATTTCTGTCTTTATAATGAAAATTAGAATTGTATTTTCAGATTTGCTATAAAACCAACTTTGCTAGAAACCATAAAGCCATAAAATATAAACATAAAGTAAGGGAACTGGGCTGCCTTTACAGTAATAAGACCCTGTTGGTCAGAAGTGAGAAACTTAGCAAGCAATACAACATCAGAGTTCTATTACAGAATTTACTTTTAATCTTTTTAAAATCAACACTTTAAGGGCTTCCCTGGTGGTGCAGTGGTTAAGAATCGCCTGACAATGCAGGGGACACGGGTTCTAGCCCTGGTCTGGGAAGATCCCACATGCTGCAGAGCAACTAAGCCCGTGCACCACAATTACTGAGCCTGCGCTCTAGAGCCTGCGAGCCACAACTACAGAGCCCTCATGCCACAGCTACTGAAGCCCACGCACCTAGAGCCTGTGCTCCACGACAAGAGAAGCCACTGCAATGAGAAGCCCGCGCACCACAACGAAGAGTAGTCCCTGCTCACCGCAACTAGAGAAAGCCCGCGCGCAGCAACAAAGACCCAATGCAGCCCAAAATAAAATAAATAAATTTATTAAAAGAAAACCACTTAACATATAGATGTTCCATAAATGTTGCATTTTTAAAAAAATTAATTTATTTTATTTATTTTTTTGGCTGTGTTGGGTCTTCGTTGCTGCGCGTGGGCTTTCTCTAGTTGCGGTGTGCAGGCTTCTCATTGTGGTGGCTTTTCTTGTTGCAGAGCACAGGCTCTAGGTGCACAGGCTTCAGTAGTTGTGGCACGTGGGCTCAGTAGTTGTGGCGCACGGGCTTAGTTGTTCCACGACATGTGGGATCTTCCCGGACCAGGGCTCGAACCTGTGTCCTCTGCATTGACAGGCAGATTCTTAACCACTGTGCCACCAGGGAAGTCCAAATGTTGCGTTTTAATGCATCATTGTACAGGCAAAATATATTTTTTTGGTTTTTAATGATTTACATTAACTCAACTGATGTAACTCAATTAATGACTTCAATTGTAGCATTTTGACTAGTTTTACTAGAATTGATCCATTTAGTCAGTTTGGTTGATGTTTTTGAGATGGCTAGTTTAAAATTTGTAAATCTTTGGCTTTTAATTTGCTCCTTGGATTTTTTAAAATTTTAAAAGTCGTGTTTGGTTGAAGTCATGGTTAAGCTCTGGGAAGGAAGGCTTGCTTAAAGACACAGACACATTCATTCATCCATTCAACAAATATTCCTGTGTGTTCAGTTCTGTGTGATACTCTGACTATTCAAGGAATGACATCCATACCTGTACTCTAGGAGTAGTTCACCCCTTTTGAGAGTACTGATATGTAAACAGATAATGTAATAACATAGTTATTTAATGGCAAAGTTATAATTGTGGGAGAATGAATAAAAAATAGAATAATGGTAAATTTTCAAATATGTCTGTACTTATTTTGGATGAGGCTAAATTGGTTAAAGTAAACTTCCTCTCTGGTGGAGTAACTTAAAAACATTAAAAAACCTTTTTTTAAATGAACAACAAACCATGTATTGTTGTTTTTTTCACCAAGAAGCACAAATATGAATTTACTTTTTTCTGATTTTGGTACCTAAAAATCTAAATATAATTATCTATTTCTAGAAGCACAGAACTTTACTTCTGTTTGACAAATGTTCTCTAGATGTGCGTGAAGAACTCCCAAATCACCAACAAATACCAGAAAGTGAGACAGACCAATCTGAGAACAGCAGCTGAAACTGGAAAGAAATTTCTGTAGAATCCAATTCTGAGTAAGTGCAAGGGGATCATGACAGGATATGACAGTGCTGGAGATGTCTGGGTCGAATGTACTCTTCAAACTAACAAATCAAGCTTCCTTTTGGGACAAAACCCTGTACTGCAGAAATTGCTGAGATTAAAATCCAGTTTGATTAGAACAGACATAATTGAGCAAAGATGGGAATAGATCCAAATAAAATTGGAGAAGCAGAGAATGCTAGTCTCAAAAAATGGAGGCTTTTTTTTTTTTTTTTTTTTTTTTTTTTTTACATCACTGTGAGAAAACAACTGAAGAGAGAGCTCTAGAGCTATCCTTCTGGAACATCCCTTCCTCCCAAAAGTACAGCAAAACCCATTTCACTTAAAAATGAGCAGAAGATCAAGATCACAGTCAAATCCCATAATGTTGCCAAAGACAAAAAAACCATGCCATAAACAGACAAGCACTGCAACCAGTTAATTCAAAAGAAGTTGAAGGATGTTTTAAAACCATGACAAAAGCTATGAAATAACCATATAAATCAGAATTAGAAAAACTAGGAAATGAGGTGACAGGAGAATGGGAAACTTTTAAGAAGAGGTGACAGAACTCAGGAGGGAATTATATATAAAAGGAAAAATTATTACAGAAGTGAAGACCAAGCTAGAAGGAATATAAGAGCAAATGAACACAGTGGATGATGCCTTAAAATAAATAGAATGTGAAATGGAAGCAAGGAAATGGCAAAAGACATAAAGTTTGATAGAAAGTGATAGATACAGAAGACTGGCAGAGAAAATCTGAAGTACATATAATAGGAATCTTTAAAGGAGAAGTCCAAGGCAATGAACAGAAAAATACTAAAAGCCACTATTCAAGAAAGATTTTCTCAGACCTAAGGGATCTGAAATTGATATTGAAAAGGCATACCAGATACCTAGGAAAATTGACCCAGATGGCCAACACCCAGATATACACTAATAAAACTGTAGGAGTTTAAAGAAGAAGAAATAAGTCCTGTGGGCATCCAAGGAAAAGAACAAGTCACTCATAAATGGAGGAAAATCAGAATGCCATCAGATTTTAATAGCGTCACTGTACAGTGCTTAACATAGGATACTACAGCTATTCTGACTTTTAAGTATAAAGGTCATAAGTATACTGGTATAAACATGCAAGAACTCAAGGAATGTTATTCCCATGAGTCTTTCAAGGATTCTACTGGAGAATTTTAGCTTCAGCTATAGCAATCTGGAAGTCACATGTATGGATATACAGAGTACGTAAAAACATTGATCATACTATCAATAGCTATAAAAGAATATATCCATATACTACAATAGATAATGTCTTCATATTGGACATATTTGTATCACTACTCCTACCCCTTTCTTAGATAAATGCTGGTGCGTGCACACACACACAAGACACACACACAGCTGTGTACATACACACTTATAATGAAGAAAGATATAAGGATAAAACATAAAATTAAAAAATAATTATCAATATTGAGAAGGAGAGAATAGGAGAGAGAAAAGGGATAGAAGTTGGACTTCTTTGATTATACCTTGTTTTATATACTTTTTGGGTAAATTTAATTTTGATACCCTGTAAATATTTTACATAATTATAAAACAAAATTAAATTTTTAGAAAGCAATTCCTAAAACCAAAGTAAATGAAAAAAATGAGCCTAATTGTATATTCAGTCATTTGTATACCTACCCAGAGAGGAGCTAGTCCAAATGACTTTAAATGATTTGATTGTTCCTTCTGCTTACAGTAGAGACTCAACAGAAAATTATCCTAAGACTTTGGAAAACATTTTGGCAGTTTCTCAAAATGTTAAACATAGAGTTACCACAGACACAGCAATTCCACTCCTAGGTATGTATACAAGAGAATTGAAAACATGTCCACACAGTAACCTGTACACAGATGTTCATAGCAGCATTATTCGTAATAGTAAAAAAAGTTGAAAAACTCAAATGCCCATCAAATGATGAATGGAGAAACAAAATATGGTATATCCATACAATACTATATTACTTGACAATAAAAAGGAATGACATACTGATGCATGCTACAACATGGATGAACCTTGAAAGCATTATGCTAAGTGAAAGAAGCCAGTCACAAAAGGCCACATAGTGTATTATTTCATTTACATGAAATGGCCAGAATAGAAAATGAAAGTAGATTAGTGGTTACCAGGAGCTTGGGGGTGAGGGTGGGGGGAATGGGAGTGTCTGCTAATGGGCATGTGTTTCTTTTTGTGGTGATAAACATGTTCTGAAATTAGTAGTGGTGATGGTTGCACAACTCTGACTACACTGAAAAAACTACTGAATTCTGTACTTTAAAAGGGTGAATTTTATAACGTGAAATATATCTCAATAAAGTTATCATTTTTAAAAGAAGGGAAATAAGCTTAAGGGCAAAAGAATGAAAAAAAATGTTTAACTCTTTTGTAACTATTTGCTTGTGGTGTTGATGTTGTTATTCTGAGTATTTATATTGATGCTCTTAAGAGCTGGGATTTTTGGCTAAGTGAAAGCAGATACTGAGGTAAGATTGGAGAGGGTAAATAAAAATCCGACAGTTCCTGGATTTGAATTGGAAGTATCAGTTTGAGTTATTGAAAAAATTTCCTAGTTCTGTCTATTAAAAAGACCTAGAAAAGGCTTTAATGATCAACTCAGTAACAGCGAGCACCCTTAGCACTTGTGGGGTTTTTTTCAGTACGATTTTCCGTATTTCCATAAAGTGCACCATGACTCACCGAAGAAAAGACTGATGCCAGGTGTGGGTCAGGAAATATAAAAATGAGACTGGAACATTTTGTCATTGTACAAAGCCGGGGAAGTGATCAAAGACTACAGGATTCTGTCGAAAAGATTAAAGAACCAACTGAAAGGGGATTCCACTGGCTAAAATTGGGCTAATTGGAGCACTGTATTTATAAAAACACATCAAATATGTTAAAATTAATGAGTTCTTGATACTAAACAGTAACATTTCTTGGTTACATTTGGAAGTTACAAGGGAACCAACTGGTATAATGAACCTTTATTTACCCATTACCCAACAATTATTAACTAATGGCTAATTCTTATCTCATGTATACCACCACCTACTTCTCCATGGCTCAGATCATTTAGAGCAAATCCCTAACATTACGTCTTTTCATCACTAAATATTTCAGTATTTATCACTAACACAAAGACTTCTTTTTTAACCTAACCTCAATACCCTTATTAAACCTAAAAACAGTTAACAGTACTTTCTTAATATTATCAATTATCTACTGATAATATTGTCACTATTCAAATTTATATTTTTGAAAATATATTATTGAAAATAATATATTATTAAAGGGAAATAATCAAGAATTTATTCTGCCTTTGATATATGAACTGTATCCCAGGGTAACCAAATAGTCGAGGAGATGTTTCTTTTTGTAGCACTATTACAGTTAGTAAATGAAGAAAGAAGGATTGGAATATTACCATTTTGCAACTGTAAGTGAATTAGTCCTCCTAGGCAATGATTATCATTTGCTAACAGCATAAGAAGACATTTGGACATTAAATGTTTCCTGCTGGAAGTACAGAACATCACTTACGAAGTTTTCTTGCCAAAAAAATCAAACCTGAATCTGATCAAGACTCTAGATCTAACTATCAATTAACAGGAAATAAAGGGGACAGACTACCATGTTAACACCATGAGAATACAGATGGTAAAATCCGGACTATGGGAGACAACAGGACATGACCCAGTTTCTTCAACCACAGAAAATTTCAAGGGAAAAGAACATGTGTAAGGGGAACTTATAGATCAAAAGAAATCTAAGAGACTTCGCAACCAAGCAAAATGATTGTACCTTATTTGTTTTTTTTTTTTTTTTTTTTTTTGCGGTACGCGGGCCTCTCACTGTTGTGGCCTCTCCCGTTGCGGAGCACAGGCTCCAGATGTGCAGGCTCAGCGGCCATGGCTCACGGGCCCAGCCGCTCCGCGGCATGTGGGATTTTCCTGGACCGGGGCACGAACCCGTGTCCCCTGCATCGGCAGGCGGACTCTCAACCACTGCGCCACCAGGGAAGCCCCCTTATTTGTATCTTAATTCCAACAAACTGGAGACAAAAGAAGGACAAATGGAAAAATTTGAACAGTGACTAGATACTATGATAATATTAAGGAGTTACTGTTAATTGTTTTTAGATTTAATAATGGTATTGAGGTTGGGTTAAAAAATCTTTGTGTTTTTAGTGATATATGCCGACGTATTTTGTGATGAAATGATATGATGTGAGGGACTGCTCAAAATTATCTGGGCCGTGGTGGTAGTATACATGAGATAAGAATTACCTATTAGTTGATAATTGTTGGAAACTGGGTAATGGGGCCTCATTATACCAGCCATTCTCAAAGTGTGGTTGCTGGACCAGAAGCTTGAGCACCACCTGGGAACTTGTTAGAATGAAAACACTTTGGCCCCCACTCTAGATCTACTAAATCAGAGAAACTGGAGCCCAGCCATGTATTTTAACAATCCCTCTAGGTAATTCTAATACACATTAAAGTTTGAGAACCACTGCTTTATGTTATTCTTCCTATTATACTTTATGTTTGAAATTCTAATAAAAAGTTTCAAAAAAAATTAGCTTGATGAATGTAAGAAAAATTTATACATAACAAAGAAGCTGGATTAGAGGATAAAACAAAGGTCATGTAATCTCAAGTGTTAGCAAATTCATTGGCTTGGTATTAACAGTGAGTCAGCAGCTAATGATAGTCTTAACGTGAATCACAGATTTTTCTTTTCTCTTAGAACAGTGGTTCTACATTAAAATAACCTAGAGAACTTTTTTTAAAATTAATTAATTTATTTATTTTTGGCTGCATTGGGTCTTCGTTGCTGCACGGGGGCTTTCTCTAGTTGCAGTAAGCGGGGGCTCCTCTTCTTTGCCCTGTGCGGGCTTCTCATTGAGGTGGCTTTTCTTGTTGCAGAGCATGGACTCTAGGCATGTGGTCTCAGTAGTTATGGCTAATGGGCTCTAGAGCGCAGGCTTAGTAGTTGTGGCGCACAGGCTTAGTTGCTCCGTGGCATGTGGGATCTTCCTGGACCAGGGCTCGAACCCATGTCCCTTGCATTGGCAGGTGGATTCTTAACCACTGTGCCACCAGGAAAGCCCCCAGAGAACTTTTAAGAACATATCCAGACACCACCCCAAGAAATTCTGGATTTATTTGGTTGTATTCCTGGTTTTTGGTATTTTTTTTTGAAAAAAGCTTCCCAGATGATTCTAATGTACAGAGTTGAGGACGAGTGTCCTAACTTTGTGATGCTTAAGAATCTCCTGAAGAGCTCATTAAAAGTTTCCTGAACAACCTAAATGTCCATTGATAGATGAATGGATAAAGAAGATGTGGTGTGTATATATATACAATGGAATACTACTCAGCCATAAAAAAGAACTAAATAATGCCATTTTCAGCAACATGTATGCAACTAGAGATTATTATACTAATTGAAGTATGTCAGAAAGAGAAAGACAAATACCATATGAAATCACTTATATGTGGAATCTAAAATACTGTATGACACAAATGAACCTATCTACGAAACAGAAATAGACTCACGGACATAGAGAACAAACTTGTGGTTGCCAAGGTGGTGGGGGGGGTGGGGGAGGGATGGAGTGAGAGTTTGGGGTTAGCAGATGTAAGCTATTATATACAAGGTGGATAAACAGCAAGGTCCTACTGTATAGCACAGAGAGCTATATTCAATATCCTATGATAAACAATAATGGAAAAGAATATTTAAAGAAGAATATTTATATGTATAACTGAATCACTTTCCTGTACAGCAGAAATTACCACAAGATTGTAAATCAACTATACTTCAATTTTAAAAAATTAAAAAAGAAAAACAGACTAACAACAACAAAAAGTTTCCTGGTCCTCATCCCCTAGAGGGTCAGATTCAGTAGGATGGTGCGGGGCCTATTAATTTGCATTTCTAACAAGATCACAAGTGATATAGATGGTGCTGGCCTGAGCACATTTTGAGTAACACTACCTTAAACAAAGGGATAGTTTGGTCAAAGAGATTAGCATAAGTGAGAGGGATAGGTAAAAATTCATCTTCAGGGTTCTTGCTGCTAGCACCACTAAATTACATCCAGGGAGGCAGCTTCAGTTCTTTCTAGTGGTTGGAAATGCAAATGTGATTCCAGTGTTCCATGGCTTATTTGGAGAAGAAAAGAGACTTAGAGCATTAAAAGTCTCTTTAAAAGCACAAATGATAAGCACAGGGAATGTAGCCAGTATTTTATAATAACTTTAAATGGAGTATAATCTAAAAAAAATTTGAATCTCTATGTTGTACACCTGCAACTAATATAATGTTGTAAATCAACTATACCTCAATTTAAAAAAAAAGGACAAATGATAAATCTTTTTGATTTACCAATAAAAATTATTAACTTTACTGATTGGACAAAATATAACCCTGTCCCCTCAAATTTAGTAACTATTCAAGACTCCTTCTCTGATGATTTGCTTGTGCTTGTATTTTTTTTTATTACTAGAGTAATCACAAAGAGGAAGAAATCATTTAATTTTTTAGAAGGTAAGAATTTAATATAACTTGGGTATCATGGTTCATGCGGACTCTGAAAGAAGTCAGAGGAATATAGGGTGATGATAATACCTAAAATTTCTTTTCATTTTCTCTTCTTAGGATCGGGCATCATGAGTTCTTAGATAAATATTTAATTTTAGTAAGATTTTTCTGGGTGATCTGGTTCTTTGGGTATTTTAAAATCATGCTTTAAAGTAAATAGTTTAAAAATGTGAATTTTATGTATATATATTTATGCTGCTGATGAAGCAAAGCTTACAGTTCATTACCTTCTTCATAGTAACGTTATCTAGAGTCTTTTACTTAAGCAATAGTTAGAGATTTGAAGGGGGATGGGAAGGAGTTGACAAAAAGTGTCAGTGGGTAGTAAGAGTCATACAGCCTTTTTATTGGATATGTGAACTTTTACTGGGAATTTAAAGTCTTGTTTTATAGTAGTGTAGATTAGTGAATTTTTTCTATATTTTTTCTATTTTCTCCAAATTTTTTGTCAGTGAGCCCATAGCTGATAATGAATATTAAAACAAACAAACAACCAATGTAGAACAAAAATAAATGCCCACCCAAGGGCAACAACAACAAAAAAGCAAGACTTAATTTGTCTGTAGTCTGTAAGGTTAAAAGAATGGAAAGAGACTATAAATAAATTTAGTCAAATAAATAAATCATCCATCTAGTAAATATGTATGTTTCATCTGAAAGAATGAAAGAAAATGCATATAATACCATCTTTGAAAAAGTTTTTTTTCTTACTGTCTTATTCACACACACACACAAGAATCTCCTTTTTCCAGTTGATGCTTATTGATATTGCTAGATCGCTTTCTCAAACAGATTCTAGAAGAGGTTATACTTAACTGCACTGTGAGAAAAAGAAAAAAGGAAAATATCTATTTACCTGTACTTTCATGGTTTAAGATATGTGTTTTAGAGGTGTTTTAGTTACATTGTGTGTTTAGTTTCAGTTTTTAGTGACACTATTGAAATATTGTAACAAATTTTTAGATGTGTGGACTATAGAGATCCTTACGAATTAATAGTAAGATGTCTTTTTTTTTCCTACGTAATCTTTGTATTTACCCGTTTAGTATTAACTGCTTAAAATTAAATGATGTAAATCAAAATGGTGTGGGTGTTTTGCAGTTCTTGAGCGATTTCATACTCTTTTATCATATTATGTATTCTACTGTATACTTTAAAAATCACATCTATATCTTCCATTTCAGTATGCTATCATTTTATTAAGAAAAATATTTCTGAATAATTCTAGAATAAAGACACATTCTTTAAAAAAAATCATCCTAGTATGTTAACATATGTTCAATTTGAAACTCCTTTAAAATGTTTTTGAAATAAATTGATTCTATTCTTGTTCTTTCTTCCCCAGTGGTCATATGCTTTAGAAAAGCCCAACACTGGCAGCATATTTAATATCACGTGGTCAATTGATGGCACCCAGATCGCTGGAGCCTGTGGAAATGGACATGTTGTTTTTGCACATGTGGTGGAGCAACATTGGGAGTGGAAGGATTTTCAAGTAACATTAACTAAAAGAAGGACCATGCAGGTATGATTATGTTTCAGGTTGATTAAATCTTCTTTTCACATTAGTTTACAATACAGAAAATGGAATTATCTTCATTAATTATATTTAAATCAGGTTTATAAAGATTCAGTCATACTAGAAATATTTTAACTATATCATTAGTGACTTTTTCATGACATAAAATAAGAACCTTTCACTGACGTAGAATATGAGTGCCCACAGGTACTGAAATTATGGTGTTGAGGCAGGGAGGAAATTGAGGCCCCCTAAACCTGAGTTTCTCTGCCAAGTTTATGGTTAACCTCTCTATCCAAAACATTATTCCCTTTCTTGTCCCTCACCTGTTCCCCTCAAGGTTCAGGAGTATCAAAGAAAAGAGGGCATTGAAACTGAGCAGGACCATGTGGGGCCCTCCCTGGTACAAAAGCCCATATCTTTGAGTTGTTCTACAGAAACTAAGACCCCAACCCAGCTGGAGGATGGTGACTACATGCTTGACCACAAGCATGTAGACCCCAGACTGGTTGGAACCAGAAGGTTGAGATTCCAGAAACATCACCCTGTTACCTCACCACCAACCAATCAGAAGAAAATCACATACCCTGTAGCCCTCACCCCAAATCTTACCTTTAAAAACTCTTCCCCCAAAACTGTCAGGGAGTTTGGGACTTTTGAGCATGAGCTGCCCTTTCTCCTTGCTTAGCCCTTGCAATAAAGCTTTCTGTGCTCCAAACTTCAATGTCTTGGTTTGTTTGACCTCACTGTGCCTCCGGCACATGAACTTGGGTTTGACAACAGGGATAGTGAAACTTGAAGCATTGAGGGAATATGTGGATTCAGTTGAGGAAGAAGGAAGGAAGCTGTAACAAGTTAGATTTAACTGCTGGAGTTGACCTCAAGGCAGATGTAATAACCTGCTGATCACTGTCAGGGTTACATTATTTTATTTATTTATAATTGTATGAGTTTATTTAACCTGATTAAAAAATATTTTTTCCCCTTTTAAGAATTACCTAAGACAAGCTAAAATGGGAAAAAGTTAGTTGATGAAAGTTAGGAGGAGTGGCCAAAGACAATGTGTTGATGACAAACTCTCTCCCAAAGGAAAGGGAACTCTATCTTCTTCCTTTCTTTCTCCTGTCCATAGCAGTTGCCTCTATCTTCAGTATTCCGAATTCAGATGATTATAATTACTATAAAAATTTGAGGGACTTTCCTGGCAGTCCAGTGGCTAAGACTTCGCCTTCCATTGCGGGGGTGAGGGTTCCATCCCTGGTCGGGGGCGGGGAGCTAAGATCCCACATGCCTTGCGGCCAAAAAACCAAAACATAAAACAGAAGCAGTATTGTAACAAATTCAATAAAGACTCTAAAAATGATCCACATCAAAAAAAAATCTTTGAAAAAAAATTTAGAAGCATGTATTTTGTGATTTCTTGGATGTGTCTGTTCAGGTATTCTTTAGACTAAGTATCCAGATTTTCACAGACAATCTGGATAATGGTCACCAGATTGATAATAATTAGGTACCTTATATATTTTCTTTGTTCTACTTTAAAAAAAAATTTTTTTGGCGGCACCTTGTAGCATGCAGGATCTTATTTCCCCGACCAGGGATCAAACCTGGTCCCCCTGCAGTGTGCTGAGTCTTAACCACGGGCCCTCCAGGGAAGTCCCTCTACTTTCTTTTTTTTTTTTTTTTTTTTTTCGGTACGCGGACCTCTCACTGTTGTGGCCTCTCCCGTTGGGGAGCACAGGCTCCGGAGGCGCAAGCTCAGCGGCCATGGCTCACGGGCCCAGCCGCTTCGCGGCATGTGGGATCTTCCCGGACCGGGGCACGAACCCGTGTCCCCTGCATCGGCAGGCGGACTCCCAACCACTGTGCTACCAGGGAAGCCCCCTCTACTTTCTTATTTAAAATTTTTTTAACTTATTATGGATAATTTAAACCACACAAAAATAGACAGAATAGTATAATGAACCTCTATGTGCTCATCTCCCAGCCCTAACAGCCATCAACCCATGATCAAGCCTGCCTCATCCATGTCCATATCTACTTTCCCCCTCCCCCCAATTTTTTTTTTTTTTTTTTTTTTTTGCGGTACGCGGGCCCCTCACCACTGTGGCCTCTCCCGTTGCGGAGCACAGGCTCCGGACGCGCAGGCTCAGCGGCCATGGCTCACGGGCCCAGCTGCTCCGCGGCACGTGGGATCTTCCCAGACCGGGGCACGAACCCGCGTCCCCTGCATCGGCAGGCAGACTCTCAACCACTGCGCCACCAGGGAAACCCCCCCAATTATTTTGAAGCAAATTCAGGTATCATTTCAGCTATGAAGTTTTCAATATATACAGCTAAAAGATAAGGACTCTTTTTAACATACCCACAATACCATTATCATACATTAAAAATGATAATAATTCCTTAACGTTATCAAATATCCAAGAAGTGTTCAAATTTTCGATTGTTTCCGCCATGTCACATTTTTTAAAGTTTGTTTGTTTGGATCAGAATCCAGAATGGTTTACATGTTGCAATTGGTTGACATATCTTTTAAGTCTCTTTTAGTCTGTAGATTCCCCTTCCATCTCTATTATTCCCCCTGCGGTTTATTTGTTGAAACCAAATTGTTTGTCCAGCCCCACAGTGTGGACATTGCTAATTGTATCACCATGATGTGGTTTGACGTACTTCTCTGTCTTTTGTATTTCTTGTAAATGAGTGTTTGGATCTAGGTGATAGTGTAAATATATATTTTTGTTAGTCAACCTGGGAACCAAAACATTATTTATAGTATTGTGTCTATGGCAAAGAATGCATTGTGAGTTCTAATCAACTGATTTGGGGACACACTTTTACTCATGTAGTGCTTGGTGGCTAGCTAATATATTATTGCCTTACTTTCAGAAATGCCCCAAGATGAGAATATATTCAAAGGAGAAGTTTTTCTTTCATAATAAAAAGGAATCACCCTAGAATTAGAGGATTTTTACATAAGATAAGATGAACAATGGAGGTTTTTAAATAGCTTATCTAATCCAAGTTGTCTTTATACTTAAAGTTTGCAAATAATCTTTCAAAATTTTAGGACTATGATAGTATTTTTATTTTTGTAAAGGGGTCTTACTCTCTCAGTGATTATAAGACATTTGTATTGCATTTTTGCTAAGCTGGGTCTATTCATAGTTTTTTCTTAGAACAATTTCATTTATTTATTCAATGCCCTACTTGCCAGGCATTGAGCTAGGCAATGGGAAGTACAGCTGTGAATAAGACAGGCTTGGTTCCTGTTCTCATGGGACCTCCTAGATTAATATGTTGAAAATCTTTTGTTTTTTCATAAATTCATCTCAAATTAATTGAATGAAGGTAAAGAATAAAGAAACGAAAGAAATTTATTGGTCCATGTGAAGTCAAGAGATGGGACTGATGAGGCTGTACTGGATCCAGAGGCTTAAATAAGGTCAACAGGAGTCCATCATATTTCTTCCTCAACGGTCCTTTTTTCTGTTTTGGCTTCAATTTCATAAATGCTGTCTCTCTTTTGCGGCCTTGGTAGCTCCAGGCTTACATTCTACCAACTTCAAGTCCAACAGAAAGAGTGCTTTCCCCTCCAGCCCCTTACTAATTATAGCAGAAGTCTCAGCATTGGATCTCATGTGCCAGGTCTGGGTCAAGTATGTTTCGTTGGGAGGTGGAGGGAATGATGAGTCAACCCCATCTAAACCACTTAGTCACTTAGAATAATAGGGGGAATGGTTTCCCAAAGGAAAACCAAAGCATATTTACCAGAAAAGATAGCATTTGATTCTGGGCAGACAGAAACCAACAGATATCCACTATAGTCTATCTCTTTTGGCTGTTTAGCAACCATAACTGTATTAGTTACCTATGGCTGCATAATAAATCACCTGAAAACTTAGTGACTTGAAACAGCAACATTTATTATCTCTCAGTTTCTGTGGGTCAAGAATCCAAGCATGGCTTAGCTGGGGTTTCTGGCTCATCATTTCTCACAAGGCTGCAATCAAGGTGTTGGCCAGGGCTTAGTGGCACCTGAAGGCTCAATTGGGGAGGATTTGCTTCCAAGCTAACTGATAAGGTTGTTGGCAAGATTCCATTTATCAACGTCTGTTGAATTGAGGGCAGTTGACTGGAGGCCACCCTCAGTTCCTTGCATGTAGCCTCTTCGCAGGGCAGCTCACAACTTGGCAGCTTTGTCAGAGCAGTTACGAAGGGCACAGAGAGTGTGAGCAAGACGTAAGTCACAGTTTTTTATAACCTGAACTCAGAAGTGTCATCTCATCACTTTAGCCTCTTTCTGTTCACTGGAAGCAAGCTACAAGGTCCAGTCTACACACAGTGGAGAGACTTACATAAAGACGTGAATACGAGGACATAGAAATCACTAATCCCCTTAAAATCTACTCACCGCGCATACTTTCCCTTATTCACATGTATGTATAATTCAGAAATGCACTACTTAACTTTGCAGCTATTCTATATGCAACTGAAAACAAACCCATCCCCTCTCTAAAAGATGATAACCTAGACTAATCCAGTCATTCCAGCTCCAACTCTCTGGTCTGGAAAACTATAAATAAATGCGAATTTTAATTATTCTCCTCTCCCCCATATTCCCAGTTTATAATGACAAAGGGAAAACAGGGCGGCTGCAATGAAAACAATTTGGAAAATGGGAGAAGGGAAAACAACGCACTGTGATTACCAGGTTCCTAGCAAAAACCCAGCTGGCCAGGAATATCTTGAGAACTCTTTTTCTTAGCAATAAAGTTAGTTGCTTGGTTAATTTGGCAACTCTAGATTGCCTTTCTGGGAAGATTTCCCACTTGGGAGGATTCCCTTACTGGGGTCCGTACATTTTAGCAGCTCACTTAACGTTGTTGTGAGGTGGAGCCACAGATTGCTATAGGGACAACAGTTACAACTTTTTGTTTGCCTGGTTTAGAGTTTTACAGTTTTCTTAGAAGCTTGGTAGACTTGGTTGATTTGTGTTTTGTTAACTCAGAAACCAGAGATCATGTTGAGTCCTAATTATTAAATCTAGACCTTGACCTGGCAGTTGCTACCTGGCAATAGGCTTCATTGCCCTACCTGTCTCTCTGGACCTCATCTTTTATATGATACAGTAACCTAGAGTGAGACGGTTTCTTAAGTTGTCCCTTGTCTCCCGGCTGAATCCCAGTGGATGATTCTTTCCAAAAGGGATAGTTGATGTCTTTGCTGGGAGGAAGCGCCTAGGAGGGAGAGGGTACAGGTGGAGGAGATGAGGCATTCCTCAGGTCTCAAGTTTACCATTTTCTCTTTCCTGCCTCTCTCACTTTAGCATGGGGCACAGCTTTGGCTTTTCATCGTTGCCATAATTCAAGATTATTTGATTCTTATCTCCTGTAAAGATAAGAGTTAAAGAAAGAGTGATTTTGATGATTAAATGAGATACTGTATGTAAAACAAAGATAAATGGTAACTATGGCTATATCTATGTTTAGGATTAAATGAGTATTTGGAAATGGAAACAGAATTTTTGGACTTATGTCAGTCTGAGAAGTCTAAATATTGTGGTCAGATAGAAGTATTAGGTGATACAAGTATGAGCAGGTTAGTCCTGAAGCTGCCCTGAATTGAACAGAGTAAATGGGTGCATTTTAAAATTCAGCACAGGACATTTCTGATGTTGGATTCACCATAGCTTTGAAATTATAACAGCAATTATCAGTGTGTCTTTTGTTTATTATCATGGCCAGGATGTTTTATTCCTGTTCTAGTGTTCCAGATTCACAAAAAATAGAATTCCCCCATGTGAAGCTTTAGGCCAATATGAATTTTAAGAAGTCTGCCTATAATTTGAGTAATGACAGAGGATTATACATCGGATTTTTTAAATATTGAATTTTCCTAAACCTGTGTTAACAGCCAGTTTATTTCACTGGGTATCATGTTGCTATAAAGAAACGACCATATAACTCCCTTTAGAAAATTCTATTTCATTCCATTAGCTTTAAAATGCTTCTGGGAGAGGATGGCATTTTGGACCTCTTAAAAAGTCTCTGGGAGCTCAGACTCCTGGTGAAAATGGTATCATAAGTTCATACTTGGAAGGATGAGACATACATTTGGCTCTAAAGAGATCAATAATTTATGAAGTATATTTTTTTTTTTTTTTTTTTTTTTTTGCGGTATGCGGGCCTCTCACTGTTGTGGCCTCCCCCGTTGCGGAGCACAGGCTCCGGACGCGCACGCTCCGGACGCGCAGGCTCAGCGGCCATGGCTCACGGGCCCAGCCGCTCCGCGGCATATGGGATCCTCCCAGACCGGGGCACGAACCCGTATCCCCTGCATCGGCAGGCGGACTCTCAACCACTTGCGCCACCAGGGAGGCCCCTATGAAGTATATTTTTAAAAGAGACTTATCTGGACTCAAAAATAGGATAAACATCTCTGTGGACCAGAAATGGAATAAAAATGCAGAGTGTGGACGGAAGCCTCCAACCTGCTTGACTCCTGGTCCAGAAGCAGGGAGGCAAAGGCAACGCAGAGAGGGGCTCCTATAGGCTGATGAACCTGAAAGGACTCGAAGTGAGACAAGTGGCCAGATCCAGTCTCTGTCAGAAATCAGAGCATGGGGTCTGTGGTATAGCTCTCTTCTCCCCTCCCTGAAAGAAAAACCTAGAACAGCCTAGGATTTAAAGAGAGACTCACAGGTTCACCACCTACAGTCATGGTTTGCTCAATTCTAGGGGGCCCATCACTTAGACCTAGAGTTGTGCAGAGCACAACCTGCAGCATGTACCTGTGGCCTTGCAGACAGAGCTCAGCCTTATCACTGAAAGTACACTTCACATTTTTATGAAAAAAAAAATAAAAAAACCTGCTGACTCCTGAGACCAGTGTTTGTCCTACAGACTTCTTAAGTAGAGGTGTTTTTCTTCTTTATGTCAAGTATTACTGGGTCTGGGGGTCGGGTAGTTGTCCCCTTACCCCACATTGCTGATTCCAGACCACAGTAACTTCTTCTTCCGTAAAGAACTCCAGCTCCTTTGAAGCACCTGCCATCGGACTACTCCCCTTTTGCAGTCATTTCCCCCACTCTTCGAAGAGTGAAGCAAACATATCAGTGTCTTTTTCTTTACCACTAGTCCTGGCAACACTCTTTTTTATTAAGACTTAAAAAAAAAGTCTAAAAGATAGGAACTATTTTTATTTTAACATAATCATAGTGATATTTCACATTTCTCCAGTTGTCTCCTAAGTCTGTCTACAGTAACAGGTCCCATTTCTCCAATTATTTTCTCTCTCTCTCTCTCTATATATATATATATTTTTTTTTTAACATCTTTATTGGAGTATAATTGCTTTACAGTGATGTGTTAGTTTCTGCTGTATAACAAAGTGAATCAGCTATACATATACATATATCCCCATATCCCATTCCTCTCGCGTCTCCCTCCCACCCTCCCTATCCCACCCCTCTAGGTGGTCACAAAGCACCAAGCTGATCTCCCTGTGCTATGCGGCTGCTTCCCACTAGCTGTCTATTTTACATTTGGTAGTGTGTATATGTCAATGCTACTCTCTCACTTTGTCCCAACTTACCCTTCCCCCTCCCCATGTCCTCAAGTCCATTCTCTACATCTGTGTCTTTATTCCTGTCCGGCCCCTTGGTTTTTCAGAACCTTTTTTTTTTTTTAGATTCCATATATATGTGTTAGCATATGGTATTTGTTTTTCTCTTTCTGACTTACTTCACTCTGTATGACAGACTCTAGGTCCATCCACCTCACTACAAATAACTCAATTTCGTTTCTTTTTATGGCTGAGTAATATTCTATTATATATATTTGCCACATCTTCTTTATCCATTCATCTGTCGATGGACTCTTAGGTTGCTTCCATGTCCTGGAGATTGTAAATAGAGCTGCAATGAACATTGTGGTACATGTCAATATATATTTTTATAGTTGGTTGGTTTGTATCAGGAACAAAGTCCCATACTGCATTTAATTTGTCTCTTCAATCTTTTAAAATCTGGAACAATTCCTCCTCATTTATTTATTTATTTGTTTGTCTACAAAACCAGGTCATTTGTTCTGTTGAATTTCCCACAATTTCCTGTTTGCATCCCTGTGGTATGATTACATTTAAGATGTACATCTAGCCCCTGTATTTCCTGTAGACTGGTTATTAGATATAGAGCCTTGATAAATATAAAGAATACTTTGTGAGTGATGCTGTACAATTCCAGCTGCGAGACACATGTCTGCTTGTCTCTCTTTTAATGATGAGATTTATCAGTGTGTTCAGGTGTTATAAGTCTGATTCATATGTCATATAGTTTCCCATTAGGCTTTTACTTTAATATTTTTAGCAGCCATGGATGGTACTTGTTTAGAACCATGTTTCATCAGGAGTTGCATCTTGTAATTCTATCATTCCTTCTGCATTTATTAGCTAGAATTCTTCTGTAAAAGACTTTACCTAATCAACTATTTGTTACTCTGAAGTGAGACAAATTCTGAATTATTTTCCTTTATTTACCAGTTTTCAAATAGCGAATTGATTTCCTGGTATGCCCAATGAGTTTCTTTGTTGTTGTTGATGTTATCATTATAAACTTGCAGATTTTAACATTTTTGATATATTTCAATCCATTGCAGTCATTATTCTTTCTAATGCTCAAATGGTTCCATCTTTGGCCATTTGACTCCTGTGTTCTTTTGAGATGATTTCAACAGCTTGCTTGCATTTCTGACAAGATGTTCCAGGTGTCTTATATTGATACATTTCCTGTCCCAGACTTGAAATCCACCATTTTTCCAAGAAGGCCTTGTTCCTTTTGGAGAGGAATGTTATTTAGAGACCATGATCCAGGTTCTAGGTGTGCTCATTGCTACTGGTTTGATCATTACTTCTAGATAAAATGTATCTGTTTTTGACAGATAAAAATATATCATGAGTGTATACTGAGGTTTCAAGTTCAGAATTCAAGATTATGGAATTTTACTCTTGATTTTTTTATTTGCAGTTCTTTTCTTTTACAAGAAAATTTTTGTTCTTAAAGACATTAATATATCCTAGAATATATCCTAAAATATAGTTTAAAATAACAATCTCAATATTATTCTAATAATATATTATTGAATACTGTTTTACATTTTTTGTTTTTTTAATATAAACAAATCCATATATCTTCATATCCTTCCCTTTATAAGATAAAAGGTATAATACTATACACACTGTTTTCCATCTTGCCCTTTTTTGTTTTACAATATATCGTGGAGGTTGCTCCATAGATCTTACTCAGTCCTTTTTATAGCTGTATATTATTCTATTTTGTGAATGCAGTTTATTCAACCTACCCCCTGTTGATAGATATTTGGGCTGTTTCCAGTCTTTTGCTGTTACCAATAGTGCTGTATGTAGTAATAGCCTGTGTATATGTTATTTCATAGTTTTGCTTGTTTATTTTGGTATAGAATTGTAGAAGTAAGATTGCTGCATCAAGGATATGTGTATATAATTCTGCTATCTCTTGTCATGGCAATAATAGTTTGGTGGGGATAGGAGTTGGGGAACAGGTAATAAAAACATAATATGCCTTGTAGGTATATTTGAAGAAGTACTTAGAAGAAGTTTGACTTTGTCTTCCTCTTTTTCCTTCCATACCCTTTTATTCTTCATTAATACTATAATTGTCATGTTAATTTAGAAAGATGATAACATTTTGAGGGGAATTTAAAGAAACACTAACTTCTAAGTAAAATTAATCTCTTTTTCTCTAATTTTCACCTCTTACTATAACGTATTACCCATTCTGGTAAACATAAAAACTTCAAAAAACTTTAAAAAATAAAAACTTTATCAGTTAACAAACTTCTGTAATAACTTTGACTATCATAGGCAAGTTGCCATTTGTTAGTTGGTGCTTAGCTTTTTTATATATTATCTCTGTGTTTTTATGCATGGAAATACTTTCCACCCCTCTGCGCTCCTTGGCTTCGTCACTATGTAGTTGGTTTCTTTACTAACACCTCCTACTCCACTTTTGATTTTTAAAGTTATTATATTTCTTTTCTTAGAACTTAAAATTTAAATAAAACCTAACCCTAAAACCCCTAAAATTTAAAAAATATATTTCATAAATTATTGATCTCTTACTGTTTTGGGCAGAAATCACGTAGTCTCTTTCCAGCTCCTATGTGCCATACTCCTTTGACTATATATCTCACTGTTATAGCAGTTTTCACCTTGTTGCTCCACTGCTACATCATACAGATTGGCTTTCATGTTTGAAATCTCTATACGTAGATCTTTTTCTACTTATTTCTAAGTTTTCTGTGTCTGTAGTTTTGTTGGTTGACTTTATACCCAAATCTTATGCCTGGTTCCTATTGAATTCTTCTTCTTTCTATGATTAGATAACCAAGAGTGCATTGAAATTTGTGTGTTTGCTAACTTATCTAATTAAAATTTGATGTATTTTAATGTTGTTTGTTGGTATTTCATTTTCCCTTGTTTAGGTTCGTAACGTTCTTAATGATGCAGTGGATTTACTGGAATTCCGTGATAGAGTCATTAAAGCCTCTTTGAACTATGCACACTTAGTTGTTTCAACGTCTCTTCAGTGTTATGTGTTCTCGTAAGCATCTTGCATTTCTTTAAAATCCAGAGTTTTGTCTGTGAGGAGGAATTTATTTTCAAGCTTTCATATCAACATGGTTTGGTTTAAACTTAACTTTCTCAAAACCTTGCCTATCTTGAACTTACTA
Organism: Mesoplodon densirostris; assembly: GCF_025265405.1. Taxonomy (NCBI): domain Eukaryota; kingdom Metazoa; phylum Chordata; class Mammalia; order Artiodactyla; family Ziphiidae; genus Mesoplodon; species Mesoplodon densirostris. The sequence continues at coordinate 84,834,292 of NC_082665.1, read as the reverse complement.
CCAACCAAGAAGTGATAAAAAGTAAGCTATGAGTAAGGAAAGTAGATCTAATAAAGTTTGTGCTTCAATGGTTAATAATCACTTTTATAATACAAAATACCTTCTCTGAGATAATGTTTACTCTTACTTTACTCATAGCTCTAAGGACATCAGTGTAATTTGACTTCAAAGCCCAGAGAAGGTTAGGAGCATCTGATAAATGATGGGAAAAGGAACCACCTAACCACTGGCGAGGGACAGCTAGCAGCCTGACAGCAGGCTGAGATGTTCAGTAAGGACACAAGGTGGTGTTCAGGCTTAATATCATAGTCCAGGGTAATCATAAATGTTCATATTGATAATCCAGAGTTGTCCAGAAATGATGAAAGAAAATATGTTCAGTATACTTTGTATTAAAAAAGCAGGAAGTGACTCAATACATCCAAGAAACTTGCACCTAAAACTTTAAAAACTTACTTGGTATTTTTATGTAACTCAGTGTGTGCTGATAAATATTGAACTAGCTTTCTGGAAACAAACCAACCAACCAAACAACCTGATTTGCAGTGTTAGCTCATTTCTATTATATATATACTTCTACCATGGCCAATTTCAAGCTACCAATATGATGTCACAGAATTAAGAGATGCACAGTGGCAAACCATTGTATAGAATTGCCACCATATAGATAACAATAGGTGTAAATAATCTCAAGTGCATAGATAATAGTAAAATGTAATAAAATAATCTGGAAGTGATCAGTTTGAGTATTATCTTTGTTTTGAATATAATTTGCTTAATTATGTTTATATATTTTAATTTTAAATAATGGCTTTATCTAACAGTTGGCTTGCAAAATTCCTGAAAATATAACAATTGGTACAAACTAGCTCTAGTTTGCCACCAGTTGATTTCTCAACTCTCCAGAAAACTCAAGGAACCACTATGACACTTTCAAGAGTTGTGAATAAAGATTTTTTTTTACATTTTGTGCTTATATTTATAACATTATGTGTATCAAAATATTAAATTGCTTTTTTTCTTTTCTGATTTAACATTACCTCCCTTCTCTTGTTGTCAAGACATTTATGAAGGTACAAAATATTTATTAAAGTGAAATACGAGGGAGCAGTAGTGGGAATGAAGTAATGCTCTGGGACCCATCATACTGAAATATAGTTCATTAAATTAAAAATACCTAGTATTTTAGATAATAACAACTGTTATTTACTGAGAACTATTATACTATCTTTTATGTTTATGATCTAATTTACTCTTTGTGTTGCATATTATTATTATTATTCCCATTTTACAAAATGAAGAAACTAAAGGGCGCAGAGGTAATTAAATAACTTACCCTAGGTGAAATTACTTAACTTCTTTACTAAAGGAAGAGCTGGGATTTGAATCTAAGTTCCTAATAACTGTTGCCCCTTTTTTAGTAATAAAAATATAATTTTAAAAACAAACATGCAAGCCATATACTGGTTTATATGAAAAGAAGTTCCAGACAAAGAAAATCATATATGAGCATTCTATGTTAAATTTTCATTTGATTTTTCAACTAGTTGTATAGAAAATTCTCTTGTTCTGATTTAGGGAGCTGATTTAGGGAGTTTATATTTCCATGTCATATATATATATATATATATATATATATATCAGTTGTCATAAATCTCAGATATTTTGTAAGGGGACATTAAAAAAACCTCATACTCACTATTCGTATCAGCTCTCTTGACAAAGAATGAAGGTTAATTCTGATGACTGCTTAAATGAGCATGCTGTGATATTTTTTCTAAAGTACAAAAGTACATGGCTTTATCATACCTGTGAACCTCAGACTTACTAATTATTAGTAGTGATTTACTCACTGTTTGGCTTTATGCATGCATTTACTTATTGAAATGGGTATCAGGCTCTTCATTAGCCAAGGTTAATTTCCCCCAATTTACTGCAACCTTCCCCTCTCCCCCATCTCCTGGATCAATATGAGATTTAATCTGACTTAAAGAATTGGTTCTGTGAAAATAATTGAGAGAAATTCAGAATATATAGGAGTAATAAATCATTTTAAACTATGAAACACCTTTGATTATTTGGGGATGGGTTTTTCAGTTTGTAAATGTTCTCTCCACCCATCCTTATCTTTGAATCATACTACATCATAAAAATCATAGGAGTTATTTTTTCATTCATTCATCTGTTTATTCAATAAGCATAGTCATAGCTTACATTAATACAGTATTTTACAGTTTACAGAATGTTTCACAGAAATCTTCATTCAGCTCAACATTTACATTGGGAGACCTGTAGGAAAAATTCTTCATCATGTTATTGTTAGTATAGTTTTTGTTTGTTCAGTATCTACTATGCAGTAGGCAGTTAGCTAGATGCTTTAGGTAAGTCATCATTATCTCCATTTTAAAAATAAGAAAACTGTTCTTTAGGTCAAGCTTATTAAGATCATATGGCCGACAGGTGGTGAAACCAGAATTCTAATCCTGATTTGTCTAGCCAAAACCCCATCCTCTTTTCACTATACTATGCTGCTACTATTTTTCAAAAGAGAAACATTAGATGACATGCCCAATCACAGAGCTAATAAATGACAAAACTTGAACTTACGATTCCTCAATTCGCATATTGTGGCTCCTAGAATAAACATTTGTTGAGTACTTACTATGTGCTAGGTGCTAGGGACACAGAGTCCGCTTTCTAGTCAGGGATACAGACATGTTAAGTGAATAATTTCAGAACAATGCACCAAGTGCTGTAATAGAAATATATACAGAGTTACTGTGAAAATAAAGATACTTCATTTTAAATGAGTACCCACCTACTTATTAAAAAGTATTTGGTATTTCAAGTGTTAATAAATATCCATTTTATTTGTCTTTCAGTACGAAGAACTGGAATACACCACTTATATTTGATCTCAAAGAAGGAACTGTTAGTTTAATTCTGCAGGCAGAAAGGTAATTTGTTTATCATGTTTCACTATTGAATTTGGGGTTAAAATATTTTAAACTGCAGTAAAGCACTCTTTAAAGCATGCCATTTACAGAATGGTACATCTGTCACTTGGAATCAATCTGTTTCTACTATTTATTTTAAAAGAAAAAAAAGTAAGAGAATAGCTCTTAGATCAGTGGTTCTGAAACTTTTTGGTCTCAGAATTTCTTTACATTCTTAAAAAGTTATTGAGGGCTATATGTGGGTTATATATATTGACATTTACTATACTAGAAATTAAAATTGAGAGATTTAAAAGGTCTTAATTTATTTTAAAATGATGAGAATAAACTTATTACAAGTAAACATCAGAGTAATGATGAGAGAATGAGTGAAACAGGCCAATTACTATAAGATAGTTTTGACCCCATTGTTCCTGTATTTTCTATTCTCTTCTGTTTTTGTTTTTAAATACTGGTTGAAACTCATTGATTTTATGAGCTACTACTAGGCTGTGATATGAAGTTTGAAAAACAATATTCTCTACCAAGACTTTGTGTATATAGGACTAAGAAACTCTGGGTCAATTAACTGGAGTAAAGTAGGAGTAGCTATTACTCAGGAACCCACACTTTTCCATGAAAGTTATCAGTCTGTCAAGTACAGTGACACCCTACTGAATCAGAGATCAGAGTTAGATAAGTACAACTCAATAAAACCAGGAATAAAGTATGAAAATATAATCAGCAATTACCTAAGATAGCTACCCATGAAATCTTTTCACTAAAACAATTTACTTTATTCCTCATCCCTTTACTCACCACTAGGCAGCTCTTAATAGTGTTATTATCAGGTTTTCTAGCCCATAGTCTTTTTTTTTTAATAAATTTATTTATTTATTTATTTATTTATTTATTTATGGCTGTGTTGGGTCTTCGTTGCTGCACCATGGGCTTTCTCTAGTTGCGGCGAGCGGGGGCTACTGTTCATTGCGCTTCGCAGGCTTCTCATTGTGGTGGCTTCTCTTGTTGTGGAGCACGGGCTCTAGGTGCGCAGGCTTCCGTAGTTGTGGCACGTGGGCTTAGTTGTTCTGCGGCATGTGGGATCTTTCTGGACCAGGGCTCGAACCCGTGTCCCCTGCATAGGCAGGCGATTTTTAACCACTGTGCCACCAAGGAAGTCCCCCATAGTCTTTTATAAATAGCAAGCCAGAAGAGGAATACTGGTGAGTTGTTAGAGGCTGGCACCATGACAGGAAGAAAAGTGACCACCTGGCAAGGGAGCATGAGAAAACTAAAAGCAGAGAACCGTGTAGCTGAGTAGCATAATTATTCTGATGCACCATCAGATTCTCGTGAGTATCAAAGCTATCAGTTACATAGTTACTGAAGAGTATGGTCATCATATTGATGACCTTGAGTGATCAAAAAATAATTGTGTCAAATTTTCTATCAGCTGTTTAATGAAGTTGAACCAGTGATTTATTTATTTATTTATTTCTGAAATTCTTTTTACTTGAAACAGTTCCAAATACATTTACTTCTTTATATATTATATATAAATGTATGTTGAATATGCTGTTAATTAGTAAAGGCATATGTTAATGGCATAAATGATTAAGTAATTAAAGAATATTTTATTTACTGACCATTGCTGGTCTTATTTGTACATTTAGAAATGTTTGCCCCTTGAAACAGTGTTTACTCACAAGGAAGTTAAAGCTTTAGTATCTTGTTTAGAATAGAAAATGCTTTTAGTACTGAGACAAAGAAAGAATATATACTAATATGATGTGTCACTTGTCAACATTAGCAAATACTGTTTTCATACACTAATGTGTAAGGGCCAAACCCTTCAATTAAATAAGCTACACACCAATACTCAAGTATTAATTTAATTCAAGTGTACATATTTGGTATCCATTATATACTAACTTTTTGTTTGTTTTGATGTTTATTTTCTATTTGTTTCCATAGCAAAAAAGAACAATTAGCAATTCTTGAATCAAGAAATAGTTCTGGGGAATCCCCTGGAGGTCCAGTGGTTAGGACTCTATGCTTTCACCACCGAGGGCCCTGTTCAATCCCTGGCTGGGGAACTAAGATCCCACAAGCCACCTGGTGTGACCAAAAAAAGAAGAAAAAAGTTCTGAATCAAGGATATTAAAGTCTTGAACATAAGATTTTAAAAAGTAATAATGTGTTCAGCATTGAGGAAACAGGCTCTCCAATATAGTAGTAGTACGAGTGTAAATCAATACAACCTTTCAAGGGGCAGTTTAACAATATATGTTAACTTTTTAAAAGTATATGCCCTTTGACAGAATTATTTCATTTTTAGAAGTTATATTGTACTAAGGAAATAAGTAATGTAAACATACAGAGATGTGTATATACTTCAGACATTCTTTAAAACAGTGAATAATTTGAAATAAAATAAGTGTCCATCAGGAATGAGTTAAGTAAAGTTAAGGTGTGTCCATACTTTGCCATAAGTTATCTCTATGGAAGTAGGAAAATTGCAGGAGATCTTTTGCTTTCTCGGTATTGTTTGAATTATTTTTTGCAATGTTCATAAATTTTGAAAGAAAAAAAATAGCAGCCATAAAATATTTACATTTTGACTTAATAAAAAATAAACTATACAGGATGCTATGCCTTGAATAGAGTGGTCAACACAGCAAATGAACCAAAGTCCCTGATACAAAAAATGTGTTTTTAGATATGAACACATTTACTGATGGTTACCATATTGTTTTAAAGTCAAAACATCTTATTTTAATAAATGCTGGCTCTGGTGTTAATTTTTGAGTCATTTTCACTGTTTAGGACTTTAACCAGTATTTAATCTAATTTAGTGCTGTAATTTAATTTTAATGATCCTTACCATAATCTTTAACTGTGAAATATGTATTAATACTGTTTCATGAAACAAACAGCATCTGGCATTAAAAAATCACTGAATTGTGAATTACAGACTTTTTTATTGCCATTGTATAGAGATGCTTCTTTAGGAAAGGAAATGAATTACAATTATAATATTAATGGGCCTTTTCATTTTTTCTTCTCCTACCTCCATGAAGAAACAAAAACCTAGAAAACAAACCAAACAACCAATGTTGACTTTTCAGGTTGTTTTTATATTTCATTCTTTATATATTTATGTTTTACTATTGTTTTAATTGTAAGATTTAGATTTTTCCAAAGCATAAACTTATAAAAATGAAATTATAGTAAACTCCTATTTGAAAATATATTTTTATTCTTTATTTTTTAGACATTTTCTTCTTGTAGATGGTGGTGGTATCTATTTATATTCTTATGAAGGGCGCTTCCTTTCCTCTCCAAAATTTCCTGGAATGAGAACAGATATTCTAAATGCACAGACGGTCTCTCTGAGTAATGATACCATAGCAATAAAAGACAAAGCTGATGAAAAAAGTAAGTACATTTTTATAATTTTCCATGAAATTTGTTAACACTGTAAATTTTTCATCAATTAACTTCATTTTCTCATCTATTATTATGTTAACTTTATATGAAAGAATTATGAGCTTCCTAATTTGTTCTAAGTATGAATCAATTAAAGAACTAAAGTTGTCATATTATTCCCAATTGATGGAACAAATAGATATTGGCACAGCATCAAAGCTTGGTTGTAAGGAATCAATCTTATATATTCAGTAGCTGTTGGTATAGAGTTTGAATTCAAGACTGTGTGTCCTAAAAATGTATGTAATTTTTAAGTTTTGATCTTTTAAACTATTTCCTTTTTCTTTATTTAGTAACATGGTAAATATTGTGCTTCATTGTACTATTTGTTTTGCTTATATATATTCATATTTTTATGTTTACATATTTTTAAACTAATGAAGTAGAAGAAAGTTATGAATAATTTTAAATTTTCATATAAAAATCTAGGCCACATTAGTGTTTATAAATAAATATGAATGTGTCAGGTGTTTTGGAATTCCATAGTAGAGTGAAACCATTTTTTTAAGGCAATGCTGTATCAGAACATGTATCCAACAAATAGTATTGAGTGCTAACTGTATGCCAAGTACTTTTCTAGAAGTTGAGGATACAATAGTGCATAAGACACACAAATAATCAAACAAATATAGTCAGCCACTGATACGTGCTGTGAAGAAAATTAATGCAGGATGAGGGAATGGAGAATTCTAGAGGTGGGGGAGGGGAATGACCATAGGACAAGCAGGTGCAAATGGGAATTGTTGGCACATAAAAGGAACTGCGGGGGGCTTCCCTGGTGGTGCAGTGGTTAAGAATCCACCTGCCAATGCAGGGGACACAGGTTCGAGCCCTGGTCCGGGAAGATCCCACATGCCGGGGAGCAACTAAGCCCGTGTGCCACAAATACTGAGCCTGCGTGCCACAACTACTGAAGCCCACGTGCCTAGAGCCTGTGCTCCACAAGAAGAGAAGCCACTGCAATGAGAAGCCTGCGCACTGCAGTGAAGAGTAGCCCCCACTCGCTGCAATGAGAGAAAGGCCTGCATGCTGCCACGAAGACCCAATGCAGCCAAAAATAAATAAATAAATAAATTAAATTAAAAAAAAAAAAAAAAAAGGAACTGCCAGAGGGCCATGGGACTTAGGTCAACACGAGCAAAGCAGAGAGTGGTAGGAGAAGACAGAGAGATATATAAGTAGGAGCCAGATCATGTAAAGACTTGGCCATGGTAAAGATGTTGGCATGAGAGAGTGGAGGCAAGCATATTACCCTAGGGTTTTTCCTGGATGAATGAGATGAAAGATGGGGAACAAGGAAGTTTAGAGGAGGTCCACAAACCCAGAGAGTTCTGTTTTGGTCATGGTAAGTTTAAATGCTTCTTAGACATCCAAGCAGGGTTGGAGAGGAAACAACAGGATAAAGTCCAGGGCTCAGGAGAGAGTTGGGGACGAAATATAAATGCGGGAGTCATTGGTGTGTAGATGGTGCCATGATACTACATGAAATCACCTAGGAAGTGAGTATAGACAGAGAAGAGGACCAGTGACTGAGCACATCAATATTTAGAGATGGGTAAAAGGAGAGGAGCCAATGAGGTAAGAGTGAGAGTGAGATATCCCTAAAGGCTAGTGGAAAGATAGTAAATAATTGTTATTCTCTGTTAATAAATATTGCTGAACAAACATTGTTCATTACTGTGACATGTTATAAAAAAAATAGTCTGACCTGATTGTTAATTTTGTGAGGTCATGCCATGGAAGACCTAATTCAGGATCTAGAAAACTGTCCCACTTTTTAATTTTCAGTACTTTCAGATAGCATCACCTCTCATACTGGTAGGAAATATAATTCTCCTAAATAGAGCTGTTCTCTCTCTTTATGCCTTAGGCTTTCTCTGAGAGAGGACATTTGGTAATTGTTTGGTTTTTAAAGGACTTCCTTTCTGGCTAAATGAGAGGAAAGAGAATGAAATGAAATACAATAGTATCTAGATAGTGGACAGATTCAAGATGGCTGTGTAATTGTTAATAATAATAATTTGGAAGTCAGATTTTTGTCTTCAGTAAACTTAAATTTGAAAATCCCAGTGATCACTATGAACTTTCTATACTTTTCTTATTCAACACCACATATTTTATTTTTATTTACTTATTTAAAAAATATTTATATATCTATTTATTTATTTATTTGGGTTGCACCAGGTCTTAGCTGTGGCAGGTGGGCTCCTTAGTTGCAGCTCCAGGGCTCCTTAGTTGTGGGTCGCCGGCTCCTTAGTTGTGGCATGCTAACTCTTAGTTGTGGCATGCGTGTGGGATCTAGTTTCCTGACCAGGGATCGAACCCGGGCCCCCTGCATTGGAAGCTCGGAGTCTTATCCACTGCGCCACCAAGGAAGTCCCAACACCACATATTTTAGATAGAAACTATAACAAAGTATGTATGTTTCCAACTGAATATACCTTATTCTGAATTTTTCTACAGTTATTTCACATCTGAAACATATTTCATTATTCTTTAATCCTTTCATAATTCATAGAATTTTAGAACCAGAAAGAATTATGAACATTTTCAGAAATATAGATATACCTGCAAATAAATTATGGTTTACTTACATAAACTTTGATTGTTGAGCAAAATAGTCTTGTAATTCCATCCTGCCATAAACAGAAAATTTTAAAAACTAAAATAAAATTATTGTAGAACTGATACAAAATGAGAAGGAAAACATTTTCCTTATGTTTAAAGAAACTGGTATTTATTGAAGGCTAGGTAGAGATATATGTTAACAATAGAAAGAACAATTGAAGTACCTGGAATCTTTAACCTGTAAAATTTTCTTTCAAGGGGACCATCCATATATGAGATTAGTAGTTCCTTCCTAACTTGGGAGTTCCTTTACAGGCAGGATTCTTTGTACCAAGCACAGTACTCTTATGTGCTCCATAAATACATGTTAAATGGATTTGAATACCCCTTACAATGATTGATTAAGTAGTAGAGGTACTGCTTTTGACTTCCTTCTTCTCCCCATCCACCTTGCACAGATGCTGTATGATGTTAGTGTGGGTGATTTGAAACAGACATCTGGGTATAGCGGGGGAGGAGAAGTCAGAGAGCAGTTACTTATGCTTAGAAGCAACTCTTTCAGCTTCCAGCTCCTTAGTTGTCCTTTCTGCCAGTTTCAGTTACATATTAAAATTAAAATACAGGTTCAGCCTCCCATAGATCAGGGCCACTTACAGTTGTGGAAATTAGATAAGTTCATCCATAAACCTCCATCTTTTTATAATATGTGCAGTCAACAAAAGGATGGAAGCCTTTTTTTTTTTAAGTTAGTTTATATAGCTATGAAAATAACTGGGCTTAGTCATGCCCAAAGCATTTTTTAAAATGGAAGCAAAATTTTTCTAATTTTTGATTCTATACTTAATTAAAAATTCTATGACTATTTTTCTTTTTCATTTCTTTCAGCAAAATTGGTGATTTTAGAACATAACTTATTATAAAGACATGATTTCCTCTGTGAATACAGCCAGTGACCTCAAACTTAACATCCAAAGGTTTACTAACAGCTATAAATCATATACTAAAAGTGTGATCCTCTGGAATTTAAATATCATGTTATACATATATTAGCATTTTTATGATCTGTATAAATTGTCCAGTTTTTTGCTGACTACACATGTCACTTCTGTCTTTTCAGTTTTGTAATTCTATGTGTGTGTTCAGTCATATGAAATTACTCTATTTGGGATGAATCTTGAGCTGGAGTAGTTTGGGAATTACTTAAAGAGAATCACCAAAGCACTAACATTCTTTTTAAAAGAGCAAAGAACAGCTGGCAATATGGCTGTCATTTATGAGACTAGGAGAAGCCTTTGGTGAAACAGAGAAAGGGACAGAGACAGTTTTTGTTCCTGGCTTCTTCAATACAATATCTACTGTAATTTTTACAACTTGGCCTGCTCAGAACATCTAACATGGGGTTGGAAACAGAGAACTTTGTATTATCATTTTTTAGATAATGATTGATGTCATGAAAATAATCCAAGAAAGTATATAGCATGAAAAGGTGGCCTAAAACAAAACCTAGGAAAAAGGATCACCAAATGAGGAGGAACTAGCAAAAGAGAATTAGGGATGGTCCAAAATAGGAGGGAATCAGGAGAAAACAGTTTTTTTTGTAGCCCACATAAGAGTTTCAAGAAAGAGGATGGTCAGGAGTATCCAGTGCTGCTGGGAGGTCAAGACTAGAAGTAGATTCTTGAAGACTGAAAATAGACTCTTTGATTTGGCAACATAGGGGTCATTGGTCATCCATGCAAGAGCCTTTACATCAGTGTAGTGAGGTTGAACATCAAGTTGTAATAGGTCAAAGAGTGGCTACATGATTGAACTCAATTTCCAACTCCCCTTCCATTTCAGGGAGCTGAAAGTCCAAACTCTATAATCATGTGCTTGGTCTCTCAGGTGACCAGCCCCTATCCTGAAGCTATCTAGGGAATCACCAAGAGTCTCTCGGTTAGCATAACAAAGACACTCCTATCACTCAGAAAATTCCAAGGGTTGATGAAGACCTGTGTCAGGAACCCAGGACAAAGACCACACAAATAAGTTATTACACATTAGTGTACCGACCACAGGGAATTGAAGAGTACATAACACATTGTGTGGTTGTATAGTATGCACTCAACATATTTTTCCTTTGTAAAATGATTGTCTGGGTTGTTATGTTGGTCTAAATCAGAGTTATGAAAATTACAAGCTACATCCAGATTTGGACTTGCCACTGTTGATCCTATGGTGCGGTGATGCCATACCATTAATAACAATTCTAATTAGGGAATGTATGTTTTAGGAAGACGTATTCAGTTCCACTGAGAAATATGACCTCATTACTAAGTAGGAGTTTGGTGCTGCTGCTCTTCTGTGCTGATAGGTGTGCTATGGTCCGAAGAGCTAAATAATTTCTCATTAGGATTATGATAACTCCATAGAAATTTACTAATAAAAATTCTAATGTAATACATTAACTAATGCTTTACTTTTTTTCAAGTAATCTTCCTCTTTGAGGCATCAACTGGAAAACCACTGGGAGATGGGAAGCTTCTTTCTCATAAGGTAATGGATATTAGCTATTTTTAATGTAAATAGCCATTTACTTTTTTTTTAAATAATGTTTTCATTTTGAGGAAAACATGGGAATTAGTTTTATATTTAAAACCAGTGTGTGTTCTATATACAGTATTTTGCCTAAAATACCACAAAGACTAAACACGAGTAAATTCTGTAATAGAAAGCTGTATTTGCAAATTAACTGAATAAAAGAATCTGACTTATATGTTTTTTGTTCAGGCTCTTCACTGCTTTTCAATAAAATGTTCTATCTTGGTTAAACTTTTAGCACCTATAGAATCAGTAAATAAAAATGTGTTTATACTTCAAAACAGCTTGTACTTTTCCCATTAACCTGTTCTTTTTTAAAAAATAAATTTATTTATTTATGTATTTTTATTTTTGGCTGCATTGGATCTTCCTTGCTGCGCATGGGCTGTCTCTAGTTGCAGTGAGCGGGGGCTGTTCTTCATTTTGGTGCACAGGCTTCTCATTGTGGTGGCTTCTCTTGTTGCGGAACACGGGCTCTAGGCGCGTGGGCTTCAGTAGTTGTGGCTTGTGGGCTCTAGAGCACAGGCTCAGTAGTTGTGGCACATGGGTTTGGTTGCTCTGCGGCATGTGGGATATTTCCAGACCAGGGCTCAAACCTATGTCCCCTGCATTGGCAGGCGGATTCTTAACCACTGCACCACCACCAGGGAAGTCCCCATTGACCTGTTCTTAGCCAGCATTTTCTTTAGATTTTAACCTGTCAATACAGTTCCTTTCCACCAAATAAGTAACTATCACTATTAATCTCCTTATATCCTTCCAGAAATTTTTAGTGCATACACAGACAAAACTGATATATGTTCTTTTCTTCTTTTACAAAAATATAACATATATATCTGTACTTTGCTTTTCTCACACATCACTGTTTCTGGAGATATTTTCATATCAATACATGAAGTGCTTTCCCAATCCTTTTTCTTCCCACCATGTAGTATAACATTTTATGGATGTATCAGAATTTGTTTAACTTGTGCCCAAGTGATGGATGCACATGGAAATGTGTTTCAGCTTACAGAATTTCAAAATATACATTATTTTATAGTGTTTTAACAGGCATCTTTCCCTTGTAAATTAAAAAAAAGTCACTATACTTTAGCTTTTGAATTATTAGTATATTAGCAGTTAAATTATTTAACAGGGACATTTTATCATTATGAGTAGGTAAGTGATATTTAATTGATCTTTAAATAAACAAATGTTCTTATAATTAAACAGTTAAAACAATCTAATGTCAAGCACTAAAACTAACCCAGAATTTTTTTTTAATTTTAGAATGAAATTTTGGAAATTGCTCTAGATCAAAAGGGACTTACCAATGATAGAAAAATTGCTTTCATTGATAAAAATAGAGATCTTTGTATCACTTCAGTGAAACGATTTGGGAAGGAAGAACAAATTATCAAACTTGGTAAAATAATTGTAATACATTTAAATTTTTGATTACTTTCAGCTTTCTTAGATCTACTCTGTCATATATTATGCTAAATAGCTTACTTGCTTGAATGAATCTATGAATAATGCTTTGGTCTCATAACATTTCTTACAAGATGTTACTTCATAAGTATGTTCTTATGAAACGCTACTTAATTCCATTTTAATAGCAAGTCTTTAGCTGCTACAGCTAACTTGGCATTGAATGAAAGGCCTGCAGATTAAAAATATAATGGTTCTGGGTAAAATATTCAAATTTATTTCCATAAATTTTTATGTGAATTTTTATACGTTTTCACCATTATATGATCAGAAAATAGTCATACCTACGAGCAGTTAGTTAGGGTCTTGTACGTCTGCTGATTTTAAAGATGTATTTTTAATACTTATGTAATGGAACTAATAGTACATTAACATTCTTTTTAAAATAAGGAACAATGGTGCATACTCTGGCGTGGAGTGATACATGCAACATCCTCTGTGGACTTCAAGATACTCGATTTACAGTGTGGTATTACCCCAATACGGTTTATGTGGACAGAGACATTTTGCCTAAAACAATATATGAAAGGGATGCAAGGTAACATTTTACTGCATAGGATTGTTTATTGTTGTAAATAAAACTAACAGAGTGTTGTGTTTCCGCCTCTAATTTAAGTCCTGCAAGATGTCTTTCACTTTACTTAGTCAACCAAATAAAATTGTTCAGCTAAAACTAGTTTAATGAGATTTAGTGATGGAATCAAGTTGAAAGGGTCAGATAATACTATCTTATTTATTTATTCCTTAAATGAATATAATTTTTCCTTATATGGATATAATTTTCAGGTTTACTGTTGTTTAATGGTAACTCGGGTCATTTTTTCAGTGTGGTTTAGTTATTTTAATATAGACACTCTTAAGATTTTTCTGTGATATATAACTTTGTGACAACCTTTACTCTTTCCCAGATTATCATTGACCTTGAGACTTTCAGGAATGTATGTCTCTCTAGAATTGAATTCTTAAATTAATATTAAATATAGAAAAATATATACTGAAAAGCTTTAAAAATCTTTTATATTCTTCAGAAAATCAAATGCATTTATATTCCTAAATTCTCTAAGAAATAGCAAGGAGATCTCTCACTCTTGACAAACTAGGAATACAAAGGCTTCTCAACTCCAAATCTTAGCTTAATTTTCAAATCTATTTTGAGTTCATTTTTAATATTCAAGCTCACAACATTAGCAAAACCAGAGAGGTATCCTATAAAAAAAATTTTAACTAATGAAGAGAAGTTAGTCTCTTCAAAGTTCACCTCTTGTTATTATGAGAAAATAATCTTAGAATCAGCTTAATTTTTAATGTTTATACTTTTAAAAGCTGAAGCTAAGTGCTTTAATCATTTGTGTGATTTACCTTAAGACTTAGAAAAAATCACTTCAAATGCGACTTAGAAAAAATCACTTCCAATGCTTTTAGGCATAGTTCTCAAATATGTAATAATTTTTTGCCATGTTAAAATGTTTGTATATTTTGCTCTAAGTGTATATAGCTAGTTAGATTCAAATATTTGTTTAATATACATACATTATCCCTGGAGTTTACTTTTTTGGAAGTGCATTTTGGAGGTTGGAGATTTCATATGTATGTCAGGGGTCAACTCCCCAAATTTAATATATATGGAAAATTTTGCTCAGAATATAAATTGCACTTTTCCTTTTTTCAACAGTGAATTTAGTAAAAATCCCCATATTGTGAGTTTTGTTGGAAATCAGGTAACTATAAGAAGAGCTGATGGCTCACTAATTCACATCAGCATATCACCATATCCTGCTATTCTCCACGAATACGTAAGCAGTTCAAAATGGGAAGATGCTGTAAGACTTTGTCGTTTTGTTAAGGTACTTTACATTTCAGATCCATAGTTGTGTATATATTGTATATTAGTTTATATGATATCTTTGTGCAAAATGAGAAATAGTAAGAACTAAGGGCTGGAAAAATTGCAAATGGGATCACATCTTTTTTTTTAATAAGTGAAGACATGGGTGATACAGAGAGATAGGTGTTGTGTGATTTATTCTCTGAAGAAGCTATACTTTAAGTGAGTAGTTTCTTCTTACTGGTAAATATAAAAACCTCTTATGGAACTTTTTTTTAAAAGTCAGATTCCCAAGTTCAACCCCCCACAGAGATTCTAATTTATTAGATCCAGTGAGCCTGGGCATATTTTTCAGTTCCTCAGATGATTTGTACAGCTAAGGTTAAGAACCACTCACTACTTTAGATCAACATTTCCCAACCTGGTTGAATCAAGTATTTTCCAAGCATATTTGACCACAGAACTCTTTTATTTTACATTGGTTAATTCCCTTAGACTACACTTTTGTGAAAAGACTTTTAGATGCTTTTCCTTACAATGGGTTGTTGGCGGCAATCTGCTATAATAGCGTTGTCTGAGAAACTCAGTTTCTCTGGTTCCCTGTAGTTGCATTCTTTGACTTCTCATCAAAAAGACTGGAGGGCTTATAACCTTGAATTATGGTAAAAGTAATTGTAAGTTCAAAATAAACCTTTG
Source organism: Mesoplodon densirostris (assembly GCF_025265405.1). Taxonomy (NCBI): domain Eukaryota; kingdom Metazoa; phylum Chordata; class Mammalia; order Artiodactyla; family Ziphiidae; genus Mesoplodon; species Mesoplodon densirostris. Next base: position 84,818,725 of record NC_082665.1, on the reverse strand, counting down.
ATAATTAGAAATGAACATTTTCAAAAAACTTTATTCAAAACTTTCTCTATGTGTTATTAATATATTTTAACAAAGTAGCCACAATGAAATTTCCACATCATTAACCTATTAAATTATTTGTTTCTCAGTGCCATGCTCAGTGATTTTTTATTTTCCATTAAAATATAACTTTATTCTATTTTAATTCACTGTTTATTTTAAGGCAGTTCAGCCCTGTAGTTGAAATAATTGTTCTCATTTTTCACTTTAGGAGCAAACCATGTGGGCTTGCCTAGCTGCTATGGCAGTCGCTAATCGAGATATGACTACTGCAGAAATAGCCTACGCAGCAATTGGTGAAGTAAATAATGTTTACTTACATGTATATGTTTGTGTGTTTTTCTTACCATAATTTGTTACTATTCACTTCAAATATTTTTCTTTTTTTTTTAGATTGATAAGGTTCAGTACATCAATTCTATTAAAAATCTTCCATCTAAAGAATCAAAAATGGCCCACATATTAATGTTTAGTGGGAACATACAGGAGGCTGAAATAGTTCTTCTTCAGGCTGGCCTTGTTTATCAAGCGATTCAGATCAATATTAATCTCTACAACTGGGAAAGGTAACAAAAATGTTTTTCATCAATTCCAAAACCTGATTGTTCTTAATGTATTCTTCTACCGACCACTTAGTAAATTACATCTTCCACTGTAATTAACAGTTTCCTAGTATCATAGAAGAATTTATTCACATTTATATTTGTGAGTAGTTTGCCATTAAAGACTTTTGCCATCTCTGAATCATGATTGATTAGAAGTTGTCTGTGAAGAAGAAAAGAGAGTCTAGGATGTCTCCAGAATTTCTGATTTCAGTAACTGGATAAATGGTGGTAAGAATATTAGCAGATTTGGAAGAGATGTTGGATTTGAAATATTTGTGAATAGATAAGTGATAATAGTTGATTATTGGACCTGGAGGTCAAGAAAGATTTGAACTAGAGATGTCAATTTAGGAGTCATCAGCAAATGAATGGAAGCCAGAAGAATGGATGCAGTTGCCTGGGGAATGTGAGGAGTGAGAAGACATAAACTATATTTATGGGATGTGTGAAAAAAAAGAGAAATCTGCTGAAAGATTGGGGTAAAGCAGTCAGACAGGCAGAGAGAGGAGCCAAGAAAGATTTGTGAAGTTAAGGAAGAAATACCAAAGGATTTGTAACGAGGAGTGGTCAGTAACCTTCCCTGCTGCCTCAGGCTTTGGGACAAATTGCTTTCTGAGGCTGAGTGGCAGGCTGCTCTTCTCTATGACATATTAGGTTTCTCTACTCATTCTCTCAGGTACGTCTCTCTCAGTGAACAAGGTTGTAGTGCTTATATGCACCTGAAGTTACTGTGTTACAAAGCTGGCATGTTGACTTTTCCAGGTTTGAAATGTCTTTCCTCATCTTCGTCTCTCTCTGTGCTCAAAAATAACCCGTAAATCTTTCAATTACTGGCCCCTTACTTATAATCCCCTCAGATTAGAATTTTTATAGTCCTATCTCTATCTTCCCCTTGAATAGAAGTAACAAAATGGCTAAAAAAAGTAACAAAAGGTAGTTAATTTTGTTATGGACATACTATAGTCTCTTTATTTAATTTATACATTAATTATCTACACTCTTCATACAATTCAGCCACCCTGTTTCTATCCTTTATTTTCACAAATTTGTTGTCATTGTTTGGCTATACAAAGGATCATGAAAGATGTTTTAGGTTCTACAAATATGAATAAGCCATTGTTCTTATCCTCAATTTATTCATAATTCACAAATATTAAAGTAACTATTTTGGAAAGAGTATGAATAATTTTTCAAAACTCTGTATTAAAGAACTAACAGAAAGTTGTATATACCATTACTAAGCCATGAGTTCCATGAGAAATAAGGAAGAATGGTGTTCACAGCATATTTTCAACTGATACTTTTGAGAAAATGTTTATGTTGATAAATGTTAGGCATTACTATTTATATAGCACTCTGAACACCATACAGTATAACAGATATTTGAAAAATCATCCTTATATTAAAAAGCTTGCAACCTACTTAGGAATTCCATTTTATTGTCATTAATAATAGTGAGGCTTCTATTTATTGAGTGCTTATCATGTGCCAAGAATTGTGTTAAACACTTTCCTTATGTCATCTCATTTGGTCATCACAACATTATACAAATGAGGAAGTTGAGGGTTACACATAAGTAGGTGGCTGATCTAGGATTTGAACCTAAGTCTTCCAATATCAAAGAGCACCTGAATTTTCTGCTATTATTGCAATAAAATATATACTGCTGATACTACTACTTACATTGTTTTATAGGATTGATGTTTACCTCTTTTGTTATTTATCTTCGTAAATTTTATGTCACCTTTCACCTTTCAGATTATACACTTCTAGAAGGATAGAAACATTTTATCATTTTATATTACCTATATACATAGTAGGTACTTAATATTCATGCTCTTAATCTTTATGCAATACTCTCAATCATTTTGCCTTGCACTTCCTCTACAAACATTGGGTGTAGATACATACAGTATATAAATACCAGAGCAGGTCTGTGAAGCATTTGCCTCTGATGGCTTCTATTGATGGCCTATAATACAGCCCTCTGAACATTTCTCATACCTCCCTGACCTAAGTGAAAATGACCTCTTTCCAGAGGACACTCCTTCCCTACCAGTTCTCTCAGATGGAGTCAGTTAATTCTCTCTGACTCCACATTCCTTAGGTCTGGGTGTGAGTGCAGTTGGTGTCCTTTTTGCCTCCCCCATCTTTACTTGTCTTGTAAAATCTCTGATCCTTTGAGACTTAGGTCATGTGACCATACTTATTCTCTGCTGCTAACTTCACATCTTCCCTACTATCCCTACATCCTGCTGTCTGTGCCACCTCTTCCCCTCCTCCAGTTTTCAGCAAATGACTCTGCCTTAAGATATTAGATTTCGCGCTTCCCTGGTGGCGCAGTGGTTGAGAGTCCGCCTGCCGATGCAGGGGACGCGGGTTTGTGTCCCGGTCCGGGAGGATCCCACATGCCGCGGAGCGGCTGGGCCCATGAGCCATAGCCGCTGAGCCTGCGCGTCCGGAGCCTGTGCTCCGCAACGGGAGAGGCCACAACAGTGAGAGGCTCGCGTACCGAGAAAAAAAAAAAAAAAAGATACTAGATCTCAGGGAGAGGGAAAACAAGAGGGACAAAGAGATATAATGGGGAAAGAGAACGAATGCTGGGTGCTCCTCCGTTCCTCCTATCTACCTGGCATCTCCTTTTCTTATGCTTTGTGTTTTTCATCTAAACTATAAACCAATGGGTTGATCAAATGCTGGTAGACCTTTATGCCTGCCTGGTAAGTCGATAAACGTCAAGGAGCATTGTTCAAGGCTCCTGATTACTATTTACACACTTAAGACTCCCAAATATCCATCTTTCTTCTAGCCCTCTGCCCTGCCCATGTTTGCTTCCAGAACCCAATTATCCACCTGCCTATTCAGCATTTCCATTGGCTGTCTCATATGTTTGAGTTCAAATTTATATTTATTCCCTCATAAACTTGGTCCTCTTCCAGAGTAATCTATCTCATCTTTTCAGTCTACCCAAAGCTGGAAATTTAGGAGTTACTTTTGACATTTTCCTTACCCTCTTTCCCCCATACTCGAATTACCAACCATTTTCCCTCTCAAATACCTCTGGCACTCATCCACTTTACTATCAGTACCCTTATCTAAGCTGATCCAAGTTTTTCTTTTTTCTTTTTTTTTTTTTTTTTGGCCACACCGTGCGAGCATCTTAATTCCCCGACCAGGGCTTGAATCCACACTCCATGCAGTGAAAGTGTGGAGTCTTAACCACTGGACCGCCAGGGAATTCCCTGATCCAAGTTTTTCTTAATAAAACATCATCACTGGTCTCTCTGCACCTACCTTGTCCTTTTCCTATCCATTCTTCACACTGTCGTCATAGTGATCTTTCCACAATGGAAATCATCATGTCACTCTTGACCCCTGACTCACTTACATGAAACCCATAGTTTCCCATCACTTTTAGCATAAATATCAAAGACTGGATAAGAATGACTTCAGATAATGAGCAGAAGTAATTATAACTGCTAAGAAACTCTTTAAAAACTTATGTATTGTCTTCATTTCCAAATTCTGCAGATATTTCTGAAACCAGTTGGAATATTTCTTCCTAATGCATATTCATTCATTCAGCAGATATTTATCGAATGTCTGCCATACCAGGCATATTTAGATATAACATGGAGATCTGCTTAAAATAACAACAACAGCAGTCTTTTGGTGAAATGTCTGGTCATTTTTTTTTAAGTTTTTTTTTTTTTTAATTTGTTTGAGCCAGCTCCTTAGTTGCAACACGTGGACTCCTTAGTTGCGGCATGCTAACTCTTAGTTGTGACATGCATGTGGGATCTAGTTCCCAGACCAGGGATCGAACCCGGACCCCCTGCATTAGGAGCGCAGAGTTTTAACCACTGAGCCACCAGGGAAGTCCCACATCTGGTCATTTTTTTTTTTCTTTTTTTGTGGTATGTGGGCCTCTCACCATTGTGGCCTCTCCCGTTGAGGAGCACAGGCTCCGGACGCGCAGGCCCAGCGGCCATGGCTCACGGGCCCAGCCACTCCACGGCACGTGGGATCCTCCTGGACCGAGGCACGAACCCGCATCCCCTGCATCGGCAGGTGGACTCTCAACCACTGCGCCACCAGGGAAGCCCCATATCTGGTCATTTTTAATGACTTGTTCAAAAGGGCTGCTGAATGGGACAAAGACAAACGTAGTGGTTAAGAATGGGGGCTTTGAAATAAGACCTGGGTTTGATTTCTGGTTCTGCACTTACTAGTCCTGTGATCTTGGACAGATTAGTGAGGCTCTGTAAGCCTCTGTTTCCTTGTGTTTAAAATGGTGATAATAACAAAAACCACATGTTTGTTGTCGGGATTAAGTAAAATAGCTTGTGAAAATCTCTTAGCATACTGCCTGATACATAGTAAGCCTTCAATAAATGGTAGCTACTATTCATTCTTTAATTATTTTTTGAATGTCTCTAATGTGCCAGGTTTTAGTCATGGGGGATACAGCAATGAACAAAACTGACAAAGTTCTGTGATGACAATTTTGATTCTAAATGATATAGCTAATATAAAAAAATAGAAGTAAGAGGGATAAATACTTGGATCCAATATAGGAATCAGCTTATAACAACATAATCCAAAGAATGGCTTGCTTAGAGAGTAGAATAATCCCCATCTGCGAAGATATTCAAACATAGGACGATGATAAAATTATGTGACTGATTGATTAATTAATAATAGACTTCTTGCATGCCTATCTATGTAGATGGTGTCCTTTTAAAAATGATCTTATTTTTTCTCCACATGTATTACCCTCTTCTGGGAGTGAGTAAATAATTGTTCTCATAAACTAAGACTTCCAGAACTGGTTTATGTTATTGAATAGTGTTTTGAGTTTTTAAAAAACTTTTGAGTGTTGTGTATATTCCAGGAAAGTCTGGCAGGGCTTTAATTTGTCTATGTCTTTCATCAGGAGGGTAAACCCACATTTGGTATCTGTGTAGAACCGAAGCTGTACTGGATGGTAAATTTTTGTGTCGGGGTGAGTGGGGAGGGCAGGGTGGTAACTAAGCTGTCTAACAATTTGGATTTGTTGAGTTTTAGTTACCTTTGTGTATCCAGTTCATGAGGTCCAGCAGGAGGGGGATATACAGGTGTGAAGTTGAGGAGAGGTCCTAGACATTGGGGGAAAGCCACTGAGGGAATTATCAGCCTTTGGAGTAGCTGCGGCCATGAGTGTGGCTCAAGAATTTAAAGAAGGAAAAAGAAAAGAGGGCAGGGCTTCCCTGGTGGCGCAGTGGTTGAGCGTCCGCCTGCCGATGCAGGGGACACGGGTTTGTGCCCCGGTCCGGGAAGATCCCACATGCTGCGGAGTGGCTGGGCCCGTGAGCCATGGGCGCTGAGCCTGCGCGTCCGGAGCCTGTGCTCCACAACAGTGAGAGGCCCGCGTACCGCAAAAAAAAAAAAAAAAAAAGAAAAAAAAGAAAAGAAAAGAAAAGAGGGCAGCAGGCAGATTTCCCCTGAAATTCAACACTTAATGATCTGGTTGAAGAGGAGGGTTCAGCGAAAGAGATCAGGGGGAACCCAAAAAGATGGAATTTAAAAACTATTTATTATGGAAAATTTCAAATGTATACAAAAGTAAAGAGAATAGTATAATGAATCTCCATGTACCCATCACTCAGCTTCAACAGTTATCAATTTGTGAATAATCTCTACTCCTCCTCTATCCCTCCCTGCAATTTTAAAAAGCAAATCCCAGTCATCATATCATTTTATCTATGAATATTTCAGTATGTATCTTAAAGATTTTTTTAATCCAGCCACAGTATCATGATCAGTTTTTAAAGTTAACAATAATTCTATTCAGTGTGCTTATTTCTCTGATTGTCTCATAAATGTTTTGTTTTGTTTTATGGTTTGTTTGATTCAGGATTCATAAAATATTCATACAGTTTGATTGGTTAATACATTCTTAGGTTTCTTTTCATCTATAGGTTCTCCTATTTCTTTTTTGTGTTTTCTTGCTATTTTCCCAACTGGGCCTGTAGAATTCTGGAAGGATGGAATTTAAGTATTGGATGATAAATATATTAGATTGCTTTTAGGATCCCTGAATTTCTATATTTGTTTAAATCCTTTAGAAGGGAACAGATTTTACTTTGTTAATATGGGTTATTCTATTTGAGAAGCATAGTCTTGCTGCTTTGTGCTTCCGTCATTTATATTTGAACTTGAAAATTGCCTGCAACCTAATAAGATGCAGTCCTTGAGGAGTGGTAGATACGCAAGTTATCTATTTGACATTCACTTTGGACATTTGGTGGTAGTCTGTTTTCAAAAACTGAAGTTAAGAGAGGTAGAAACTAGGGCTTCCCTGGTGGCGCAGTGGTTGAGAGTCCGCCTGCCGATGCAGGCGACACGGGTTCGTGCCCCGATCCCGGAAGATCCCACATGCCGCGGAGCGGCTGGGCCCGCGAGCCATGGCCGCGGAGCCTGTGTGTCCGGAGCCTGTGCTCCGCAACGGGAGAGGCCACAGCAGTGAGAGGCCCGCGTACAGCAAAAAAAAAAAAAAAAAAAAAAAAGAGAGAGGTAGAAACTAGAAACTCCAGGTATGCATATTGATCCTTTATGTAAGTATTAATAAAAATAGTTTTTCTACTTATACCAGTTATATAAAGTGATTTTGCTTCATTCAAGTTATGCAAAAAATTATATTTTGAAGTTATAACATCTTTTAATATAACTTCCTTCTGTTTAAAATCAGAGAGGATACATGGATTTTTTCCAGCCCCATAATCTAATGTTATATTTGTTTGGTTGCTGAATAACCATTTTAAAGCTAGAGACATACTGTTCCCATAACTCTTAGATAATTTGGAGTGAATTCTCTCCTAAATGTGGTAGAGAAACATTTTTTACCCAGTGTGTGCTTTTAGAGAATGTTTAAAATAGCACATATCATTTGAATGTTTAACTTTAGCTATTGCTTTTCAATCAGATAATTAATATATATTTTATAATAATAATAATGACTGTAATAGCAGATAATTCTTAGCATCTAAATGCAGGATTAGGAACTTCCCTGGCGGTCCAGTGGTTAAGACTTTGCCTTCCAATGCAGGGGGTGTGGGTTCGATCCCTGTTTGAGGAGCTAAGATCCCACATGCCTCGCAGCCAAAAAACCCAAAACATAAAACAGAAGCAACATTGTAACAAATTCAATAAAGACTTTAAAAATGGTCCACATAAAAAAATCTTAAAAAAAATAATAAATGCAGGATTAGACATCATAGTCTATCCTTTCTACATAATTAAATGTGTTGATGTTCCATAACAAAGTCTCTCTTTGGAATTTTTGAAAAGCCCCAACCCAGAATAGATGCTTACGTATTCCCCACCTCCAGTTTTGCACCGTCGAGAACTCCTTCCCCCAACATGTACAATCATAAAGAAAGAATGGGAACTGGAACTTCTGAGGTGCCGGCGAGGTTGTTCACCAGAGTCTCCACTCACACATACAACACAGGAATCAGAGCCTTAGGGATGAAGAGGGGGCTGATGTGAGAGAGGGCTAGAAGAATTAAAGCATCTTTACTTCTGTTTCTCATCTTTTGAGCCTCTGTAGATCGTTTCTTGCCTTCGCTTGTTTTCTACTTTTGTTCCTCTGTATCCTAATACCTCTGCATTTTTTCTGTGTGTCTTCTTTTTCTCTGAAAGACATAAAGTCACAGAGGAATGAGGGAACTTTGTGAGGAGTTTGTGATGGGTAGCAAATATCCTTGAATTTAGCAATATTGTTTATGCCAATATATTTTTGTAAGAAATCATTGTACTGAACTTTGACATAATCATTTGTATTATACATGACTTACATTCATAATTTATCTATTGTCTTTAATATCTCAATTATCTATCATTTTTCAATTAATACACACATATCTAAAATACTTTTTAAAGTGACAATTTAGTTTACGTCAAACCAAAGCATGCTAAGAATCAAACAAATTTTCCTACTAAACAGTCACACATTGCAAAAATTCTAGTCAGTAGTCAGTTTTGTCTAAAACAACAAGTTCGTAATAGTTGGTTCTGATAAACCATCACTGGCCTATTCAGAAATCATGTGTTATATTAGAAAGCAAGAGAACTTGAGAAATTATGTACTTTGACTATTATGATGACTGTTTCCCATACTTTAAAACAGGATAACAATGAACAGTGTAGGAGAGCTATATTCTACTAGATTGTTCCTGGCTCAGCTAATATGAGTTATGCATAGGATCATGGGCTGAGTTGCTGTCCAAAACCTACATGCAAAAATAGGCCTGGAACTGAAGAATAATCTTTTCATCTCCCTCCAAATTATCAATATATAGATTTTATGCCTTTGGTGTTATAACAGTGATTTTAGCAATTCATTTAGTTCTTGTCTGCTATTTAAATAAAATATTACCTTAAAATAACTTGGTTACATAAATAGATATTAATTAACTTATAAAATTTAAATGGCTATTAACTTTTTCTAAGAATCAAATGGCAAAAGGCATTTTATCAGACTTTTGTTATCCTCAAATTTTATTTTCATAATATTTTTAATTTACTGTACTAATAATAAGGATAAGTAAGGATATCAGTACTTAGTTTAATATTGAACAGAATAAATTCATTACTGACTTAAAAAATGGTCAAGATAGTCGAACCACTTACATTAGGGGAGTTCATTCACTTGAATTTTATTATGATTTCAATGAATTTTTCAATGAACATTTATGATACATACACTCTGTAGTACTCACCAAAGAGAAATGAAACCCAGATCTCCCTTCAATAAATGTATAGGTTAGTGGAAGGAACAGATTCATAATAGTTACAATACACTGTAAGCAGAGCTGAAATAATAGTATGTATAAAATGTTCTGTAGCACAGATAAGATATAATGGTCATTTATTTCTACAAGGAGAGCTGGTCAGGGAGAAGAGATCATGTTTGGTCTGGACCCTGAAGTATAAATAGTAATTTGCAAGATGGATAAGGTAGGGAATGACATACCTTTCACATTGAGGGATGAGTGGAGGGATCAACATAGACTCTTCCACCCTTTCATCCCGAAACTCCACTGCCCATAGAGACTAACACAGCAATGCGGATAATCTGATTTCTTTCTCATTGTAGGGCACTTGAATTAGCTGTTAAATACAAAACACATGTTGATACAGTGCTGGCCTACCGACAAAAGTTTTTGGAGACATTTGGTAAACAGGAAACTAATAAACGATACCTGCAGTATGCAGAAGGTGTAAGTATTATGCAGTATTTGATAATAATGTATATGCTTTATAAGTATGTATTATTCATCCTAATGCGACAAAATTTGAATAATTCTTACCATAATCTCTAAAAAAAACTACTTTTTGCCTTTCGATGTTAGTCTTATTTTGACTATGTAATTATATTACTAAATATTTTTCTGGAATCTTATAGCCATATTTTGATTAACTCAAGTCTGGTTTTATAATATTCGATTTGTGTTAAGGTTGTGTGCTAACTGATATTTTTAGATAAACAGTATAAATGGCAAGGATAAAAGCTTCTAGCTCCTGAATTTTGTCTTCTACCAGCTGCCCTTTCTGCTCCAGGGGAAATACATAAGCACAGAGGGCACTGGCCAGAAAATGGATACTTTGCCACTTTGCAGATTCTAGGGAGCTCAGTTGCACTTCAAAATGTGCCTGGCCTGGGTAGAGTTCGCCGCCTAGAACAAAAGAATGCTAACTCTTTGCCTCTCAAGTTCCTACCAGAATATAAGATTTTATAAACCCAATTAGAAAAAAGCCATTCCAGTACATATCAGCACACAGGAGAGCCAGAACAAGGGCGTTTGTCCCAGCGCCTAGAGCAGAAAAGATTGTGGCCACCTGCCCAGATCCTTCTATACTCAAATCGCAGAAATAGAGCTCACCTGTAGCCATGCAGATCCAAGAGACTTGTAATCCCAAAACAGGGCCAACCTTGCTCCCAGCTCTGTGAACTAGTTGATTCCTTTAGCCTTTTAGTCATTCATTTATTCAAAAAATGTTTATGAGTACTAACTCCAGGCCAGGCACTATGCTATGTGTTGAAACAGATATGGCTTCTGTCTTCATGGAGCTTATAGACTGTGAGAGTGCTCCTCCTTGGGGATAGAATAAAATGGAATGTTCTGATTTATCATAGGGGGCAGAATATATAAGAGGAAGCTTGGGAAGAGGAAAGAAGTTGTAGAGAGAAGGCACCTACTAAAGGCAACATTATCCGTTTGCCGTATTTAGGATATTGAGTGTCATGAACCACATTTTTGGACTTCAGACCAGTTTTCAGGGTAATGAAACCTTTGAGGCCATTCTTAGTTCTGCAGTGCAACTTTATCATCTGGATCCAGGATAGACACAAGTTGTGGGTTTCTTGGTGGAAAGGGATGTATTTTATAGAAGCTCCACAAAATTTTTTTTGTTTGATTCAGAACTGTTTACTACTGAAATGGATCCTTTGGGAGTTTGGGCTATGAGGGCTTCCCTGGGAGCTCTGAGGGCTATACTCTCAATTCACAGAATATGACAGCAGCCACCAGCACTGAGTGCTAAGCAGCCCAGAGATTCAGTAGTCACCTCATCTTTTTTGTCTCAGTTTTGAAAATACGACAGTATGTTAAAAATGAGCACCCACCTTAAATTTACTTTACTGTATAATTTTTAAGCAGATTAATACTACTCTGCTTCCTCTTCATCATCATTACTAACAATATTGTTTTCAGTGTGTTCACATTAGGTACTTTTGAGGACATAAAAAATATAGTTTTTACCCTCAAGGAAATTATATTTCAGATATTAAAAACTTAACATTCATATCTTCTTTTTCATTATATACATATTCACCTATAACTAACATATGATACTTCAGTCACAAGAGTAGTAGAAATGTTCAAAGTGGGAGAATCAGAACAACACGGCTTTTTTTGGTATTTTGTTTTCTTTTCATCCTGAAACTATATAGGTTACTTTGACTCTCTATGGCACTATGTTCTAGTTTCCTACTTTTCTTCTTCACAAATGTAATTTGGAAGTTAACTAGAAATCATAAAGCAGTATTTTAAGATGAAAATTATCTTTGACTTAAAAATTATCTTAGCCAAAATTGTGATTATATAAACTCTTTATTTCAGAACTAAGAATTGAATAGAAAAAGATCATTCTTAAAAAGAAATTTATTCTACCTACTGGTGAACTCAAATGGGCTCACAACGCATAATGTAAAAGTTTATAAGAGTGAAGTTTGACATGCATTCATATTTATGAGCCCTGAAATGTTATTTGGGCCTTTCTAGTTTAAAATATGGAAATCTGAGATCCATACACGGTGTACTATCTTCTAAGAACCCCGTTAGAGTCATTATACCTGCTCTACAAGGGTGTTCAATAAATATTTGTAAAATAATTTATGAGTCTGGCAAATAAAGTCCACTTGAGGAATACATTCAGTCTACTGAATACATACTCTGTGCAGGAAGAGAAGTAGAAGAGACAGGAAATGTTTAAAGCATTATGCTAGGAGAAAGAAAAATAGAGGGAAAAACAGGAGAGAAAATAACGAGAGATTGTTAAGTGATAGCTCATTTGCTGGGTAATTAGTTACCTTTTATTCATTCAATATTTACTGAGCACCTCCTGCAGACAATGTACTCTCCTTGGTGGTTGGGATATAACAGTAAACCTGGCAAACACTGACCCTCGTGAAACATATTCAAATGGAGGTGATAGTTAATTATACAGTTAATTGTTCATTTCAGTTGTGATAATTGCCTCGAAGGTAGTGTACATAGTGCTGTAAGATTTTATGAATGACAGGCCCGACCTGGGTGGGGGGGGATCAGCAGATTTTTCTAAGCAAAGCAATTGCTATTTGAGTTGAGCTGTAAAGAATTGATAGTAGAAGCTGACTGAGGGGGTGGGGGGAGGGGGTGGCGATGGCCGTGTTCTAGGCAGCGGGAAGGCTCTGAAGTGGGAAAGAGTGATGAGCAAAAGGGAGATTGACCTGAGGGTTTCATAGGACAAATTCGGTATATTGGCTTTACCCTAAGATTAATGTAAAGATACTGATTGGAAGTGACGTGATCACTTTTCCCTTTTAAAATCCCAGTTCCTAAGTGGAAAGGGAAACTTGGAATTTTCCACCAAAGTATCCTTTTTTTCCCCTTTGGAAATTGTATACTTTGTATTTGCTAGTTTTCATTTTTAAAATTTATTTATTTATTCCACAGAATTATCTTGAGTAGGATTTTGTCAGTCAGTTAAAGGATATGATAATAAGAGCAAATGCATGGGATCTTGAAAGAATGGTGAAGGAGTACAGAGTGACTGCCCTGCATCCTGGGTGCTGGGTCCTGGGTGGCTGGAATATTGATGGGACCAGACATTAAAGAGTCTTAACACTGTGATAATAGACCTTATAATGGAGGCAGTGCAAAGACTTGGAGGTTTATAATCAAGAAAATGACCTGAAAGATAACTTCTGATGTGGAAGACGGATTGGAGGTAAAGATGGTGACTAGGAGACCAGTTAGGAGGTTACTGTAATAATCTCAGCAGGAGATGGAGACTGTAGGATTAATGTAAGAAAAAGTAGCAGTAAAATTAATAGAACATTGTGGTTGGGGGTGGGAGGAGAGGTGGTGAGGTAAGGCAAGACATTTGAGAACAACTTCAACATTCCTAGTGTTGGTGACTGGTAGAGGAACATGAGCATGTACGAGTTTTGGACCTTTTGAGTTTGAATACATGAAAATTGGCCATTTTTTTTGACTTTGAAGTCCCTGTGGGGTGGCCCCTATCTAGGCAGAGATGTCTAGTGGGCAGTTGGAAATACCAGTGTGAACATCAAAGGGTGTTGATAAAGGAAGAATCAGGGCTAGATAAATAAATTTATCATCGTGACCATTTAGGAATATTGAAGCTATGAGAGTTGAGGAGATCTCCTAGGGAAAGTATGAAAAAGCTGTGGTTGGAACCGCAGTGAATACTAACAGTGAAGAGGTTACTGAGGGGAAGGATATAGGAGAAAAAGAAAAAGAAAAAAAAAAGACTGAGGACATTTAGAAAGGAGAGCAGAAACCAGAAGAGAACGATATTGTACTGAGAGAGATATTTCAAAGAGCGGTGGTCAGCAAGGTCCAGGGGATGCTCCTACATCAGGACCTTTTTCTTCCCTCTGTCTGTTAGTATGCTGTTCCCCAGATACACCCAGAGAGTCACTCACTCATCATCAGGTCTTCACGTCAGCTTCTCAGGGAGGCCTTCTCTGATCACTCTGTTTGAAAGACAACACCCATCCCCCCAACTCCACCCCGGCGCTATCTCCTTCCCCTGTGTCCAAAACTTTTACCACTATTACTTGTCTTTGTTTATCTTTCTATGAAGACAGTGATTTTTATCTTTTTGTTCACTGCTAAATCCTTGCTCCTAGAGCAATCCTGGGCATAGAGTGAGCGTTAAATATTTGTTGAATGAGCAATTGAGTCGTATAGAGAAGGTGTAGGATGAGGGATTAAAACACTTAATGGTGGCATTAGTGAAAAGCTTCTGAGGTGTAGTGGGAACACAGTCATATTACAGTGGTCTGGGGAGAGGATGAGAGTCAGGAATGAAAAGAAGAATGAAGGTGGTAGCTTGTAGGGAGACAGGATAGAGAGGGAAGGATGATGAGGGGCAGCCAGTGAAGAGAAGGAAATTGAAATATGTAGGTAATAATTGAAGGCCGATGTCCTAGAGGAGTCAAAGAAGACAAGATCAGGGACTTATGTGAAGAGGTTGCCCTGAGACAGAAGGGAACGAGATATGGATGGATACCCTACTTTTATGAAAGGAAGGAAATTAAGTGAATTCATGCCTGATGGCCACTATATTCTCTGTAAAGTAGGAAGCTGATTTTCGGCTGAGAGTAAGAGAGATGGGGTAGAGGATGGAGAGCCATTTGCTATGATTTTAAAATTATTATTATGTGCATAAGAAGAATTGACCAACTAGGGACTAGAATAAGAAGTGCCAAATAGTATTAACACTCCCTAGACTAGAAAAGGATGTGTTTTAGTGTAGAAGTCACTTGACAGCTGTCATGAGTACCTCCTTATCTAAAACTCACTATTAAAAATACTCTATTCCAGAGACTAAATTATCAGGAGAACATTGTTCTAAAACTGGACAAATGCCAGAGTGAAAGTGAAACATTTATTTTCAGTAGGATAGCTGTCAACTGACACCCTCATTTGTACTATAACAAGTAACTAATATAGATGTCATCAATCTGCTTGATGCACTTCTGGTGCAGCTGAGCAACAGTTGTTTAGTGTATCATCAATATATGGTTTTATTGTGATTGATTTGAAAAACATATGTAAGTCAATTTAAGCCTGGAAGAAGGCCAAGGCATTCATCAAGTTTTGTCTTTCTCTTTGCAAATGTTTTCTTAGATGAGTTGTTTTGCCATTTAAAAAACATCAAGTTCTGACCTGATTGAAAAATGAGTCTTTCAAATAACCTAACATTTGCTCTGCCTTTCGATAAGCTGTCACTTGCATCTGAGCACAGACTTTCGTCTTCTATGAGTAAGAGGGATTCTTTTAATTCATCAATTTTATGTATTATAAACAAGTATATGGAATGATTATCTAAAATATATCCACAAATTACTTCACAGAAATTTAGAGAAAGGATATTGGAATAAAAAAGAACCAAATACTTAATTCTACCTACTTCCAACACAAAATAAAAGAGGTGTGAAGTCCTGTTAAGGTTAAATTAGTCTCAGTTACTTAAGGTAAATCTGTTCAGGCAGCAAGTAGTAACGCAGTCTGCTTTAATACTGCTTATTCTACTCAGCTCCCCTACATGGAGGTGAAAACCTATTCACTTTTGGCTCAGTCTCAGGAGTTTGGGTTTATTTCAAAGTAAATCAGAGTTAGTTTTAGGTAGGACCCAGTTTTTCCCGTGTCTTGCCTGAGAGGACACACATTCCTTAATTAGTGATCTCCAAACTTTTAAAAATAGTAGAAGGCTTTTTCCTAAAGAAATTGTTTATTGAATTCAGAGCAGAGTCCATTCCTGACACTATGTCTGTTGATTTAGTGGAGGGGCAGGGCTGGATTTTGGGGTGTCTGCTGGTTGGCTGAAAACAGATAAAAATATTATCACTTTTCAGTTATTCTTTTTACGTGTCTTTCAGCCTTGCTTTCCCACTACTTCCTCTAATATCTTTTCATCATTTTCTTTTTTTTCATAAATTTATTTATTTTATTTATTTATTTTTGGCTGCGTTGGGTCTTCGTTGCTGTGCGCGGGCTTTCTCTAGTTGCGGCAAGCGGGAGCTACTCTTTGTTGCAGTGTGCGGGCTTCTCACTGCGGTGGCTTCTCTTGTTGCGGAGCACGGGCTCTAGGCGCACGGGCTTCAGTAGTTGTGGCATGCAGGCTCAGTAGTTGTGGCTCGCAGGCTCTAGAGCCCAGGCTTGGTAGTTGTGGCGCACGGGCTTAGTTGCTCCGCCGTATGTGGGATCTTCCTGGACCAGGGTTTGAACCCGTGTCCCCTGCATTGGCAGGCGGATTCTTAACCACTGCGCCACCAGGGAAGCCCTCGTCATTTTCTTACCACCAAGTCTTCATATTATTTTAAGAGTTGTGAAGGAGCCCCTTTTGCAGAGTATGCTCTGGGAAAGCAGATGCTCCCCTATCTTTCTCCATAGGTAGGCTCCTAATGGAAACGTCAGTATAAAAACGGTGAAGAGTTGACGCATTTGAAACATGGCCTACTGTTTCAAAAATGAAGCCCTGTCCATTCTCCCCCTTGTTTGGAGGAGAGCAGTCCATCTTCACTCGCTCCTACCCCCTCGAACCTGAGGCACCGGAGCAGAATCCTAAGGCTCCATGGGACAGTTTAGATGTGCCTTTTATAAATAGCTACAACCAGATTTTGGTCTCACAATGAGAGTCTTTGCTTTTTATTGTGATAATTGTTCTATTAGGTCTTATTCTTAACGCTATTTCATTTTTTGGGGAGCATTATCTCTTCTTAACTTTTCTTTCCTGCCCTCTTTTTTCTCTAATGTTTTGGAAGTCATGCGTTCTGTTTTTGTTTACTCTTAGTTACTTTGCATTAAACAAAAATGTCTTATACTATATATGCATGTTTCTTCTTTTCTTCTACTGCAGCTTGAAATAGATTGGGAGAAAATCAAAGCCAAAATTGAGATGGAAATTACCAAAGAACGAGAGCGATCCTCAAGCAGCCAGCCCAGCAAGAATATTGGTCTTAAGCAGTAAATGCCATGCTTACCTTTAAGAAGTTTTACCTTTTGAAACTGATTCTGATTAACCAAGGATAAGCTTGTTTTCCTTGCTTAAAAAAAGGCAGAATCTCTAAGTATAAGCACTTGCTGTGTATTTAATACCAAAAGGATATTCAGAAAGACTAAGCACAAAATAATTGATGTAATTTCATCTTTTATATTTTTAGTCCAATAATTAGCAAAACATCCTATATATTTATGATGCATCTATGTAGTATTGCTTACATTCCAGTTTTCTGTCCATTATTTTATCCCTGAATCTTCAGTATGAACAATATTAATGCTGATAATAAAACATTGGACTCTTTAAAATGTATGTCATCATTAATTTCTATTTGATCTCAATTGTAAAGTGCTCCAAAAGTTTATTTATACAACAAAAAATGAAGCTTGACCTATGAAAGTATAAAATAATACATATACTTGTATACCAATGTTCATAGCAGCATTATTCACAATAGCAAAATGGTGGGCAAAAAAAGACGGCCATCAACAGATGAATGTATAAACAATATGTGGTATTTACACACAGTGGAATATTATCCAGCCTTTAAAGAGAATGAAATTCTGATACGTGCTACAACATGGATGAACCTTGAAAATACTATGCTAAGTGAAATAAGCCAGACACAAAAGGTCACACATTGTATGATCCCACTAACATGAGATACCAAAAATAGGCGAGTTCACTGAGTCAGAAAGGTGAATGAATAGTAGTTGCCAGGGACTGTGGGAGGGAAAATTGGGGAGCTATTGTTTAATAAGTTCAGAATTCCTGTCTGGCATGAATGAGTTGTGGAAATGGATAGTGGTGATGGTTGCCCAACATTGGTAATGTACTTAATGCCACTGAATTGTACACTTGAAAATGGTTAAAATGGTAAATTTTGTTATATATATTTACCATAATTTTAGAAATATATCTAGAATGGGCAAGAAATATTTTCCTCATTCCTTTTCTGACTTGAGAATGTTTAGGCACTAGGCTCTAGAGTCTGAATTTGTGAAAATCTCCTTAAATGATCTATCTGTTTGACTAGCCTTAATTCAGTATGTCCCAAAACTATTATTACCACAAAGCTTTTTAACATTGATACAAATAATCCTTAGAAATTCTTCCATGAAGCCATTTTTGGAAATGGTATATTATAGAGTGGGCATAGGCATATGCATGGGAAAGTGATTACCTCTCTCACCCCCATTTTAATTAATATATCTTTTTTTTTTAATGAAAATGTTCCTATCTTTTCAACATATTCCTTTTTCTTTCTGGAATGTTGGAATGTTCTGTTCTTCATCCAGATGCCAGGTACAAAGGTGTGTCAGTTTGTGAAATATGATTGAGCGGTTTACTTATAAGTTGTACTTATACATTTATATATGTTTTCTATATTATGTTATATGACAATAGAAAGTTTAAAAACAGATGGTCAAAAGAGTAAACTTTATATTATGTTTATTTTACTACAATTTAAAAACTCAAAAAATATAATGAAATGTGTCTGCATTCTACCAATTCTCTCATAACCAGCTAGGTGCTCTACCATTCAATTCAATTCTGACACTACTCAAAGTTAGTATAGGTCGCACAAGTTAAAGGGCAAAATTCTCAGCTAGACTGCCCTTATTTCAGTTTCCAGTCGCTAGTGGGGACCCCAGGATACCCACATCTCTCCGACTTGGCTCCAAGTTTGTGGGTTCTTACCACCCCACTTTAGGTTTGATAATTCACTAGAATGACTCACCAAACTCACTGAAACATTTTCTATTACAATTTTATTGTAAAAGATACAACTTAGGAACAGCCAAATGGAAGAGATGCATAGAGCAAGGTCTAGGAGGAAGGAGAGATCTGGGGGGAAGTGGGAGACACAGAGCTTCCATGCCGTCTCCTCCTCGTGGAACCCCGGCACGTCATCCTCCCAGCACATCAATATGTTCACCAGCTAGGAGGTGTCCCCAGGACTTGCTGTCCTGAATTTTGTATCAAGAGTTTTATTATGTAGGCACAGTTGATTAAATCACTGGCTATGCGATTGAACTCAATGGCCAGCTCCCTTCCTCTCCCTGGAGGTCAGGTGGCTAAAAGTTTTAGCCCTCTCATCATGTGGTGACCAGCCCTCACCCTGAAGTTCTCTAGCCACCCCCACTCATTAGCATAACAAAGATACTCCTCTCACTCTGGAAATTCCAAGGGTTTAGGAAGCTCTTTACCAGCCCCCCTCCCCAAGACCAGATACATCCTTTATATATCATAGGCTACTCCCTGGTCTTTGATCATGGGATCTTTTATAGCAAAAGGAATATACCTGACTGAGCATAACAAATACAGCAACACTTGGAGGAATCAATGTGGAGTAAGGATAGGAAGCCATTAAACTCAATTTCCCAATACATTTTTTTTTTTTTTGCGGTACGTGGACCTCTCACTGTTGTGGCCTCTCCCGTTGAGGAGCACAGGCTCCGGACGCACAGGCTCAGCAGCCATGGCTCACGGGCCTAGCCGCTCCGCGGCATGTGGGATCTTCCCGGACCGGGGCATGAACCCGTGTCCCCTGCATCGGCAGGCGGACTCTCAACCACTGCACCACCAGGGAAGCCCCTTCCCGTTTTATTTTTTTATTTTATTTAATTATTATTATTTTTTTTACAACTTTATTGGAGTATAATTGCTTCACAATGGTGCATTAGTTTCTGCTTTATAACAAAGTGAATCAGTTATACATATACATCTGTTCCCATATCCCTTCCCTCTTGCGTCTCCCTCCCTCCCACCCTTCCTATCCCACCCCTCCAGTCGGTCACAAAGCACCGAGCTGATCTCCCTGTGCTATGCGGCTGCTTCCCACTATCTATCTACCTTACATTTGGTAGTGTATATATGTCCATGCCTCTCTCTCACTTTGTCACAGCTTACCCTTCCCCTCCCCATATCCTCAAGTCCATTCTCAAGTAGGTCTGTGTCCTGTTTTACCCCTAGGTTCTTCATGACATTTTTTTTTCTTAAATTCCATATATATGTGTTAGCATACGGTATTTGTCTTTCTCTTTCTGACTTACTTCACTCTGTATGACAGACTCTAGGTCTATCCACCTCATTACAAATAGCTCAATTTCGTTTCTTTTTATGGCTGAGTAATATTCCATTGTATATATATGCCACATCTTCTTTATCCATTCATTGGATGATGGACACTTAGGTTGTTTCCATCTCCGGGCTATTGTAAATAGAGCTGCAATGAACATTTTGGTACATGACTCTTTTTGAATTAAAGACCTAAATATAAGGCCAGAAACTATCAAAGTCCTAGAGGAAAACATAGGTAGAACACTCTATGACATAAATCACAGCAAGATCCTTTTTGACCCACCTCCTAGAGAAATGGAAATAAAAACAAAAATAAACAAATGGGACTTAATGAAACTTCAAAGCTTTTGCACAACAAAGGAAACCATAAACAAGACCAAAAGACAACCCTCAGAATGGGACAAAATATTTGCAAATGAAGCAACTGACAAAGGATTAATCTCCAAAATTTATAAGCAGCTCATGCAGCTCAATAGAAAAACAAACAACCCAATCCAAAAGTGGGCAGAAGACCTAAATAGACATTTCTCCAAAGAAGATATACAGATTGCCAACAAACACATGAAAGGATGCTCAACATCACTAATCATTAGAGAAATGCAAATCAAAACTACAATGAGATATCATCTCACACCAGTCAGAATGGCCATCATCAAAAATTCTAGAAACAATAAATGCTGGAGAGGGTGTGGAGAAAAGGGAACACTCTTGCACTGCTGGTGGGAATGTGAATTGGTACAGCCACTATGGAGAACAGTATGGAGGTTCCTTAAAAAACTACAAATAGAACTACCATATGACCCAGCAATCCCACTGCTGGGCATATACCCTTACCGTTTTATTTAGTCTGCAGCTCCTCGTCCTCCCTTGCTGCTCCCACCCAATCTCTCTTTTCCCACCCAGGCTTTCACCCACAGTGTATCATCTCAACCGAAACCAGTCATTAAGACCGGCAGTTTTGTTTTTCTTTTTAAAGGTAATTTCCATTTTTCTTTAAAATATTTCTATACTTTTTTTTTTTTTTTTTTTTTTACTGAGGACCAGTTGATTTACAATGTTTCAGATATACAGCAAAGTGATATATATGTATGTATATATTCTTTTTCAGATTCTTTTCCATTTTGGGTATTACAAGATATTGAATATACTTCCTTGTGCTATACAGTAGGAACTTGTTTATTTACTTTATATATAGTAGTTTGTATCTGCTAATCCCAGACTCCTAATTTATCCCACATCCCCCTTCCCCTTTGGTAACCATAAGTTTGTTTTCTATGTCTGTGAGTCTGTTTCTGTTTTGTAAATAAGTTCATTTGGATCATTTTTTAGATTCCACATATAAGTGATATCATATGATATTTGTCTTTCTCTGTCTGACTTACTTCACTTAGTATGATAATCTCTAGCTCCATCCTAAATGTTTCTATTCTCAATTCAAATCATTAACGTCCATGATTAACTAGAAAAGTTTTTGAATTTCCACAGGTTTATCAACAACCCAGTGTCAACCAATATGTGTGCACTGGCACCTGCATACATTTTTATGTCCCAGGCACAGTGTTAAGTGCTTTCTATAGATTACCTTAATATTCATTACAACCATTTCTCCCCACTTTACAGATGGGAAAATAGGCTTAGAGAAGTTAAGCAACTTGCTCACGGTCACATAACTAGTAAATCTAGAGTCCAGCGAGTCACCCAGGCAGTCTCACTCTAAACCACTGTTATTCTTCATGAAGTTTTAACAATCATACTCTACCACAAGAACACAAACAAAATCTTCATTTAGGAAGCTATTTTTGTCCCTGTTTTGATATTAGCTGGCACTGGGTACTTAGTTGTAATGTTAGCCTCTATGGTTCTCATTTTATGCTGAGCATACAAAAATCTGTTTCTTTTTCTAAATCTACCAGCTGTTTTAAAGAAGTGTTTTTGAATTTTTAAAGTTAGTGAAGCCAGACCAGAAAGGAGGCACAGTTGGCACTGAAGGAACTGGCTGAATTAAATGGAAAAAACTGGTATCTAAGTTGCTTTTGTTGACCGTTTCAGGTTTTATCCATGAAACATTTCTGCATGCCCACAAATAATTGTTGAGTCATTAAAGATTCCCGGCCCAGATTCTACTGTATTTTTAATAATAATTCCTTTAAACAGCAAATAACAGTAGCTACTTATTCACTTGTGAAAAAAAGAAAGTGATGCCATATGATGCTATGCAGCTAAGCCATAGCTCTAACGATAAGATATTCCATGGGGTTAAGAGCATGCTGAGAAGTTGAATGGTTGAGAGTCCCAGCTCTGGAGTCAGACAGGCTGGATCTGCCCCCTGGATCTTCCACATATCAGCCATGTGACTTTGGACACACCATTCAGCCTCTCTGGGCTGCACCTTCCTCACCTGTGAAATGGAACTAATAATCCTTAGTTACTCCTTTTATGAATTTTAGATGAGATAATACATGTAAAATGCGTAGCACAGTGCTTGGCATATGGAAGCATTCAATGAATTACAGTTATTACTGTGATAATCATCATGATAGCAAATGAAAACTGTCACCCCCAAAGCAACTGCCAAGCTTGTACTAAAATTGTGCACATGCTTACATTTTATTCTTTGGAAGAAAGACTAAAATGTGAATTGCTACCAAATTTTAAAACAGAGCTTGCTAGAAATAATGATATGTAACTTATCAAGATGAATTGCCAGAACTCAAACATAGCACTATAAATTTCAGGAATTAACTTATGAAATTATTAATTATAGACCGATGACAGATGTTTATTGAAATAAAATTGTGTCCACAAAAAGCTTAGGTGCACTCCGGAGCAGGATCGGGAACCTCTGGAAACGCTAGCAGTCCTCAGGATACTGCTGAAAGCTCGTGAAGAAAAGGCAGAACCTGCGGAAGACTCGGCAGGTGTCAGAGAGCTCCTGCAAACACCAAAAGAAACAGGGACAAATAAATAGAGGTAATGTCCACAGAAGGCTTAGGAGCACGCCAAAGCATAAACTAGACCCAGCAAACACCCTCAGCATCCTCACGGGAGTGCTGAGGACACCTAAAATACAACAAGAATTAATGAAAAACCCGGCAGCTCTCAGGGAGCGCCTGTAAACACCCAAAGAACCAGAGGAACAAATAAATGATGATAAATGCCCACGGAAAGCTTAGGAACACTTGAAAGCAGAATCAGTAGAAAATCTAACATGCATCAGGAGGCTGCTGACAACATCTAAAGTAAAACCAGAACTCCTGGAAGACCTGGCAGGTATCAGAGAGTTCCTGCAAACACCAGAAGAACCAGAGGAATAAATAAATGGTGGTGATGTTCACAAAATGCTTAGGAACACTCCAAAGCACAAACCAGAACCAGTAGAACATCTAAGAATATTCAGGAGACCACTGGGAACTGAGGGAAAATGCAGATTCTGTGGAAGAAGATCTATCTGATAGGCATCAAGAGTTTACACAAACACCAAAGGCGCAATACGACCAGAGAGCGAAAGCAACAGGAATTCCCTATCCCCCCGGTGGAAATGTAGAAAAGGTGAAAACGTCACAGGTTAAAAAAAAAAAAAGATTGTTTAGGATGCTTAAAGAAAGGGCAGAACCAGTGGAAGACCCAACAGGAACCTACGGCCCTATGAAACTTCACAGCAAATTGTGGACCCAGAAGATAAGACAATAAGAAATTCGGGACAGTTTCCAGGGAGAAATGTGAATCAGCTGAACCCCTGACAACAATCAAGAAATTTCTGAGAACTTCTGTGGAAAAGACTGAGCCCATGGAAAACCCAACAAGCACCAACAGACAAAACTCCTAAAGAAAAGGGAAACCAAGTAGAAGACTTGACAGGTCTTCTACAATTTGCAAAACTGTAATACAGTGCGACTCTTCTCACTAACCTCAGGACAACTCCAAAGCAGATATGTGAATGGACAGGTTCCATTCACATTCTACAGGCATGTTCCATTCTACAGGCATGAAGAAACCTAAGAAAACTCCTAAGGCACATGCAGTAGAAAATCTGGCAGACATTACAATACTTAGGGCAACTCCAAATTTTAAAATCTTGTTCACAGGAAACCCTTAGGAAGGAGTCAGATATATCAGGGGAATTACAAGGAAAACCAAAACATCTGTAGGTTTTTAGATGTGAAAAATACTACTCAAGAAAACCGAGTAATAGAAAAAATATTAGAACATACAGAGTGTACATGTTTTTCAATCAAAAGAAAATGTAGAAGGCGGCCATACACAACTTTTTCTTAAAACACCAAAAGAGGGACTTCCCTGGTGGTCCAGTGGGTAAGACTCTGCACTCCCAATACAGGGGGCGTGGGTTCGATCCCTGGTCAGGGAACTAGATCCCTCATGCATGCCGCAACTAAGAGTCTGCATGCCACAACTAAGACCCAGTGCAGCCAAAATAAATAGATAGATAATATATTTTAAAAAATAATAAAACATCAAAAGAAAACCTGGAGCCAATAGTTATCAGTACTTGACTGAAAACATCAAGAAAAAAGAAAAATGCAGTTGAAGACTTCTTGGAATGCAAACACTTATGGCAGAATCCAAGCTGTTTGGAAGTGGACTATAGTGGATTTGAAGAAATGTTTGATTCAGTGAACAAAAATAAGGCTGGACCAGGAGATCTCAGTCAAGAAAACTCTTGTAAGCCTTGTGAACATGAACCTAAAACTAATGCCTCTGAAACTGAAGACATGTAGCCAAAGAACATTCAAGATAGTTAGTCAAAGAACAAGATCTATCCTAAGAAACAAAAAGATTAAAAAAAACTAAACATTTGCCTAGTCAAAAGAGAATGTGCAAAGAGAGATAAATGTAAATAAATATGAACTTAATTTTCAAGAAAAGCTGAGTGAGGGAATGTCCCTATATCCCAGACACAGATATAGAACTGATACAGAACTCAAGTCTCAGTTGCTTATATTAACAGAAAAGATTCAGATAGGGCTTTCCTGGTGGCACAGTGGTTGAGAATCTGCCTGCTAATGCAGGGGACACGGGTTCGAGCCCTGGTCTCGAGGATCCCACGTGCCGCGGAGCAACTAGGCCCGTCAGCCACAACTACTGAGCCTGTGCGTCTGGAGCCTGTGCTCCGCAACAAGAGAGGCCGCGATAGTGAGAGGCCCCCGCTTGCCACAACTAGAGGAAGCCCTCGCACAGAAACAAAGACGCAACACAGCAAAAATAATTAATAAGGGCTTCCCTGGTGGCGCAGTGGTTGAGAGTCCGCCTGCCGATGCAGGGGACACGGGTTCGTGCCCCGGTCTCGGAAGATCCCACATGCCGCGGAGCGGCTTGGCCCGTGAGCCATGACCATTGGGCCTGCGTGTCCGGAGCCTGTGCTCCGCAACGGGAGAGGCCACAACAGTGAGAGGCCCACATACAGCAAAAAAAAAAAAAAAAAAAAAAAAAAATAATAAATTCCTACCCCCAACATCTTCTTTAAAAAAAAAAAAAAGATTCAGATAAAGAAAGACGAAAAGAATACTGTGAAGAGTTTCCAAAAGAAAAACTCTGAAGATGGAGCTATGAAACAAAAGACAGAGACTGTAACATCAGAGGAAGAAGTAAAACTGGTGTAAATCTACAGGAATCTGATAGCTTGGCCAGTTCAACAAGGGTTATGCACATGGTGACAAACCAGTGAAGAGTTTGCAAGAGAAAAGTGAAATCTAGAATGAAGAGAAGATACTTTTAAGACCCAGGAAACTAATCAAAAATTAATTTTGATATGGTAAAATCTTTGGTCAATACAGAAGAGAAAATTCACACAAACCAAAATAAAACAGGAGCAAATCTGCAAGATTCTAATCCTTTGTCTGATGAAACAAATGTAGCCAACAAAGAAGCAGCAATAAGACAAAGAGGTAAATAAAGATTTATTGTGTTTGAAATCTGAAAAAATTAAAGTCTTTGCTAAAAAGATGCAAAGATTTGATCTCTGCCCCAGTGTGACAGAGAAAATTCTGTAGATAAGAACAAAGAGATATGTTTATAGTCATTTAGTGGATAAAAAGGAAAAATTACCTCATTCAAAACTGGAAAACTACAGAAGTCACATGCGAATAGAACACAAAATAAACATTTTGGAAAATACTGTTTTACCAAAAGAAGAAACTTTGTGCAAAAAGCCAAGGCATAAACAGAGTGATATTAAATCACAGCAAAGATTAACCTGGAGTTCTAAAAGATGAGTTTGGGAGAAAACATCTACTGAAAATCCAAAGCAGGATAAGAACAACACACAAAGAAAGAAAATAAGAACTAGAAGATATCAAGACAATGAAGGTGCTTAGCTAGGAGGGATAAAAAGTGATAACCTTTAGTTTAATGGCAAGCCTAAATATCCTCCACAGAATAATTTTTGCCATAAAATTAAAAGTAAATTCTGTAGGTAAAAGAGAATAAATAAATAAAATTAGGTTCTATATGTATTTAAGTATAATCAAAGTATTGGTTTTATTTGACATTTATTTTATAGGCAAAATTTTAAAAACATAATGAAGACATCCTTTCTATCCCTATGGAAGAAAGGATGTCTTAATTTCTTGCAATTAGCTGGTTACTTGATTTAGTCTTTGGTTGACAAAATACTTTCCCTTAGCCTACCACTTATTAGCCTTTTCACCAATGGATGAAAGGAGAATGAAAAAATAAATTGTAAACCAGTGAGGTCAGACATAAACTTGTCAAATATTCTATTATTGATTGGTTGTCTGTAACTTACACTTTTGGAGAGATGGTTAATGCTGGGTTGTTCAAGATAAAACAACTCATTGTTTCTCTCAGTGTGGAAATCCAAATTAATTATGATTCACGAAATTTTTACAAGTCAATACAGAATATAGTATAAATCTCAACACCACATCATGTTTATAACATATCAGTTTCAGCTCTGGATTGTTTCCTTTATTAATTCCACTTGAGAGAAACTATATACAAAAAGTACAACATTAAGATACTTACCATATTGCCTTTTAAACTGTTGAGGCCATTTCCTTAATGTTCCCTTTGGCCTTCACAATTGAATCTTGTTTTCCTTATATAGTACACCTCATGCCCTTTGGCATAATTGCCAATGCCATTTTCCATGGCCGAAGCACACCCACATCTGCAGAATGTGGCAATTAATGGCCTCTTAAAACTATCATTATATCTCAAGAAGACATTTTCCTCTTGGTTATGATACTGAACAACACCATTACAAATTGCTTTTAAGCAACTGGTGATTATATATATATACACACGCGATTTAGAAAATCAATCATGTTTTCTCTCATTCCAGATGGATTCTTACCATATCCAGGGCCATTACTTCCCTACTCATGAGAAGTCAATGAAAATAAAAATGTTTGAAATGTTTTAGTACGTGAATTAGTTTGATAACTGAAAACCAGGAGTGAAAGTTTGTTAGTACTGGAGAACCTGGCATTTCCAGATGGCTTTGTTTAAGATATAGTATGCAGCAGCCCTGCAAAGGATATCAGTCACAGACTATATATCTATATAGATATGTCTGTATCCATATAGCTATATTTGCATTCTATACTATATATAGAATATTAAAAATAAGTAAAATCAGCATCTCATCATGATTTATTTTCAGGTGAAAGAATAAAACTTTTCTACATTTCTATTTTCTACTAGTTCTATGTAATAAATAACTTCCAGGTGAAATCTATAAAACTGACCACCAAGATATTGCCGTTAGTGCTTTAAAAATGTTTCTATCCAGGTATTCTAGTGTTGTGAACACAGGGGTTCTGTGTGTATTAATATGGTGTGTTACATATGTGTATGTATTACCATGAGATATGTTAATTTATCACTAATAAAAATAGCTTTTCAGGATTCTGCCCCCCTGACAAAATTATGCCTGAACAGAATCATGGTTGGTAAATAAATGAATTACAAGAAAAAAACCAAAGTAAACTCATTTTTTATTGAACTGGGGGATGTGAATAAAAGCTTGTGTGATGTGTAGGAAAAAAACAAGTGTAAAACTTGTAACTTTAAAATTTAGTAGAGTCTCATTGCATGATTGGTGTCACATTATAGACATTCTGAATTTTAGGGAGAGATGTGTTCCATAGCTAGTACAAGGAAAACATCTTGGTTCATATTTTAAGTGTATTTTCACAAGATTTTGTTGTACACTTCTAGATGTTGGTAGTAACAACATAGAGGATATACTTTATATACTGGTACTTGGATATTCATGTAGATGTTTCAGATATGGATGAGTTTTTAAAAGTGTCTAAGATAGTGTACCCGCAAAGAATAAATTCTTTAAAGGAATAAGGCAACTTTCTGGTTTGTCTGAATGGTGGGTGGTACTGAGAGCCACATGTAATTAAAATGTAGTGTTTGAGTAACATTAATATTTGTGATTATTCAATATAATGTGATTTCATTAAATCCTGTACCATTCTCAAAAAAGTTGATATAGTCTCAACTGCTGATGCTTTTGCCAATTCACAGCTTAAAATTGCTTTTAAATGATAAAGACACATATTTCATATTTTAATACATTACCATATAGTCACACATCTAATACAATTTGCACAGAGAAAGATTTTAATGTTTTCTGTTTTAATACACTTCAAATGATTCTCTTTAATGACAGGGTCATTAGCTTTTAGAAGTTTAGAGTAAACCATTCTCTTCTCTTAGAATTCAGACATCTTAAGATTTCTTAGAACTGTCAGACTTTTTCAATCAGCTTTAAAAAGTTTAAAGTAATCAAATCATTTTCTTCTAATACAATTCAGATATTTTAAGATTTCTCAGGATTGTCAGAACTTTTCAATCATAAGAACAACTTGTCTAGATACACGTGTGAGGTCCACTGTGTAATTTTTCTCAGTGTAATACTCATCCTTCCCCAAGAGAAACCTTTTGCATTTGTTTTCCTTCTCTTTCTTTCTTGATAATCACAAACTGGAATAATTATATGATATACAATGTGTTTACTGTACATAGACGATATGCACATGTACATTATACATAATGCATTTTAATATATTACTTTATATTACCATTTGCTTAAAGGACATTTCACAGAATGGTAGAACCGATACAACGACACATTTTTTTCTTAAGATAGATTGAATCCTTCTGTAGTACCTTACTGCACAATTATGGCTTTAAACAAAAGTCACAAGTCACAACAAATTATGCTTTGTATCATGTTGTGAAGTGTATTCCAAATGGAAAGTGGAGGGAAAA
Organism: Mesoplodon densirostris; assembly: GCF_025265405.1. Taxonomy (NCBI): domain Eukaryota; kingdom Metazoa; phylum Chordata; class Mammalia; order Artiodactyla; family Ziphiidae; genus Mesoplodon; species Mesoplodon densirostris. The sequence continues at coordinate 84,789,395 of NC_082665.1, read as the reverse complement.
GTGCATGACATCATGCTTCGTGGTATGGCATACATGTATCAATGCTTTTTACATATAACTATGACCTTGACTACATACATAACATATGGTTATTATAAAAAGTTATATATTATGCCACAGTACTAAAAATAAAATATATTCTTCTCAAATAGTGAAAATAAGGTATCCTTCATGTTTTTAATCACATATGTTTTCTCATTTGACCATGCCTCTTTTTTTTCCCATTTTAAGTGAAATAATGTCCAATATTTTATTAAACAGTAATGATAGAGTGTAGACAATTTCTGGGCCATTAAGGCCTAAAAAAGGTGCTAAGATGATTATCTTGTCATTAACTGTGGAGATACCCTCCGGATGCGTTTATTTGATACATGGTAAAAATATAAAAATAAAGGACAAATAAATATAAATATCTTCTCAGTTATTGAAAAATCAAAAGTTCAACTGTACCTTATTACGAGTATGGTCCTGGATACGCGTAATTGCTGCATAAGTACGGCAACTAACCGGATATCACGGCTCTCCCCCCACCAATCTGTGAACTGTGACTATGCTTGGCCAGGAAGACACGGAAGGGTTTTCTTGGGTTCTCCGCAAGGGAGGGATTCAACCATACCTAGGTGCTGCTCTCCCAGACCCTCGCGCATCAGTCTCGCCCTCCGCCCATCCTGGGAGACCTTGACCTGTCCAGGCGATGGGGAAAGGAGTGGAACTGCGTCCCTCTCGCTTCATCCCTAAAGGTTACTGCCCTTCCCCCGAAGCTCATATGTTCTCTGATTCGGGAAGCAGGCACTTACAAGTGAACTCAAGCCGAGGCGAGGCTTAGGGCGGGGACGTCCTCCAAAGTTGCGCTCTGGGCTCGTCGGCTGCGGTCGCCCCCGCCGCGCTTGCCTAACGTTTCCTTGAACCGAATGAATGAAACGTAGGGAAACTTAACATTCCGGGGGAGGCGGGGGTGGGGATGGCACCAACCCAGTCTCCGGGCGACAGGCGGGGTCTGAGACAACTGGCGGCGGCGGCCGCGGCCACCCCGGCCTTGCGTCCCACCCGTAGACCCCGGCCCGGTTCTGTCCGCGTGGTCCTCGCGAGGCCCCGGGCGCTCAGATGAGCGGGAAGCGGCCCTCGCCGCCGCCGTCGGACGCCCCGGCGCCTCCACCTCGCGGGCGGCCGAGCACCGAGACGGGCAACACGACCTCCCCGGGACTGAGCTGCTGCAGCCGCATGGACTCCTCGTAGGTTGGCAGGTACTTGACCTCCTCGTAGCTGGGCAGCTGCAGGAAGACCGGCGAGACTACCCGCAGCTCGTGCTCCGAGGCGCAGGAAGGGGCCGAGCGCCCGCCGCCTGCCCGGCCCCGGCCACCGCCTCCACTGTCCAGCAGCGAGTCCTGAGAGCCGGCGGCCGCCTCGTCCCGCAGCAGCGCGGGCGAGTCGTCGTCGTCGTCGTCGTCGGGCGGCCCCGCGGCCCCCGGCTGCCCGGCGCCCCCCGGTGGCCCCGGCCGCGCCTGCCCGCGCGGGTACCTGCGTGGGCTGGGGCAGATGATGCGCTGCAAGAAGTAGCCGATGGCGAAGAGCACCAGCAGGATGAGCAGCCCGGAGAGCTTGCGGACGAACCAGCCCACGTTGTCGAGGAAGGCGTGCAGCGGCAGCTTGCAGCAGCGCACCGCGGTGGCGTTGGCCGCGTCGCAGCAGCGCTCCCGCTCACCGCACGCCAGCTCCGCGCAGCCCCCGCCGCCCCGCGAGGGCGCCACCAGCGCCAGCGCCAGCAGTAGCAGCAGCGGCAGCAGCGGTGGCGGCGCCGGCGCCACCGACAGGCCCTCGGCCGTGACCCCGGGTCCCCACATGGCCCGCGCGTACCGTTGCTAAGGTCCGGGGGCGCGGGGGATCCGTCTGTCCGCGTGTCCGTCAGTCCCTCCCCGGGCGCTCCGCTCGGGTCCCGCGCGCCGCCTCCCTTGCCTCTGCTACCTGCGGCCGGAGCAGTCCTCACTTGGCCACGCTTGGGCGGAAGGAGGAGCCCGAGGCGCGCCGAGGCTGCGGGAGGCGGCCGCTTCCCGCGCCTGAACAGCCTTCTGAGCTTCTGACCTTAACCCCGCGCGCCCAGCCGCCCAGGCCGGGCGCAGGGCGTCCGGAACCGCCCAAGATGGCAGGGGCAGGCTGCGTGGGGCTGCCGTGGGCATCTTGGCCCCGGCCGGCCGCGCTCTTCCAAGCCCCCCTTGGCACCCTCCGGGGCTGGAAGGGTTAACGCTCTGCGCTCAGCCTGGGAGCCCCCTGATCTTGATTAAGTCAGCCGTCTCGCTCTTCCCCGCCACTCGGGCGGGGGCTCTTGCTCGCGTAGGTGTTTCAGTTTTAAGTGATTGGATTTCCCCAGGAATGTTATTTAAATTGACTTGCGACTGGGATTCGCTTACCATCCTTCTTGTGATCTTTCTGATTAAAAATGGATGATGGCCATTAATGGCTAGCGCAGCCCCGCAGCAGTCCCAGAGCTTGGTGGTGGTGGTGGGGGTTGGAGACCGCCGGGTGGTTCTGCTTTCAGGCAGATCCAGGGGGCTGGAAATCCGGTACCCACAGGAGACCTCCAGAACAGATAGAGAATTCTCCAGAGGGGCTAAGGTCACAACACCACGGAAGTATTCCCAGAGGGGCAGGGAGGACTCCGCCAAAGTGACCCCGAGTTGACGAAGGAGAGAAGGCGTGCGTATTTCCCCAGGGGTTCATCCGACAAGCCCCCACTGAGCTCAAGGGACAGAGCAGGGATCTGGGTTTGGGGTAGAAGAAGCCTCTTCTCCAGTGTAAGTAACACGTCTGTGAAGTGTCAAAGGGGAGTGTAAGTGGTTGGCAACGTTCCTGAGCATTGATCTGCGTCTAAAGGGTCTTTTTCAAGGTTACTCTTGTTTGCAAAGTTTGCCTTAAAGGGAGTCTGTGCTCCCATTTAGTACATGGAGGCAAGTAGTCACCGCTCCGTGGTTAAGCTCCTTGGCACACACGGAAGGGATGGCAGTTACGCGGTCCCTGACACAGGCGCATGTGCTGGGTGGAGGCCTTAGAGCGCCAGGAACGTTTGCTTTTATTAAGGCAGACTGAAACAGTCATCTTTGTAGGATTAGGATTTCTTAATTCCCTCACCCCTTAAACACTTGGTCCCCTTAAACACTTGACCAAATGGGAAATTCTATAGTCATTGAGAGAAAAAAGTAAAAGCAAAGGAATGATATAGAGACACAGAAGGCTCAACGGTAGGTCAGGTTAAAGGCAAAGATCTCTCTCAGAGAAAGTCACACCGTATCTCCCTAATAGCCTTATGGAACAAGGTTACGGGTGCTGGTTTGATTTAGACAGGTCATTGCCCCGCCTGAATGAAAACATTTGAAATATTTCTGCTGCTGGGAGCTCCGGACTTTGCCTCACACTCCAAAATAATCCTTTCTCCTCCCGGAGAAGCTCCGAAGTGTCACTCAGACAAAACTACTTCACGTGAAGCTTAGATGAGCACAGGTCCTTCTTTCCAAGCTCTCCTAAAGCCACAATATTTCTCTGTGCCATCATCTGTTTCTCTATAGGGAGGCCTAAAACCTATTTTGTAAAGACTGACTGACAAGGGGTTTCAAACTGTAGTAAGATAACAGGGTGGAAATGATTCACTTTAAAACAATGAAAATTGTATTATTCTTTCATTCACCCATTCTTTTGCCCAATTTGCGTTGAACATTTTCTATATTCAAGGAACTCTGCTAGGTGCTCAGCATTATGGGGAAATAAATGATTCCTCCCGAGCATGGAATAAACCCAGGCCTGCAGTCCTAGCCACTGCTAAATGGAGTACAGTAAAGGAGAGATTCCACAGAGGGAAAGAAATGGCAGTTTCCTCTGTGATCATGACTTGTTCTTACTTTCCCAAAGGAGGAATAAAATTAATGGGTTTCAAACAGTCTCAAAGATGAAAGCAGTTCACAGATTGAGATGGACTTCGAGTATGAAATTGAAAAAAATGTGAAGACCTCTTTGGGTTTTTATTGTCTGTTCTTTTAGGATTTCTGCTAGTCATAGTAGGAGCAATGGAGAAAGTAAAGGGGAAGTTGTACGGTTGATGATGCATGAGTGAAAGTGTCCTGCTTATTGTTATTTTGAAATTACTTAACAAACAGCATTTAATTTGTTTAATTTCTGTTTGCCTTTAAGAGAGTTAGAATTTGTTTGCAGACCATTAGGACACAGTAGAAAAACAGTATAGATCTTATATAAAATAAAACTTTGGCAGAGTTATTTATATGAAAACAAAGAAAAGGATGAGGTCTGCAAAATGAGTATGGAATGGATTTTTATTTGATTTTTTTCTTTCCAAATTGATAGTCCCAAAGCATCATCCATTAAAGACCCTCTATAGAAACTGGCCCCTCTTTATTTCTTCTCTGATCTCTCAGTCTCACTTAATTCATTTTTATTTGCAATGTAATTTATTGTGTACAACTTTTTGAAGGAAAGAAAAGAAACTCTATAGCCTTAAAAGCCCCAGAAAAGACAAGATATTCACTACTCAGCGTCCTTATTCTTTATATTTGTTTAACACAAAAATAAATGTGTTAGCTCTCAGGAAGTCATAAATTCAAGCCACTTAGTGAGGAAGATGGTATTTAATTATATGTTCCATAGAATAATTGAAAGATATAGGAAGATCACAATGTAAAAATTAAAAAGAAACCTTATTTTGTTGAAAATTGGCACTAAATTGTGTGTAAATAAGTGTGTGCAAGAGTAAAAAAACAGATGGAAGGGGGATGGGGACTGAGTTTTATCCAAAAAGCATGGTCTCTTGGAGTACAGCTTGATAAAAATTAAGAACAGTTAAGTGCTTTATCTTGCTGTGGTGCTTGAAGAATATTTTTTGGAAAATGTATCTTCCTTGTTATTTACATTCATGTGAATGAATGCCTAATGAGCTATACTTTTCAACATTTTAGAACAGAAGAAAGTAAACGGAACACAACCAAACTGGCTGCTGTTTCACCTGTGCTTCTGGAAGCTGTCCTGATAGCTTGAGAAAGAGTGGGTGGCCCCATCATGCAACTTTCTGTTCTGTCACATGGTGCCTGGTCCAGAAAGGAGTTTCTCTCTGATGTCTGCTGACTGGGAGTTCGTGCCTTTAAACCTGGGAAGCAATAGCTCTGCCCTGCTCTCGTCCCTCCTTCTTAAGGTCTAAACGTGGGCAGTTAGGACCCTGTAAACCATCCAGTCTCTAAGAACCCCCTTTTCGGGTGTGCAGCATTTTTCCTTCCTACTAACTTGCCTGCTCATTTTACGATCTCCCTCAGTTTGCAGTATGGTCTCCCTGTTCAACAGTAAATTGAGGGTTTTATGATAAATAGTGTATATTTGCATAAATAGGCCTACCTAGAAATGATTTGTGATCTGAAATATTCTGCTTTGAAGTTCTCTTCAAATCGTATTTCTTTCATCACTCATTTAATAAATATTTATTGAGGGCCCACTCTGAACTGGGCATTCTGCTCTGTTCTGGTGACACTATGAAATCAAAGGGTTCCCTGTTTTCAGGGAGCTTGCTGGGGGAGGGGAGAGAGAAAAACAGACTGCTAATCAGTCAAATTAATGAATCACTAATTCCAGGCGAAGATCAATGATTATAAAGGAGAAATGCAGGGGCTCTGAATTTTTATGCTGGAAGGGGTCTGGACTGGGGTGGGAGTGTCGTCCGGAAATGTCTCCGTAAGAAAGAGCTCCTTAGGAAAGGACACGGCTAACAGAAACGATGTGCTCCAGGCAGAGGAAACTTCATGGGGACCAGTTTCCCAGCTGGGAGGACCCTTCACACGTCATCTCTTATGCTTGGGACAAAGCCTGTGTAATTTCTACCTCCACAGTTGAGACCCTCTCATAGGTTGGCCTTAAGAAGAGTCAAGCCATGCCTTACTGTTGTTCAGTTGTAAGCCAAATCCGGTTCCCTGCAGGGTCTGTAACCGGCGTGTGAATACAGTTACCTCTGCAGTCCTGCTCAGTCTTTCACTGGAGACCAGGAAAGTTCCAGCACTCTTCCCTGTTTTCTCCACCTCCACCTGCCAGACTTGGAGTGCAGTCTGGCTTTCCTTTCAAGTCTATGGGTTAGCAGCTTGCTGACAAAAGGCCTTCTTCAAGCCAAATGCTTGAAGTAGGAGAAAAGTCAAAGTGAGATGGTTTGTACCTTTTGTTCAATTTAGGCACAAAAGGAAACAGAAATCTTTCTCCCATGCTTGAAGTTAGAAACAAAAGATTGAGTATATTCAGGCTCTTAGGAAAATAGTAACATCTATGTTTGTATTTGGCCTTTCAGCTTTCAGAGTACTTCCCCATGCGTTGTTTTGTTTTCTCCTTCCTACATTCCTGTGAAATGGGTTGAAGTTATTCTTATCCGTTTTTCCAGGTGAAGAGAGGTTAAAAACATCCCAATCACAGAGTAAGTCGGTGGCTGCGCTGAAGGTGGGATCCAAGGCTTGTGAATCCAAGTCTGGTTAAAAAGGGTGGGAAGACTCTCACTTCCTCACTGACTTGGGCCGGGCCAAAAGGACCCCTGGGGTGAGGCACTTGTGTTCCCTCTGACAACTTCGGGGGCATTAAGAAGCCATTAACAAGGAAAATAGAGCTAGACTCTATTCTAGACCATGAATACGAGATTCTTCTGAGGACATAAAGCTTTTATTTCTGTCACTTTTGTGGCCACTTTCGGTAACCCGTTAGTAACGGTTTAGGTAATAATGTGATAGGTCAGCTATTTTTGTATGCATTTCTGAAAACAAAAAAATAAATTCCCTTCCTTCATTATTTTACATTCTTTACACATGAACTAAGCCATCTAATGCGCATCAATATGCTAATGGTACATGCTGGAGAAAATAAGTATATACTGGGTTCTAAAATGCAAAATGAATATATGACATTATCTATCAATGACTTAACTTTCTCCATTTAATTTTGCTTTATTACAATTTATCAGTTAATTTCTCATGGCAAACGTTCCTTTGTATTGCTGGAAATATAAAAATCAAACCATAAATATTATGAGAGATATTTAGTGAGGCCAAGAAGATCTGAAATTAGAATTGCAGTTATATCAGCTGAATGAATTTCTTTCTCACTCATACTTTTTAAAATGGTCACATTGTTGAAGTCAGAATATATCTGTCAGTAGACTGATGTACCAGCCAAATGCTCACATTGGCAGACAAATCACATAGCATGAAATTATTTCATAATGAAATATTTCATAATGCAAGTATTTCATAATGATATACTTTCATAAGGATGAAGGAATTTCATAAGGTGAAACATTTTTATGCTCCATTATTTTAACTCGAAACTAGTAACATACTCTGCCTCCCTTTCATTAAGAAAAATTGGTTGTTAATACCTCCTTCTGAATATTCTCTGTAGAACTGGATGGAACGTGAGATGCCTGTTCTTGCTCAGGATCCTGCCCAGGACCACACAGTTACAGGGAAGCAGGACCAGACGCACTGACTCTGCGCTGCCCATTAGTCCCCGGGCAGTGCTGTGGTCCATCTACCCACTACCCTGCTTCGAATGTTAAATGGCATGGAATAACTGTCTTCCAAGACACTTGCCTTAAAAGACTGTGAATATAGCCCAATATCCAAAATTTCCCTTATTTATGCAGATCTACATTTATGTAGATTTATGCAATGATGGATTTTTAAACAGCCTTTTGAGTATAATCTTAAATTTCCTTTTCATTTTGATTTTCAACTTCTTTCCTTCCTACACCCTTTACTTCAATAAATGACTACTTGAGACAGTGGCCAAGCCCCCTGCTTTAGAGACTTCATCTTTTTTTTTTTTTTGTATGCCAATAAAACTTTATTTGTAAAAAGAGGCACCGGTCCTAATTTGGCCCAAGGGTCATATTTTGCAGACCTCCATCCTAAAGCATATGTAAAAAATCTCTATATTTACTCTCCTCCAAAATCATAGAGCAACCTTAGAAAGCTTTAAACCTGATCACCCCTCTTGGCTTACCATGCTACTGTTGTCTGGTATCTTTTCCCTTTGTCTGTGCCCTCCACCAGGAATTCTCTTTTCCCACCTCTGTAGGTCAAAACCATGTAAGAAACAGCTCCAGTGTCACTTCTTCTCCAAAATGTATACTACACATCCCCAAATCCACTGTCCCCGGCTAGAAGTTATCTCTTTCTTCTCAGAATCCTTAACATCATCTCTCATTTGTGGCAATTCTCATTTTCTACCTCATATTTCAGGTGGTTGTGTATGTATCTTAATCCTGGGGTTTCTAGAAATCCATTCACGGCAGTAGGCTTTGTGTCTGGGCCCCTGTAGGATAGTGGTTTCCATCTCTCTGTGGACTGGCACCATTTTGACTAGTACTTTGGGAAGCTCATCTGGAGGGTTCCCTGGCTCACACACTACCTTCCCCCCATTGTTATGTTGTCTGAATGTTAACTCCTGCCTGCTTTCCTGTGCACTATTAGAAATTCATGAAGCAAAGTTCTCAAATGTTCCTGTCAGCACACCATCTTCCTATAGTCCCGATTTGCTGTTAGGTCACTCTTCTTACTTCCTGCAGCAAGGTTTATCCTGCTGACCACAAGTCACAGGACCCTCTCTGTTCATCATTCCCTGGGATAGGCATCACCATGCACGCGTGGTGCTCAGCTGGGACAAAATGGATCGATCAGAGTTGGGAGCACATCTATGAAGAGCTTACAGAGCTCCAGAATGCCATGGCCACATCATTTAGGAATCTCTGCCTTGGCAACTTGAACTTCATAGGTGCTAAATGCATTTTTATGGAATTAATTTTTTTTTTTTTTTTTTGCGGTACACGGGCCTCTCACTGTTGTGGCCTCTCCCGTTGCGGAGCACAGGCTCCGGACGCGCAGGCTCAGCGGCCATGGCTCACGGGCCCAGCCACTCCACGGCATGTGGGATCTTCCCGGACCAGGGCACGAGCCTGTGTCCCCTGCATCGGCAGGCAGACTCTCAACCACTGCGCCACCAGGGAAGCCCTTATGGGATTAGTTTACCTAAGTGTATGACTCTTCATATTTTCAACATGTAGCCCTCTCTTGAGTAACAATACCATGGTTTTGCTACCTGCAGAATGAAGTATTTTACTTATGTATTCTTTCAAGCAGAAAGAGGATTTCCCCCTTGTTAGAGTGACCAGAGATTTAGGAAACAAGCTTTTATTTACCCAGTGTTTTGCCTCTTGAAGCCCATTAGCTGCAGCTACTGGAAGACACAATTTTCACATTTTAACTGTTAATACCTGGGCCAGTCTTGGGCGTTTTAACTTTTAGATCCATTCTTCAACATTTACAGCTCTGCCCTGTATCATAGGAGGGCTGATCCCTAGAGGGTACCTTTCCCTGTTATTGGGATTCTGGCAGGGTTCAGCCAGTGGGAGGTTGGAGGGGGGATAAAGGGAGAAGCTAGTGGGGGCTCTGGCAGCTCTTTCATGGCTCCCAGAGGTCTGTGGAGGGCAACCCCAGTCCCCAGGGTGCCATAAGAACACTTCCCCTTTCCCACTGTTGCTCATCCCCGGGCTGCTCCACCATCTCCTGGGGGTTTCTTAGCTCTTCCTGTGTAACTGGTCACTTGTATTTAATTCCTTCTGTTTTAAATGCTCAGAATGGTTTGTTTTTCTCGTTGGACTTTGACTGGTACAGTGCCCCTGAACCACCTTCTCCAGTTCTAGGGACGCAAAAATGACAAATTACATGATTCCTCTGATTGTATAGATTGAAGGGAGTAGTGTTTGCCACTCTCTTGCCTAAGACTGGCACCCATCCATGTGGAAAAGTTGGCCTCAATTGCAAGTGACAGTAGACAGTGTTAGTACTGCTCTGTGACCTTGGGCACATAATCTCTGGGTCTGCATTTCCTCATCTGTAAAATAAAGGGTATAATAATACCTGCCTCATAGAGTTGTTGTGAGGATTAAATGAACGAACACATATAGAGTGCTTAGAACACTGCTTGGCACATAGAAAGCCCTATATAAGTGTTAACTATTATTATTTACTAAAAAGAGCTCATTATCTTTTCTTGCCTGTTAGTTTAATTCTGAAAATGGTGAAGTACAAAGCTAATTTGTTTTAGGGTTATCATGACTTTATTAGATTTGTAACTTGTCTTCCTGAATCAGCCAAAGACAAATGGAACCCATTAACTTTGCAGAATTTAATATTTGGCCTGAGCTTTATCATTGACAACGCTATAAGAATTAGCCACATAAATTTGTTACTGCATTTGGAAAATGGTTGGAAACATTATGTCGCCTATGAAATTCTCCCTTTTGAATGGTTTCTTTTAGAATTCAGTCCAAAAAAGCCTTGTTTCCTTATGAACTTGTCAAAGCCTTCTCCTTTTTCATCATGGTTATTATGCAAATGGCCATGAATCGCTTTTGGTTTTGGTTGCTGGGGAGTTCAGAACTAAATTTAAAGTTTAGTTATAACATTTGTGCTGGTTCCCGCCCCCCCATATTTATGTTTCTACTTTAATATGGCCTTGGTTTTCTAATTCAATTTATTTTTTGTTTGATTCCATTCATATTTCGCCATTTGTATAAGTGTTATGAGTTATAGCAAATTCTTTGTGGAATAAGAAGTGACATAAATAAATAACACTAAATCTAATTTGTAGGGTTTTTGGAGTGTGTTGTGAGTTTTCCATCAATATGTTATTCTGCATTGCCAAATTCCTTTTAGAAAGTAATCTCACCAGGGCGGGGGAGAGGGGAAGGGATGGGTTGGGAGTTTGGGATTAGTAGATGCAAACTATTGTTTATACAATGGATATAAACAACAAGGTCCTACTGTATAGCACAGGGAACTATATTCAATATCCTCTGATAAACCATAATGGAAAAGAATATGAAAAAGAATCTATATATATGTATAAGTGAATCACTTTGCTGTACAGCAGAAATTAACACAAAATTGTAAATCAACTATACTTCAATAAAATAAATTTAAAAAAAAGAAATTAATCTTAAGGTAAAAAATTATATTTTTAGGTTGCTGTATTTCTCAGCACGGCCCTTCTTGGGAAGTTGAAGTGGTTTGGTCACATGCCTCAGTCATTTTTATTTCAGAGTCAATTATAATAGACTGCCAAAGTCTTACAGAGCATGAATTCTATGGAATGTTATTGTCATTTGGAAAAAGGGTTTTGTGGTCAAGTAAGTTTGGGAAATGCCCAGTCACAGAAAATCATGTGAGTTTCACTGCTTACAGGATTTTTCAGAGCCTTTAATTTGTTAAGGTACGTTGTGATTCTCTAAGAGGAAGCAATATAAAGTAGTATTTTCCCAACTTGCATGATCAAGGAGCTCTCTCCACACTCCTAAGTTGCCATTTTTTTTTTTTCTTTAGCTGAAACTCCAGTTAATATTTCGAGGAGTTAGGGTTCTCTTATATAGACTAATTTCCCATAGACTGGGTTTTCCCTGCATAATTTAGGCAAGTACCACTTTTTAAATAAGTCTACAAGAAAATAGGGCTGTTCACCATCAACTAAGAGCATTCCTTAGAATGAGGAATCTTGAAGATTTCTTAAAAATTCATCTTATTGTAATAATAAAAGCAGATTCTTTGGAAGTAAATGCACATTTTTATTGCTGGGGCCTCGATGTTTCTGCTTAAAATCTACTGGTTTGGACAGAAATATAAAATCAATGACCATGTCACTAATGTGACATATAAACTGCTCAATATCATGGAGCCATAATTTAGTTTTAGACAGAGTCAGTTTAAAAATAAGTCTAAGAGGGCTTCCCTGGTGGCGCAGTGGTTGAGAGTCCGCCTGCCGATGCAGGGGACACGGGTTCGTGTCCCGGTCTGGGAAGATCCCACATGATGCGGAGCTGCTGGGCCCAGTGAGCCATGGCCGCTGAGCCTGCGCGTCCGGAGCCTGTGCTCCGCAACGGGAGAGGCCACAACAGTGAGAGGCCCACGTACCGCAAAAAAAAAAAAAAAGTCTAAGAGGGACTTCCCTGGTGGTCCAGTGGTTAAGACTCCATGCTACCAATGCAGAGGGCGCAGATCCGATCCCTGGTCAGGGAATTAAGATCCCACATGCCATATGGCATGGCCAAAAAAAAAAAAAAACCTAAAAATGAGTCTAAGAATAGAGTTAAAGGGATCAAGCTGTGAATATAAGAATTTTTTAAATGACGTGCTTGGGAAATAAAAGTAATTACTTTTTTTAAAAACATCTTTATTGGAGTATAATTGCTTTACAATGGTGTGTTAGTTTCTGCTTTATAGCAAAGTGAGTCAGCTATACATATACATATATCCCCATATCTCCTCCCTCCCACACCCCCTATCCCACCCCTCTAGGTGGTCACAAAGCACGGAGCTGATCTCCCTGTGCTATGCGGCTGCTTCCCACTAGCTATCTATTTTACATTTGGTAGTGTATATAAGTCCACACCACTCTCTCACTTCGTCCCAGATTACCCTTCCCCCTCCCCGTGTCAAGTCCATTCTCTACATCTGCGTCTTTATTCCTGTCCTGCTCCTAAAAAGTAATTGCTTTTGAGCACTTTTCCATATACAAACCTCAAACACAAGGCATAATTTTATTAAGATTGACAAGGCTAATCTATAATTAAAGCAGTTCAGAAAGACATTTAACAGTGATTTACTTTTTCTTAAAGCTGAACAAAACGGATCCTGTTAAGTGGAACAATCTAATAATACAGGATTCTGGCTGCCTGTCTTTGGTTCCAGAGAGTATAGTGGTGCTGGCTCCAGAATTCTACATTCCTCTGTTTATGTGGACGTTTATTCCCAGAGAGCCCCTCTTCCAGCACGGCTTTCCTATCATAACCAGAGTCAAAACAGCTAACAGAAATACAGTAGTGTTTGTTTCATGCTTAACTTTTACAAAATGCTTGCACATACATCATCTTGTTCATTTTAACAAGATGGATCAGAAAAGTGTTAGTAGGGACAATTATGCTGCATGGTTAGGAATTTAAGCCATGGAATCAGACAGACCTGCTTTTAAATCTGGCTCTACCACTAGTTCTGGAACCTCGGGCAAGTCACCTAATCTCTCCAAGCCTCAGTTTCCTCCTCTATAAAATGGGAGTAATAATAGAATCTAATTTCTAAGGCTATGTGATGCTTAAATGAGTTAATCCAAAGTACTTAGTACAGAGTAAATGCTCATTAAGTACATTTTTTTAGATAATGTAGAAGAAAGTAAGATTCAAGAGAGTGACTTGTTCAAAGTTGCAGAAAAAGGAAGAGCTACGGTTTAAACTCTGATCTTGTTTTTCCTAGGAGGGAAACCAGAAGAGCTCTGTCCTTGCAGATGGCTGCCTGTCTGGTGAGTTCTCTGCTGCCCTTAACAAGGCTCTAGCACATGACCTACCATAACATTAGTAGACAGGGTGTGTGGGGTGGTTGAAAGTGCACGTGTTTTAGAATTAGGCAGACAGGGGTTCAAATCCAAGTGCTGCCACTGGTTTGCCCAATTAGCTCAGTGAAATTGTGATAGTGATACCTCTTTTCAGGATCATTGTGAGAATTCAGTGAGATGATGTATGTAAAGTGGCTGGTACATGATAAGCTCTCGATAGAGGTTGGTCATTGTTCAGAAGTGATGTGGGGTTTTGGTGGGGGTGGGGGCGGGGGGCTCTGCATCAATCTGGAGAGAATAAGAATGGCCCCAGTCCTCGCCCAAAGGAGTGGAGATATAAACGTGAATTTTATTCCCTCTACTCAGATATAAAGAAAGAGATAGAAAGGCTTCTCATCCCCATTATTTTTTAACAATCTTGTTTATAAACTTTATCTGCATAATCCAAAATAAAATATTAAAGCCCCTTAACAGGCTCTTAGAAGTAACATTTTGGCAAGCTCTTCCAAGCATGTCTCTGCATCTTGGGTTTTGTAGTTACAGTAAGTCAATATATATTTCCAGATATAATTTAAAGTTTACACTTAAATACTAGGTGCTTAAAAGAACATCAGAGAATGGAATATTGCCCCACTGATGTTTGATATTAACTACTGTCACTGGAGTAATATAAACATTTAGGTGTTACAAAAGTGATATCTTGAATTCTGTGAGCCTGACAAGGAGGTTAAGGAGCAGAAACAGGATGTACTCCCCTGGGGAGAAGGGGACGGCTTTACTAAAGAGGGGAAATGTAAGCTGAAGCTTGAAGGAGGAGTTGGGACAGAAAAAGACTGTGGGTCATTATAACATTATAACATAAAGTGTGTATAACAGTTCTTATAGTCTAATGATTTAGAACAAATGCATGTGTAATGGATTAAATGTTTGTATCACCCCCAAATTCATATGCTGAAATCCTAACCTCCAGTGTGTGAAGATATCTTGAGACAAAGCCTTTGGGAGGTAGTTAGGTCATGAGGGTGGAGCCCTCATGAATGGGATTAGTGCCCTTTGAAAAGGGACCTCAGAGAGCTCTCTGCTCTCCTTCTGCCATGTGAGGATAAAATGAGAAGGCAATCTGCAACCCTGAAGAGGGCCTTCATCAGAACCTGACCATGCTGGCACCCTGATCTTGGACTTCCCAGCTTCTGGAACTGTAAGAAATAAATTTCTGTTGTTTATAATATACCCAGGCTATGGTACTTTGTTATAGCAGCCCAAAATGACTAAGAGAGCAAGAGCCTGAGAATACATATAACTATAAAATTGATAGGTAATTCAATTTTCCCCAGGTCTATGGCAATAATCATGTTTCCCTGCCTCTCACCTCTCCTCCCTTCCTCTACCCCCTGGTATAAAAGTAAGGCATCCAAATTCTGTCAACATTGTGGTAGATTTTATTTTCCAAAGACAAGTGAACCGATATATATATATATATATATATATATATATATATATATATATATATATATATATTCCATCTCACATGCTCTTACGATGTGACATTAACATGCTTCCATCAAGAGCTGCGGTATACCGTCCCTCCCCTTGAACAAACAGAACGCAGCAGAGGTGGCTCTGGATGATTTCCAAGGCTAGATCATAAAAGGTAACATGGCTTCCACCCAGCTCTATCTCTTGCAACACTCACTCTTGGAACCATGCTCAGGCCACCTGGAGAAGCATCGTGTGGATGCTCCAGCTGACTGTCCTAGCAAAACCCCCAGCAGCAGCAGCATCAACCACCAGACATGTGAAGGAGTGAGGCTTTTAATGATTCTAGTTCCCGGCCTTTGCATCTCCAGTCAAGGCTCTGGACTTCGAGGAGCCAAGCCAGCCTTGCTGTGCCCCATTTGAATTTCTGACCTGTAGGAACTATAGGAGATAATAAATGCTTATTGTTGTCCTAAGCCTCTGAGTTTTGGGATGATTTACTCCATGGCCATACTAATCAGAGCAAATGTCTCTCCCCAGTTATTTCTGTGAATCCCTGGGGGTGTTTCAGTTGTGTCATGAACAGTTCTTCTCAGGCTGTTCAGCTATGTTTCCTGGGCAAAGATTGCTGCTCAAGAAGCTGTGCAAAGCACAATGCCTCACCATCATCACTACTGCTAGGGCGCTGGTGTGATTAGACCAGGTTAGGCTCAGTTTGGAAACTTCACATGGAGCTGGAGAATCTTGATTAGTTGTTTGAAATTAGTTGAGAGAAGATGAAAAACCATTACCTAAAAGAGGATAACATGTGCCATGATTTGGTGGTTTAGGCATGTATATATAAGTGCTCTTCTGGGTACTTATGGATACGTAATTGGTTGTGTGCTGGAGGTGGGGTAGGGGAATTCAGTTGCAGTGGGAGGCTGGTGAAGTTTCACTTAGGGGTACAAACCACAGGCAGTGTTATCCTTTTGGCTGGTGCCCATTCATTCACCGGATCTTAGCCTGCATACTCCACAGTCCCCATCCTTCTGGGGACCCTCCAGGGAAACTCTAGAGAATGTGCTTTGAGGTACAAAAAGAGCCAGAAGATGCAATATATGTTTTAGCAAGAGGGGCTAGGAATCTACCACCGCTTCTGTAGTAGACTGATTCAAAGAGGAAACACCTAGAATCTTATTTGACTGGAAGTAACAGGAAACCCGAAGAAATGGTGGCTTAAACAAATAAGTGTTGTTGCTCTTATTTATTACCTCATGTAAAAGAAATCCCGTGGGAGGCAGCACAGAGCTGATATGCAGTCCCGTGATGTTATCCTGTTGCCTCATGGTTACAAACATCAATTTCGCCTCCAGACATCACTTCTGAGTTCCAGGCAGGAGGAAAAAGAAGGGCGAAATAGAAAAACTATATGCAAATAAAGAAAAACAAAGTATATTCTAGCTGTGGCTGCTATTGCCTTAAGGAGATTTACTAGAAGCTCTACCTGAACAATTCTATTTATACCACATTGGTGAGGATGAGTTATGTATCCATCCACCCCTACTTGGAAGGGATCTGGGATATACGTTGAGTAGTTGGGCACATTCTGCTCAAACCAAAATTGGGGGTCAGGTGGTTTAAAAAAGTGTCTCGGGCTTCCCTGGTGGCACAGTGGTTAAGAATCCGCCTGCCAATGCAGGGGACACAGGTTTGAGCCCTGGTCTGGGAAGATCCCACATGCCGCGGAGCAACTAAGCCCGTGCACCACAACTACTGAGCCTGCGCTCTAGAGCCCGTGCTCTGAAACAACAGAAGCCACCGCAATGAGAAGCCTGCGCACCGCAGTGAAGAGTAGCCCCTGCTTGCTGCAACTAGAGAAAGCCCGCGCGCAGCAACGAAGACCCAACACAGCCAAAAATAAGTAAGTAAGTAAATAAATAAATAAACAAATTAATTTTTTTTAAAAGCGTCTTATCACGTGGGGTTTGCAGTCTCCCGAGTGTGTCATATTCCTGGGGCAGATGTTAGAGAGGCTACATGGTATGCTAGAAAGAAGCATTGGCCTGGGGTCCAAAGGACTTCAACCAGGCACTGCTGTGTGATATTGGGTAAAAGACTCACTTTCTCTGGGCCTCTTTGTCCCTACCTTTAAGAGTTACATATCATTGGGGAGGGGATATATGTATACATATAGCTGATTCACTTCATTGTACAGCAGAAACTAACACAGCTGTGTAAAACAATTATACTCCAATTAAAAATAAATAAATAAAATAAAATGTAAAATGTAAGATGTCCAGTACAACAGCTGGACATAGGACACTTGCAAAAAAATTAGTTCCTCTTTATCTCCCCTTCCTCACAAGGGTCTCTAAAGGATCTTAGTGAGGACCTTCAGAGCCCAGACCAGTCAGACTCTCCCAAGTTGCTCAGGTCCTTTTGCACAAGCAGGGAGTAAACCTCCCAACCTCCCTCCACCAGAATGAGGGCCCCAGGGAGCCTGAACACCACCCCTCCCCCACCCCATGCCAGGAGAGACTTGCAGCCAGACTACAGATATCACTGTATTGACTGTTCTGCAACCCCTTTTCTGAAGAAGTCCAAGCATGTGCAGGCATTTTGGGGGTGCCCCATGAACAGTTCTGTGTACAAAGGGGTGCTTAACTTAGATGGTTAGCATCTTTCCTTAGTCCTAGGATGTGGGCTACGTGGAATACAGGATAAGAGTGGTCAGTTGGTGAGAGGTTACAGGCCTTGAAGAGTTTGTTATGACAATGGAAGCCACTTACGTGATGATAGGATTAGATGGGTTCTTGAGTGATTTGGAAACCCAGGCTCCTTTCACCTTAGGTTCCTTCACCCTCACTTTATCTTCTGATTTGCCTAAAGCCAGTGGCGGGGGAAAGAGCTGGAAGATCTTGTGTGGGTGGTTCTTGTGGGCCAGCCCTGGAAGTAATGCACATTCGTTGACTAGCAATCAGTTGCATGGCTACGTCTTACTGCAAGAGAGGCTGGGAAATGCAATCCAGCTGTGTACACTGGATTGACAGGAGGAAATGGTGATCTGCTAGTCGGTATCTGTCATGGAGATGAGAACAAAGACCAGGTCAAAGAGATAGCTTTTTTTTTTTTTTTTAAGGTAGTGTTTTCTTAAAAAAAATAATTAATTAATTAATTTTTGGCTGCATTGGGTCTTCGTTGCTGAGCGCGGGCTTTCTTTCTAATTGCGGCAAGTGGAGGCTACTCTTCGTTGTGGTGGCTTCTCTTGTTGCGGAGCTCGGGCTCTAGGTATGGAGGCTTCAGTAGTTGTGGCATGCAGGCTCAGTAGTTGTGGCTCGCGGGCTCTAGAGCGTAGGCTCAGTAGCTGTGGCGCACAGGCTTAGTTGTTCTGTGGCATGTAGGATCTTCCCGGACCAGGGATCGAACCCATGTCCCCTTCATTGGCAGGTGGATTGTTAACCACTGCCCCACCAGGGAAGTCCAAAGAGATAGCTTTTGACTAATAAAATCTTAGGGCCAGAATGGATTCTTAAAGTCATGTAGACCATTCCCCTTATTTTGAACTTAGCTCCATTACAAATCAAGGCAACAAGCTTTAGACACTGTGGGAGACCCAAAGAGGAACACAGTGCCGCTGTCCCTGCCCTGAAGGAGCGCACAGTGTGGGGTGGAGGAAGAGGCAGTGGCATGTGTGTTTATATGATATATAAGGCAGATGGATGGTGCCAGATGACAGGGAGCTTTTCAGAGTGGTTAAGTCAAGAGTTAGTGATATATATGTACGAAGGTGGTACTATAAAGCTAAGAGCAGTTAATAAACATGAGCTTTACTTATTTATTTATTTTATTGAAGTATAGTTGATTTACAATGTTGTGTTAATTTCTGCTGTACAGCAAAGTGATTCAGTCATGTATATATACATTCTTTTTTTATATATTCTTTTCTATTATGGTTTATCATAGGATACTGAATATAGTTCTCTGTTCTATACAGTAGGTAGGACCTTGTTTATCCATTCCATGTATAAAAGTTTACATCTGCTAACCCCATCCTCCCACTCCATCCCTCCCCTGTCCCCTTCCCCCTTGGCAACCACAAGTCTGATCTCTGTGTCCGTAAACATGAGCTTTAGACACATGGTTCTTAAAGTGTGGTCCCTGGACCAATAGCATCAGGCTCAGTTGGGAACTTATTAGAATTGCAAATTCTTAGGCCCCTTTCCAGATCTACTGACTGAGGAACCTGCAGGGTGGGGCCCAGCAACCTGTGTTTTGTCAAGCCCTCCACGTGATTCTAATACATAAAGTTTGCAAACCAGTACTTTAGAGCATATCAGCACTGCAGAGGTTTTTTTTTTTTTTGATGTTCAGACCTGTAAAACATCCTAGACTATGAAGTTTTTACCTGTTCTTCCCAAATTTATTCCAACTGCGTAAGAACATTTCATAGTCAAATATCAATAGCATCTGAAACCTGAAGAAATTCCATAAAGTTATATGGGTGTATTTTCAACAGTTTTTCAAACTGTTATTTATTATTAGTATGGTATTCTTTGGGGTCATGAAAGCATTTAAATCTAAACATCAGCGCTTAATTGCATGGTTGGTCCTTGATGGTTTGTACACTTGCTATTTCATTTGGAATAAGCCATGGCTCATAGACTCTTCACTGTGTGCAATAGCAGTGGTAGCAGGGAAACAACTAACCATCCATCGACTTTGGTCACTGTTTGAGGTCAGAAGGGCCCATTTCTTCAATGGGTTTCACTGCACATCACATCCTTGCCCAAATTTATTGTCAGAGCAGAGGTCAGAGGGCAGTGCCAAGGCGGGGGGTGGTGCTGAGCCTTTGGTGGGGAGGTGCTAACAGTGTTGCTGGATTGGGGGAAGTGGTAGCTTTTCTGAGAGGCAAGGAGGTGCTGGGAACTATGAGAACCTTGCTTCTCAGTCCCACTTCTGCGACCACTAACTCTGAGACACTGCTGGTTTCCATTTCTATAAAGTGAGAGAAGCCAGGTTTGTTCTGTGGTTCTTAACTTCTTTGGAGCCAAGGTCCCCTTGGGAATATCTGGATGCTAGGACTCCTCTTCCCAGAAATATGTCCATGTACATATATACTCCCAGGTCCACAGGCAAACCCTGGATTAGATGGTCTCTCCAAGCCATTCCAGCCCTGGTCTTGTTGAAAGTTCTGATGCTTCTATGAACTGTGTGGGAAGGAAAAGTCCATTACTTAAATTCTGGAGATTAAGAAATTTTGCCATCCTTCATGACTGTGGCTGCTTAAGTAACATACTGTAAAGAGCACCTTTAATCTAGTTTAATTAATCTAGTTAATTAAATTACCCTGATTTGGTAAATGGTTGGTCTCCAGGTAGAGAAACGAGCAACTCATGCTCAGCCTCTGGATTCCAAAAAAGGCCAAGAGTTCATTCTTTATTTAGAAAGTTAAAATAAAAGTTTTACATTTTAAGTTTTCATTTTTGACAGTGTTAGATAGGAAGCAGCCAATCAGAACTCTGGAGCTATCTGGCAGTAATTATCCTTCATCTGCTAATTTCTAAGCAGGAAAAATATGATTAAAATGAGTTTCCACACAGCTGTTGATTAGGCATAATGGCAAAGTAATCATCGTAAAGCTAATAATCAGAGCAGAGCTAACATTTGGAAAGTTATTGTTGAGTAACCAGAAGGCTATAAAAGCCAAAGATGACATCCAACTAACTAGAAAATTACACAAACTGCCACACACTTTTTTGTCTGTAATTCAACATCAGTTAAACAGAGAAAACTAAAATCAGTTAATTACATCAATTGTGAGGTCAACTTGCAACAGCTCAAAGCTCCATGATAAACAAACCACAATATTGAAAGCTTTTTTGAAAAATCAATAAATAAACAGCCATCATACTAGGAAAAGCTGCAACACATTTGACAGCACGTCAATAAATTCCAAACAAGCCTTGTACTTTGATGAGCTCAAGCCCCCTGTTACCTGCCCTACCTGCCCCCTAATATGCATTCCCATTCCACGCAGGCAAGTGTGCCTGTGGCTTGGTGATGCTGCCATTGGACAGCTATTATAGACCTCTGCTGAGCAGTTCTTTGTAATTGTACAGCTCCCACTGGAAAACAGAGATTAATGAGCTCACAAATGGGACAGCATGTAATTTCAGGCCTTGGGGATAATGATGAAGCTATTTAGGATGCTTGGTAACAGAATCACTTTCTTAAGTTTGTCATCCAGAAATCTAAAGTCAGTGGCATAAGTGGGAAGTTGGGCTAATGTGCAGGTACTCCAAACAGAGTAAGAGCAAATGGGGTTCTTGGCTTGTCTTTCATTGTGACCCTGATTGAAGACCATTGGACAAGATCTGTTAGGATTCTAACTGCAATCCACTGGAAATCATTGGAGAGCCAAGGGTGAACAAAGATAAATGTATATGCTAGGGAGGAATGGTTAGATGCCCAGTGGTGGAGGAAACTGTGGCCCAAGGGTATACATGTTTAGGGTTACAACACCCGTTGTTTTCTTTCTACTTTCACCTTCCCTTACTTCTTTTTTTCTAACAAATTCCTTAGACTTCTCTCTCACTATCCTGGGTGGAAGCACTGGATTTCGTCTACCAAGTGAACTAGGATATTTCCTGTAATGTCAAGTCATCCAGGCAAATTTTTTCAACAGAACCACCCCTAATTCCAACATCCTCCTTTTAATTTTTTCCTTTAGAAATAAATGTGCACTTTCAAAAGCCACTCAGCCTCCAGTAGTCTGGTCATCCACTGCTTTGAGGCCATCAGATGCTCTCACACATGACTTTATATGTTAATGGAAGAAGGCTGAATATAGATTGCAAAATTATCTATCCCCTTTCCCATCGTAAGAACATGACAATTCATTAATCTTAATTCCTCAATAAATAGCTGTCTTCTCATGTGGATAAAATTCCCTAATGTTAAAGTCACTGTTTTGCAAAGGCATGCATTACAAGACTCTCATTCCAGGGAAACTAAATTTCTAGTCCTGTGAGTGTTGGTCACTTTGATGGGAAAAGAGGCCTGGTCCAATGTTTGAAATTTGCATTGAGATGTAGAAGCTCTGACTGAGAGCCACTGGGTGGGAGTGGGAGGGTGAAGATGCCACTGGGAGGAGCATAAACAAAGGTGACAAGATGAGGGGAATTACAGTGGGTGCTCAGTTAGCAAGAGATAGGCACGGGCTTTCTTGAACAATGTTGGTCAGTGTTTCCCCTCGGTTCTGCACACAAGCTGTGGGCCTCACAGCCTTTCCTCTTGGTGACATTTGAAGCCAAGAATCATGGTTCTCCAGGACCAGATGGATGTTCAGACCCCTCCCCATTCTTAGTTCCAGAAAGATGGTGCACAATTCCTACTCACCCCCGCTTTGGAGCTGGCTCTGCTTTCCTGCCTGGTGTGGAATTCCCAGCAGTGTTCCAAGAGGTATTCCTGGAAAATTTCATGGGGTCTAAACTAGGGGAAAACTTCACTCCCCATTTCCCCCTAGTTTCTTCCCAACATCCTACACTCCCACTCCCATATTTTAGGACATCTCCATTAATGTCATTGTGTAGAATGGACTGAGGTTAACTAAGATAGAGTTACGATAATCTTGGGATGTTAAGATTATTGTTTCTATTGTAAGTCTTTTAGAAGCACTGGAAGCTTTGCCAAAGAGTATCCAGAGACCTCAGAACTGATCTTTGCTTCTCTCAGTCACCTTATTTCAGGATCATGGTGGCCTCATTGTGACTTCACTGAATTTCACAAATTTCACCTGCTGTGGCCCAAATTAGACTCTCTGCCTCTCCTTCCCTTTCCATCATCAGGATAAGGATAGGAACAGGTGATGCTGAGGTTTAAGGGAGAAACTGAACGAACTTAACTTGATTTAGTATGGGAAAATAACTCCACGCCCATTCTCTGTGTGAGTCGGTATTAGACAATTAAGACAGTTGGATAGATTGATCAGATCTCACAACCTAGGCCAAGGAGACTGAAGCCAATCATTATGCCGGTCATCAAAAGCCTGCCAGCAGGTCATGAATAAGGCTGGCCCGTGGAGACAAAGAGGAAAAGAGGAAGAGAGTCATGGTGGGTTTGTGTCGGTTCCTCTTTCTCAGCCTTCTATACCCTTATCTCTATTATTATTCTCAGCTGAGGATCTCACTTCCTACTTTATTAGGAAAATAGAAGCAAGGATTACAAGTCTACTGACATAGGGCCCGTCTCAGCTCCTGTGTCAGTGGAGGAAGTGCCCTGTCTCCTCTCCAAGGTCAACCTTCCACTCATACCCTGACTCGGGCCCCTTTCACCTTCTCAGGGACCTTGTCCCTTTGTTTCTTCTCTCTCTCTTCTGAATCTTCAGCCTCTCCCTCTTTACTAGATTATTGCCATCAGCAGACAGACATATCCTTAAAAACAAAAAGTCACCTCCCTCAACCCATAAGTCTCTCCTGCTGCTTTCCCATTTCTCTTTCTTAACCCCAGCTCCATGGTGGGAAAGGCAGTGGGGCAACCCGGAGGAGGTAGTAAGAGCAGAAGCCATAATTTAGTAACTAGAACGGATTGGATTTCTCACTTCACAGGAAAGGGGCATGGTGGTGGGTACATGTAGACGAGTGTGAACAGATGGTGAGGACAACTGTTTGTTCATTTAGTGAACACCTACTATCTGCCAGATACTCTGCTAGGTGCCGGTGACATTAAGGGTGGCCAACACTTCATCTCTTCACTGTGAGTGTGGAATGTGGGTACAGAAAGGAGATTTAGAGAAGTGAGGGTGTCAAGGTGGCAAGAGAAGTGAATTGCTCCACCCTCACCCCAGCCACAGAGACAAAGTTATAAATCACTGCTAGGATCACATCCTCTGAGGTCACCTCTCTTTAGGAAGCTCCTGAGGTTTGTTGAGCCCCTGTCCTACACCACTCTGTTTTCAGCTTCCTACTCTTGTGCCCTTGAGCCCATCAGGCCTTTTACCTAGCCAGCCTTGGTGAGGCTGACTAGGGTCAGGATGGTAGTTAAGTGTTAGCACAATTTTCCAAGAGCCATAACCTTAATCAAGTAGCAAGTCTCCAGATGGTTCTGTCAAAGTGCAGGCCCTTTGGTGAGCCTCCTACAGCAATAAAAACACTCGGCTTCTCCTGGGTTAAAAGTAAAAGTAGCTTAGGTGTAATGACCATTTTTAAACTAAGGAAAATGCCTCTCGCTCTGGGTCCATGCTATACAGTTGAGGAAACCTTGAGACAGTGAAGCATTTCTTGTTACCGCCTTTCCTGTTCTGAATCACTTAAGGATAATGTTGAGCTGCATACAAGAGGAAACGGGATTGACAGTGGCCAAAATAAGACAGTTATTTATTTTAAGCAACAAGGAGTTCCAGGGTAGGCAGCAGGGCAGATATCACAGGTCATGGAAAGCCCGAGGACCCAGGCACCTTCCCTCTTCCTGCTCTGACAGCTTTACGTTAGCATTTGGTTCTCACCCACTTCATTGTAATACGGCTGCTACAGCTCCAGGCATGACATCTATATTACAGGCAGGAAGAAGAAAAGAAAGCAAAGGGCAAGAGGCTGGAGGGCATGCCAGCCAGGTCAGTCTCCCTTCAAAAGCTTCCTGGATTCTCCACCCAGTGAATTCTACTTCCATCTCATTGGTCAGAACTAGGTCACATGGGCCTCTTAGCTGCAAAGGTGTCTGGGGAGGAAAGGATTCTACCTTTCTAGTTTTTTAATGAGAAGACAAGGCATTGAGCATGAATGACTTTGGGGTAGCTAACAGTGTCTGTGGCACACCTGAGGTAACTTTCTCCCTGAAGCAGAGGTTCTCAGCTTGGATATGCACTAGTATCCCTGGGGAGCTTTTAAAATTAAAGCCTGGGCTACCCTGAGAACAATTAAATTAGGATCTCTGGGTGGGAGCCAACATTGGTAATTGTCAAAGCTCCTCAGGTGATTCCCATGTGTAGCCAAGGTCTGGAACCACTGCTACGTTTCTACCTTACCTACTCTAGAGGCAGCCGGGAGTGTTAATTTTGACCTGATTCTCATTAGAAAGAAGCAATAGATTATAACATGTTAGAGATGGGCAGGACCTTAGTGGTCACAAAACAAGATTTTTTCAAGGTCAAATACGTAGTCAGTGAAGAGTTTGGGGTGGGATCACTAGATCCCCCCATCCCCCACTGCTGCAATGAGCAGTAGCTCTGATCAAGTTTACCATTGCATCCAGTCAAATGCAACGTGAAGTATGTGGCTGTCTGGGAGAATTTAACCTTGATCCAATTAGCACTGAGGGTTGAGGGGAGCAGGTGACCTTAGGCTGCAGCTGTCTCTCCTCCACTCCAGTAATGACGCTCAGCCTGAAATCCAATTTGGGTTGAGTGCGTAATTTCAATGTTTATTTAATCCAGAGCCACTTCTCAGTAAATAGGATGCTTAAAGGCTTGAATTACTAAAGCTTTCTCTATCCAAGGAGCCCTTACTAATCTGCTCCCAGCACTGTTCACTGGGTATGCGATTGCCAAAAAGCCCAATGGTAAATGTCCCCTTGTTCATCTGGAGGTTCTGTCTTCTGAAGCCGAAGAGCTGGTCCATCTGAATCACTGGTGGGTGTTGATTGACATGGAGTTTTGTAGACTGTTAGCATTGGAGGCAGCCTTACAGATCATCTATCCAAGCTGAAGCTTGGGGAGGTGGAGTGACTTGCCCAAGGTCACCCAACCTATTGGTTGCGGTTACAACATTAGCATCAGCCTTTAGGTTAAATTGATTAGACGTTTTTATATAGCAGAAACGTAACAAATGTGACCAAAGATACATTGGTACTTAATTATTGCCCTTCAACTTTTCAGCATAAATCTTTAAATAATTCAGGACCCAAAATACCTCATCTTGCGGGAACAACCCAGCCAGTGGAGGGAAAAACAAATGAGTATTTCTACATGCATTTCCTGAATCGGCTCAATAACACAGAACGCCCCTGCCAGCACCCAGCACATGCCTGGTCTGTGTAGGTTCTCTAGAAGTCTGTTGGTCTGAATTGATCCCTGCAAGCCCTTCGCTTTGCTACCCATTATTTAGAACGCCTCTGCAGGGCCACATTATCACTAGAGGTTACATTTAGAGCAAAGCAGCCAGAAATCAACTATCTTTGGGATTTCTGTGAAACAGACTTGTAGCTGGAAGTCATACATAGACTGATGAGTGTTTTACGGTAATGTGCTCTCAAGTTCAATTTCTTAACTCCTCTAGGTGATGCAAAATGATTGATTCTGAAAATAAACACTGAAGAAATAAATTGATTCCTTTGAAGTAAGCAGACCATTAATTCTTGACCTTAAAATCTCTAAAATGTTTTAAAAGGAGTTGACTTAGCAGTTACTGCATTTTATGGAATTCACTCTTCTTTCTTCTTTTGTTAATATATTATCTTACTGGGGCTTATCCACAAGCTTCATTCTAGAAAATTAGGATGGAGCTGGCAATGTGCCATAAAGTTCCCTAATGCCTTACTTTAAACACACATGTGGTCAATGGCTAAAGGCAGAGCGGGAGGAATTAAATCCATGGAAAAGCTCAAGGCCGCCTTCTAGGCCACCTTAGAAAATTATTTTGGCTACAGTTCTAATTTGATCTCATTAGTGAGGCTGATTCCGTCCTACAGCAATCCCCAGGGCACCTGATTCGACCCACCATGGCACTAGCTCCGCACTGGGGCCGTGCACATCCAGACTGACTCAGGGTCAGCCTTAGTCTGCAAAACTGCTCCCGGCTGCCACTGTAGAAGCTCTGGTGTATGGACCTAAACTTCGTTCATTCATTTGTTCATTCCTTTATTCATTTATTTAGTTGATGTTTAGTGGTTGTCTACTCTATGCTGGCAAACCTGCCCCTGACATTTGTCAGGCTCTAGGTGACAGACTAATTGGAGGCCCACATACCATATGTCTAAATTTCAAGTTATAAATCCAACTAACACACTGTTTAATGATATACCCTCACAACAACATGGAAGAACAGGTTCAAATGCAGTTCTAGGGCTCCTTGGAGTTCTGCATGTAGGGGTCCTCCCCACCTCCAGCCCTCCAGCCCTCAGCCGGACACCCCTTTTTTTCCCTACCCCCCCACCCCGTCTGCCCAGTGTTTTGAGGGGCCTCCGCTGCATGTGTTGCTCCTGGGCCTCCCTCAGGCCTCAAGTCTCGCAGCAGTGGTGTGATCTGCCTTTGAGAAGACGAGGCCCATGCAGGCCTTGGAAGAGGGTTTTAGACCATGTGACTAGGAAATACACAGTTTCTGGGTAACCCCAGTGTAGTCTAGAGGGGAGGTGGTGGGCCCTGGGTGGGCACATCTTTGGCCCTGTGGACTCCTCACTCCATGGGGAGGGCACAGCTGCAGGGGCCCAAGGCAAGCCCTCTGGGCAGTCGTTCCATGTACAAGGGTCTCAACTGCCCGGGCTGAGGATAACGCTGTGTGATAAATGTTGGGAGGCAATAGTGAACACAATTCTTGAGGCTCTTGCCTTAATGAGGGAGACAAAAATTTAAAAAGATGACTGGGGTAAGCCATGTGAAGGCATTGAGCCAGGGGATGAGATGCAGAGCGACTGGTGAATGCTACTTTAGCACGACCAGGGAAGGCCTCATACACTGAGACCTAGTGACATAGAAATGCCAAGCCGAGGGAACACAGGGAGTGCAAAGGCCTAGTGGGAGAAAAGGGCTGGTTTGTCTGAGGAGGGCTGGTGGCAGTGGGAAGTGAGCTATGTGTGTGGAGGTCAGCAGGGGCCAGGCCATGCAGGGCCTGGAGGAAGGAGAAATGGCCTGAGACGTAGAAAAACGACTTGGGGCTCAGGTACTCTGCTTACTAACTGGCTGAATCTGAGCAAAGCTCATCCCCTGGCCTCCGTCCCCTCACCTGTGAACTCTAGATGCCTCATAAGTCTCCCGTCTCCCTCAGAGCACTGCGGGAGGACCAGATGGGATGTTGCCGCTTTAGATCTTAGGCATGAAGTAACTAAGCAGCAAGGAGCAGTGACAAGCTCCCTTGAGCTGTCCCAGGGGCTGTTGCTGGGGAATGATGAATAGTCACAGGGAGTGTCTTGTTGGGCTGTAATGGGGGATTG
Source organism: Mesoplodon densirostris (assembly GCF_025265405.1). NCBI lineage: Eukaryota > Metazoa > Chordata > Mammalia > Artiodactyla > Ziphiidae > Mesoplodon > Mesoplodon densirostris. The sequence goes on along the minus strand of NC_082665.1, from coordinate 84,761,399 downwards.
TTTTTCCAGGCAGACTCAAGGCCACCCCTCCCCTCCACTCCCAGATAGGCTCTGAAGCCCATCTTGTGTTCCCTGTGCCTTGGGAGAGAGCAGAGGATGCCAGCAGGCCATGGAGCTGACACCGTCTGCACAGAGTGGCTCTTCTGCAGCCCCTTTTCCCTGTCAACAAGTAAAACCCAACCTTCCACAGAACAAAAGGCCAGGAGCTTGAGCAACGACTAAAACTCAGCCCCTGGGGCTCTGAACCAAGATGCCTGCTCAGCACAAGGGCAGCAGGGCCGCACCCCACCTCCGAATGCTGACTGGCCAGGACCAGCACTGGGACGGCTTGCCCAACCCCTCCCAGCTAAGGATGCAGCTTAGTCAGAGCAACAAGGGACCGACATTAGATGCACATGTTTCTTTTATGGGCCATTGTCTATACTTTGTCTTGTGAGTCATCTATTATCAGCACAGACTGTGAGTTCCACATTTCCAAAAGATCCTTTTGCCATCTCTACAAGGTCTCAAGTTAAAGAATCCCTTGAGGACGGTGTAACAATAATGATTTCAACCAGAATGATAGCTACTCTTTGCTGACTGCTTACTAAATGCCAGGACCACACGGAGCACTTTAGTCTCACAACCATCACAACGGGGAGGCATTCATTATCATCCCATTTTACAGATGAGGAACCAGAACCTTAAAGAGATTGAGTAACTTCCTCAAGGTCATACCTCTGGGATTTGAACCTAAGTTTGCTTGACTCAAAAGTGACACTCTTGGGGCTTCCCTGGTGGCGCAGTGGTTGAGAGTCCGCCTGCCGATGCTGGGGACACGGGTTCATGCCCCGGTCTGGGAAGATCCCACATGCTGCGGAGCGGCTGGGCCCGTGAGCCATGGCCGCTGAGCCTGCGCGTCCGGAGGCTGTGCTCCGCAACGGGAGAGGCCACAACAGTGAGAGGCCCGTGTACCGCAAAAAAAAAAAAAAAGTGACACTCTGAATCACAGTACTGTAAAATGGTCATCATCATCAACATCCTAATACATTTTTAGCAGAGTTTTGCACACATTAGGTTATTTACTCTTTACAATAACCCTATGAGGTAGGAATTACTAGTATCCCCATTTTGCAGAAGAGGAAACTGGAGTACAGAAATTTGAAACTTAAGTCTCGTTGCTCAGAGATAAGAGAGTTTTTGAAATAAACATCTATCACCTGAGGAGTCAGCTGGGTGAGATGAAACATCTTCTCCAAGGTCACATGACCTGTAAGTGGCAAAGTGGGGATTGAACCTGAGGTTCATCTGTCTCTAGACTTGAGCCGCCTAGATGAGGAGCCCCCAGTCCACATTCCAGTGCTGGAGAGGGAACACCTGGCCAGGGGTGGCAGAGTCATTTTCCTGGGCTCCCTCCTCCTGGATGAGCGGCGTGTGGCTCGAGCACTTTGGGGAACCCAAAGTTCCATTATGTTTGCCCAGGCCCTCCTTGTGGAGGGAACTTTAAGAAGTATCACTGAAGGACAGGTGAGGGGAGAAGAAAGGAAAGCCCAGGAGCTGAATGATAAACTGGATAGTTAGTTTTTTTTTTTTTTTACATCTTTATTGGAGTATAATTGCTTTACAATGGTGTGTTAGTTTCTGCTTTATAACAAAGTGAATCAAGTTATATATATACATATGTTCCCACACCTCTTCCCTCTTGTGTCTCCCTCCCTCCCACCCTCCCTATCCCACCCCTCCAGGCGGTCACAAAGCACTGAGCTGATCTCCCTATTCTATGCGGCTGCTTCCCAGTAGCTATCTATTTTACGTTTGGTAGTGTATATATGTCCGTGCCACTCTCTCGCTTTGTCACAGCTTACCCTTCCCCCTCCCCATGTCCTCAAGTCCATTCTCTAGTAGGTCTGCGTCTTTATTCCTGTCTTACCCCTAGGTTCTTCATGACATTTTTTTTTCTTAAATTCCATATATATGTGTTAGCATATGGTATTTGTCTTTCTCTTTCTGACTTACTTCACTCTGTATGACAGACTCTAGGTCTATCCACCTCACTACAAATAACTCAATTTCGTTTCTTTTTATGGCTGAGTAATATTCCATTGTATATATGTGCCACATCTTCTTTATCCATTAGATTTTGACTGTCAGAATTGATGCTACTTGAGAACCACCTGGTGAGGGCCTCCTGCTGGTTATAATACCGGGCTGAGAGTTGGACCAAAAGTAAAATGGCTAATTTTAACTCAATTCCAGTGTTTGGGCACAACCGTCTTCTAAAAAATATGTATTTTCCAAAGGGAGGGACAAACGTAACATTTTTTCCCCCAACAAATTTGAATAATTTAGATAGCGCAACTGAAGATTTTGGTGCATCAGTAATAGGAAAAATAATGCTGTTCCATTTTGCCTTACAGTGACGGTCATAATGAAAGGCGTGGGGGTGGGTAGAGACCACTTGTTCATGTCCTTAATGCCATAGGCTTAGATTAAGTGTTTACCCGATATGGCAACCCGAGTTAGGCGGTAAAAACCCATGTCCGCATGGCTTTATATTCCAGTGGAGGAGCAGACATCAACCAAGCAGTACACAAGTAACTTTCAAATTCTGAAGAATTATAAGAGCTGGAAGGGACACGTGAGTCTCTGAGGGGGACCTTACACAGAATGGAGGGCCAGGAATGGCACTCTGGTGAGATGAAGGAATAAAGGGAATTAGCAAGAGGTGGGAGGTAGGGGAAGGGTGCAAGCAGGCTGGGGCCATGTTTGCAGACTCCCTGAGAAAAGAAGTTGGGGTGTGGAGGGCACAGAGAAGGCCGGTGTGGCCAGAATGAAGGGAGCAGGGGGGCAAAGGCCTGGAGTTAAGTAAGAGCCATGGAAGGCAGGTTAAAAATTTTAAATTTAAGTCTAATAGTAAACCCGGAAGTGCAGAGATGTGTTATCAGCAGGATCAGTTCCAGGCAAAGGCAAAGCAGGAGAGATTTGGAGAGACTGGGATGTCTCTGTTGCTCTTTCCTCAAACTTCCCCTCCGCCCAGTGTCTGAAATTCCACTGTTAAGCACAATCCATTTACCCGCTCCCACAATTTCCTGTTGAAATTCAGAAAATACCCCGGTACTCGTGGGAATGGGGGAGGACTGCCAGTACTGAAGCAAGTGTAGCTGTGATTGAGGGATTTGAGAGCAGGCCCTGTGGTGCTTGGAGAAAGCGGGGTGGCACCGGATGTCTGAGTGAGCTGTCGCAGAGGGAACAGCAAGGGAGGGAGCAGGGCTCTGGGCCCATTGTATTCCCCAGGGCAGCCTTGACTGACAGCTGCACTCATTGCGGGTTACAGGGCTGATCCATTTATCCATAGGGCTGAACTGATAATGTTTGGGCAGCTAAAGGTTTTATGACTAAAGACTTCCAAGGTGAAGGCAACCAATTAGGAAATATGACCGAAAACCCCTGGAAGCATATTCTATCGCCCTCTTTGTGAGTTCGAATGTGTGTGGGTCACAAGTCTGTGCCAGAGCCCTGCTCTCAGCACTGCGTGAAACCCCCGCCCAGCCCCCATCTCACTCCAGCTCTGACCTGCCTCTCCCCGGGGGTCTTTTGGTGGAACTTCTCTCCCTTCCTGCCCCTCAAAGCCTCATGCTCTGCCCTGAAACCACTGCCAGTCCTGTCTAAAAGTCTTTATTTGGAACAAACCCTTTTTAACCCCAAATGCATAGATTCCTCTGTGCACTCCGTGGCACTAAAGTGTCATTCATCCATTCGCTCATTTATTCAAACAAATAGCACTCATTAAATGCCCCTGTATCTGCTAAAACAACACCCACCGCAGGGCCCACTGATTTCACTCCTGGGTATTTACTCAAGAGGACTGAGTGCCATGTGTTTACAAAGAACATACTATGTGAATGTGTATAGCAGCTTTCTTCATAACTGCCCCAAATTGGAAACCAACTCAAAGGGCCATCAAGGTGAACAGACACGCAAATTGTATATTCCCACAGTGGAGTACCACTCAGCAAGGAAAAGGAACAAACCACTGGTACACCCAACAACGAGGATGAAACTCAGAGACATCATGTTGAGCAAAACAAGTCAAATACTAAAGAGGACCTACAGTATGGTTCTATGTACTATAAGAAGTTCAAAAACAGGCAAAACACACCTGTGGTGTTCAAATTCAGAATGCTGGTTACCTTTGGGGGAGGAGGGTACTGCCTGGGAAGGGGCATGAGGAGGTCTTTTGGGGTGATGTAATTTTGTTTTTTTACATCTTTATTGTAATCGCTTTACAAAGTTGTGTTCATTTCTGCTCTACAACAAAGTGAATCAGCTATATGTATACATATATCCCCATATCCCCTCCATCTTACGTCTCCCTCCCATCCTCCCTATCCCACTCCTCTAGGTTGTCACAAAGCACTGAGCTGATCTCCCTGTGCTACACAGCGGCTTCCCACTTGCTATCTGTTTTACACATGGTAGTGTATATATGTTAATGCTACTCTCCTAATTCATCCCAGCCTCCCCTTCCTTTGGGGGAGTAGGTCACTGGCTGGGAAGGGGCATGGGAAGCCTTTTGGGGTGATGTAATTAAAAAAAAATCTTGACCTAGGTAGTGGTTACATCAGTGTGTACCTACATAAAAATCCATCCGGCTGTACACACGTTCTGTACACTTTACTGTAGATAAGTTATATCTCAGTTTTATAAAAATGTCTGCTAGCAGGGCTCTGTGCTGAGCTGGCCCAGCTATTCCAGGCTAACATGGCTGAGAAGAGTCAGTGGCCTGAATGGGGTTCTGGAGAGGCCCTTCCCAGAGGGTCCCTCAGGGAAGTGGGCAAGTCCTTGAGTGGCAGCGCTAACTCAGGGGCTCGGGATACTCGAGGGAAAGTTGTTGAGATAAAAAGAAGATGCTTCTGGTGGTCACTGCTGAGGGCCTATGGGGAAAACCGATCCAGTGTGGAATGGAGCGGGGGCCTGGGAGGACCCTGAGGCAGAAAAGAACCTATTTCATCTGTGGTCAATGACATGGGAGCCGGCAGGACCTTCGCAGCCAAGGACACGCCAGAAGGCAACTACCCCGGAGCTGAGATGAATGGCGTGTACCAGGAAGGGGACACGTGGAGGAGCAAACAGCAAAAAGCATGTTTTTCTTTTTTTTTTTTTTTTTTTTTTTTTTTGCTGTACGCGGGCCTCTCACTGCTGTGGCCTCTCCCGTTGCGGAGCACAGGCTCCGGACACACAGGCTCCGCGGCCATGGCTCGCAGGCCCAGCCGCTCCGCGGCATGTGGGATCTTTCGGGATCGGGGCACGAACCCGTGTCCCCTGCATCGGCAGGCGGACTCTCAACCACTGCGCCACCAGGGAAGCCCAAGCATGTTTTTCTTATTCTGAGTGTGTACAGACATGATTTCATGTAAGTCTCGTAACTGTATGACATAGGATATATTAACCCCACTTTCCAAACAGGAAGCTGAGAACTAGGAGACTTCACATGATAAGCCGAAGGGCACCCAGCTGGTAAGTGCAGCATTCAGCTCAGGGCTGTGAGACCCAAGACCTGCACCCCAATGCCAGTTAAGTGTGTAACCAGTTTAGTGATTGGTTATTCAACCTGTGCGGGTGCATACGTGAAATGGCTTTATTTTCCCAATGTCTGTTCCCATCTATGCTCTGCTACCAGATCAAGGGCTTCCTTAATACCGTCTCAGTCCAACTCTATAAATCTGCATCATTTCAGTCATTAAAATGATGTGACCCAGTTATCACTCAGTCCTGTTCATTTGAAAACTCCACCCTCACACTTGATTCAAATCTTTCCTCCTTTCCTGAGTCCAGGGCTGCCTTGTGGCTGTAGGAGCCTGCGGTGGCGGCAGTAGGTGATCCACTCCCTTCGCCACTCACCTCTTTCTCCCGTGCTTTGTAGAGGAGGGAAGCCGTTTCCTTAAGCAAGAGGTGCATGGAGGTTTGGTCCCCTTTCCGATGGCTGTCACCACGGATCCAGTTCTCCTGTCAGCAGCCCCTTGCTCCCAACGCACTGGATCAACCCATGGCTTTGGTGGCACCTGGGAGACACACCTCCCCCCATGCTCCTCAGCTGTGTAGACCGCCATGCTCCAAGCTCAGCAATCTGGTACCCCTGCAGCTCCAGTCTCCTCTTCCTTCCCTAGCCTCCCAAACTGGGGCCTGAGGGCTTGGATGAGATCTTTCTTGTCCCCACCATCCCATCTACCATGCCACCTCTCCCCAGTGCTCTTTGCTCAATCTGCAAGCACTTGGGCAGGCTGGGGGCCCAGCAACCAAGACAGTCAGTTTTTCCTCCTGGAATAATGCCCAAACTGTATGAGAAAGTGTTTGGGGGACCTCCTTTCTTTCTTTCTTTTTTTTTTTTTTTTTTTTTTGCGGTACGGGGCCTCTCACTGCTGTGGCCTCTCCCGTTGCGGAGCACAGGCTCCGGACGCGCAGGCTCAGCGGCCATGGCTTACGGGCCAAGCCGCTCCACGGCATGTGGGATCTTCCCGGGGGCACAAACCCGTGTCCCCTGCATCGGTAGGCGGACTCCCAATCACTGCGCCACCAGGGAAGCCCGGAACCTCCTTTCTTAACTTCAGTTTTTAACCAGAAGTCCCTAAGGAACGGGAACGAACCAGTAGCCGCTCTCTTTGTCATCTAGGCTGGGGAGGAAAAATGGCTTATCCTCATGAACGCTAGCCTCCCTCCTCCTCCTCACTCTCAGTCTTCTCTGCTCTCTCCAGGATGAAAGCCCCAAAGCCAGGGCAGCCACTGGGCGTGTCTCCTGCCTAGAAGGAGGCCTTCTTTAAACTAAGTCCTGGAGAATTTAGTAATTTTGTTATCAGCAATGCCTCTACCCACCTGAGAGGTTATCTCTGAACTCTTAGGTAACCTCCAGGGGCAGGAAAACAGTTCAGTCCAAACCAGCTCATAGTCACAAGTTTGCTACTGAAAGCCTTCTACGTGGGAGCCCACGTTCCTATCTAAGGTAAGGGAAGCGGTTTGTTTCCTCTTAATTCGCTGTTCATCATGCTGCATTGCTTAGGAAAGATCAGCGCTCCAGGAGATACATCCTGGCAGAAACGCCGCTCCTCCAGCCTCCCGAATCTCGGAGTCCAGCGATGGCTGGTGAAAGAACTCTGCACCTCCAGACAACACACATCCGCAAAAAGCACCAGAGATGCGTCGCTGTACCGTAGAAATATTGATTCTTTCTAGTGAGTGACCGATTATTTGAGGTGCTTTAGAGTGTCAATAATAGGAATTGTTGTCCAGTCTTGTTTTCCAAGTGTGCTGTGTGTACAGAGGGAAAAACTTCCATGGACTACTTGTTGCAATATGTTAAGCTCTGTCTCGGGGATAGAGCCATCACAGGATCCAGGGCAAATTTCTAGCTTCATGATTCCCCCAATGAAAAGGGGAAATAACCCTCAGGACATTATTTTGAATGTCTCTAGTGGGATAGGAACTGTCTGAATCTCTTGGTCCCCTTGTGTGTAGTGATCAGAAGGGGACCATCCATGAGGGTCCACAGACCTGGGGCTAGAGCACAGAACATCTCCCTCTGAATCTCATTGCCAAAACTAGAATGGTGCAGTTGAGCCAGAAAAGAAATTAGGTCAAAGCAACCATATGGGGGCTCTAGAGAAGAGGAGAGAACTATGCATTAAAGCTGGGATTGAGCCAGGCATCTGGGAGACAAAGACGAATGAGTTGGGGAGGAAATGGAGGAAAGATCCTAAACTGTGCTATCCAACATGGTGGCCACTAGCCACCTGTGGCTATTTAAATTTAAATTTGTTAAAAAAAAATTTCAGTTCCTCAGTTACATTAGCCACATTGTAAGTGCTGCATGTAGCACACAGTCTGGAACATTTACAACATCATAGAAAGTTGGGCGGTACTGACTCTAGAACAACTACCTATATCAGCTTGTGTCATGAACCAGCCTTAGCGTGATGGGAGTCAGGGGTAGGGGGTGGAAGGTGGGCACGGAGATGGCCAGCTGAAGATAAAGGATCAAGAGGGGATTCGATTTTCCAAAACAAGCCAGAGCCATTTGGAGTCGAGTCATACAGTGGATCCAGTGCACTCATGCTCGACACATTTTTGTTGAATTAATGAGTAAGTGAGCTGGGCAGCATTCGTTGGTGGGGGCAGAGGGTGGGGAAGAAGACAGAAGGCATCTACAAAATAGAAGAGCTAAATTTTCTTGTGTTAGCTGCTCATTAACTAAATGAGAGACATTCTAAAAATGGAATTTCAGAGATGCTCTGAGTACTGTCAGCAAGATTGGAATAAGTATAAAGCCTCTCAAGGTAACTGCTTTGAAAGGGACCACATTCAACTAGCACATTGTGTGACTGTGATTAAGAGCCCTAGCCACTCTCGGCTTCAGTTTCCTCAACTGTGAAACAAAGACTCAGGGCCAAAGACCGGCTCTTTCTGTGTGTCTACGATTTGGATATATAAACTCCATTATTATCTTTATTAAAAGAGCTTTCTTGTCAGACCTCAGAGTTGCCCTGAAAACTGAAAAAAATCAGGGAGAGCAAATAGACTTCATTTCGTGAGCCGGGTTTGACTAACTGGTAGTACTCACTTGGAAAACTCTGTGGGGAAGAGTTTCGAGGCTACCTCCAAGCTTGTTTGATTAGCAATGTCTGCCACGGGGATGGAGCTGTGGAGCACACACTGACACCTGCCATCCAGGGTTTATGGACTGACCAGCCCAACACCCATTCTAAGCACTTCCTCCCCTGCCCAGGTATATAAATACTGGAAAATTTAAACACTTGTTTTCCCAGCCTTCCTTGCAGTTAGGGGTGGCCTGTAATACAGTTCCTGTCTGGATATGTGTTTGCAGCTATGGCAGCCATTTTGTGACCAGGAGACAGTGTGAGAGAATTACAGAGAAGCTGCCTCTGACCTTGTGGAGCTGCTAAGCCACTGCCAGCAGCTGCCTATCTCCAGACACCTTGTCAGGTGAGAAAAATACCCTCATATTCATTTCCGGTCTCAAAGCTTGGATTTCTGTTACTTCCAGCTGAACACTTCTCTAATGCATCCTGGATATCACATCCGCCTTTCCAGGAGCAAATACAAATTGTCTTTGCTAAATTTTCAGTACTCTTCTTTCTCATTCAACTTCCTACCATTGAGGGGTGTTGCCCTGCCCTTCTGTGAGATTTTGAATTTATGACACTCTGGTTGCTGAAGCCCCAGAGACTTACTCCTTCATCCACAATACTCTGTGAGTATTGAAAGCCTGAGTGACGGAAAGAACACACTGATGAGAATGTCAGGAGATGCAAATTCCAGCATCAGTACTGCCAGTACTCACTGTGTGTACACAGGCAAGTCACTCGGTCATTCTGGACCTCAACTGCACATCTGAAAAAAAAGAACTGGATTAGGAAATCTCCAAGGTCTCTTTTAGCTGTAACTCCTATGGATGCTGATGGGAATGGATACAGACGTTTTTCTTTTCCCCCCTTTGTTTTAAGCTGATTCCTGGGTATCTGATGTGTTTTGACATCAATAAACTCCAATAAATACATGTTGTCAGAATCCATTCTCGTTGGTGAAGTATAGCTCTTTCTTCATGTGGAGGCAATAGTTTTTTGGCTAAGAATAACCCAAGAGTCTTGGGATGAGACAATCGTTGGATCAGACACAGGGCTCCATCTCAGAACCGCAATCCGGACACATCTGTTTGCTTCTGTTCTGCCCTTTGCCTGCCTCACATTGGATATGTAAGTTATCCTACAACTTGGATTTGGGAAGCTCACCTGTGTTTTGGATTTCTGCACACCAGACTTGTCCTGCTGCCTTCCACCAACTCCTTCTCCATTTCTTTTCATCTCTGATTAACCCCTTCCCTTAGTGCTCAACAAGTCTCCACCTGGAATCTGTAGGGTGCGCCCTGCTCTAACCACAGGCCCCAATGACAGAAGGAAACAACACTATTGCCCACATACAGAGGCTGAGCTCTGTGTCTGTAAATGCTCCCTCAGCTTTTCCCCTTATCCTCAGTATTAGGAGCTCCAGTCTCCCTGTTATCATGCACAAGCACCAGCATGCCAGTAATGTCAGTTTTCTCCCTACCCAGGTTCTCAGAGGTGGCTAGACACATGCGGTCTGATCCATTAAGTAGCTGCCTTGTAAACATGCAGCAAGCCGAAGAAAGGCCTTTTAATCGTGCTTCCTGTGGACTTTGAAATTCAAGTTCTATTAGACACACAAATGATCCCAGCAATATGATCATATTTCTATAGCAACCTCCTCAGGCTTATGGAAGGCAAGCACACAGGCCCCTCGGTTCCACCTCTGAGGTGTGGGGTTGGGTGCTTATCTCCTGACATTTAAACACATCAACTGTCCCCAAGCATGTTTCAGTTTGCTCATTTGCTACTAACCAAGAAAGAGAACTAAGCTTAGGAGATCATAGGCGAATGGCCATAATGCATAATCCAATATATCCTGGTAACAAAATTCATTTAGGTGATCATAAGTCTACTTGGCAGTCAAAGGATCACAGACTTTGAGTGGGAGATTTCCCATTTTTCCTGGGGAGTGTATAGGAGACCTTCCCTCAGAATTAGATTTACAGCACGCTCTTTTATGCGTGTGTACTTTTTTTTTTTTTTTTGCAGTACGCGGGCCTCTCACTGTTGTGGCCTCTCCCATTGCGGAGCACAGTCTCTGGACGCACAGGCCCAGTGGCCATGGCTCACGGGCCCAGCCGCTCCGCGACATGTGGGATCTTCCCAGACTGGGGCACGAACCCGTATCCCCTGTGTCGGCAGGCGGACTCTCAACCATTGTGCCACCAGGGAAGCCCTATGCATGTGTACTTTTAACTCTGATCTCTTGCATGTTGTGGCTCTGATAATTTATATTTTCATCATATTGCCGGTTTTTTTCAGGGCTAACATTTCCCTGTAGTAGCCCTGCTCACTATAACCCATTTCCCAGGATAAAAGCCGTATATGTACAGTTATATATAATATACAATTGTATGTGTATATTGTATATCTATATATGTAAATGTTCAATAACAGGTTAGTAAATATTTATCGCAGATGTTGGTTAACATTTCAGAATATAATGTAAACTCCCACATTAACTCAAACACAAAGTAATTAGCTTTCCTTTAGCTTGGATTAGCTAAATCAATCTTGAAGAATAGAAAATAAAAGTGGAAGGAGTTCATTCACACTTGAATGGGTCCACCTTAGCTGTCCTTTCACCCTTTCCCTGCAGCATTCTCAGAACATCTGTACAGAAGGGGCGGAAGTTATTTATTACCACTGTGCATGATTGGTAGAATAACTCCTGTGGAGTCTTCAAATGGATGCTAAGTCTTGCTAAATATATCTGATGGAAACAAAAATTTTAGAATGCAGTTACACAATCAGCCCTTGGGGTTCAATTCTAAAAAGGTAAATACATATTCAAAAACAAGAGGAATTTCTTTCTGGCCTGGAAACCTCCCATCTCCGGCTCTGAAACCATTTTAGAAGCAAGATGACTCTGCAAGTTGGAACCAAATAAAAGGGATGTGAAACCTTCTGCTGTGAGCAAGTATTTCCTTTTAAGTTACGAAGAAAGGCGATTTCAGCACTTACACAAAATTGTGATATTTTCCTTTTCCAGATTAGGTGATTTCTTTTGCTAACAAGTTAGATAATGTCCAAAAGCGAACTAAATTACTTTTAACTTCATTGAATCTCGAAATATACTGCAACAAAATCACTTCAATGCCTTGGGTATTGTCCGAGTTCCCAGATTCTGGTCTTGGATGTGCTATTTAATGCCTTTATTAATGTGTGTAAGAATAATAATGATGGTAATTTGAACCTAATAATATTCTGTCATACAGTAACTGGTTAGTGTTTAAAATAATAAACATGCCTTCACACCTTGCTGCCAAAGATAACGAGAATCCACCTCAATCCAGAGCAACACACCATAGGATAGCCTGAGTTGCTCTTCCTAACACATGATACATATTAAAAACCATACATCTTGAATCGCTGGAATGTGCAAAACCAATTATTACACTTGTAATCCTGGAAAATTTCAGGACAGTGACCTGATGTAATAATAACAATAGAAAAGCATTTGTTTTACAATGAACAGGTTTTCCAAACCAGAGTTTTAAGTAGTCACATTTCTCAGGCAGCAGTAATGCTATTGCCATGGATCTTCCAGAGAACATTTCACTTCACCCTTATTTATAGCTTAGCTCAGCCTCTTTCTATTATTTATATTTAAATATAGAAAGAAATCTTTTCCCATTCCTCTTTCTTTGGATTTTTCTCTTCAACACCCACACAAATCCATGAGGCATAAATGAGACTATGAAGATGAGTGGTCCCCGTTGCACAAGAACACTCTTAGGCTACACATGTGAATTTAGGTAATATAATGGTCAAAGTAAGTTCAGAAAACAAATGAAACAATGTCTATGTGAATTCCATTCAGAAAAAACAGAAATGATGAAGTTAGCACGTTGTCTTTATGTTCTAATATAACAAAACAGATTTTATATACAAACATGCCGTTTTCTGAACTCTCACGTACATACTATAAAATATGTATAACTGGGTGGAAGGGACTGTAAGAGCCCAGCTTCTAATGTCAGCTCTCTGCATCCTGGTTGGGGGATTTAACTATGACCGTGTGTGAAACAGACATAATAATGTCTCTCTTGCCTCCCCTACAGGGTTGCTAAGAGGGTTGAATGTGATAAAATAAGTAGAAGTGTGAAGCAAACTGTAATGTGCCATCACAATTTTAAGATATGTTTATTATGTTTCTTCAGCTAAATTAATTGTATAGGAGAATGACTAGGCTGTGGAATGAATTGACAGGCAGATTATGAATTTGCTGCTGCAAACATATTTAATGCTAAACTTAGTCCCCAAGGATCCTATAATGAATTTGGTCCTGTAATACAAAATGACATAATTGATCACCATAAGTCAAGTCCAATTCAACCTAAATGATCCGATGATCAGTAAGTAACAAACCTCCAGTACAAAGAGATCTATTGCTTTTGCAGCTGAACTTAGTTTACTTCCATCCAAGGGTGAGCCGTCCCTGCAAAACTCCATCTCAATGATTCTGCATCTTACAAAATCCTAAAAATGTTATTCTGTCAGTCTTCATAATAATAGCTCTGTATTAGAGGTGGAAAAATTGAAGCCTTCAAACAACAATCTTATTTAACTATGTATTAAAATTTGGTCAGAGTTCTTATTGTATTTCTTTGTTATTGTATTTGGACAAAAGTAGTTAAAGTATTTGAATTCCATTTTTTAAAAACTTATTAACTTAGATATGGTTTACCAAACGTAGGGGTAAAGCTGTAAAACATGAAAATTTTTTTCAGTGGATGATAATATACATGGTAAACACTCCAACAGTATTAAAGAATATATACTGAAGAGTTAGCATCCCTACCAGGGCAAACTTCCAGGTACCTAATTCCCTTCCCTAAAAGAAAACACTCTTACCAGTCTGGAGTATCTGTGCTTAGATACTTAAGCATATACAGCATTTGTGTATATATTCTTTTAAAGACAAAATACAAAGGGTAGCATAATAATATGCTGTTCCACATGTTTTTTTTTTTTACTTAATATATCTTGTAGGTAGCTCCACACCAATTCCTACAGATTTTGCTCCATATTTTTAATAACTACATAGTAATTTATTCCACTTTTGGGTGTATAATAATTTATTTAACCAGTTCCCTATTTATGAACAATATTTTGTTGCTACTCACAAGACTGAAATCCTTGTACATACATCCATCTGCATAATATTTTAAAAGGAAAGGATAAATTGGTACTCTCAGATTTCATGAAATACAAGTATATTATATGTAAAATAGAAAAAAAGGATTATCCATAAGTGTTGTAAGACTGGAAGAAACCTCTGAATTGCTTTTTTAGCCAAATGAGAAAAACTGGATTGAATGTCATGGTTTAAGTAAATTTGACCCTATGTGGATTAACATTTGGATGTGACGTCTGACCACCCCAAAGTAAATTATTCTGCAGCCAACTTCAAGTGAAACTCTAGTGTTTAGACAATAGCAAACTTCCATACAAAGTAAACAAACCAATGTCACTTTCAGCAAGCAGAGGGGAAATAAGTAAGATGGCAGTCAGCTTTGCTAAATGAGAAATTTGGAATTTTGCTATTTGGACTTGCTTTGGGGGCTCTTTTGTGGCAAGCCTTGGGACATTTAATTTTATAAAAATGATGCTATGCATGTCATTTTCTCTAAAGTAGCTCAACCCATGTTAGTAAATTTAGCAAGTTGCATGACTGTCACCACAATCCAGTTTTAGTCCATTTTCAACACCTCAGAGAGATCACTTGTGCCTGCTTACAGTTGATTCTCACTTCCACCCCAGCCTGCTGTTAATCTACCTCTGGTCTCTGGAGATTTGTCTATTCTAGACACTTAATATAAACGGAATCCTACACTATGTGGTCTTTTGTGACTAGCTTCTTTCACTTAACATGATGTTTTTGAGGTTCATTCATGTTGTAGCATTATCAGCATTTTCATCCTTTTTTTTGGCTGAATAGTATTCCATTTTGTAAATGTACATATGCATTTTGGTGGTCCATGGCTGTTGCTCAAAATCTTGCTCATAGATTCTGCCTATGGAGGAATCTGGTCTCCATTCATTAAGACAGCATTGTCTCAGCATCTCTGTTTTCAGGTTGTCCCAGTTGCTAGTGGAAAGAAATCATTAAGAGAACCTGGGTTCACGTTGGAGAAATAGATTCAGTGTAATTTTTATTATTGTTTTCAAACTGACTGTCTATGCATTGATGCCTTAGTTGGGAATGTTGGCAGGGGAAAAGCCTTCCTCTGTAAAGAGCCCACCAAGGACTTGAGAATAAAATATATTTTTCTAGTTTTTAAAAACTAAAGTTTTGTATCTATGATAAGGCATTAAAATTACTGAGACAATGCTGTCTTAAAATATGATACCCAGCTATTTTGCAAACTACTTGAATCATTTCTCTCTCGACCTTACTTCATCAATCTATTTAGTCCTTCTACCTTCTTTGGCTTAATAGAGTAATGAACTCGGCTCCATGTGAAAAAGGAAGGAAGGGTGGTGAATTAGAAAAAGAACAGTGGTGAGATTTGTGCTCATACGTAAAATGGGAATGAAAATGAGGTGTGGGCTGATCTCAAGTCCTCACTCCTTTCCATTTTGAGGTCTGAAGTTGGCATTGAGAAAAGGTGAATTTTACTTTTGGTTTTGTCACAGAATCACCTTGAGAAACTTGCATAATGATTTTGCATCTTAATTTTTGCCTTTGTGAAACAAAACTGGCCTCCAGAGGTCATGGTGGCAGCTTCTTGGCTCCCAGGAGAGGAGGACACAGCCCTCTAAATGAGACAGGGTGGGGAGGGGCTGCTTTCCCAGTGTCCCCATTCTCCTCACTGCATGTCGGGTCCATTTTGGTGGTGGCATGGTTGACATGGAGACAGAGTAGAGAGGGCACAATGCCAAGTGCCCATAGGACTGAGACCCTCCAGATCATTGTCACCACACCCAAATGTACTCTGAACCGCTCTCTAAGATCCAGGGGAAGCCAGGCTGACCAATGTACCACCTTACCTATGGCTTCATTCATGGTCTCAGTTTCCCTTGCACGTTTCTGCATTATCTGTTATCAGTCTTTCTTCTTTGATGGATGCATTGTTTATCTAGATCTTCAGGAAGAGATACATTTGCTTAGAAGTGAATAGTACTCATGATTCTAGCTAATTCCAGGATGATCTTCTTTGCTAGTGGATGTGAGACATCCTGCGTTCTGGTTCCCCTATATCACTTACTAGTGGCCTCCTCTTCTGAAAAACCTGCTTCCCAGAGTTTTGGGATGTGGTGTAAGATAGATGTGAAAGACTGAAATTTGTGGATCACTGTTAAAATGTTAGCTATTCTTGCAATTATTTATCTTATCTCCGTTGCCTTCATGGTTATGTAGGTTCGGAGGCCTGATGGGAAGGGAGCTCTCTAAAGATGAACTGCACTTAACGTCTCTCCTTTTTTCCAGAGCCAAACCAGTGTGATTTCATAATGATCCTAATTCCTTTCAGTGGCTTAATGGCCGCATTTCCTACCATGGATGGAGGCTCGGGGCATGGATGTTTTTTATGGATTTTTCCCTTTGGCCATATTTCCAAGCTGAATGCCCCTTACGCTTTTGTTAGAGTCCTCTCAAGGAAGATTTCTAATGTCCCTGCTCGCCAATGTCCTGTTGGCAGGAGAATGCGTTGAGAGCCAGCCAGTCATAAAACTCTGCTGCCAGGAAATGAAGCAGCAGTTAACAGACTAGAGGATTAGAGCTGTAGCTTTCCCTGCTCCATTTCTGACAGGCTTTGCCTCTCTGCCTACTTAAACAATACATTGTTTTCTTCTGATATCAAAAGTGAATAAGTGCTTGTAAATAATTCAAACGCTCCAGAAATGTATAATTTAGAAAGTCAAAAGCTGTCTGTTATTCCTTCCTTGCAAAGACTGTTCAGGGATTTGTTGCTTATTTCTCTAGATTTTGTTCTATGCATATACTAAAATTTGCATTCATTTCAAAAGTAGAATCAAATTAGACACAGAGTTCTGCATGCTTTTTCATGTTTTTTCACTTAACGTTACATATGAGAATTTTTCTTCATCTTTAAATCCATCTCGTCCTTGTTAAGAGCTATGCAGTGTTGAATGGCTGTACCACACTTTAATTAAACTACTACTAAAGGCTTGTTTCTAATATTTGAATATTATAAAAAGCACTACAATAAATATTTTTGTTCATATGTCTTTGCAGCCTTGTGTAAGTGTTTTGGTTGTATACATTCTTAGACATTTCTGCCTCCTCTTGAATAATGGTACATTTTTAACTGCAAAATGAGATAAGTAAGTTTCATTTTATTATAGAGTAATAACTGGTGAGTGAAGGAAATTTGGTCAAACTAAAGCACGTCAATAAAATGTGTGGATCATTTATCAAGCCTCTTGCCAGCTCTTATCTTTGTTGAGGACGTAACAATTCCTAACTCTACTGTCTTACTTCCTGGATTCCTTGTTAATAAGGGAAATGGGTCTGAGATAACAGATGGATCTGGTCCCAGGCCTGGCGTGATTCTATCCACCATGAGAGAGTCAACGTGGCTCAGTGAATGGAAAGCAGGACTCTGTGGCCAGTCTGCCTCATCTCACATCCTAGCTCTGCTGCTTGCCAACCTTAGTGTTCTCATTTGCGAAACCAGAGGCAATGAAAACATCTACTTCCTAAGATGAGGTGGGGATTCAGTGAATTAATACCTATGAAGCCCTTAGACCTGTACTGGGCACATGATAAGTGTTCCATTCATGGTAACTATCAATGTAATTAGTACCAAAAATAGCTAACCATTTACTGAGCATATATTCTGTTCCATGCATGAAGTAAGCACCTCACTTATATATTGTCAACTTTAATCCTCCCCAAACTCCAAAAGCTAGGTATTACCACCCTCACTTTGCATATGAGGAAACTGAGACTCTGAAAAGTTTAAATAATCTACTAGTTTCTCTCCACCAGTTGATGGAGGAGTTTCCCATCTCTGGTGGATGAGAGCATCCACTGTATGTAATGTGGTCAAGAAATCCAGGGGTTGTAAATGAGAACAAGAAGAGGATTCCACACTCAATTCTCCAGGGCCAACCAATGACATATTTAGAGATAGGAACAGAAACTCTGGTCATCTTCCAGTAGCTGTTGGTTAAGAGTGCTATCAATAAACTTTAGCCCCAAATATTTAGGAGAAGACCTTATTTGTGTATGATGTTGGCTGTAGTGAATATAAGAGTTTTGTGAAATGATAGTGCAAATTCACCTCTCCCTGTTTTTATTCACATTGTTTCCTCAGGCTGGAGTGATATCCTTTCTCTCTTTACGAATCCTTCACCTCGCTTCTTCATCTTTGAAGGTCCAGTAGACACCACCTGCTCTGGGAAGCCTCATCATTGAGAATGTGCTGCTTCTTCCTCAAAATTCTTGTATTCATCAAAGGACAGTTCATATGGTGCTGTTTGTATTCTGGTGAGTGCTTCACTCATCTTTGGATTTGATCACCTTGAGGAAAGAGTCCATCGCTCACCATTTTTATTAAGCCTATGCTAAATGCCAGTCCATTTGTGCACTGGATCCTACCTCCTCCTGCATGTGCAAAGGCTTTGCAATTGTCTTTTTTCTCTCCCACACCTTTGATTTCTCCCCTCTCTACAGGAGCCACACCATCATGCAAGCATACTATAGTCTCTCTCCTGTAAACAAAAAAACAAACAAAAAAGCTTCCTTACCATCAAGTTTGCCTCAGGCTACAACCCCATTTCTCTGCTCTGCTTTGTTGAAATGCCCTCCAGAAGAGACATCTGTACTGATGTTCCACTTCCTCACCTCCCAGCCCCTCTTCTTCTTTTTTTTTTTTTTTGCAGTACGTGGGCCTCTCACCGTTGTCGCCTCTCCTGTTGTAGAGCGCAGGCTCAGCGGCCATGGCTCACGGGCCCAGCTGCTCCGCGGCATGTGGGATCTTCCCGGACCAGGGCACGAACCCGTGTCCCCTGCATCAGCAGGCGGACTCTCAACCACTGTGCCACCAGGGAAGCCCTCCAGTCCCTCTTTAATCCACTCCAGTCAAATTAGTCTTTCATCCTCATCACCCGCTGCAACCACTCTGGTCCAGGTCACCAATGACCCCGTCTTTGTCAGTTCTTTGCCCTCATCTTCCTTGACCTCAGCCATACTGGGCACAGTTGACCACTTTTTCCTTCTTGAAAGACTTCTCTGGATTTTTACAAGTCCATCTATTTTCTTATCAGAAACTTTTTACTTTTTTTAAAAAAGTTATACGTGTCAAATCTTTTCATCACAATTCCTTGCCCTCCCACAGTTCATGTCTCATCATCTTTACATTCTCTTTGGTCCTAGAGCACAATGTCTAGTATGAGGAAGATCTTATGAATCTATATGGAGTTACTTCATATTCACATGAAAAAATATGCATGCAGGTGTGTTTCTTTTTGCGGTACGTGGGCCTCTCACTGTTGTGGCCTCTTCCGTTGTGGAGCACAGGCTCCGGACACGCAGGCTCAGCGGCCATGGCTCACGGGCCCAGCCGCTCCGCGGCATGTGGGATCTTCCCAGACTGGGGCACGAACTCGTGTCCCCTGCATCGGCAGGCAGACTCTCAACCACTGCGCCACCAGGGAAGCCCAACAGGTGTGTTTTTTAAAAAACACAGATGAATTAGCCAGAAATTATTTAAAATTGTTCCATCTAGGGTGTAGGAGTAAATAGAGTGGAGGGAAAAATTATGGGAATAAGATTTGTCTGAGTATACCTTTTTCAATAGTTAAAACTTCTTAAATGTTTTACATATTCAAAAAATAAACTTAAGGCTGTAATAAACAAACACTAAGATTAAATAAAAACAGAAACAAATGAATCTAATTGCTTATCAAATTGACAACTTGGGAAAGAAAAAATAAATTCAAGTAACTTTTGAGGACAGCACTATGACTGCATGTTCTTAGTCGGGTATATTCTAAGAACAAGAAGAATAGCACAGAAATTTTGGACTTTACAGTAGCTTTGTAGTTAGTAGTGGTATCGGTGGTATAATTCTGAAACAATTTTGTGTGTATT
The DNA here is from genome assembly GCF_025265405.1 of Mesoplodon densirostris. Lineage (NCBI taxonomy): Eukaryota > Metazoa > Chordata > Mammalia > Artiodactyla > Ziphiidae > Mesoplodon > Mesoplodon densirostris. The sequence goes on along the minus strand of NC_082665.1, from coordinate 84,741,680 downwards.
ATGGGATAGATCAAATTAATAGCCATATTAGTGTTTTGTGAGCCAGAGTTTTCATTATGGGTAAAGACGGAGATACAAACAAACAAACACTAAACATATTAGTGTTTTGTGAGGGAAGACTGGGGAATGCGGTGCTCTTGGACTTAAACTAGAAGTATCAAATAAGCCTCTGTGTGTGTGTGTGTGTGTGTGTGTGTTTCCTAGTATGTACACTGAAAAGGCTTAGAAACAAGGACATACACCTGTAGAAATGAGCACACCTAGAGCCCAGATCCTGGTTTCTGAATACCATTCCCCTCTAAAAAGAAACAGCGTTCCTTGGGAAAATGGCTGACTCCATGTCAGGGGCAGAGAAAATACAAAGTAAGCCTGAAAAATTCTGTTGTGTCAGAAAGTAAGAAAGGCTAATATCATGTCCAAAAAAAAAAAAAAAAAAAAAAAGCCCGTCTTGAAGGGGTCCATAAGCCAAATCTGACAGTAGGAGCATCAAAGGGAACAATGGCAGTAGTGGGTGATAACATATTGCATACGAAAATGTATGAGAGTATAATGGTAATACACAAATAAGAAAAAGGGGAAAAAGAAGGGGAAGCTTTTCTCTAGAGTAGAATGCCAGCTAATAAATGAAAAACAATCAAATTATAAACTCAGCTTGCAACCTCTGATTTAATAATTGTGTGAAAGAGTGTTGGGAAACAGAATATCCACATGGTCTCACAGTATCACCACATTTACTTATTAATTCCAAAGGGGAAAAGTATCTTTACAAAGAAGAGATCTGGCAACAACCTTAACCAAATGAGCAAACTTAGTTCCACAAATAGTGAACAGCCCAGCAGAAACCCAGTGTTATGCTCTTCCTGATATGATTGCCTAAGAAGTACATAATGTCACCTATGGAGTATTCCTGTCAAGGTCGTTTAATCTGAATGTAATCATGAGGAAACAGAGTAATCCAGAACATGAGACCTTCTACAAGACAACCAGACTCTTAAAGAAAATCAACGTCTTGAAAAGCAAAATAGGGCAGGTAGACTGTTCTAAAATAAAATAGACTAAAGAGACATGGCAGTTAAAAAACTGCTGTAAAAATTTTTTTGGAGACAACTGGGGAAATTTGAATATGGACAGTATATTAGATATACCACTGAATTAAAATTAATTTTCTAGGAGGAAGGGGAAGTGAGGAGTTGTTTAATGAGTATAGAGTTTCAGTTTGCAAGATGGAAAAGTTCTGGAGGTCTGTTCCACACCAATGTGCGTGTACTTAACACGACTGAACTGTAACACTTCGACAGTGTTATAATGGCAAACTTTATGTTACATGTTTTTTTAGCAAAGTTGGAAAAATTTTTAATCCTTAAAAATTAATTTTCTGAGGTGTGATAATGTTATTTTGGTTATATAGAGAAACATCCTCTATAAGATGCATGTTGAAGTATTTAGAGATGAAACGTCAGGCTAACTGCAGCTTACTTTCAAGTGGTTTACAAGAAAAGAAAAGTCGGGGTGTGTGTCTGTGTGTTGAAAGAAAGATGAGTAAGCAGCAAAATGTTAACAAATGTTGAATCTAGATGATGGGTGTACAGATGTTCATTATTCTCTTCTGTCCACTTTTCTATAACTTTGAAAACGGTCCAACTAAAATTTTGAAAACCAAAAACAAGCACAATTACCCAAAACTGTATCGTGTTTTAATTGTCATTTCTTTCATGAGTTTCCTCGTGATGATTTACTTATTCTCATTTTAATTATGTGGCCGGTCTGATACAATCCTTCACTCTTCAGTGGGGTCTTAATTGTTTCTTACCTACTTACCTAAGCTCTTTGTAGATACAGATATTAAAACTCTGAGCCATAGTAGTGCAAATATCTTTTGCTCAGACTGTTTTCGTAATATCTGGGTCTTCTCTCTGCACTCCTCCCTGAGTAATTTTACTTAATCCCACAGCTTTTTGGATCATCTGTATGCTAACAATTTCCAGGTTTTTGTTTGTTTGTTTGTTTGTTTTGCAGTATGCGGGCCTATCACTGTTGTGGCCTCTCCCGTTGTGGAGCACAGGCTCCGGACGCGCAGGCTCAGCGGCCATGGCTCACGGGCCCAGCCGCTCCATGGCATGTGGGATCTTCCCGGACCGGGGCACAAACCCGTGTCCCCTGCATCGGCAGGCGGACTCCCAACCACTGCGCCACCAGGGAAGCCCCCAGTTTTATAACTGTAACCATGACCTCTCTTCTGTCTTCCAGCAACATCCCAGGGGCAGTGACCACCTAGTGCCCAGACATTGATTTCTAGATACGACTTCTGACTAAAAGGAGCTAGGGTTCCTTGGAAAAATGGCTTATTCCATGGCAGAAGCAGGAAAGGCCTAGAAAATCCTGTTATACCAGAAAGCAAGGAAGGGTTCAAAGAACAATGGAAACCTGTCAAAAGGACACAGGAGCCAGCTTGAAGGGGCTTCCAATGGCCAAATCTAGGCCAATTAGAGAATCAAAGTAAATAATGATAGTAATGGAATAAAATAAGAATCCACAAGTTCACATGATATAAATTAGGAATTGGCTTTTCCTCTAAAGGGTTAAGTACTAAATATTTTAGGCTTAAGGAGCTATGCAGTTTCTGTCACAACTGTTCAACTCTGCCATTGTAGCACAAAAGTAGCCATGGACAATACATTAATGAATGAGTGGCTCTGTTCCAATAAAATTTTATTTATAAAAACAGACAGCAGGCTGGACTGGCCCATGAATCATAGTTTACCTATCTTTGCATCTAAATAAATAAATGAATAAACAAATGGGCAGAAGACAAAGCTCTTCATCATAATAGAATGCCAACTAATAATCACAGAAGGAATCTCGGAGATAAAATAATTACAGTGTGGCAACCATCATAGTAATTGTTAATTCAGACAAGGAACATAAATGGATGCTAAAAATTGTGCGCCAAAGAATGACAAAGAATGGATTGTTTATACAGTTGTAAAATAGCTCCAAATCAAATACTTATTTTTTTTATTACTTTTTAAAATTTGTTTATTTATTTATTTTTGGCTGCGTTGGGTCTTCAAAGCTGTGCATGGGCTTTCTCTAGGTGCGGAGCATGGGTTCTAGGCATGTGGGCTTCAGTAGTTGTGGCACGCAGGCTCAGTAGTTGTGGGTCGTGGGCTCCAGAGCACAGGCTCAGTAGTTGTGGTGCACGGGCTTCGTTGCTCCGCAGCATGTGGGATCTTCCCCAACCAGGGCTCGAACCCGTGTCCCCTGCATTGGCAGGCGGATTCTTAACCATTGCACCACCAGGGAAGTCCCAAATACTTATTAATTACAAAGGAGACAAAAGTATCTTTACAGTGAAGAAATCTGCAGACACTCTCTTAATCAAATGATCAATGTTAATACCACAAGTAACAGGGTGGATAAACATCATTTGTCACCTGACACGATGCAATGAGAAAAACACAACATCACTCCTGTGATATTCCTGCCTGATATTCCATAATTTGGGTCTAAACATGAGGATACATTAGACAAACCCAATAGAGGGACACTTAAAGTGAGGGGGTATGGGGGTTGATCAAGGAAAAAGATACGATCACAGAGTGGCAGCAGCACACACAAGCTTTACTGGATGACACTTGGACAGATTGTCATGTGGGGAAAGTCCCTCCCAGAATGAGACTGTCCAGTAGGTCACTACCCAGAAGGGGAGGAGGACAAGGGAACTCCCTGGGGAAAGGGGGATTGAAAAGGGCCTTTCGTGGCACATATATACAATGGAATATTACTCAGTCATAAAAAGAAACGAAATTGAGTTATTTGTAGTGAGGTGGATGGACCTAGAGTCTGTCATACAGAGTGAAGTAAGTCAGAAAGAGAAAGACAAATACCATATGCTAACACATATATATGGAATTTAAGAAAAAAAATGTCATGAAGAACCTAGGGGTAAGACAGGAATAAAGACACAGACCTACTAGAGTATGGACTTGCAGATATGGGGAGGGGGAAGGGTAAGCTGTGACAAAGCGAGAGAGTAGCATGGATATATATACGCTACCAAACGTAAAATAGATAGCTAGTGGGAAGCAGCCGCATAGCACAGGGAGATCAGCTCTGTGCTTTGGGACCACCTAGAGGGGTGGGATAGGGAGGGTGGGGGGGAGACGCAAGAGGGAAGAGATATGGGAACATATGTATATGTATAACTGATTCACTTTGTTATAAAGCAGAAACTAACACACCATTGTAAAGCAATTATACTCCAATAAAGATGTTAAAAAAAAAAAGAAAAGGGCCTTTCATGTCAAGGACAGCAGTGGGTCGTTGGGGTCTTTTATATCTACAGAGTTTATTTTATTTGTGGCTAGTAGATTTGGGGTGCAGGTTCACAGGGTATGCAAAGCAGGCAGGGTCTAAACAGCTAAAATCCTGCTTATTGGGCTATGTTGAAAACAATTGGATGTGTAAAAATTTGAGTTTGACATCAGTGGGCTTTTGAGATTCCTGTCTGCTACTAAGAAATAAACAACTATCTTTGGCTCACTTATATAACAGACATTCTACAAAACGACTGCCCTGTAACTGCCAAAATGTCAATGGTGTGAAACTCAAGGAAAGACTGAAGAATAATTCTAGATTATAGGTGCCTGGAGAGACACAACTGTGATCCTGGATTGTACCCTTGTGCTATAAAGGGCATCACTGGGAGGGACAACTGGCCAATTTGAATGTAATCTCTAGGTGAATGAACATTTTGGATTGCTTTGTTTTATTCAAATTAAAATTACAGAAGCCATTTTTTCAAAACCACAAACAAGGGTGCCTCTGTCACTTGGGATCCAGTGTTTAATGCTGACACAGTGTAGCCTGTAACGTTAAGCTCAGACTCTGATGCTTAACACTTTATTATGATAAGGGGATAGAATATATTTTATTTTGAAGTTTGTCATCTTGATTTGTAACTTTGAATTATTTAGGCATATGGAATGTGGGCCTTCATTTGTTTTCCTGATCCAGGTCCCCCAAATGTTTAGGGCTGGCTTGGGCTGGGGAATACATGTAATTGGGAAAACATTTTTTCCCCTAGGTCCTTGAAATATGGGACACATGCTGGGAAGTTTCAGGAGTTGTACCTCGTCGATCTTGGAGATGGACACTGGTTTGTTATGCAGAAGATTTCAAGTAGCAAAAACATTTTGGTCAGAAAAAAAAATTAACTTCCTTACAGATAGCCCGGATACAGTAGATTCTTGTGTAACAAAGTATTTTCTAATACATAGAATGTTTTCTTGCTCCTGTTCAAGTTCCAATTTTTGGTCACAAAGGTACTCATGAATTAATATGGGTTGCAACCGTCACTCACAGTAGCTGAGGAACATTTTGCAATTTAAGACAATTCATATTGAATTCCCTGGCTGTCCAGTGGTTAGGACTCTATGTTTCCACTGCAGGGAGCACGGGTTTGATTCCTGTTCGGGGAACTAAGATCCTGCATGCGGCATGGTGTGACAAAAAACAAAACAAAACAGAACAACTCATATTACTCTTAAATTTGTAAACATATATATTTGTGTGTGTACATGTGTGTGTTTGTATATTATATAAAATTATATATGTGTATATATTTTGTATGTTATATATATAAAACTTTATATCTAAAATACATGAACCGGACTACCCTGGTGGTGCAGTGGCTAAGAATCCACTTGCCAATGCAGGGGACACGGGTTTGAGCCCTGTTCCAGGAAGATCCCACATGCCGCAGAGCAACTAAGTCTGTGCGTCACAAGTACTGAGCCCACGCACTGCAACTACTGAGCCCGTGTGTTGCAACTACTGAAGCCCGCGTGCCTAGAGCCCATGCTCCACAATAAGAGAATCCACCACAATGAGAAGCCTGTGCACCTCAACGAAGCGTAGCCCCTGCTCGTCACAACTAGAGAAAGCGCGCGCGCAGCAATGAAAACCAAAAGCAGCCAAAAAAAAGAAAAAAAAGAACTATGATACTGATTCTCTACATTGGCAGGTAGATGCATTTGAGTGCTAGTGTTGCAAATTATGATTTTTAGTAAAAATACTAAATAATATTTTATTGGATCATCAAGAAATTAAATAAAATTTCATTTCATATAAATATTATTTTAAAATGATATTTGTTAACTTTAATTTGTATGTAGCCCTCTAATTTAATAGATAATGAGGATAACTTTTTTGCAATAATATGAAAAATAATTTTGATTTTATGTGTTTTATATTTAATTTATATTTTTATAAAATATATTCAAATTTTGACTACTTTGAATATAGTTACATTTTGCTTTTTAATTTGTTAAATCTTTACTGTTGATGGATCACGAATTATGTGGTCTTAAGTATAAAACATAATTAGTGATTAAAAAATTTTTTTCTAGGTTTATTGAGGCATTATTTACACATAATTAATGATTTTGTTGAAATAAAGACAATAGTAAATTTTATGAAAAAATCATATAATACTTTATGAACTACTTGTTTATTTTATTCCTTCAAATATTGCTGACAAATCCACAGAACATCCAGGCTTATGCAATAATAATTAAATGCAGCTATCTTTGATATTTTGCCAAATTTCAGCATATTAAAACCATAGTTTTCTACATATTTTTAAAATTTTGTCATTGTGGCATTTTATTTGTCAAGGTAATAGAATATATTTTATTTAATAATTTGTCATCTTGCCTTATAAATTCTAATTATTTAGACAGTGATATATGGACCTCCATTTGTAATATTGATACATGCTCCAAATTTTAGGGGCTGTCCTGGGTTGGGGAGCACTTTGTATTCCATTGACTTCAGAAAAATAAAGAATAAAGAGCATCAATGATTTACTTAAGATTAGATCTGTGTATGTTCTGTTTCTCATTATGATAAATAAGAATTTTTGTCTTCAATATTTTCTTAAAGAAGGTTAAAAAGATCTTTAAGGTATTCAACAATTAATGACAAAAGATTTTTGTGAATCTCCCAACAATACAACCATTAGCCATGACCCTACAATGTCCACAAAGCTTATAAAATATGTTTGTTATAGAAGATGGTATGTGTTAGAATCTATTTGCTATAGAACATTGAGTTGCTCACTTGAGCTGTCCACAAACTCACTACTGTGGTATTGAGGAGGCATTGGTCTAGGGAAGGATGTGGTTAAGGTATGGTAAGTTCATTTTGTACTTTTTCAGTTTTAGGACATGTGAAAGCCCAGTACGTAATTGCCTATGCTGAGCTTATGAGGGAAGTCTGAACTGGAGATTTAGATTTATGACTCATCTGCACTCAAGAGATAAAGAGGAGGGGTTTGTGCAGGGAGAAAAGAGTGAGAGGCCCAAGGCTGAGCCCTAAGGGCAACCTTATCAAGAGGTGAGGAACAGGTAGGAGAAGAGGGGTCAGGAAATGAGGCCAAGAAAGCACAGTTAGGGAAGGAGCCAGAAACCCAGGGAAACGGGGTGTTGCAGAAACCAACAAAGAGGAGTTTCAGGAAGGAGAGGATGATCAATCATTTTATGTGCCAGGGAGAATCAGGGCTGAAAATAAGCCACTGCCTTTGGTAAGTGGGAGGGAATGGAGGGGATGGGAAACGGTGGTTTCCAAAGGCTAGTGGTAGCAGCAGCAAAGTCGCAGTAGGTCAAAGGGTAAAAGGTGTTAATAAATGGTAAGTCGTGTTTCAAGAGGGGTGATGGTGAAATGGAGGAACATGATGAGGCAGAAGCCTGAGTGGGGGAGCACAACACGGGGCTGGGGGGGATGTGACTCCTTTTCCTCACTCCTCCTCTCTCCTCCTCCCCCTCCCCCTCCCCTCACCCCCCTCTCTTTCCTTCCTTCCTTTCTAGGATGAAGAATCTTTAAGCAAGTCTGTAGGCTACAGAGTAGAGATTCAATGGAGAAGAAAGGACTAAAGATACAAGAAGGAACACAAGTGATGCCCTGAAATTCTGAAAGAGGCAGAAGGAATGAGATCAGGGAAAGCTAGTAGAGTTATTTACCTGACAAAAGAATCGAGAAATGGCTTCTTTTGAGGCAGGAAGCAGAAGCAGAAGCAGAAAGGATAATTAAAGATAGGTTTGGAGGGGAATTCCCTGGTGGTCCAGTGGTTAGGACTCTGAGCTCTTACTGCTGAGGGCCTGGGTTCAATCCCTTATCGGGGAACTAAGATCCACAAGCCTTGTGGGGCAGCCAAAAAATAAAAATAAATAAAGATATGTTTGGAGATGTAGAGGATGAAAGCAGAAGTCCATTCCCGAGGGATGGTTTCCACTTCGTGAGAAATGTTAGAACTTGAAAATGCCAGATGCCTATGTCCCAGCCTCTGTTGTCAGACATGCCCAGTGATACTTCTCTCACACCCGTGCCCTGCCCCTGCTCCAGGCTTGTGCCTCAGGGGACCGTGCATTTTGCAGAGCCTTACTCCAGTGTTCTAAGTCCCTCTCTGTTGCCTGTGACTGGTCAGGGCTGGCAGTACTCTTCTTGGTAGGATGTCCTGAGCCTGGATTTGGACCTACATGGGTCCCATTCCTGTTTCTTTTCTTCATGACTGTGCTTGATGAGATCCATGAGATGCCGTGAGGGAGCAGGACCATGGTTCTAAAGCAGTGTCCAGGAAGAGCGTCCATGGGGTCAGTGTCAGGGGTTGTAGTACTGTTCTCAGCAGCTAAGGCAGTGGAGTCTCTGTACTTAGTGAGGCTCTGGGTGTTGCAGGGCCTGCTTAATGGGCATGTGACCTACACAGTCACAAGAGCCCTGCACTTTGAAGGGCCCCACCCTTGGCTTAATGCTCTGCTGGTGCTATCCAAAAATTCTTAATAATTTTGAGCAAGGGACCCACAAATTATGTAAATGGTCCTGGAGCATTGATCTGACTGTGGCTTGGACTGGGTTTTGTTTGTTTTTTTTGCTTTATTATTCACTTGGCTGCGTCAGGTCTTAGTCACAGCATGTGGGATCTTCATTGCAACATGCAGGATCTTTTCTTGAGGAGTGTAGGCCTCTCTCTAGTTGTGGCTCGTGGGCTCCAGGGCACGGGGGCTCAGTAGTTGCAGCGTGCAGGCTTAGTTGCCCCACGGCATTGGGATCTTAGTTCCCTGACCAGGGATCAAACCCACGTCTCCCTGGGTTGGAAGGCAGATTCTTAACTACTGGGCCACCAGGAAAGTCCCTGGCTTTGACTGTTGATTTTGACTGAGAAATCTAAACCTCACCCTTCAGTCAAATCTAGAGGTTTGGTGAGTTACCTAATAGTAGTAAACATTGAACAACCAGCTCTTTGAGTGAAAACAAAAAGGAAGGAGACCACCTGACTTGTAATGTTTACCAATTCCCATGGTGTAAATAGGCTACATGCCCCTGAACTCACCTTGGCTGAGTTCAAGCTTCCAACTTGATATCACTGAACATGGGGTTGGGAGGAGATATACAGTCACATGCTGCTATTGATATATGGTATTTCTACCATACAGATACAATACATGTGATAACTTCAGAAGTATAGATGATCATAAAATATAGTAAAATAATTTGGAAGTGTTAATTTTTGAGTATTTATTATCATTGTTCTTGATATAATTTATTTAATTGTAAGTTTATATAATTTAATTTTTAAATAATGTTTAACAACTACCTCATAAAATTCCTGGCAAATGAACAACTGGCTCTTGTGAGCCAGTACAAGCCAATTCCAGCACACCACTCCCCACTCTCCCTTTAACAAATTACTTTTCTGTTTAAGTCAGCAAGAGTTGGTTCCTGCTGCTGGCAACTAAGAACCCTGAGGGAGAGGAGCAAGAATCATTAAGGTGTATGCAGGGGAGAACCAGGGAATCATCCACGTGAGACAGGAAAGAAGTGGCAAAGCAAGAGGCTGGCATCTTGAACTATGAAGTCCTATAATTCTTGGCCTGCTTAGCATCCCATGGAGATGGGCTTGGCCAAAGAAGAGTGAGTCAGATTTATCACTGAGTGAGGGCAGTCTCAGTGCCATGTACTATGCAGTTATGTGTTAAATTCCTGGGTTTACAGTATAATTGCTTCAGAACCTTGGAGATGGGAGAGGCCAGTTCTGGGTAAGACAGTCAAGAAAAGCTTAAGAAAAGAGATTGGCTTTGAACTGGCTTTGAAAGAGTGGCAGGGTTTGATAAAATCTTGGCTTTCCATTTACAAATAAGGAGACATCTTGGAACCCAGCTGCCCTGAAAAAGCATACTCTTGTTAACCAAAGAGCATTTTTGGGGATAATAGAAACCTCAGGAATATGAAAATGTGGGTGAGGAAATTTGGGAAAATCCAAATTTATTGTTTTCCAAGAAGTCCCTGTTATATCAGCCAAATAATCTCAGCTAAGAGTTTTTGATATGAATGATAAATTCTCCTTGTGCAGCAATGCTGTGAGGCTGTGTCTGTTGTTATTTAAGTGAGATAAGGTATCTGGAATTGCCTCAAGAGGGCTGTGAACAGATAAGAAACCATGGTCACAGTCACCAATATTTAAATTGTATGACCATGGGCTGAATTGTTTCCCTACCCCCCAGATTCACATGTTGAAGCTTTAGCTCCCAATGTGACTATATTTGGAGATAGGGCTTTTAGGAAGTAGTTAGGGTTAAATAAGGTCATAAAGATTGGGTCCTAATCCAATAACATTAGTGGCCTTCTAAGAAAAGGAAGAGATCTCTCTCTCTCCCCCCGTCCCCCCAACCCCCCTCCATGAGCCCACACTGAGAAAAGACCAAGTGAACACACAAAGAGAAGACAGCCAGCTGCAAGCCAGGAAGAAGGCTCTCCCCAGAACCCAAGCATGCCTGTACCCTGATCTCAGACTTCCAGCCTCCAGAACCGTGAGAAAAGTAATTTTTGTTGTTTTAACTACCCCGTCTATGGTATTTGACCCAGCAGACTAAGACATTAATGGAAGGAAAGGCAGCAGCCATCTCGTTATTCTTTTTATAGCTTTTGTTCTGCTGTAGTGTTTGACCAAACATCTGAGTGATGGGCCTCCTACAGGCTTATATTTCCTTCTCCCTGTGCCATGGAAATTTTTTTTTCACACACCACAACTCAAGTTTTAACTTGCCAATTAAAAGCATCACGATCTCTTCCATTTAAAATAACTTTGTTTGGAAGGCTCACTCTGTCTCCTTCAGATAAGTACATGTGAGGAGCTGGGACATTGGCATTCTCCTGCCTTCAGACTCAAACTGAAACATTGGCTCTTCCTGGATCTTGAGGCTAGGCTTTCAGACTAGACCTCACACCATTGGGTCTCCTTGTTCTCAGGCCTTTGGACTCAGACTGGAACTGCACCATCTGTCCTCCTGGGTCTCCAGCCTGCAGACTGTAGGCCTCGGGACTTGTCAGCCTCCATAATCGTGTGATTGAATTCCTTATAATAAATCTCTTTGTAGATATATACTTGTATCTCCTATTGGCTCTGCTTCTCTGGAGAACCCTAACTAATACAATAAGTAAAAGACCTCCCTTCCCCTGACTCTTTTCTAAAATGATATCGGAGAATATGGGCAGCTTAGTTGACCTCGTGGTGAAATGAGGGGAGAGGAGGACTCTAGGTTCACAAGCGTCCTCTGCGTCCTTGCTGGTCTCTGTTGCTGATTGTCTGCTCTGGACAGGTCCGGAGTTTGTGCATGCAGAGGAGCAACTGACCCCGTTGGGTCTTCTGGGGCATCATGTTGGCACATGCTTGAAGCCTCCGGCTCAGTCATTTGCCTCTGGTTGTAAAGTTTTCGAACATGGTGGCTTTTGTCCCAATGCCAACCTTTGCCAGAGATTAAAGAAAATCTCTACGCTCTGAATCAACCAGATGTGCTTTGTAGAGATGACCAAGAATGAGGATATATTGACTTAATGTCCCAGAATGTCATTCGTTTTTAGGGTCCTTTCCCTTCAGCTGTGGGTATGTAGACAGGCAGGCACACGCAGTCAAAAAGGGTGAGCCGGGGTTCAGCCTCATGAGAACCGAATGACTTGTTGCCTCAGTTTGCAAAAGGCAGGTACTTATGTGGATATTAATTGTGAAAAAGCATTGTCTGAAATCTCTGGAGAGGTGAAAGTCTAAAAGAATGAAGAGATACATTACCTGAGATTGTTCTTAGTGGAGCAAGGTATTCGTTTGGCCCAACTGGAGTTCTTAAAGTCAGGATGAAATTAAGAATATAAAAGTAAAAATATAGACGAGGGGAGGGTGAGAGGGAGGCTCAAGAGGGAGGAGATATGGGGATGTGTATGCATATGGCTGGTTCGCTTTGTTGTGCAACAGAAACTAACACAGTATTGTGAAGCAATTACACTCCAATAAAGACGTATTTAAAAAAAAATGAAATTAAGGCCAGACCACGTCGACTGGCCTCTTGCCAAATCACACCTCAAGCAGGGATCCTGCTGCTCTGGAAGATGTCAATTTGCTAAGGTCACCTGTTTCAGGAGAAAGCAGGAAAAGGATGTGGTAGCGGCATTCAAGAACCTCATCTTACGAAGTTCAGGTTTAAATGCTTGATGGGGAAGGAAAAGTATTTATTGTTCCTGCAGCTGTAACTGATTTTAGAAAGAGAGAAATGGAAAGGGAATGATTAGTTTTCTGTTTTTAGCTTTTGTAATGGACATCTGGATTTATTTACCCACTCAGCTCCCGTTCCCTCTTCAGGTAGCATCACCTTCATTTCCCCTAGGGACAGTCATTCTCCACTGAGTGTCAGAGAGACAGGAAACCAGGTGCCCTGTTCTGTGGGCCAAGGGTGGGGATGGAGGCCACGGGTCAGGCAGACTCACCTTTATCCACGTGTGGAAAGTGCAGGGACGGAGAGTGCCAAGGTGGGAGTATAATCTAAAGCAGGGTGGTCAAGAAGGGCCTCAATGAGATTTAAGCTTTGCCTGAGACTGTCTTCCAGAATAAACCCTGCTCTACCCACCCACAGTCTTCCCGTCTTAGTTGATGGCATCGTTACCCTGTCAGTTGTGCAGGCAAAAAAGCAAACAAACCAATACAAATGAACAACATGGAATGATCCCTCTCATTTGCTATCACCCCACACCCAGTCAGTCCCCATATCCCGTTTACCTTTGAAACATATCCAGAACCAGACCACTCTTCAGCATCTGCACAGCTACCAGATTGACTGAAGCCGCTGCCATCTCCTGCCTGGATGATTACAACTGCCTCCTGGATGGTCTCCCTGCTCCTGCCCTCGCTCCCTGTAGTCTGTTCTCAGCACCACAGCCAGAGAAACCTCTGCAGAGAGAAGTCAGTTGATGCCATGCTTTTCTCAAAACCTTCCGATGGCTCCCCATCTCACTCAGAGGAAAAGCCGTCTTAACCATGGCCTACAAACCCTAAATGACCTGGTTAGCTACTGATCATGTTCCCCTTCGCTCATTCCGCTCAGCTGCCTGGGCTTCTTTTATTCTTTAACGTCTCTGTGCATTCTCGTGCCTCAGGGCCTTTGCACGTGCTGTTCCTGGGACATTCTTCCTTCAGGGTTCACCCACTCAACTCTGTGAAGTCTTGTGTGTTTTCTCCAGACTCACTCAGCTGTGTAGGCACAGGCAGAGTGGGCCAAATTGAATTGAGATTGGCCATGGGATTTAAACAGGGTAAACAGAGAAATGAGGGGAAGAGGGGCCTGAGGGACAAATAAAAGGTAAGAGGTAGTTGGATTATGAAGTACTGGAAAGAGTGAGATGGAAAGATGGAGGGTGGGGCTGAGAGTAGATGAGGGAGGGTTTGAGGTTGTTGCTTATGACAGGACAGGAATGTGACTCTGGACAGGAGTGGCCAAGGGAGGGCAGGTAACAGGACCACTGGATGAGAAGAAAGGAACTACGAGACCAGCACTTTGGGAAGATCATCTGAAGGGATGTTGAAATTGCCAAGAATTAAGGCAGGAGCAGGGCTAGAGAGAGTGACAATGAGCCAGGAGCTATAGTCTTCAATGTCCCAGCACTGGTAGATGACAGTAGCAAGGAGAGGTATGGGTGGTCCTGCCCGATGACCTGAGATTCAAAAGTGCTGAGGGGGCGGGGGCAGTGCAGATAGTGAGGAGAGAGGAAGGGGGGAGGCAAGAGGCGGGGGAGGCAAGAGGCGGGGGAGGCGCTGTACTAGAGAAGGCTGCAGGGGAGCAGTGCCCTTAGAGGACAGCGGGGTTCCCGGGAGAGCAAGACTGTGAAGCTGCTCTAGAGCAGAGGTGGGGAGAGAGGGGGTTTCTGCTGAGGGCTGTGTCCTGAGGACCCAGGGGAAGGCGTCAGGAGTTTGGGAATGGGGGGTCAGGGCCATGCAGAGCTGCGTGCAATTCAGAGTGTGGGGAAGGGAGGTGATCCGGAGTCCCAGGTTCTTGTGGAGGTGAAGTAAATGGGGACAAAGGCATAATCAGATGAGCAATGGTGATAAAACCTAAGTTCCTTCCACTAGTTCAAACCTGAGGAAGAGTTTTAAAAATTCTGTAACGGGAATGACTCAGCAAATCAATTAGTAGCCTGCTATTATAAACAAAAATACAGTTTTAAAAGGTGTTTTTTAAAAATATAAAAGCAATACCAAAAAATGCAATACATGCTCATGGTAAAGAAAAATAATTCAAATAATCTAGAAGAGCATACATTGAAAAATAAGAGTCCCCCTCCCCCTCCCAGTCCTACTCCCAGTGGTAACAACTATCGACAGTTTCTCGGGCATCCTCTCAGCCATGCATGTACAAGCATATACCTTATGTAGCTTTTAAACAAATAGATCCTCTCAGCCATGCATGTACAAACATATACCTTATATAGCTTTTAAACAAATAAATCCTCTCAGCCATGCATGTACAAACATATACCTTATGTAGCTTTTAAACAACTAGTGTATTATTGCTTTACAGCTTGGTTCTATCCCTTAGCAATACACTTTTTTTTTTGGCCGTGCTGCACAGCTTGCAGGATCTTAGTTCCGCAACCAGCGATTGAACCCGTGTCCCCTCCAGCAGAAGCGTGGAGTCCTAACCACTGGACCACCAGGGGATTCCCTATTTTTTTCCCCCTTAGCAATACACTTGATATATTTTTCATACACATATAAATTACCCCACTCTGCTGCATACTATTTTATCATGCCCAATCTATTTAACCAGTTTCCTATTGTTATACATGCAAAAGATTCCCAGGTTTTTTTGCTGTATAAACATTGCTTCCATGAACATCCTTGAGCATAAATCTTTGTTTCACTTCTTTTGTTTGAAAGTACAGAACAGATATAATACAGAACCATGTGTACACTACTGGGATTAAATACATGTTAATGTTTTACCGTAATTGCTTTCAATCTTCAACTTTACTAGGTACTACCGCCTTGCTCTTCCAAGCAGCTGTACTAGTTTATACTCCCACCTGCAATTATACGACTTCCCATTTCCCCACATCTTTGACAACACACGCTATTGTCAGACTTTGTTCTGTCAGTCAGGAATGGATTGCATTGCTTAATTTTCATTTTCCCAAGTTTCAAAAACTCTTCAAATGCTTCTTGGTCATTTGGGTTTCCTTCTTTATGAATATTCTGCCCTTCAAATGTATCCTGGTTCTTCTTGGTGATCTGCTCTTCCAGGAGGATATGGGATTAATTTGCCAAGTTCTATGAAAACCTGTTGTTTTTGCAGCTTTTTAGCAACAACTCTTTGTATTCTTTTTTTTTTTTTTTTTTTTAGCGATTGCTCTGAAGATTATACTATATAGTCTTAACTTTGCACAGCCTTTCTAGAGTAAATATTGTATCACTTTGTGTAAACTGTAAACATTTCACCATCATAGAGGTCTGTTTACTCCCCTCCATGCTTTTGTTCTGTCGGTATATGTATCATATCTGTACCTATAAACCCTTACTGTTATAATAAACCTTGTGACTTTTGCTTTAAGTATTGCCATGTATTTTACAGGAACAAAGGAGCTAAGAGAAGAAAAAGTCTTTTATGTTTACCCACATATTTACTATTTCTAATACTCTTTATTCCTTCCCAGAAATCCTAGTTTCCATCTCTACCATTTTCTTTTAGTCAGAAGAAATTCCTTTAGCATTTCTTGGAGTAGTGTAGCTGGTGACAAATCATCTTTTTTTGTTTTCTTTTTAAACCTGAAACTATATTTTGCCTACAGTCTTGAAGGATATTTTTCTTGGATATAGAATTCTAGGTTGGTTTTGTTTTCTTTCAGTACTTTAAAGATGTTGTTCCACTGCCTTCTGGCCCTCATAATTTATGATTCAAATCCTTAAACACTTGAACCATTATTCTCCTGAAATGTGCTACTTTTCTTTGTCTGCTTTTATCTTTGGTTTCCAGCAGTTTCACTATAATGTGTCTAGGTGTAATTTTCTTCATATTTATCTTTTGTGAGGTTCACTGAAATTATTTAACCTGTTAATTTATGTTTTCCACCCAAATTTTGAAAAATTTTCATCAGTTATATCTTCAAATATTTTTTCTGCCCCATTCTATCCTTTGCTTCTGGGACTCCCAAGGCATGTTTATTTAACTTTTTTATACTGTCCCATAGATTCCTTAGACTTTGTTACCTTTTGAAGTTTTTTTCTGTTCTTCACATTGGATAATTTCTATTGATTTATATCCAAATTTATTGACTCTCCATTGTCATAATCATTCTGCTGTATATTTTTAGTTTTAATTTAAAATTTTATTTCTGCTAGTGAATTTTTAATATCCAGTATTGTTGTTTTGGGTTCCAGAATTTCCCCTAGTTCTTTTTTTAATTTTCAATTAATCTATTATTTTATTGGACTTGAGCTGCAGACTCCGTCTTCTGCTTGGCAGCTCAAATCTCAGTTCAATTCTCTGTCTTTATAGGGGCTATTTAAATCTGCCCCATTCATGCAGATAACGGTATACTTTACACTCAGAATTTGGGGCCTCCTCCACTCAGATTCTCTCTAGATTTCCATCTCAGTTTTCAGTGTCTGCAGTTGCTTTAAACTCTGTCCTTTGGTTCTTCAGCTCACAAAGATTGTGTTTTTTTTCTATCAGAGTTTTAGTTACCCTGAGAGGCACTAACTTCAGCCTGATCTCAGGCTTAAAACCATAAAAAGACACTTTGTTATTTCCTTCTTCCAAGTTTCAATTTTCCTTCAGAATACATCAGCTTTTGTTCACTGTCCAGTGTCTTCAGATCTGTGTGTGTGTGTGTGTGTGTGTGTGTGTGTGTGTGTGATATTTCCTCCAGGGTTTATAGTTGTGGCCTGAGGGAAACTGGGTCCAGTAAAAGCTTCCTTGCTTCCTTGGTCATACTGAAAGCAGAAGCCCTCATCCTTTTATTTTGCATTTTGTATTAGAATGTGGTGGAGCATCCTTTTATATGTTTATTTAAATTCTTTTTACTTATTTAAATGAACTAGATATTCATGTCCTTTGGCCATTTTTTCATCCCCTCCCCCCCTTTTTGCTCTTTTTCTTTTGATTTGTGAGAGCGCCTAGGTTAAGAATATTAACTCTGTCTGTTATACTTGTCACAGCTATTTCCCGCAGATTGTTATTTTCCTTAACTGTTTATGCTTTGCCCATGAGGAAGTTTAAATTTTGTGTGTAGTTAAGTTTCCTGTCTTCATGGCTTCTGGATTTTGAGGTCATGCTTAGAAATCTCTTCTGCATCAAGAAATATACATATACTATCAATAGTATTTTCATACCTTTTAAATATTTTAACACTCAACCATTTGATTTATTTATAATTTATTTTAGTATAAGGACTTAGAAGGTGAACCAGCTTGTTTTTCCAATATGTAACTAATTGTCCTAATTTGACTTAACTGATTCATCTTTTCCTCACTGATTTTGCAATGCCAACTATATCACTTATTAATTTCCCGTATTTTTGGGATCTTTTTTTATATACTCTATTCTCACTATTCCAGGGGTGGTATGAAAATGAACTTAGCATTATAATATGTTTACATGCTCTCAGTACCGCCAGCAGGCTGGATTTTATCACTGAATAGTTCTTTCTATGAGACTTCATACCTGCTATTTATCTTGAGTTCTTGCATATTTGAGACTGTCTGTCTTTTGCCTCTTCAATGTGAATGACATATGTAGTATGTTTAAAATTCCTAGATCACACTTTCACTCAGAATTCTGTAAACATTGCTCTGTTGTCTTCTGACACAGGACAGTGAAGGATAGTGTGGACTAATCTGAGGTCAGCTTGGTTTGGCCCATTTTGGGTGACTTGCTTTCTCTGCCTGGGTATCTGTAGAATTCTTATTTTTTCTTCACTTCAGATAATTTCTTGTTTATATCTCTATCATCTTCCTGTAAGCCATTAATATTCTCTTAAAAAATTTTTTTCCCTGACTGTTTTCATCAGTGTCTATTCTTGTTCCTTTCAATACATCTTTCATTTTTATAATGTTTGCTTCTTTATTTTTCTTTTATTGTCCTAAACTCTACCATCTCATTTTTCAACTAATGTTGTTGTCTTATCAGATCTTATTTGATCTCTCCAATTTCTTCTTTGAGTTTTATTTTTCCCAAAGAGTCCATATCTTCTCTAATTTCTTTGAAAGTTTGGAGAAGTACTTGTCTGACATTTTCTTCTGTTTCTGGAGTGATTCTTCTTCTGCTGTGAGCCCTTAATCTGTATTTTATTATATTTCTTCCTCTAGTCCCCATCTTATCTATTTATCTGATGTCAGATCCCAAGTTACACAGAAGCAGGATCTAATTGAGTGGGTGAGAGTACAGACCCTGGAGCTACACAGATAAAATCCCAACTCTGCCACATACCAGCTCTGTGACTTTGGACAACTAAATTGGTATATTACCTACTCACAGGGCTCTTGCAAGGATTAAAGTGCTTAATACAGTGCCTGGTACATAGTACCCAATAAATATTAGAGAAAGATAAGTGTGATTATTACTTGAGCATACTTATCTTGAATCCTTTTGGTGTTATCTGAGAAGTATCCAGGCTTAACAATGCTAAATCGATTTCTCTGTTTGGTTCATCCTAGAAAGTTACAAAATACGTTACTGGTGAATTTGTTATTACCTACCAATAAAGAACTATCCCCATCTGCTGGCCACACTCAGAAATTAAAAATAAAGGGCTGTCCAAATATGGCTGTGGGAGAAATATTTCATTTTGTAGCTACTGTGACTTGTAGAATCTTTTCAGCAGGGAGCATCCCACTTTCCTCTCTCTTACCCACACACTCACAACACACTCAAACAACTACCATCTTGTCACACAGAGCTGGCTAATTGTTGACACACTTAGTTGAGGCAAACATTTCTCTTCAGTGTGGAATTTAGCCTTGTCTTAAAGGCAGGCTAGACATGTTTCCCTTCTTGTTGGCTTGGTTGTCCCATAGGCTTAGCCTTCCTAGTGTTGAATCTTTATCCCAAGAAGGAGACTGTCGCTAATGGTTTTCTGTTTTCCTTCTTAAGACTCACTGAAGTCTCCCATAAGAACCAATAGACATGGACCATAGGTTAGTATGTAACTAACATACATTGTATTCCTAACTATCATCAACGCTAAACAGGAAAAAAAAGCATCTTAATTGTCCATTCGCTTATTTAACTGCTTGAAGATGTTGTAAGAAGAGCTGATAAATGAGATGTTGGGGGGCGCTCTAGTTAACTTCCACCTGGGACTAAGTCATTTCAGACTGAATCACAAAGGCAAATCTAGGTCTTGGCTTTTGAATCGTGAACATTCTGAGACCAGTGCATTTTACCAGAGCTTTCCTTGGGGTACAGAAAAGTGGCAAACCAGACTCTGTTCTTTGGGGAGCTCTCATCACTGTAGGTTGCTGGGGGCTGGCTTGCTGCAGTGACTCAGGTCAGCACGGCAAGAGGAGGAGCAGATGATGCTGAGAAAGATCCTGCCTTTGGCATTTCTACATAATCCGTGTCAGCCTGTCTGTCCCCCTTGGCCTTCTCGTTACCAGGGCAACACTGCACTGATGCTGGCTGAGAGGACCCTACCCTCCTCTGCCTTCCAAGAAACTGCCATCTCCCACCCTCACATTCACTGTGACCTCACAGTGCACCTGTTTCCCAGCAATACAACAAAGAAAGCCCTTCACTCCCCCGTACCAAAGGATAAGCTCTCCCTACTCCGCTGTCACTCCCCCTCCCCAATCACAGCATGGTCACTCTACCTGCAAACTCTGTCCCTTTGAGTCTGGGACAGTTTCTCTGTCTTTCTTGGTCTTTCATGACCTTGACATTTTTGAAATATACTGGCCGGTTATTTTGTAGAATGTCCTTCAGATGGGTTTGTGTAATGCTTCCTCTTGCTTATGTTCAGGTTTTACATTTCTGCCAGTAATACCCTTCCTGGTGCATCACATCAGAGGGTGCATGATGTCTACATGTGCCGTTAACGATGTTCTTATGCCGATCTCTTGGCTCAGGTGGTTCTGGCAGGTTTCTC
Source organism: Mesoplodon densirostris (assembly GCF_025265405.1). Taxonomy (NCBI): domain Eukaryota; kingdom Metazoa; phylum Chordata; class Mammalia; order Artiodactyla; family Ziphiidae; genus Mesoplodon; species Mesoplodon densirostris. The sequence goes on along the minus strand of NC_082665.1, from coordinate 84,721,223 downwards.
CACTCTGTGCCTATTGCTTTCCCTTTATAATTAGCAAGTATCTTGTAGGAATATGCAGAGGTGCTGGTTCTCCTCACACTTCTGTCCACTGATTTTGGTGGACATCATCCCTTGATGACTCTGGACCGCAATGATGATTACCGTGGGTGTTTTCCAAATGATGGCTTTCTATTTCCACGTTTTTAAACGAGGTTGGGGAAATTGCCCATGGTGAATCGTGTAGGGCTCAGGCCCAGTAATGACTCTAGAGCATTCTCTAAATGAAGCCTGAGCATTTAGTGTAGCACTGTGGGTCACAGATCTCTCTAAACAGTTTGTCTATGGACTACTCCTTTTTCTTTTCTCCCTCCCTTCCCCAAATCTCCTATTTGTGGATACAAAAAGGCTCTCCTGATGGGTGGTGGTGTTCCTGATGAGACACCAAGAAGGGCTATCGCAAGTAAATTGATCACAACTTAATTATTAATTCATGCCCCTAAAGTACATACTGTGGAGATTAATGCTCCAAGCCAAAAGATCCTTGGCTCTCAGTTTTAGAACCACTGCCTTAAAGGACAGCTGCATAAGATCAAGGTAGCATATTACAAACCAATACCTACTGTCTCTGGGGCACCACTTCCCAACCCATTCTGAGCTAACTCATGAAACTGATGACCTTGGAGATCTTTTCTAAAGCATTCAGGCAGAGCTACTGAGTTGGGGGGAGGGGTTGGAGGCTGTATGAAATGAAGAAGTGCCCAAACTGTGGATCCTTCACAGAATGCCTGTTAGCCTCCATTTGTCCCTGAAGCATAGAGTGTTAATTCTCTAGACAAATTTCCCGATCCATAGACAGTGTGTCTGAGAGAAGAAAATCTTTCTTTTGTCACGTTCCTAATAGTTTTCAGTGTGACTGAATTTAGGTTAATTATTCTCTGCTTAGAGAGGTCGAGGTAGTGCAGCTCTGTATGCTTTTAGGGGTCTGCAAAGCAGCCACCAGAATTCCTACCTGCACAAAGACTCTTTAGCATAAACAGGTAAGTGGGAATTGGAATTTACAGTCAGCATTGAGATGACGAAAAATAAATAACGACTGCCTCGGGCCATGGGGTCTTTAGGAGACTGAGGAAAGTGGAGAACTCTGTTGAAGCAAGAGACAGAGATATAGCCCTGTTTTCTAGACTTGGTTTCAGTGTTGGAGAAGGAGTGTCTCAACTTAACTCCCCTCTTCTGCAGCCCAAACCAGGGAATTACAAAGGGGAGTAAATAAGACCAAAAGGCCAGAGTTTGGCTGAAAGACATGTGACCCTGGGTGGTGTGTGGCTGGCATTCGCCTGTGTGGGAGCGCCATTGATAGCAGCTGAGGATGGTGTGTGTCCTCTGGGACCCACAGGTGACATGGCAGGGGCTGACGGCAGCCCCAGGGTGACAGTTATGGAAGCAGGAAGAGTGAGAGTACCAGTAACAAATGGGGGTAGGGTCTGGAAACTAATTCTTGCTGTGATTAGAACCCACATCTGTGATTTTCCGCCACAGCTGGTGTAGCCCAGGGGAACAAAAGTTACATTCATGAATAAATTAAAAGCAAGAGATGTTTCTTCTTTTTCTGGAATTCCTAATACTGATCATAGTATCTTTTGAAATCTGTAAGAAAAAAAGTCTTCCACAGGGTGAGAACAGGGAAATCTTTATGTTCAAGTGGCAGTCCCAAGTGAATTTTTCAGAACTCTCTGAGAATGAACTGCCTAAATACTTTGCGATAGCACAAAAGCTGTTTGTCATGAGAACCATATTCTAAACAGAGGCCTTCTTTAGAGCTGTAGGACTGAGGTTAGTCTTTGTAACTCATACATTCTTCTGGTCAGCAGTGGAAGATGCCCTTTCTCTTAGCTCCGTCCAAAGGGATGGCACTGTCTAAGAATGAACCCTCCTTTCTCTCATTTCTCAATATGGTCTCAGGGACAAAGCTCTCATTTCACAACTCTGAGCTTTGGGTTGACAGGGTCCCTTTAAGGCTTGGCTTCACCAGCTGGATACTCTGAAAGAGTGGCTGCAGGGGACACTCGGACATAGACATCACCATTGGGCACAGTGAAGTTGAAATAACCAGGGTGCAGATGGGATACTCACTGGGCACCAGTCATGGGGAAAAGAATGGAGAAGTACCATCCTTGTCCATCTCTGAGCATCATAGGCCCAGGGCCATAGAACTACACAAAGGCCACATCCTGGAGCAATTATTGGCAGGTATTCGTATAGTACTACAGGGAAATATTTTGCTCACGATCTGTGTGAATTTATCAGTCAGAGCTTTCTATAGACCTGGCCTCACTTTGGGACCACTTGATTTGGAAAAGCACTTGAAGAGGCCTGAGAGACCTGGGGGGGTTGGAGGGAGGGGGAATGAGTGACTGAGCCCCTGTCAAGGCTGTTTATATTAGTTGTATTAATATTATTGTTTCCTGCACAGGAACCATTAGTCACACAGCCTCAGAGGATCTGTCCTCTTCTGGAATGCCCTGGGAACACACTGAGAAGAGAAGATAGGGCAACATAGCCTTTCACGGAATGTTATTCATTCATTCAGTTAATCACCCTGCTGTTCAGTGAATATTTATCGAGTGCCTAGTAAGTGGGAGGCACTGTGCTGGGTGCCAGGAATGATAGCTGTGAACAAGAGAGGTGGAGACCCTACCCTTGAGGAGCTTTTTTTTTTTTTTTTTCTTTTTTTATTGGAGTATAGCTGATTTACAATGTTGTGTCAGTTTCAGGTGTACAGCAAAGTGAATCAGTTATACATATATATATGCATATATCCACTCTTTTTTAGGTTCTTTTCCCCATATAGGCCATTACAGAGCATTGAGTAGGTTCCCTGTGCTATACAGCAGGTCCTTATTAGTTATGTGTTTTATATATGGTACTGTGTATATGTCAGTCCCAATCTCCCAATTTATCCCTCCCCCACCAGTTACCCCCACCACTGTAACCATAAGTTTATCTTCTACATCTGTAACTCTATTTCTATTTTGTAGATAAGTTCATTTGTACTCCTTTTTAGATTCCAGGGGAGCTTTTTTTTTTTTTTTTTTTTTTTTTTTTCTTTTTTTTCTTTTTTTTTTTTTTTGCGGTATGTGGGCCTCTCACTGTTGTGGCCTCTCCCGTTGCGGAGCACAGGCTCCGGATGCGCAGGCCCAGCGGCCATGGCTCACGGGCCCAGCCGCTCCGCGGCATATGGGATCCTCCCAGACCGGGGCACGAACCCGTATCCCCTGCATCGGCAGGCGGACTCTTAACCACTGCGCCACCAGGGAGGCCCCAGGGGAGCTTTTTAATAAGATACATTCTAGATATTAAGTATTATAAGGGAGATAAGTTAATGGAAAAGAAAGTGCTTGGGGTTTGGGGAGGGCTGTCTTAGCTAAGGAAGTTCTCCCTGATCTGAATGGCAGGACAGAGTCCATCATGTGACGACCTGAGGGGTAAGAATTCCAGGCAATGGGGTTATCTCAGGCAGAGCCCCTGTGGGCAGAGCTCAGAGCGCAGACATCAGGTGGCCTGGGACCATGACTCCAGGCAAGATGAGAGAGGCAGACAGAGGCAGGATCATGGCGGGCCTTGTAAGCCATGGCAAGGAGTTTGGGTTTTGTTCTTCTGTTGTCATCCAGACCAGTCTTTAAACATTGTCTTTCCTAGAGAACTCAGTTTCCTCTAAAGTCCAGGGAAGCAGCAGTGTGGGCAAGGCTCTGCACCCTCCTGCCACGTCCCCACTTCAAACCAATACACCTCCTTCCCTGTATCAGTTTCACTCACTAAAACGCTGTGTATGATTTCGCCTCTAAAGGTGGTAGATGAAAGACAGCCAGAAATCCTTTCACTTTCTCAACAAGAGGTGCAGTTTATTTATCCTGGTCTTGAATCTGCGCTGGGCCTGTGACTGCTTTAATCAAAGGATGCAGCAGAAGTGGTGCTTCCCCAACCTTCAAGAGGATGGCAGCTCCCGCTTCCCCCTCGACAAGCGGGCTCTGGGAGCCTCAGGCACCGCCTAAGAAGTCCTTCTACGCTGCTGAAGAGACCATGTGGCAGAGAGCCAAGGAACCAGCCAACAAGGAGACCTGAGGCACCGACATATGCCCCTAGTCCAGCAGTTCTGGCCAGCCCCCAGCCATCTGAGCCACCCTAGTGGACGTGAAGATGCCATCTTGGGTGTTCTATCTCCAGCAGATACCACATGGTGCAAGGGCAAGAGCATCCTGCTTGCCTTATCACGGACTTCAGAACTGTGTTCAAAATTAAATGCTGTTTCATTTCACTATGTTTTCCTATAGTTAGTTACACAACAGTAGAAAACTGAAGGAAAGGTTTAAACACACAGTTTGAAAACCACTCTGCTGAGCAGAATCAGTGGTTTTACAAAGAACTCCAAGAGCTTATGTCTCCCAAGGAGGGAGAGAATGGAGGAGAGTAGACAGGGCAAGGACTTTGGAGTAAGATGGTCCTGGGGTTAAATCGTGACATAACTTAGCTTCTCCATTTCTAAAATGCAAATAATAATACATGTGTTGGAGGTTTAATGTGAGACTTAAAATCAGACACTTTATGTTAAGACCTTGGCACATAGTAAAAGCTCAATAAATTCTAACTATTGTGTGGTCATCAGGGTCCTTCCAGTGAGGGGCTCACGGCAGGTTCCCTGGGTTGGGAAGCTTTGCTTGGTGGGGCCAGTGCTCGGTCACTGCCAGAGCCCACATGAGACCACAGTGCAGGTGGCAGCAAGAGCAGAGGCTGGTCCCAAACCTACTGTCCGATTTCCTTAAATGTTAATGCCTTACGTGGACACAGAATTTCATAACACTGAGTTAGTATTGAAAACATTTTTTCCTTTTCAATTCTCTATCAATCCTGATAAAGTCAAAACATAAGTGCTACTATAGCTTTAACACCTCTTGCTAATCTACTTTCCTTTCTTTTTTCATTTTAGCAGAGAGAGCTTAATGAAACACATAATCTTAAGTATAGAGCTTTTGGCAGGCAACAGTATCTGGACTAACATTGATATCATTGTTTCATTTTCATTGTGTTTATTTTTTTGCCCATTACTAGTTTCCTTTTTTTTTGACTTGACATAAAGATTTCCTTGAAAGTAAATGAAGAACAGGGAGTCAGTTTAAAGTAGAATATTAGATAAGAAATTGTACAAGTGGTGTAAGACGTGGCAAAGATTGCAATGAAGGTATGCAGATGACCTTTGCAAATGCTGCTGCATTGAATGTCCCTAGAGCTTTGACGTGGCCCTACTTTGGGTTGTCACTGTCAAGAAAAGTTGATAAACTCCTTGCATGCCTGGGCTGTCCCTCTGCCATCTCTGAGGCTCAGGTACACCACAGCCCCTCGGAACCCGGAAAGGTCAGCCCAGGGTGGCAGGAGCGTACGACAGCTTCATTGCTGAGGCTCTAACACACAGTCAGCTCTGGGCATCCAGGTGATGGCCTCTTGGTTTCCAAGTCCTTCGCAGAGCCCTGCTGGCCCCGGAGCCACCACTCCTGCCTTGGGCAGTTCTGTCGGCTCAGCTCTCTCTGACCTTCCCTCCCCTCACCCCACGCCCCTCTGCTGCTCTTGCCTCCCTCATGCACTCAGCACTTTTAGCTGTTCTGTGATAGTCTCAGAGGACACGGAGATGAGAGCTTTTCTGAAAATGTGCATCTTCTGCAGAAAAGGGCCACAGAACACTTAAGAGAGGAAAAGGACAAAACGATCAAAGTGGTTTTGGAACAGAAAAGGGAGGGAGGGATTATAAAATTTGAATGACGTGCCTAGAACAAAAGAGAAGCGGGAGAAGGGAGGTGGCTTTGTTCAGTAGCTAGAGCTGAGGCGAGAAATGACGAGAACAAGGATGGGCGCCCTTTAAATTCAGGGCTGCTTAAAAACTAGAAATATTAATGTCACTCTGATCAAAGCGCCAAAACCTATCACAGTGTTGATCTGGAGTAGTGAGTGCAACTGTGGCAGTTTTGGCAGTGACACAGTGTTCCAATGGCTCCCTTATCCTCCAAGGAGTATGCTACCGGTCACCTCCTCAGGGAGGCCTTCCAAGATCACACCACCTAAAACAGTGCTCCCTTCTCTCTAGCTCTGATCCCCTGCATCTTTCCTCATTACACTTACCACTTCAGGGAATTTTTTTTTTTTTTTTTTTTTTTTTTCTGTACGCGGGCCTCTCACTGTTGTGGCCTCTCCCGTTGCAGAGCACAGGTTCCGGACGCACAGGCTCAGCAGCCATGGCTCACGGGCCCAGCCGCTCCGCGGGATGTGTGATCTTCCCGGACCAGGGCACGAACCCGTGTCCTCTGCATCGGCAGGCGGACTCTCAACCACTGCACCACCAGGGAAGCCCCACTTCAGGGAATTTTAATTGGTCATTTATTTACTGCCTTTTACGGACCTGTCAGTACCATGAACTAGCACTTAGAGATATTAAATAACAATGCCAAGGTCTGAGACCCAGGAAACAGCAAAGCCAAAGTTTGAATGAAAGTGTGGTGGACTCCAACACACGTTCTCTTAATCTCACTGCAGGACTACCTATTGCCCTGTTGGGAAATATGTATTGGGCATCTACTGTGTGCACAGAAGTAACATGATCTCCGCTGTCAGAGACTATAGGCCTGGGGCTTCCCTGGTGGTGCAGTGGTTAAGAATCCGCCTGCTAATGCAGGGGACGTGGGTTCGAGCCCTGGTCCAGGAAGACCCCACATGCTGTGGAGCAACTAAGTCCATGCGCCACAACTACTGAGCCTGCTCTCTAGAGCCCGTGAGCCACAACTACTGAGGCCGAGTGCCACAACTACTGAAACCCGCGCGCCTAGAGCCAGTGCTCTGCAACAAGAGAAGCCACCCAATGAGAAGCCCGTGCACCACAACGAAGAGTAGCCCCTGTTCGCCACAACTAGGGAAAAAAGCCTGCGTGCAGCAACAAAGACCCAACACAGCCAAATAAATAAATAAATAACTTAAAGAAAAAAGAAAAAGAGAGACTATAGGCCTGGTGGAGGAGCTGAGGACTTTGGGCCCAGACTGCCCTTGGGGAGCCAGCCAGCCCCTCTTCCTCTGCTGTTTTGGCTCCAACATGTGGGAGGGCCAAAGTCCATACAAACAGAAGGCAGACAGAAGGGGGAGGTGGGGCGGGGAGCTGGGCAAACAAGCAGCCTTGAGACCGTTTACAGAAGCCGACAGAAAAAGCAGAGGGAGCCTGGGTTCTTGGACAGGCTTGCTGTTCTCCACAGGACCATGTCCCTGCTCACCCCTCTAAGACACCTCCACCCGAGGGAGTCGGCCCCGGAGGGCAGCAGGCTGAGTTCTCCAGCAGAGGCTTTTCACTGGCCCGGCAGCACAATCACCAGCATCTCAGCAGATACAAACAATATCACCGCAGTCAAAGGAAACTTGGGACCTGAGCTACAAGCTGCCCGCAGTCCGTGCACACCAAGCGTGCACACCAAGCGTGCACGTGCGCCCGCCGTTTCCCTCCCAGACTTCCGTGCAGTTCGCTGTTAGCGGAAGAAGGGGCTACTTCATCTTTATTCCTCTCTTCCAATGCAGTGGTCTCAGCGTCCCACTTTCAAGTTTAAAGTTACAAGACGGAGGACAGTCTCTGACTCGTGTCCAACTTGACCTGAGCAGCAACAATTCAATTTTATTAGATTATACCACTAAGAGCTCAGGCTGACCTGTTGCAGCAGCTCCTTGTTAATTACCTGGACTAATACGTCTCCCTAACACACTCCGCACTTCCTGCCCAATCTGTCATAATTACTGCTAATAATAATATCTGTTGGGGAATTCCCTGGTGGTCCAGTGGTTAGGGCTCGGCGCTTTCACTGCCTCGGTGGGGGTTCAGTCCCTGGTGGGGGAACTAAGATCCCACAAACCACATGGGGCAGAGGGATCTGTTGTACCCTTTTAGAATTAGCAGTGCTTGACTTAAACTTCCATGGGCTTGTCTTATGGCACGATTTTTTTTTTTCTGGTGTATTGCTTTTTATTTCTTTAGGACTCCAACTTTATGGAAACATTTCAATAAGATGAATTACAGGTTGAAGCATATGAACATTTTCATGATTCTTGCAAAAGGAACATGATATTTTTGAAAATTTTTTTTTACCAATTTATGCTATCTTCTTCACTGCATCTGTGTAACCTTTTTTTAAACATCTTTATTAGAGTATAATTGCTTTACAATGGTGTGTCAGTTTCTGCTTTATAACAAAGTGAATCAGTTATACATATACATATGTCCCCATGTTTCTTCCCTCTTGCATCTCCCTCCCTCCCACCCTCCCTATCCCACCCCTCTAGGTGGTCACACAGCACCGAGCTGATCTCCCTGTGCTATGCGGCTGCTTCCCACTAGCTAGCTATTTTGTGTTTGGTAGTGTATATGTGTCCATGCTATGGCACAATTGTATCCTGTGGTTGCTTTTGAGAAAATAGTAATGATAGAATTAAATCTGTGCTTCTGTTCCCTAAGTGATGTGGCACAAAACTATTCCATAGCTTCCAAACATATCCGTACAGATTCTAAATATCATCTGGGTAAGCATACCCGCTGAGTAGATAGTATTCTCTGCCCGTTACAAGAGGAGAATGAGGCTCAGGAAGGTCAATTAACTTGCTCACCTTCACGTGGTTACTGAGCAGTGGAGCTGGGGAACTCCGATTCCAAAGCTCATTCCACAGTGCCCTGCTGCCTTGACTGACAAGTTGCCTCTATTTAATTCACTATGAGAGTCCACAAAAGGAGAATACTCAGTTATGAACCTCAAGGAGAGGAGGGAGCAGACGAGGTCACTAGGTGAACCTGGGTAAGATAGTTAAAAGGCGATATTAAAAAGGCCCAGTGTGAACGAAACCTTTGAAATACTGCAGGCACCCAGACAAGAGGAGAGAGAGAAGCGTGACTGTCTGAGAGCACAGGCTTCCCAAAGCTCAGAGAGTTGAGTGAGGCCAAGAAGGACAGATAAGGTGTGGGGCGAGAGGGCAAGGGGGTCTATACAAGAGAGCATCCTTGCAAGGCCTGAAGGGGGAACCAGCCTGGGGCACTGAAGACAGAGAGAAAACCAGTCTGGCAACAGGTAGGCTGTGTGGAGACAGAAGGGTGGAGGCCATGGGACAGTGGGCAAGGAAGGCTGGCCGAGAAGGTTTGGGTTTGACCCTGAGTCAGGGCAGAGTCACAGAAATGACAAGGAAGGAATCAGTTGTTTGCAGAAGAAGATAATCTGAGGAAGGTTTGGAATGTTGAGTTTTCTTTGAAAGTGGAATCGACCTACAGGCAGTTAAAGGAACGGGGGTTTGACTCAGGAAAAATGAAGATCTAGAATAGGAATGAGAAGACATCCCGTGGCTGCAGTCAGTTCTCCTTCCCAACTGGCAGGCCACCCCTTCAATAACCTTCCCTCTCCTACTTTGAATGAGCAATGTACTCATGTACTATTGAGATTATGTGGACTGAAGATCCAAAGAGCTGTCCTCTGGCACTTTATCCCAAGCCCCTTGATCCTTCTGGCTTCAGTTGCTTCATCTGCAACATGGGAGTGTTGGACCAGACAGTCTTTGGTTGTCAGTTCTAATGACTATGCTCTCTTAGCTTGTCTACCCTGTCCTACTTTTCATAAAGCCATTCTGTTCCTTTTTAAAATTACTTTGGAAGATGTCTTGGGATATGTAATCAGATTTCTTTTTGGGGGTCTTTGGTTATGAGGGAACACAAGCCACCTGACCTACTTTTTATGGGGCCTGACTGCCTGTTCTTGTGTTTTGGCCAAAACCTCATGTCTCAGGGAGTGCAGTTCCCTTAGGGTGCAGCGTGTGAGGATTGGATTTGGAGGACCGGGTAGATATAAATGTTCAAAAACCACCTCTGAATGGACACTGAAATATTTATGGATGAAATGATAGACTATCTGGGAAGTGGGTAAGGTATAGTTGAAACCAGATTGGCTACAACCTGATCATTGTTGAAGCTGAGTGATGGTAGTGGGGTTTCACTAAACTCTTTTTAAAATTAAAAATTTTCCATCATACAAAGTTAAAAAAGAAGCACACACATGTCTTTGTTTCATGTTGCAGCATCCAGAAAGCCAAACTGTTGAGTATCCACAAAGTAAGATCCCAAAGCAATCTTGAGATGTGGGAAAGTAAAGCTGATACAACAAAATCATTTACTGTACATGGAAGAGTCTCTCTGAGGACTCTGGCCTTGGATGACTTGTTGACAAGAACATCTCCCTTTATGGAGAGCTCTTATTTTCCTGCCTGCTTGAAGACTCCGCCTTCCACTTTTTTCCTTTCCATTTGTTTGTAAGTTAACTTTCTCTCATGGACAGAGACAGCTGCTCTTTCAGTAACCATAAAGAAAGGATGACAGAGCCCTCCAAAGCAGTGATTTTCCTTTTTTTTTTTTTTTTAACCACAACTCAGAGTAAGAAATATACTTTTTAATCATTGCATACAAACACAACTGACATACAAGTTTCACAAAATAACACCCTTTACTCAGTGGGATACATTCTGATATTTTCTGTTCTGGTCTATTCTAGAGAATAGAATTCTATTCCAGTATTTTAAAGCACTGTGTGATTCACTAAATTGATTTCAGGATCACTAATGGGTTGCAGCCTGCAGTTTAAGAAGAAATGGTTAATAGAAAGATACACTGGGCAGGAAACTTAACATTTAAAACATCTGGGGTTGAAGTCATAGACAGCTGGATTTCATTTGTATCTGACAGTGGAAAAGGCCTCCACACTTTCTTTAATTGGGTGGAAGGTCAGATTTACAAGGCTTGCCAAGGATTGACTAAAGTATTAAATTTCAGCAGATGTGTTAATTGACGTATCCATCAACAGTGAGCAATCATAGTCACACACAGGCTTAAGATGGGCTTTGGTTGAACTGGGCTCAGCCACATGCTATCTTGCCATTTTATGACGGTGAAAAAAAGCGGGTAGCCCTGTTCTTCACACCCCACTATGGCTATTGCTCAGAGGAGACACCAGACAAAGGTGTAAAGCTGTGCATGTCCTTTGGGACCAGGTGGACCCGAATTTGGACCCTACCAACTCCTAACCATGTGACTTCAGACACATCACTTAACCTCTCTGAATCTCAGTTTTTCTCATCAGAACAGGGATGATAGTACTGTATTAAATGACATAATATAAAACATCTAGCTCAGAACCTAACATGAGGACAAATCCTCAGCCGACATTGTTAACCTCTTTGTCCCTCAGCGCAGAGGCCGTGGGTGGTTTCCTTCAAAGCCTGCTCAATCTAGTGGCCTGTGTGGCAGGTCTGCCCAGAGGTTTGTTGGAGGGGAACGAAAGGCAGAACACCCAAACAGCAAGAAGTCTGAAGTGCCAACTAGACAAGAGAGAAGCTGCATCTTCAGGCTAAGTGACCTAGAGAACATCATTCACCAGTTTTAGGTCTCCAGTTCCTCAATCATGAAGTGAAGATAGGGGAAATATTATGTTCTTCCAAAACTCTTGGCTTGTATTTCTTTCTTTCTTTTTTTTTAATATTTATTTTTATTCATTTGTTTATTTTGGCTGCACCGGGTCTTAGATGCGGCACACGGGATCTTCGTTTCAGCATGTGGGCTTCTTAGTTGCGGCATGCGTGCGGGATCTAATTCCTTGACTGGGGATTGAACCCGGGCCCCCTGTATTGGGAGCACGGAGTCTTACCCACTGGACCACCAGGGAAGTCCCTTGGCTTGTGTTTCTTAAAGACATTTAGCTTCCTGGCCACCAACTCAGATCCATTGAATGAATCATAATCATCCCAACCCAATAACCAATAATTCACCAGGTCCTTTCAAGTCTGCTTCCTCAATATCTCTCCAAGCCATCTCATTGTCTCCTCCTCCTGGCCTCCCCTCTGCACCTGTTGGCTGGACTCCTGGCTTCTAGTCTTGCTTGTTCTCCATCCAGTCTCTGCTGCCAGACACATAAGGTTTAACAATACAAAAATGACACAGGGGCTTCCCTGGTGGCGCAGTGGTTAAGAATCCACCTGCCAATGCAGGGGACACGGGTTTGAGCCCCGGTCCGGGAAGATACCACTTGCTGCGGAGCAACTAAGCCCGTGAGCCACAAATACTGAGCCTGCCCTCTAGAGCCCATGAGCCACAACTACTGAAGCCCGCGCGCCTAGAGCCCGGGCTCCACAACAAGAGAAGCCACCGCAGTGAAAGGCCTGTGCACCTCAACAAATAGTAGCCCCTGCACGCCGCAACTAGAGAAAGCCAGTGCGCAGCAATGAAGACCAAACACAGCCAAAAATAAATAAATAAATAAATAAAAGAAAAAAGAAAAGTGGCACAAAGACTGCTGGACTGCCAGCCCCTGGGCTGCTGCCAATTCAGGGGCAGCAGGGATGGTGTCTCTCCCACTACTGAGGTTGGTCAATGTCAACGCACAAGACCTGGTGCAAACCAGGCACTGAATGAAAGAACAGTTACTGTGTGCCCACTAAAACTTTTCCTTAAAATTATGGCAAGTGATCTATTTTCGGGACAAAATAACTTTCAGGTTCTATGGCAAACTGTCTCTTAAAGTCCCTAGTGTGTTTTCTGTGGATGTTTAAGGATTAAATCAATTGTGCTATAATTTCTATCATTTTCTATTTCAGGAGAAGGATTTCAAAGTTTTTGGTTCTTTTGTTTCTTTTTTTGGATTTTGGAGAACAAATATACTTTGGGTGCTCTTCCTATGTTCCTCAAAATACTGTAAGTGCATGCTGGTAGTTACTCATTATTTCTATAAATTTATTTATTTATTTATTTTTGGCTGTGTTTGGTCTTCGTTGCTGCGCACGGGATTTCTCTAGTTGCAGCGAGCGGGGGCTACTCTTCGTTGTGGTGCACAGGCTTCTCATTGCGGTGGCTTCTCTTGTTGTGGAGCACGGGCTCTAGGCACGTGGGCTTCAGTAGTTGTGGCTCACGGGCTCAGTAGTTGTGGCTCGTGGGCTCTAGAGCGGACACTCAGTAGTTGTGGCGCACGGGCTTAGTTGCTCCACGGCATGTGGGATCTTCCAGGACCAGGGCTTGAACCCGTGTCCCCTGCATTGGCAGGTGGATTCTTAACCACTGAGCCACCAGGGAAGTCCCTATTCATTATTTCTAAAGCCTGGTCTTGCGACATAATGGCTGAAGATTTCCCTTAGCAAGAAGAATGCCATGCATTATGGTTTTCACTTCCATTTAACCAGGTTAAGTATTTAAGTGCTTTGTACTCTGATTAGAGGTGTCTGTATATGAAGTGCTCCTTGAACAAAAGTTATGGGTAGTCAAATGTAATTTAATTGAATAATGTTCCATAATTAAGGCAAAACTGCATCACTTAAATAATTAGTTTGAAGTGGTTGCAGTAGCAGAGTTAATAGATTTGCTTTTATTTCATCTATGCTACTGGTGTTACCTGACAACAGAACGCTGGTGACACGCTGTTCTACAGAACATTCGGGTTCAGCCATCTTAGGGTTCTGGGCTATGCAAGGACTGCCCAGCTGCCTTCTAATAAGAAGGCGTCAAAGAGCAGTAATCACTGGATCGAATTCCCACCTATCGTTTATTCATAAGGTTGAATAAGCATTCAAAACACAGCATTCTGGAGAGAATATGGGCACTTTCCACTAGCATAGTCATGAATACTGGAAGAGATATCATTCAAAGGTTTTTTTAGAATAGTGATTACCAAATCGCTACTGATTTACGGTGCTGCAGAGTCACTGGGGGTGGCAGCTACAGGTGGGACCAGTCAATGCAGGATCAGTGTAGGCAAAGGAGCAGATAGTTTATGTTAAGCAGGTAACAGGAAACTCAGTTTACAATGGCTTAAATGATGACTTTTCCCCCATGACTAAATATCCATAAGGAGGCGTTTATTTGGTTTGGTTCAGTAGGTCAAAAAGATCATCTGGGCACTCAGATGCTTCCTCTTTCCAGTCTGCCATCCTCAGTATATTGGTTTCATCCTTGACTCGTCACAAGCTGCAATTCCAGCTATGCATCAGCATTCCAGGCGGCAAAAAGGGAGGGGAGGCATGTTAGCCACATATGTCCCTCTTGATCAAGAGAACACAAAGTTTACCCCCTATCCTCTGCCCAGCAGACATCTGCTTAGATCTCATGGACTAGAAATGGGTCACACCCGCCCCTCTGCCCGCCCCCTCTCCCCCACTTCCAACTTCATGGCCCCAGGGAGGCTGCACAATGAGGAACAGGACTTTCATTTCTGCCTTAGACCCACTCTTATCTGAACAAATCCCTCCTTCTATCCCCTCCCTTAAAAAAAAAAAAAACAAGAATTTTGTAATACTCCATCTTGAAAGGCAATGGATAATAAATCATATAACTCATTTATAGCTGTAATTTCAAAATAATGCCCTAATTGTAATAGAGAAATAAGAGGAAAGTAATTTATAATACAATATTATACATTTCAATGCATAATTGACTCGGTATGACTCCACTAGAAGACAGAATGTCAGAGTTGGATGTTGCACCTATTTCAAAGGGATAGTTGAAAAGAAAAGAGAAAGAAGATCAGAAAATATTCCATACAAGAAGTACAGGAAGATGAAGAGCAGAGGTTCAAGTGTCCACTACAGTAAGATCCAGTGCAAGTTTAAGTAGTAACAAACCAGACTTGTTTGAATATGATAAAAGAAAGAGGAAGGAAAAACCTTAATTGTCCAGACAAATTACAGAGTGTTGAAGTGGAGATGATGTAGACTATGATATTCTCTCAAGTGAGTTGAGCCTTACTGCTAAGTGCAGCATCAAAAATAATTCTTTCTTGGGCTTCCCTGGTGACGCAGTGGTTGGGAGTCTGCCTGCCAATGCAGGGGACACGGGTTCGTGCCCCGGTCCGGGAAGATCCCACATGCCGCGGAGCGGCTGGGCCCGTGGGCCGTGGCCGCTGGGCCTGCGCGTCCGGAGCCTGTGCTCCGCAACGGGAGAGGCCGCAGTGGTGAGAGGCCCCCGTACCACAAAAAAAAAAAAAAACCCAAACAAACAAAAATAATAATTCTTTCTTTATGACATGGGACATCAAATGGGGAGGTATCACAGAAAACCCACCTCCTATCAAACTTCATACCTCAAGATTGGTGCTTAGCCTTGAAGACCTACAAAATTGTGTTTCAATAAGCACTGGAATAAAAGATATTCTAGGAAAAAATCATGATAAAACAGTCTGTAGAGTAAATCAACTATACCTCAAAAATAAAGAAATGAATAAATAAATAAACTCTCCTAATAACTCCAAAAAAAGAAAAAAAGAGGCTACAGAGAAGGTGTTTCGTACAATTCTGGTAAGAGGATCAAAATAAGGTTGAAAAACAATAGGCAACCCCCAAATAAATAAATATCGTTATTCCCACAGCATAGATTTCTTATCATTATGTTAAACAAACAAAAAGTTTCAAATATGGGATGACAAACATGAAATCATTTTGAAAGTGACAATAACTTAAGTCAGATTCCTGTGTCGTGCATCTCCCCTTATTTAATATTATTTGATTTCCAAGTCTATTAACAGGGACTCAAATTCCCTCTGTCACAATTACATGTGACAGTTACCAAGGCAGAGTAATGCTGGGGTGTGGCACTGTCAACTCACATAGAAGGAGTGACGCCCAACAGTGATGTAATTTTCTGTAATAGTGAACAGCTCCTGGTGAATTTCAAAACATAGCACAAACATAATAAAGCATAGCACAATCTTCCCTCAATTTATTCAATAACTGCTCTCCTGGAAAATGTCACTGTTTCTTAAAGCTACAAAACAGATAATTTGTATTTATATGTAAAATGGAATTAGACTCTTGGGCGCAGAGGATACAGTTTTTCATCTATATGAAGTTCCAGTGGGCATTAGAAGGTTATGCAGGGGCACATCCTTGGTGGCCCAGTGGTTAAGAATCCGCCTGCCAATGCAAGGGACACGGGTTTGAGCCCTGGTCCAGGAAGATCCCACATGCCACAGGGCAACTAAGCCCGTGCGCTACTAAGCCCATGCACTGCAACTACTGAGCCTGTGTGCCGTAACTACTGAAGCCCACGCGCCTAGAGCCCGTGCTCCACACCAAGAGAAGCCACCACAATGAGAAGCCCCTGCTCACTGCAACTAGAGAAAGCCCACACGCAGCAACGAAGACCCAACACAGCCAAAAATCAATCAATCAATTAATTAATTAATTTTAAAAATTAAAAAAAAAGAAGGATATGCCAGCCTGGTCTTTGTGCCACAGAACTCTCTCACATTGCAGGGCATCCAGCAGTCTAGCCCCCATTCTCTGTCACCCCCCTTAACCATTCAGACATTTACATTCACACCCCAATACACACTTTCCTAAACATTCTCTGGTGTGGGCTAACCTTCCTGGAGAACCACTAGCTTAGGTGAAGCGTGGTCCAAGTTGGGTTGCACACAATGGCCCTGGGGAACAAAATCAGGGTTCTGTAGGCAAGGAGGAAAGAGCACAGACACTGGGCAGCAAATAGTGACATGTCTACCACAGGGAGTGAGTGGAAGGGAGCTCAAGCAGGTCCCTTCTGAAACCGCTTATCTTGGAAGAGGAGAAGCTGGAGGGATAAGCATCCACAGGGAAGTCAGAAATGGTGAGGGGAGGACCTGAGGTGGGTGTGAAACCTCAATTCCACAAGCACCAGAGCCCTGCACGGTGAGAAGCCCTCCTGCAGCACTCACTCCCAGGTCTCAGCTCCCAGTGGGAGCAGATGGTGTCTCCAGATATGAAGCGGGTTCCTAATGAGGGCGGTGGTGGCCAAGGAAGAGTTAGATGCCCCCATGGGCCTTGGGCTCTCCAACAAACCCAGAAAAGGAACTTCTGCCCAGGGTAGCACTGCCGCTCATGGCCTCCAGCTGTCAGGCCCCACCTACCAACCACTTGTAAGCAGACTAATCTGGAAAAGCAGAACTCTAGAAAATCTCAGAGCGTTTCCCTTACTAGGCCTGTGGGATTTGACCAGGAAGCCACACAATTGCTGCTAGAACTTATCACACCTCCTAATACATACTGGACACATAGGAACAGCCCCTCTACATGGAGAAAAACCACTGGACATTTTAAAATATATTTTTAAGACAAAAGAGGGGCATATCTTGAGAACTCAAAGCAAAAATGTTCCCTTCTGTAAGTATTACTTCAAGCCATTAGGAAGCCTTAAACCACCTCTAATTTGTATCCTCAGAGAGTTAAGCGCATGTTGCACCCAAGACCCAGTAGAAAGCAGATAGGAAAAGGGCTGCAATGGGAGCAGGAAGATTGTTTATGCATAAAAGACACAACCACCACATTTGGAAATGCTATGCACATGGCTGATACTAAATTAGGCCAAGTAGACAAATGAGGCATTTTCCCACAGTTGAATAGAGACAAAAAAGACCCGGAGAAGAGGGAAGTCATGATGTTCAAATCCAGGAAATCCAAATGTATAAAAGAGAAACTGGGCTTCCCTGGTGGCGCAGTGGTTGGGAGTCCACCTGCCGATGCCGGGGACGCGGGTTCATGCCCAGGTCTGGGAGGATCCCACATGCTGTGGAGCGGCTGGGCCCGTGACCTGTGGCTGCTGGGCCCGCGCGTCTAGAGCCTGTGCTCCGCAACAGGAGAGGCCACAGCAGTGAGAGGCCCGCGTACTGCAAAAAAAAAAAAAAAAAGAGAGAGAGAAACTTCCAGGATGAGAAAACAGCAGAGGAAGTGATTAAATCTGAAAGGAAAGTTACTCTTCTTTTTACTTTTTACTTTGCTTTTCCTTCAAATATGCATGGAATGTGCTACTTATAAACCCAGAAAATCACAAATTACAAAAGGCACACAATTCAGATAAGAATATCTGTTTAGAGGTCCTATTTTCTATGTCTTTCAGAAAAGAAAATCTTAAAGAGCTAAGGGGAGAATCCCAGGCTGAAGGCTGGAAATGATCAGATATGACTAGTTTTCAACCAAAGGTGAACATTTGCTGGAAGAGACATGTCTTCCTATGCTACTCATTTGCTTCCAGCTTTCCTCCACATCTGGAGAAGGTGGAACCAGTTCTGTTGTCTGTGGTCCTCCTACTGAGCAGGCTTTGACTCAGGCTATGCATGACCTCCCTCATCTCATTGATTGGGGCTCCCAACCAGAGGGGAGCAACCTTGGGTTAATTCTAGACCCTCTCGCACAAGCATCTATGGCCTGGCATCTGGGGCTGTGAGCTCTTGTGGCTAATGAGGAAACGGTAGAAGATTCGATGTGGGGATGAGTCTGTAACTTTTATGCAGTGGAAGCTCCAGACCTTTTATCCCAGGGAAGCTCTGGCTTCAGTGGCTGGTCATCAAGTATGCAGGTCCCAGGATGAGGCCTCAATGCAACTCTCACAACTGGAAAAACAGCTTCAGTCACTGGCTTTGTCAGTGTCATGTAAGAAAGAAAGAGTCCCTTACTGCATGGACTGGTCCACAGTTTTTTGTTTTTTTAATTTATTTTATTCATTTATTTTTGGCTGCGTTGGGTCTGCATTGCTATGCATGGGCTTTCTCTAGTTTCGGTGAGCAGGGGCTACTCTTCGTTGCGGTACGCAGTCTTCTGACTGCTGTGGCTTCTCTTGTTGTGGAGCATGGGCTCTAAGCACATGGGCTTCAGTAGTTGTGGCTCGTGGGCTCTAGAGCGCAGGCTCAGTAGTTGTGGCACACGGGCTTAGGTGCTCTGCTGCATGTGGGATCTTCCCGGACCAGGGCTCAAACCCGTGTCCCCTGCATTGGCAGGCGGATTCTCAACCACTGTGCCACCAGGGAAGTACCACAGTTTTCTTTTAAGGAGGATTAATAGGACATTTGATTCTCTCATGGCTACCAATGAAAATAACATTGTACATGTAAGTACTCCCTTGCACCTCCTCAGTGAGCTTTCACTCTATGACACGTTCCCCCAAGAGGAAGCAGAGGCATTGATATTTTATTTTATTTTTAAATATTTATTTATTTATTTTTTGGCCACGCTGCTCGGCATGCGGGATCCTAGCTCCCTGACCAGGGATTGAACCCGTGCCCTCTGCAGTGGAAGCGCAGCATCCTAACCACTGGACCACCAGGGAATTCCTGAGGCATTGATATTTTAAAGTGAATAATATGGACTGTCTTTTTTTTCTTTTTTGTACTTGGATATGAAATGAGTAAAATATGTGGTTCACAATTGATTAGAATTCCAGTCTTTTTCTTCAGCGTATGCCTTAGGTGTATCTTAACAGGGTTGAAAATACCAGCGTGTTGCAAATCCCGGAAGAGTCATTATTGTGCCCTCAGCCTTAATGATGATTTGGCCAGGTATAGAATTCTGTTCATAACTGGTGAATGGATAACCAAAATGTGGTATCCAGCCATAAAAAGAAATGAAGTACTGATACATGCTACTGTATTGGTTGAACCTTGAAAACACATGAAGTGAAAGAAGCCATTCATAAAGGACCATGTATTGTATGAGTCCATTTATTTGAAATGCAAGGCAAGTCTATGAAGACAGAAAGTAGGTTACTAGTTGCCTAAGGGTGAGGGTGGGGAACGATGACTGTGGGTATACATTATCTTTTTAGGATAATGAAATATTCTAAAATTGATTGTGGTGATAAGTGTATAACTGTGAAAATATTAAATTGAATTGTACTCTTAAATGGTTGAATTATGTGGTATATGAACTGTATTTCAATATAGCTATTAAAAAAGCAAAAAAGCGGTGCCAGGCAGTCACTGTTTTCTAGGCATGTGCTTATATTTAAGACTCTGCTTTTATCTCCTCTCTGTGGCTCTCAGATTCTTGGCTTCATCCTCTGCTTTTTTTTTTTTTTTTTGTATGTGAATATTTATTCTTTTTTTTTTTTTTTTACAAATTTAATCAGTTATACATATACATATGTTCCCATATCCCCTCCCTTTTGCGTCTCCCTCCCACCCTCCCTATCCCACCCCTCCAGGCGGTCCCAAAGAACCGAGCTGATCTCACTGTGCTATGCGGCTGCTTCCCACTAGCTATCTACCTTACGTTTGGTAGTGTATATATGTCCATGCCGCTCTTTCACTTTGTCACAGCTTACCCTTCCCCCTCCCCATATCCTCAAGTCCATGCTCTAGTAGGTCTGTGTCTTTATTCCTGTCTTACCCCTATGTTCTTCATGACATTTTTTTTCTTAAATTCCATATATATGTGTCAGCATACAGTATTTGTCTTTCTCTTTCTGACTTACTTCACTCTGTATGACAGACTCTAGGTCCATCCACCTCATTACAAATAGCTCAATTTCATTTCTTTTTATGGCTGAGTAATATTCCATTGTATATATGTGCCACATCTTCTTTACCCATTCATCCGATGATGGACACTTAGGTTGTTTCCATCTCCGGGCTATTGTAAATAGGGCTGCTATGAACATTTTGGTACATGTCTCTTTTTGAATTATGGTTTTCTCAGGGTATATGCCCAGTAGTGGGATTGCTGGGTCATATGGTAGTTGTATTTGTAGTTTTTTAAGGAACCTCCATACCGTTCTCCATAGTGGCTGTACCAATTCACATTCCCACCAGCAGTGCAAGAGTGTTCCCTTTTTTCCACACCCTCTCCAGCATTTATTGTTTCTAGATTTTTTGATGATGGCCATTCTGACTGGTGTGAGATGATATCTCATTGTAGTTTTGATTTGCATTTCTCTAATGAGTAAAGATGTTGAGCATCCTTTCATGTGTTTGTTGGCAGTCTGTATATCTTCTGTGGAGAAATGTCTATTTAGGTCTTCTGCCCATTTTTGGATTGGGTTGTTTGTTTTTTTGCTATTGAGCTGCATGAGCTGCTTATAAATTTTGGAGATTAATCCTTTGTCAGTTACTTCATTTGCAAATATTTTCTCCCATTCTGAGGGTTGTCTTTTCGTCTTGTTTATGGTTTCCTTTGCTGTGCAAAAGCTTTGAAGTTTCATTAGGTCCCATGTGTTTATTTTTGTCTTTATTTCCATTTCTCTAGGAGGTGGGTCAAAAAAGATCTTGCTGTGATTTATGTCATAGAGTGTTCTGCCTATGTTTTCCTCTAGGAGTTTGATAGTGTCTGGCCTTACATTTAGGTCTTTAATCCATTTTGAGCTTATTTTTGTGTATGGTGTTAGCGAGTGATCTAATCTCATACTTTTACATGTCCCTGTCCAGTTTTCCCAGCACCACTTATTGAAGAGACTGTCTTTTCTCCACTGTACATTCCTGCCTCCTTTATCAAAGATAAGGTGACCATATGTGCGTGGGTTTATCTCTGGGCTTTCTATCCTGTTCCATTGATCTATATTTCTGTTTTTGTGCCAGTACCATACTGTCTTGATTACTGTAGCTTTGTAGTATAGTCTGAAGTCAGGGAGCCTGATTCCTCCAGCTCCATTTTTCATTCTCAAGATTGCTTTGGCTATTCGGGGTCTTTTGTGTTTCCATACAAATTGTGAAATTTTTTGTTCTAGTTCTGTGAAAAATGCCACTGGTAGTTTGATAGGGATTGCATTGAATCTGTAGATTGCTTTGGGTAGTAGAGTCATTTTCACAATGTTGATTCTTCCAATCCAAGAACATGGTACATCTCTCCATCTATTTGTATCATCTTTAATTTCTTTCATCAGTGTCTTATAATTTTCTGCATACAGGTCTTTTGTCTCCTTAGGTAGGTTTATTCCTAGATATTTTATTCTTTTTGTTGCAATGGTAAATGGGAGTGTTTCCTTGATTTCACTTTCAGATTTTTCATCATTAGTATATAGGAATGCCAGAGATTTCTGTGCATTAATTTTGTATCCTGCAACTTTACCAAATTCATTGATTAGCTCTAGTAGTTTTCTGGTAGCATCTTTAGGATTCTCTATGTATAGTATCATGTCATCTGCAAACAGTGACAGCTTTACTTCTTCTTTTCCGATTTGGATTCTTTTTATTTCCTTTTCTTCTCTGATTGCTGTGGCTAAAACTTCCAAAACTATGTTGAATAAGAGTGGTGAGAGTGGGCAACCTTGTCTTGTTCCTGATCTTAGTGGAAATGGTTTCAGTTTTTCACCATTGAGGACGATGCTGGCTGTGGGTTTGTCATATATGGCCTTTATTATGTTGAGGAAAGTTCCCTCTATGCCTACTTTCTGCAGGGTTTTTATCATAAATGGGTGTTGAATTTTGTCAAAAGCTTTCTCTGCATCTATTGAGATGATCATATGGTTTTTCTCCTTCAGTTTGTTAATATGGTGTATCACGTTGATTGATTTGCGTATATTGAAGAATCCTTGCAGTCCTGGAATAAACCCCACTTGATCATGGTGTATGATTCTTTTAATGTGCTGTTGGATTCTGTTTGCTAGTATTTTTTTTTTTTTTTTTTTTTTCTTTTTGCGGTATGCGGGCCTCTCACTGTTGTGGCCTCTCCCGTTGCGGAGCACAGGCTCCGGATGCGCAGGCCCAGCGGCCATGGCTCACGGGCCCAGCCGCTCCGCGGCATATGGGATCCTCCCAGACCGGGGCACGAACCCGTATCCCCTGCATCGGCAGGCGGACTCTTAACCACTGCGCCACCAGGGAGGCCCTGTTTGCTAGTATTTTGTTGAGGATTTTTGCATCTATGTTCATCAGTGATATTGGCCTGTAGTTTTCTTTCTTTGTGACATCCTTGTCTGGTTTTGGTATCAAGGTGATGGTGGCCTCATAGAATGAGTTTGGGAGTGTTCCTCCCTCTGCTATATTTTGGAAGGGTTTCAGAAGGATAGGTGTTAGCTCTTCTCTAAATGCTTGATAGAATTCCTCTGTGAAGCCATCTGGTCCTGGGCTTTTGTTTGTCGGAAGATTTTTTATCACAGTTTCAATTTCAGTGCTTGTGATTGGTCTGTTCATATTTTCTATTTCTTCCTGATTCAGTCTTGGCAGGTTCTGCATTTCTAAGAATTTGTCCATTTCTTCCAGGTTGTCCATTTTATTGGCATAGAGTTGCTTATAGTAATCTCTCATGATCTTTTGTATTTCTGCAGTGTCAGTTGTTACTTCTCCTTTTTCATTTCTAATTCTATTGATTTGAGTCTTCTCCCTTTTTCTCTTGATGAGTCTGGCTAATGGTTTATCAATTTTGTTTATCTTCTCAAAGAACCAGCTTTTAGTTTTATTGATCTTTGCTATCGTTTCCTTCATTTCTTTTTCATTTATTTCTGATCTGATTTTTATGATTTCTTTCCTTCTGCTAACTTTGGGATGTTTTTGTTCTTCTTTCTCTAATTGCTTTAGGTGCAAGGTTAGGTTGTTTATTCGAGATGTTTCCTGTTTCTTAAGGTGGGATTGTATTGCCATAAACTTCCCTCTTAGAACTGCTTTTGCTGCATCCCATAGGTTTTGGGTCGTCGTGTCTCCATTGTCATTTGTTTCTAGGTATTTTTTAATTTCCTCTTTGATTTCTTCAGTGATCACTTCGTTATTAAGTAGTGTATTGTTTAGCCTCCATGTGTTTGTATGTTTTACAGCTCTTTTCCTGTAATTGATATCTAGTCTCATAGCATTGTGGTCGGAAAAGATACTTGATACAATTTCAATTTTCTTAAATTTACCAAGGCTTGATTTGTGACCCAAGATATGATCTATCCTGGAGAATGTTCCATGAGCACTTGAGAAAAATGTGTATTCTGTTGTTTTTGGATGGAATGTCCTATAAATATCAATTAAGTCCATCTTGTTTAATGTATCATTTAAAGCTTGTGTTTCCTTATTTATTTTCATTTTGGATGACCTGTCCATTGGTGAAACTGGGGTGTTAAAGTCCCCTACTATGATTGTGTTACTGTCGATTTCTCCTTTTATGGCTGTTCATATTTCCCTTATGTATTGGGGTGCTCCTATGTTTGGTGCATAAATATTTACAATTGTTATATCTTCTTCTTGGATCGATCCCTTGATCATTATGTAGTGTCCTTCTTTGTCTCTTCTAGTAGTCTTTATTTTAAAGTCTATTTTGTCTGATATGAGAATTGCTACTCCAGCTTTCTTTTGGTTTCCATTTGCATGGAATATCTTTTTCCATCCCCTTACTTTCAGTCTGTATGTGTCTCTAGGTCTGAAGTGGGTCTCTTGTAGACAGCATATATATGGGTCTTGTTTTTGTATCCATTCAGCCAGTCTGTGTCTTTTGGTGGGAGCATTTAGTCCATTTACATTTAAGGTAATTATTGATATGTATGTTCCTATTCCCATTTTCTTAATTGTTTTGGGTTCGTTATTGTAGTTCTTTTCCTTCTGTTGTGTTTCTTGCCTAGAGAAGTTCCTTTAGCATTTGTTGTAAAGCTGGTTTGCTGGTGCTGAATTCTCTCAGCTTTTGCTTGTCTGTAAAGGTTTTAATTTCTCCATCAAATCTGAATGAGATCCTTGCTGGGTAGAGTAATCTTGGTTGCAGGTTTTTCTCCTTCATCACTTTAATTATGTCCTGCCACTCCCTTCTGGCTTGTAGAGTTTCTGCTGAGAGATCAGCTGTTATCCTGATGGGGATTCCCTTGTGTGTTATTTGTTGTTTTTGCCTTGCTGCTTTTAATATGATTTCTTTGTGTTTAATTTTTGACAGTTTGATTAATATGTGTCTTGGTGTATTTCTCCTTGGATTTATTCTGTATGGGACTCTCTGTGCCTCCTGGACTTGATTAACTATTTCCTTTCCCATATTAGGGAAGTTTTCAACTATAATCTCTTCAAATATTTTCTCAGTCCCTTTCTTTTTCTCTTCTTCTTCTGGAACCCCTATAATTCGAATGTTGGTGCGTTTAATGTTGTCCCAGAGGTCTCTGAGACTGTCCTCTGTTCTTTTCATTCTTTTTTCTTTATTTTGCTGTGCAGCAGTTATTTCCACTATTTTATCTTCCACCTCACTTATCCGTTCTTCTGCCTCAGTTATTTCTGCTATTGATCCCATCTAGAGTATTTTTATTTCATTTATTGTGTTTTTAATCGATGCTTGATTCATCTTTAGTTCTTCTAGGTCCTTGTTAACTGTTTCGTGCATTTTGTCTATTCTATTTCCAAGATTTTGGATCATCTTTACCATCATTATTCTGAATTCTTTTTCAGGTAGACTGCCTATTACCTCTTCATTTGTTAGGTCTGGTGGGTTTTTATCTTGCTCCTTCTCCTGCTGTGTGTTTTTCTGTCTTCTCATTTTGCTTATGTTACTGTGTTTGGGGTCTCCTTTTTGCAGGCTGCAGGTTCGTAGTTCCCGTTGTTTTTGGTGTCTGTCCCCAGTGGCTAAGGTTGGTTTAGTGGGTTGTGTAGGCTTCTTGGTGGAGGGGACTACTGCCTGTGTTCTGGTGGATGAGGCTGGATCTTGTCTTTCTGGTGGGCAGGTCCACGTCTGGTGGTGTGTTTTGGGGTGTCTTCGGACTTTTTATGATTTTAGGCCACCTCTCTGCTAATGGGTGGCGTTGTGTTCCTGTCTTGCTAGTTGTTTGGCATAGGGTGTCCAGCACTGTAGCTTGCTGGTCGTTGAGTGAAGCTGGGTGCTGGTGTTGAGATGGAGATCTCTGGAAGATTTTCGCCGTTTGATATTATGTGGAGCTGGGAGGTCTCTTGTGGACCAGTGTCCTGAAGTTGGCTCTCCCACCTCAGAGGCACAGCACTGACTCCTGGCTCCTCAATTTGGGATGATTTGTTGTCTATTCATGTATTCCACAGATGCAGGGTACATCAAGTTGATTGTGGAGCTTTAATCCGCTGCTTCTGAGGCTGCTGGGAGAGGTTTCCCTTTCTCTTCTTTGTTCTCACAGCTCCTGGGTCTCAGCTTTGGATTTGGCCCCGCCTCTGCGTGTAGGTCGTCGGAGGGCGTCTGTTCTTCGCTCAGACAGGACAGGGTTAAAGGAGCAGCCTCTTCGGGGCCTCTGGCTCACTCAGGCCCGGCGGGAGGGAGGGGCACGGAGTGCGGGGCGAGCCTGCAGCGGCAGAGGTCGGCGTGACGTTGCACCAGCCCGAGGCGCGCCGTGCGTTCTCTCAGGGAAGCCGCCCCTGGATCCCGGGACCCCGGCAGTGGCAGGCTGCACAGGCTCTCGGAAGGGCGGTGTGGACAGTGACCTGCGCTCGCACACAGGCTTCTTGGCGTCGGCAGCAGCAGCCCCAGCGTCCCACGCCCGTCTCTGGGCTCCGCGCTTTCAGCCGCGACTCGCGCCCGTCTCTGGAGCTCCTTTACGCGGCGCTCTTAATCCCCTCTCCTCGCGCACCAGGAAACCAAGAGGGAAGAAAAAGTCTCCTGCCTCTTCGGCAGCTCCAGAGTTTTCCCGGACTCCCTCCCGGCTAGCTGTGGCACATTAGCCCCCTTCAGGCTGAGTTCTCGCCGCCAGCCCCAGTCCTCTCCCTGCGCTCTGACCGAAGCCCGAGCCTCAGCTCCAGCGCCGCCCGCCCCGGCGGGGGAGCAGACAAGCCTCTCGGGCTGGTGAGTGCCGCTCGGCACCGCTCCTCTGTGCGGGAATCTCTCCGCTTTGCCCTACCCAGGTATGTGGGGAGTTTCTTGCCTTTTGGGAGGTCTGGGGTCTTCTGCCAGCGTTCAGTAGGTGTTCTGTAGGAGTTGTTCCACGTGTAGCTGTATTTCTGGTGTATCTGTGGGGAGGAAGGTGATCTCCGCGTCTTACTCTTCTGCCATCTTACCCGGAAGTCTCCATCCTCTGCTTTCGATGCCTCACTTTTGTTGTCCTGTTTAGAATCTCCTCCCTTTCTTTTTCTTTTAAATTGAACCCAGGTTTTCACTTGACTCTCAGCTCTGCTTACTCTCTTAATTTTGGCGAGTCTGCCAACCTTGGGTGAGAAACCCCTCTTCTTGTTCCAGCCCCCTCAATTCCACCCCCAGTGTCATCAGCAGGCTTACCCATGATCTTGCATAACAGATGGGGAATTCGGCAGAGACAGACTCTCAACTCTCTTCCTTAGTGGCTTTTTCTTGGACGGTCAAAGGAGCTAAGAGATTTGACCTCGCTACTACCGCCCTCTGTGAGTACTGTGCTTTCCAAAGCAGCTTTCCCGCTCACAACTGTGCTTGCTTTTCACATTAATCCTGTGAAGTAAATATGGTAAGCATTGTTGTTAGGGGAACCACTGACCGAAACTGCCCGCCGGGGCCAGGCCCAATAGTAATCACTTGCATGAGTTATCTTACAACAGGAGGTCCCGGTAAGGAACGCAGAACTAACAAGCTACCACCAACTGGAAGAATTGGGAAAAGGTCAAAAGGAGAGAGGAATGCCAGTCCATATGTCCTACCAACCTCCCAGAGTCCTTCTCGCTGGAATCCATCTTGGTTGAGCAATGCGCGTGCCACCAGGAAGGACCCTGAGTCAGAACAATTGGGCAGAGGCAACCCAGAAGCTAACCCCATCACCATAAAACCTGAGACTGCAAGCCATGTGGCAGAGCAGTTCTCCTGGGCTCCCTTACCCTGCTGCTCTCTTCCCGGGTTCCCCTTCCCAATAAAGTCTCTTACTTTGTCAGCATGGGTGTTTCCTCAGACAATTCATTTCTGAGTGTTGGACAAGAGCCCGCTGCCCTGGAAGGGGTCCCCTTTCCTGCAACATTATCATCCTTGTTTTACAGATGAGGAAACCAAGCTCAAAGAGCTAAACTGACTTGCTCCAAGTCACACATTGGATCACACACCTCAGATCTTCTGATTGTAGCTTTATTATTCTTTCCACTGATGCAGGACTCCCCAAGATGAAATTCTTCCAGATGAATCCTTTACTCTAAATACATTTCTTCCTTTCTTCCTTTCTCTCTTTGGGTCTTCGTTGCTGCGTGTGGGTTTTCTCTAGTTGCAGTGAGTTGGGGCTACTCTTCATTGCGGTGCCCTGGCTTCTCATTGCGGTGGCTTCCCTTGATGCGGAGCACGGGCTCTAGGTGCACAAGCTTCAGTAGTTGTGGCACATGGGCTCAGTAGTTGTGGCTCGTGGGCTCTAGAGCACAGGCTCAGTAGTTGTGGCGCATGGGCTTAGTTGCTCCGTGGCATGTGGGATCTTCCTGGACCAGGGATCGAACCCGTGTCCCCTGCATTGGCAGGTGGATTCTTAACCACTGCGCCACCAGGGAAGTCCCACATTTGTTTCTTTGATCTCTGCTCTTCCTGCATATTTATGGAGCAACTACTATGTGTCAGACCCAGCTAGGTGCTGGAGATACAATTGAGAAAGATGGTCCCAGCCCTACAGACTGTCAGCAAAGGTCGACATGCCTAAGTTCCTTATCTTTGGTCATATAGGATCTCTACTGCCACACCAGCCCCTTGCCCACCATCCCTCAATACTACCTACACATCTGGCATAACTTCTGTCTCCTCTCCACCAGGTCAATGACAATCCAACCTTGAACAGTCCTCCTTAGGATAACACACTTTCCTGTTAAATACACAATCTCTGGAGATCTTTCTCTGCTTTCCTTCGGTGTTATATATAGGTTTTTAAGTGAAGGTACCTATGAAAAGAGTGCCCCTCCCTCACTACTCTCAGATAAAGGGGAAATACATTACCCTCTGAGTCCAAAAGGACTCAGAACAGAGATGTGCAAATTGACCTTAAAAACACAGACTGGCTGCCAGTAGCCAGACTGCAGATAACTTGATCAAATGTACTAAATTCTTTAAAGAAAGAAAGCACCATTAGGAGGGGGTTGGTTGGTCATGGAGATTAGAGAAAGAACAGTCCCTGAAGCACCTGTTACTGGTGCCCACTCAAACACCATCCAGGGAAGGGAGTGCCTAGCCAGTGTGCAGGATCAAGAATAACTATTGTAGAGCTGGTCCAGTGGGTCACTCAAATCTGCTGGGACCAAGCCCTCAAATCCCATCCCTTGTTCTGAAGCCATGCTGACCAGATAACCACCAGCTACACTGACTTCTCTTGCCTCTGGGGAAGAACGGGCTGCTTGAGCTGACATGCACATCTGGCCCACCGTAAAGTTCTATTTCTCACTGGAAATTACTAAATGAACATGTACATCAGCCTCTGTGAACATGAGTCAGACATCAGTCAAACCTGTGATCCTCCCAAGACTGAGTGTCTGACACACCGAGGCTGAGGGCAAGACCCTGGACCACTGTAAATCACCAAGGAAGATGGCACCCTATGGGGCTGAGTGACACACCCACTTCCTCCAAACACGTAAACTTAACAGCAAATGCTGGTTGGTTGATGCACTATCCTAGGAGGAAGACTTGGAGAAAAATCAGGCTTTACCCTTGCCTGCCAGAGGCCTAAGCACCTCTGTAATTTTATTTATTTTTTATCTTTAAAAAAAATTTATTTAGGGCTTCCCTGGTGGCACAGTGGTTGAGAGTCCGCCTGCCAATGCAGGGGACACAGGTTCGAGCCCTGGTCTGGGAAGATCCCACATGCCGTGGAGCGGTTAGGCCCGTGAGCCATGGCCACTGAGTCTGTGCGTCCGGAGCCTGTGCTCTGCAATGGGAGAGCCACAACAGTGAGAGGCCCATGTACAGCAAAAAATATATATATATATTTATTTTATTTTATTTATTTTTGGCTGCATTGGGTCTTTGTTGCTACACAAGGGCTTTCTCTCGTTGCAGCGAGCAGGGTCTGCTCTTTGTTGTGGTGCACAGTCTTCTCACTGCGGTGGCTTCTCTTGTTGCGGAGCATGGGCCCTAGGCACGCGGGCTTCAGTAGTTGTGGCACGCAGGCTCAATAGTTGTGGCGCACGGGCTTTTTTGCTCTGCGGCATGTGGGATCTTCCTGGACCAGGGATTGAACCCGTGTCCCCTGCATTGGCAGATGGATTCTTAACCACTGTGCCACCAGGGAAGTCCCAAAGAACCTCTGTAATTTTAGCTGCCACTGATGTTGCCATTGTTTCCATAAAACCAAATGATCAAGGCTGTGACATTTCACAAGGCAAACCTGGGAAGGACGATTATTTGAACAAACATATTTAGTCACCATTGTATTTGGTGGGAAATATCTTAACTCAGTATTTGTTGTTATTTTCAAAAGCCAGCCTTCCTGAATTCATTTTAAATCTCCAACTTCTGAAACTTCAATAAGAGTCCATCTGCAGAAGTGGACTGTCCACGGAAGTCACTGTTTCACTGTCATATGACTCAACTGTGCAGGGGTAGGATAAAGTTGTTTTGTTTTTACGTGAGGGTTTTTGTGACGATTTATCTAAATTTTATTACTTATGTGACCTTGTATGTTTTGTAGAAGTTCATTTAAACTGTGAAGCCTCATTTACTGGAAGAAGAAATATCTATATGAGCCCATGGAGACTGCCATAGGTCTCCTTGAACAATAAAATGGCCTTTCGGGGACAGAGCTCTATGCAGATGAAGAAAGGTATACACTTGTGGCTAGAGGTTAATGATAACTAATGAGTTACTTACATTAAGGTCTCTTCTCATTTAAGAAAGAAGTATCATATTTGGTAATACAATCATACAGGGGTATCTGTTTTCAGGCACAAAACTGGAAAGAACTGTGAAGATTAAAGGAAACTTTAGAATTTTCTACACTATGTACTATGTTCTAAGAGGAAAAAATAGTATCAGGTTGAGAAAATTAGCTTAATTCTGTTATCCAGACTGTGTTCACTGGTTCACTTCCTTCCATTTGTTGACTAATTGAATATAAATCCCATTAAAGAGCACTGGATTCACTTTTCATTTGAATGAAAGGAGCTCAATTTCCTACCAGAACTGGCTGCAGAGAATAGCTAATACACCGCTCAACGTGCTCAAAATTTGCAGTTGAAATCCCAGGGGATACCAAGTCTCAGGTGACAGGTGCATGTGTGCACATGCACACACAAACACACTCACACACAATGAGTTAAAATTTTAAGTATTTTGATTATGAAATAACTTAGTTGTTAGGCCCTTGCTATTTTCTTACTGTGAATTACAAACCCTCTGAACAGGAAAGTCTAATTTCAGAGCTTCCCTCTTTCTTCCTAGCAAGTGGCTCAAGCTTATGAAGGACGTGCTAACGAAATAAACAGTCTAAGGCATGATTGTGAGATTTCAAACAGCTGGATAATTTTGGCCCCCTAAGAAAGGGGGGATTAAGAAACATACCCTAATATTATCTAAATGATAGGACACTATGCTAAGTGAAATAAGTCAGAGAAAGACAAACACTATATGATATCACTTATATGTGGAATCTAAAAAATACAACAAACTAGTGAATATAACAAAAAAGAAGCAGACTTACAGATATAGAGAACAAACTAGTGGTTATTAGCAGGGATAGGGGAGTGGGAGTTAGCAAATATTGGGTGTAAGGTAGGCTACAAGGATGTGTTGAACAACACGGGGAATATAGCCAATATTTTGTAGTGACTGTAAATGGAGTGTAACTTTAAAAAATTGTATTAAAAAAAACCCATATCCTAATGTAGAAGCCAAAAGTTTGGGATTTTCATTGGAAATATATTTGAAGAGGTAAAATCCTAGTATAAATATTGGTAAACTTGAAATTTAATCTGAAATCAAATGCTTAGGGGTTACACTCTCACTTACTACCCTCACGTCATTTAATTTTCTTTTTTTTGGTAAGATTTATGTTATAACAAAAGAAAAAAATAGATATGGTTCCTTCCCATAAAAGCTAAGGGTACGTCTCTTTTGAAACATTTGTCACAAAAATGTCTGAGTTGGACATGCAATTATCTAAGGCTCTTTCCATATAAAGTCCTCCTGGTTCCCCTCCATTCAAGCAGATGAAAGAGTTTCTACTCTACATTGCTTGCTGGGACCTCATGCAACCCCATAGTCCTGTTCTTTGCTTTGTTTCTGGGTGAGTCATCCAAACCGGGATGTGGTTCTTCACTCAGGGTGAAGAATCTCTTGGTATCATATACAGCAACTTGGTAGCGTGGCAGAATTTAGCTTGGCAGGATTGTACATTAGTCTGGACTGTTTCACGCACTGCCCTGGCCCTAATCCATGGGCAAACTGGGCCTTCTAACCTGAAGGTTGAGTGACAACTTCTGGTCCAAGTCCACAGTGTCCCTCTGCTGCCTCCTGACCCCCATGCCATTTGCCCATACTCGGTATGTCTGGAACTCCTGGGTCTTCAGGGTTTCTCCAGCCTGAACCTTCACTCCCATCAGTTCTTGGTCTTCTTGGTCTAGTCCTCTGAAGTCCCTGCCCTCCCTGCTCCCCTTTGTCTCAACCTTCACAAGTAAGATCTTGGGAACCATGCTATCTGTTAGGGTGGGGTGATGAGAGAATAGCTGATTTGGGCTTTGAGGTACTGATAGATATATCCTTCCTTCCTCCCTCCTCCCCAGAAGAGGAAGAGGGAGTGTTTGGAATTTTATTTGGACAAGTGAAAATATTACAAAAGCTAGTGAGGCTTTTTGGGTGAACTCTTTGGAGACTTCCTGGCAGAGGATCATGGGAGACCGCTGTTGGGTGGGGAGTTTGGGGTGACGTTTTTGGTTGGTGGCTTAGGTGGGAAGAAGCCAAGATCAGGCTCCTATTAGGTCCTGGGCTTCAGAAATAAAGAGAGCCTCTTGGTTTCCTTCCCAGTGGTTTCATTCACTTACCGAGCCTGGAAGAGGGGCAAGGATCCTGGGAAAAGCCTGGCCCTGGATCTTCCTATGGGTTTTACTTTTCAGGATCTTGAGCTACTACATGTAGTGTTAGGGAGAAAGAAATTCTAAGCAGTATAGGGGAGGAAAATTTTCCTCAACCCCATGGTGGCGTTGGCTGGGAC
This sequence comes from Mesoplodon densirostris, assembly GCF_025265405.1. Lineage (NCBI taxonomy): Eukaryota > Metazoa > Chordata > Mammalia > Artiodactyla > Ziphiidae > Mesoplodon > Mesoplodon densirostris. The sequence continues at coordinate 84,688,453 of NC_082665.1, read as the reverse complement.
TGAAAATTAAACTGAAAAAGGCAGATTAATAGGAGAAAAGCATACAAATTTATAATATAAGTTTTACAGGGGACTTCCCTGGTGGTCCACCGGTTAAGGCTCCATACTTCCAATTCAGGGGATGCAGGTTTGATCCCTGGTCAGGGAACTAGGACCCCACATGCCAAAAGGAAAAAAAAAAGTTTTACAGGACACGGGATCCTTCATAAGGAAATAAGGACCCCAAAAACAGTTAGATCTGTATTTTATGGTGGGTTTGATGGAGTGGGCTGTCCTGTAGAATATGATTGGTTAAAGAGTATGAGGTAAGAGTAGTAAACTGGGGGAAACTTAGCAAGGCCTGTTTGTTAGGATTCTTCTTGGCATCCCTTTGTCTTTGGAGATTAGGTTGCCCCCTTTTTTCCAGACATAAGGAAGACACCTCTCACGTGAGGGTTTTATGACCTGTTTCAGGGAAGAAGGGCGACAGGGGTTGGGGCAGGGTGGGGAACAAGGTCAGGGTAAGCTTCTTGCTTCTGCCGTTTTCTCAGACTCCTTCAGATCAAAATATTCAGTATGCCAAGGTGCCATATTTGAGGGTAGCATGCTCTGAACCCTAACAGCAGTATTGACTTCCACTGCCCAATGGTCTGCAGAATTATCAAATTCTGTCTCTAAATCCCCTTGGCTTTTCCCAACTCTCAATGGAGTGATCCTCTAAATGAAGTTCCATCAGGCATTCACTGCCCACATTGTCCCAAACCACTGTGCCTTCCCTACAATGTCAACCAAGTCTGTTGGTTACCCATCTGGCATGCCCCCTACCCTGTGAGTCCAGAACTTCATAAGAACCATTTCTGTCTCTTCTGCCACAGGCAGAGGGAAAGTTGACCTCTGGTGTGATAGTCCTAAAGCCAGCCCCAGCTGTCTACAACTCCCTCAATTCCTGATCTCCTGAGGGCAGTTTACTTTGGACTTTTCACTTCCATTCAGTATGGGTCATATGGGCCACAGGGCTGCTGGGAAACACTCTGTCAGCAGCTCCCCAAGTTGTCTGCCAGTAGGGCCAAGGAAGGCTGTGGGGTGGAGCCTGTCACCTCACCCCAGCTGTTCTCACTGAGCCTTGGCCATTACAGACACCCCTAGGAGGAAAGTTTTCTGATCTTCCGTCTACAGAAAGCTTGACCTCATGTTTGTGAGGCCCCTTCCGTACCCCTGAAGTTGTCAGGGCACACATGTGAGTCATCTGGGGGCATTCAGTCATGACAGCTCCTCAACCAGTTTTCACTTCACTGAGCAGGCAAATTACTTTTACTTTAATTTTAATAGCATTTATGCTTCAGTCCTTTAGATGTATGTGCAACTGTTGAGCCGCCACAGATATAATAGATACCGCATTCCAATGTGCAAGCTTCCAAAGGCTTTAGCAGAAAAGTGCTTTCAGACTCTTGACTTCTTCCCTGGCATCAAAGACACATAAAATATTGAAGGGAGTAAAGACAAGAGAGAGGTGGGGAGTGGATTTTTGGAAACGTATTGTTGGTTTGCTGAGTGTCTGATCCCAGCCAAGGGGCAAGAATTGCTCCTATCTCAAATCCAATGCACGAGGTCTCAGGAGAGCTAGATGAGGGTCTCCTCAGTTGGGTCACAGTGATCTGGGGACAACTCTGGCCTGAGAAGTGTACCTCAATGATGAGGGGTGGGCTGGCCAACAACTTTGGTGGTATGCAAAGAAGGGGGGGTTAGGTTGGAGTCAGGTGTCACTTACAGACTTTAGCAGACTAGGAACATGTGTTTCCTGTGCACCAAATGTAGGTCACAACATGAGAGAGAGAGCTGGCACGGGGTCATCTTTGGTCCTATCCCAGAGATCCACCAAGGGGCAAACAGAGCTGAGAGGAGGCGAAGGTGGGGTTGGATGCCTAGGGACTAATAAATACCTTAGGTCAAGCACCAGTGGAATAGAGTTGAAGTCACCCAGGGCAAGGTAACTGCAAGGTGGCTAATCTATGTTTTCTTTTGGTGGCGGGGGGGCCTGGGGGGCAGAGCTCTCCGAAGAACCCACAAAATACTCAAGAAAGGAAGCATTGACTTTAAAGCCCTGCCAGACTCAGAAAGCTTGGAGCCAGCAGATAACACAGCCAGTCAGCTCAGAACTTTCTTGTGTCTCTCAGACCCTGGAGAGATCAGAAACCACAGCAGGCAACCTAGAGGAGGGATATCAGCAAGGTAGGAGCAAGAGAAAGGACAAGCACAGCTTTTTCCCCAAACGGAGGCTTCCTGTCAGCAGCTGCTCCTGGGCGGCCACATGCCCAAGGGGAACAATTTGACTTTAAATCACATTTGAAGTCTTGCATTGTATCCTGGCCTACACATGTTAAATACTGAACCTGAGCCTGGGTTTGTGACTTAAAGAAGTGGACAGAGAAGTCGTGGGACCTGCTTGACTTTTTATACAAGGGCACAGGGAGAACTAGTGCCACCAGAGAAATCTATAGAGACACGGGAGGCAAAATTAAGTTGCTTTGGGACAGTGTTCCAGAAGTCCCATTTCTTCAGTGTGCCAGTAACATGGTATACCTTACTTCATACACTCAGCACCCATTTATTAAGTTATACCTGGCAGTGGGGAGACAAAGGTGAAAGAGCCAAGGTCTCTGTCCCGGAGGAACTCAAGAAAATTAAGTGTAAGAAAATGTAAGAGGAATATCAGGAGAGGAAGAAAAGAACTTTCCATGCTGGGTTGGCTCTGGGCTAAACTTCCAAGGGTGCAGTGGCGAGGGCTCTGGAATTCAATAGTCCAGGAGTTACACACCTTCTCCTTGGGCCGCTGGCAAGTGGATAGTTTATGACATTCACCCTGGGCTGTCCCTGGTGACTTAGCAGGGCTAGTAGACCTCTAGTGTTTTGGGCAGCCCAGCATCCAGAGCTTCCTTCAGTGAAACACCCCTCCTCCAAAATGTGCATGCAGTCTGTGGGGTTGCTAATCACGTCTCCTCATGTACACCTCAAGCGGGGTGCACCCGTGTGACCCTACTTCTAGATCAGTTAAACTCCTGGTCACACTTACTGGACACTTGCTCTTTGCCAGGAACTATTTTTAGGGCTTCACATATATTAATTCATTTAATCCTCAGAACAACTCCATGAAGCAGGTACATCTTACAGATGAACAAATGGAGGGAAAGAGAGTTCAGTGACTTGCTGAGGGTCATGCAGCTAGGAAGAGGCAAAGTCAGATTTGAACCTGTGTAGTCTGGTTCTTGTTGGCTGCAGGCGAGAGGGGTGGGGGGAGAGGTTATTTCAGCTTTTCCAGCCTGTAAAGTAAAAGCAGGCAAGAAAAGAAGGGGTTGGGAGATGTTGAATGAGTCACCTACGATGTCTGCCAAATCTGTCTGGTCAGTTTTCTCTTTCTCTCTTTCTCTGTTATGTTTCTTTGTGCATGATTCAAACAGTTCTCCAATGTCAGACTCATTGCTTCACGAAACTTCGTCTTCGAGAAGGCTTGCAATTTTATTTTGCAATTGATTTCATTGTAGTCTTTCTAGTCACGGGTGCCACCTGAAAATGGCAGATACCTTTACGGTTTCTGACAGCTGATGACAGACTGACCTCAATCTTTGATTGATGGCTGGTACGGACACTTGACTGTTTCGGGAGGGATGTTTGAGTGAGGGGTGATTTAAAGAAATGGGCAGCTCAAGAGGGTATTTTTTATATTGCAAGATATTTGCTTTCCTACATAACCTGTTATCCCATGTTCTTGTATAATGAGTACTAGGATCACGAGAACCCCTTGAACATAGCACAGTGTGACCTAACCCTTGATTCCCTCCTCAACTGCCTTAAGGAGGCTGTACAAAGAATACGGGTAACATTAACAATATGACGACAAGAAGAGCCTGTAGGTCTGAGGCCCACTGAGCTCCCGGGCTCGCGCCTTCCTCTGTGTTCTGTTTCCCCTCTGTCCATGGCTGGGGCTGATGTCCATCCAAGTCCTTCATTGTCAGCGTAGATATGGCTCTTCCTAACCCACTGCTGCTGCATCACAGAACCTGAGCGCTGTCGCAGCCCCACTTCTGACTTACCTGGGGAGCCTCAGCTGTTGATGTTGACAAGAGGTGTCTGTCCAGAGGCTGGCGCTGTCTCTCTAGTGAAGAAGGCCTCCTCTACTAAATGTTTCACAGCTCTTTTCTTAAATCCTGAAATAGTCACACTAATCCCTCGGCCCTCCTGCAACTCCCTGAAGATTACCAGACAATTTCTCTCTGGGTCGACTTGGATGAAATGTGGATAGGATCAGACAGCATCTCACCCTCTACTAAAAGATAATTAAAATTAAAATCACACCACACACGCCATGTACACACACATAAATCTTATATGTGTGTGTGTGTGTGACGTGATTTTAACTATCATTTATCTATGTATATATACATTATATTATATTTAAACATAAATATAATATATAATATTTATACAAATGTACATATACATTGTTAATGTACATATATATGTTAAAGATTTTATTTATTTTTGAAAAGTATTTATTTATTTATTTTTGGCTGCGTTGGGTCTTCATTGCAGTGCGCAGGCTTCTCATTGCAGTGGCTTCTCTTGTTGCGCAGCACGGGCTCTAGGCGTGCGGGCTTCAGTAGTTGTGGCACGCGGGCTCAGTAGTTGTGGCTCACGGGCTTAGTTGCTCCACAGCATGTGGGATCTTCCCGGACCAGGGCTCAAACCCGTGTCCCCTGCATTGGCAGGCGGATTCTTAGCCACTGCGCCACGAGGGAAGCCCTAAAGATTTTATTTGACTAATCAATGAAGGAACCAGGTAAACATTGTATTTTGAAGAAGAGACATATTTATAAATCAGAAATACTGAAATGAATGTGTAAATGGAAGCAAACTGATTTTTCCACAGGGGCTAGGGAAATCAACTGGACCTCTACCAGACAGGACAGAATTCTCACATCTATGTGAATCATCTTGCATTGCTATCAATTACTTACAACTGAAAAAGTTGTAAAATAGCTCAAAGGCAATGAAAGATTAGAATCACATAACCTGAGGGCCGCCCTCTAGACAATGCCTAGCTCTCCAGTAAAGCACCTCCATAGCATCTCTTTTCCTTAGGCACCATTTACGTGGGGGTAGCTTAAATGCCAGGGTTTCTGGGATTAATATTAACTCCAACGCTTCTTTTTCCTTGTTTCTCTCAGGGTTATTTGGTCCTTATGTAAACAGGGCTCCTGGAGGCCTGCACGGCCTGCGAGGGTTCCAGTATGGGGTGGAGAAGTCAGGTCTCCTCTGGGACCCTCCCCTTGTCATAATGACAAACGCTTTATTTGTATTGCTGTAAGGGGCAGGGGTGGGGGAGGGGGAGGTTGAAGCTCGAAGATTGGTACAGGGAAGTTGCAGGAAAGACAGGATAGGATCAAGTTGTGAAGTGCCTTCTGTGCTGTGCTAAGGATTTCAGTCTTGACCTCAAAGGCAATGGAGAACAACCACAGCCTTTTTTAAAATTATTATTATTTTTTATTTTTTAATAGATCTTTACTGGAGTATAATTCCACAGGATGAGACATGCCATCTCTGCATTTCACCTCCCCCTTCCTATCTCCTGACACATCGTCAGTTTCCTTACTGTGGTGTGTCTCACTTCACTGACCTATTCAAAAGACTGTGGTTGTATATACGCATTCACCACAGCAAGGAAACTGAAGATGTGTCAGGAGGTAGGAGGGGGAGGTGAAATGCAGAGATGGCATTGTCTCGTCTTGTAGAATTGTCTTGAATAAATGACTTTTAGAGAATTTTCTGCCCATTACAAAGAGACACCTTTCACTCTTCTCCTTAAAATGTCTCCAGACTGTCCCACTATCACTTCCTGGCGCCTTGGGGCTTTCTTTCTCCAATAGCTGCTAAGCTAGGAGAACATTCAGCCACCAACCTTTGTCCAACACCGACTCACTCATGTCTTCACTGCTTAACACCTTGGAACCACCCATAAGGAGGGCACAGCAGCAATGATTGCATTTTATGGAGGAGAAGCAGCCTTGTGGAGGGCTTGACTGAATGGCCTAGGGTCACCCAGCTGGTAAGTTGTCTGGCCCGAGTTGGAAGCCAGGGCTCTGGAACTGTGCCTGCTCTTGCTGGGTACCACACAGCCTCCCTTGCATTCCCGTCCCAAGCCTCCTCTTCTATTCATAGAAAAATGGGAGCGGGTGGATGTTACATGGGATAGTCATCATTTTCTCTCTCAATTCTAAACTTCTGGGCAGCTTTTCTAGTTTTATTTGCAATTCCACAGAGACATTTAGCAGGTTTGTAAGTTGCATCCTAGCTCACTCATTTTAGAAGATGAATTTTTATATTCACTCTCAAGCTGGTCATTTGTTTTTTTCAGAAGCTGCTGTCTCCCAAGGTGCAGAATCTGAAATGACAATTAGGATCTTAAGAGAGATTAAGGTGAAGAATAGACTAAAACAGGAATAATTGTTCTGTTGGTCATTTGGCCAGGGAGTAAGACAAAAATCAGTTATAAATAACTTTTAACTCATTGAGTTGACTTTTCTCTTATAATCAAGATAAAACTCAAATGAAGATGGCTAGAAAGAAGAGAAATTTTAATTTCCAGAAAGGCCCCTTCAGGCATCGCACAGGTAACAGATGGGTTCCCAGCTAGTTATCTATCTGGCTCTTGATGATATTAGCTGCAAAATAGAGATCCTCTGAAAGCCTCAGAAAATGGCCCTTTTAAAAGTTCATTTTATCAAGTGGGAGCATCTTGTAGTCTCTGGGTTCCTGTTGAAATTTTATAATTAACTGACATGACAAGATAAAGATATTAACTCAAATGGCTTCCGTTTTTCCTTTTGCCTTGTTTTACCAGGAGAATTTTATTCTTCCATAGTGTGTGAGTAAAAAACCAGAAGTTTGGGCATTTGGGAAGATAGCCAAGAAATGTCACCCCGTGAAAAAACAAAAACCATAGGAATAAAAACGATGACATTAACTAACTTCTGAGGAAATAATACATTTAAGTGATGATGGGTAAGTGAGAAGCATTTAGACCAAAGCAAGATTCCTCAAAGTGAATTGTAAATAGAAACCTACTAGAAAGAAAGGGTTCCATGGCCAAATAATTTCTGCAAATACTAATTTAAATCTTGTTGAAACACATTCTTTATTGTAGCGCTTCTCAGAACTGTTAATATGTTAATGTACATGGCGCAGAGAAGCTATAATGGTAGGTATCTGCCAAATATGTTTTATCACAGAATCTTTTTTTTTGGTAAAGAAACCTACTTTGGCAAACTCCATACTAGAACTTTTTTTAAAATTTCAACAAAGGATTCTGATTATCTGCTTGTATATATTTCTACAAATAAATTTATTTATACAAATAAGTTTATACAAAAAATTTATTTACACAAAAGAATTGTAACATACCTCAGTATGTGCTGTGATTACAGAGAAGGAGAACTGAAAAAGAGAACTGGGTAGTAGGAAGAATTTGTCTCAGGCTCACCAAGCATTTCTCTGTAGGTGGGGGTGTTATTTGCTAGGGCTGCCATGAAAACGTATTGTAGACTGGGTGGCTTAAACAACAGAGATTTATTTTCTCATTGTTCTGGAAGCTACAAGTCCAACGTCAAGGTATCAGCAGGGTTGGTTACTTCTGAGGCCTCTCTCCTTGGCCTGCAAATGTCTTCATTCTCTCTGTGTCCTCACATGGTCTTCCCTCTGTGCTTGTTTGTGTCCTAACCTCCTCTTCTCATAAGGACACGAGTCGTACTGGAATAGAGCAGCTGTAATGACTTCATTTTACCTTAATTACCTCTTTAAAGGCTTCACTTTCAAATACAGTCACCTACTGAGGGTTAGGACTTCAACACATGAATTTTGAGAGGGCACAATTCAGCTCCTAATACTGGACTAGAAACATAAATTACCAAGAGCTCACTACACAGTCTGTAGAGATTATCACGTTCTTTGCACTCCAACCCAATCATTTTTTTTTTTTTTTTTTTTGGCGGTACGCGGACCTCTCACTGCTGTGGCCTCTCCCGTTGCGGAGCACAGGCTCCGGACGCGCAGGCTCAGCGGCCATGGCCCACAGGCCCAGCCGCTCCTCGGCACGTGGGATTCTCCCAGACCGGGGCACGAGCCCGTGTCCCCTGCATCGGCAGGTGGACTCCCAACCACTGCTCCACCAGGGAAGCCCCCAATCCTTTTTCAAAAAAATTTTTATTGGAGTATAGTTGATTTACATTGTTGTGTTTTCAGGTGTACAGTATAATGAATCAGTTATACATATACATATATCCTGTCTTTTCCAGGATTCTTTTCCCATACAGGTTATGACAGACTATCGAGTATACCCCAATCCTTCTTGAGCAGCCTTCTGAACCTGAGATGGTTTCCCCGAGGATGTTCCAACTGGGAGGAACCAGACTCACAGCCAGACACGGTCTCTTTGACCATTAGACTTCCCAAGAAACTTAATATGCATTAGCTTGATGGTTGGTGAACTAATCTCTTGAAAGTTTGGCTGAGGTGACTCAGTTTCCCTGGCCCTGATCACACCTAATTGGATGGATAAAATGTGGTTTTTAAACTAACAAATCTGGGGACGAGATATTGCCCGTGTGGTGCCTCTACCAAGGGAGCAGAGGGAAAGGAATCATCTCTGATAGGAGGTCACCTATGCCGAGGGACTCTGTATAATAACGGCTCACGTGTTCTGAACAGCGTTGGGCATTTCACATCAGTATCATCCCATCTATTGCTTATAACATCTCTTTGAGATAAAGGTACTATTATTCCATCTAGATTGTAGATGAGGAAATGGAATTCTAAAGAAGGTATTTATTACAAACAAATAGGGAATAATCTGAAGGGAATAATCAAACAAGTAGGGAATAATCCTATGCTCTTATCTATCATCCCACATGCAGTTTGTATGCTCTCACTTGATCTTGTAAAGGAGCAGAAACTGTTTTTCTACCCTCTTAGGTACTGTAGCTAGGGCCTGTGATTTAAACTGAAAAAAGAGGAATTCCTTGGCGGTCCAGTGGTTAAGATTCCACGCTCCCAATGCAGAGGGCATAGGTTAGATCCCTGGTCGGGGAACTAAGATCCTGCATGCCACACAGTGCTGCCTAAAAACAAACAAACAAACAAACCTGAAAAAAGAATAGCAGGAGAAAAGGCAGACAGATTTTATTAATATATTTACGTGCATGGGGACTTCACAGAAAAGAAGTGAAAACCCAAAGACATGGTTAGATTTGGGGCCTTATATATCATTTTAACAAAGGATGATGAATTGTGAAGAAGTGATTAGATAAAGGAAATGAGGGTTGGAGCTCCTGGGGCAGGAGGTAAACTGTGGGAAGTTGACTAGGAACTGGGTGGTAGATAGGGTTGTTTAGTAAGATTTGTTATGCTGACTCTGTGACTCCCGGTGCCCTCTACAGTGATTAAGTTAGTTTTCTTCCGCTTTGGGAGAGAGGAACCCTTTTACAAATGGAAATTTATGTCACCTTTATGAAAGGAAATATACGCCCTGGTTTGGGCAGAAAGGGAAAAGGCAGAGAGCTAGCTCTTCCTGCATCTCCTGTTTCTCAATTGCCTTTAACTTAAAATAATCAAAATAATACTGTGCCAAAGTGGCGTATTTGGGGATGACGTATTTGGATCCCCTTCAGATTCTACAACACTTAGAGTTGAGGGAAATGAAGGCAGGAATTGTCCAGGGTTACAAGGTTAAGAAGCAGAAACTAGATAATAAGCTGATCTTTCTGACTTCAAAACTACTAGTATATGTACCATATAAATAGAATTTTTTAAAATAAACTTTTAATTTTAGAACAGTTTTGGATTCACAGAGAAACTGCAAAGATGGTACAGAGAGTTCTTAAATATTCTGTATCCCTATTATGAATGTCTTACATCAGCGTGGGACCTTTGTTACAAAGAGGGTTCTTAGCAAGTGACTAGACTGAGGCACTGAGAGGAGAGAAGAAGTTTAGAAACTGAAAATTAAGAAGAGGAAGTGGGGGCTTCCCTGGTGGCACAGTGGTTGGGAGTCCGCCTGCCGATGCAGGGGGATGCGGGTTCGTGCCCCGGTCTGGGAACATCCCACATGCCGCAGAGCGGCTAGGCCCGTGAGCCATGGCCGCTGAGCCTGAGCGTCTGGAGCCTGTGCTCCACAACGGAAGAGGCCACAACAGTGAGAGGCCCGCGTACCGCAAAAAAAAAAAGAGGAAGAGGAGTTGGATTCCATGAATGCTAAGGTCCTTTCTCACGTTGAAACCAGCGATCTGGCGTCTGCAGGTAGAAAACTAAGACAGGCTTTCCTCCTGTATCAACTTTATTTCTTTAATTGCCCATTTCAAGCTAAAGCATTAAACAGAATCCTGATTCCTTCTCCCTGGAGGCATTTCTTTGGCTAGAGTCACTGATTTAATGAAGATATAAACATGTCATGTGGGAACAGATCCCAGCTCATTGCTTTGTCCACACTTGCTTCTATGAAGAAGCTCTGTCCTGTTTCTTCTCTTCTCCACTGTGTTTTCTACTGTTTTTCTGGCTCCTTTGCACCCAGTTGTGGTGAGATAAACAATAGTAAAAGGTTTTTTCTTGATTCTCCTGGAGCATTTTAGTAAATACAGGTGAGATCTCACTCAGTACACAATCTCCTTTTTGGCCAAAGCAGTACCCATTTCTGCCTTTATCTTAGGGTGAATGTCAGAGTTTGGAAAATTTTATTCTTGCTTTGTGAACTTGAGAAAAGTCACAGTTCATTATTTGTATCTTTGGTCATTTGCCACAAAACAAAACTTTTTTTTTTGAAATTTATGCCTGCTAATACTTTTGGTTTTTTTAAGGTTTTAAAATTAAATCCTATATGTTAACTCAATCACACTAAATATTTACTGTAGCTTGTTGCAATATTTCCTCTTTTTTTTTTGACAAAGTACCCTAACTTTCTTCTATTTAACAGTTAACTTTTGCAAGTTAGCCACTTGCCCATTCACAATAGGCATCTGTAATATATTAATTATTGTCTCCAGGTGGAAAAGGAAAAATGTAGGAAGATATCATCATGCTTCAACTTGTCTTGCACTCATTTCCCCTCCTTGAAAATGGAGAGCTAAGGCTATTCTTCTATCAATTTTTCCATGTTTTTCTGTAGCCCCATTTAAGAAAAAACCTTTCATTTTATGTGTTGTCAGTCCCCTTGGGTTCACTTACATCAGCTTTGGCTGGGTTGATGTTTAAAACATTTTTAGAAAGGGTGAATAATTTATTTGAAAGCTAGTGGAGAAAGACACTTAAAAAAATTAGACCAAGTGAGTGGATTTGAAAGAAAAAATGTTACTGGGAACCAAAATATATGGCTTAAAAAGGTGGGAGAGAGCTCTATTTCAAAAGAAAAAGTAAATGTTGTTTAAGTGTTACCTTCGTATTACATATTATTCTGTGAATCTTCAGTGTATCCATGCAGATGTAAATATTTCTGAATTAGTAAACATGTCTTTAAAATATTGGCTTAAAGAAATGCTCCTAAGTTTTGATACTGTCTTGTGACTTATGTTTATATCACATTACAATTGTGAACAGATTCACTACCTCTTTAAATAAATATCATCCATGCCCCATTTCCACAAGTTCTCTAAGAGTTTGAAAAATTATCCTGCTTTATTTTTATTCTAGACTCTACCTTGATAATGTTTAGAACTGATTCTGTCATATTTAAGAACGTTTTCCAGTTTCTAGCAACAAGCCCTACCCTCAAAGTTTTTCAAAAAACATTCTTGTTGATAAACCAGAAAAAAACCTGAGGCCCTGAAGGGATGATTTGGCCCAGCACACACAGAAGAAAAGCTAGAGATAAAAACCAGGAGACTTGCTGGACTTTTAGTGAACAGATGACCCCCACTGGGCATCTGCTAGGCCCTCAGGAAACGCCACTGGGACTGGGAAACTGGAGGATGAACCCTGCCCCTTGCCCTTGAGAACTTACCACTTAGTATGCTCTGCTTCTCATTTTAAGGTCATGGCTTTTGTCATATAATCTTTTTTTTTTTTTCAATTTTTGAATTTTATTTTATATATTTTTTTATACAGCAGGTTCTTATTAGTCATCCATTTTATACACATCAGTGTATACATGTCAATCCCAATCTCCCAATTCATCTCACCACCCCCCCGTCATACACTCTTTATTCAAAAAATGTCCCAATGACCTGAAAAAGCATATCTATCTATCTAGATAGGTACATCTCTGTATATATCGGTGTCACTTTTCTGTACACCAGAAACTAACACACCATTGTAAATCATTGATACTTCAAAAACAAAAAAAACAAAAAAAGTCCCAAAGATCAAAAAGGTTGAAAGGCAACTGAGTTTACTGCATTTTATAACTTGAGTGTCTGTGAACGGATAAAAGATGTAGTCAAAATCCTTTCAGCTCAAGGTTTTGGCTGGAGCCTGGCAAAAGAGGTGGGAGGGGAGCTGGTCTGTGGCTATCCTTCCCCCTTTTTGCCTCCCACAAGACATGTAGCGTCCTCCAGCATGCCCTCTTCTTCCCCTGACCTACTATGGCCAAGCCTGTCCTGAGTTCCCAGGCTCGAAGGTGTCAGCCCTGGACTGGGAACTGCTTCATTTGCCAGCCCTCCTGAGGCAGCAGATCCTACACCTGATAGAACTCCCTGGGTAGCCTTTTAAAAATATAGATTCCTGGGGCTTCCCTGGTGGCGCAGTGGTTGAGAGTCCGCCTGCCGATGCAGGGGACGCGGGTTCGGGCCCCGGTCCAGGAGGATCCCACGTGCCGCGGAGCGGCTGGGCCCGTGAGCCATGGCCACTGAGCCTGCACGTCCGGAGCCTGTGCTCCACAACGGGAGGGGCCACAACAGTGAGAGGCCCGTGTACCACACACACACACACACAAATATATATATATATATATATTCCTGATGCTACCCTAGATGTCCTGAATTAGATCTCCCTGGGATAGGGGCCTGGAAATCTATATATTGAAAAGCTTCTTAGATGATTAGCCTGGTTTGAGGACCAGTGTTCAAGGGATATTGCATTTAGGTATCAAAGGGATCAAGCTGGGACTTCCCTGGTGGCACAGCGGTTAAGAAGCCGCCTGCCAATGCAGGGGACATGGGTTCGATCCGTGGTCCGGGAAGATCCCACATGCCGCGGAGCAACTAAGCCCGTGCGCCACAACTACTGAGCCTGCCCTCTAGAGCCCGTGAACCACAACTACTGAAGCCCACGCACCTAGAGCCCGGTCTCTGCAACAAGAGAAGCCACTGTGATGAGAAACCCGTGCACCGCAAGGAAGAGTAGCCCCCGCTCGCCGCAACTAGAGAAAGCCCGCGGGCAGCAACGAAGACCCAACACAGCCAAAAAAAAAAAAAATTAATTAATTAATTAATTAATTATTTAAAAAGTGATAAAGCTGACAAGGCATCCACCAGCTGTTCTGGCAGGAGCAGAGAAGGGAGATGTTCGTGGGACATTTAGCAGGGACAAATTTCTATGATATATGATTGCAAATTAAACTGATTTATAATAACAACAATAATACATCCACATGTTAAAAAAAAGTCAAAACATGGGTTTGGATATAAAATGAAAAGTAAGTCACCACCCTACTTTTAGGAGCTTGTCTATTCTGTACAGGACAGAGGTTCTCCTTTCTGACTGCAATCTATGGAGACTGAAGAAATACAAATGTCTGGCCCCTTTCCTAGAATTACTGAGTCAAAAGGCCTAGGAATAGGAGCAGCTGTATTTTAAAAACTCTGTAGGTGATGCCGACCTATAGCTAGATTTGTGAGCCTACGGTTCATATGCTCCTTCAAATTACTACTTATGTATAAGGTTATCAGGTACTTTTGCTGGGAGTCTTTATTTTTAACCTGTGATCCCTCAAAATTCTGACCTCTCAGCTTGGTCTCTAAGGGGAATCCACACAAATCTGAGCAAACCTGCTTGCCCCACAATTGTTTTTGTACAACACTGAATCTTTTTGTCTCTAGAAGAAGCATTTGTGCAGGAAACATTTGTGAAAATGTGGTTGTGAAATCATGATTATAGTAGCAACAGTAACATAAATCACAGGAAAAGAAAAATATTATCCATAAACCCTCCATCTATCCCTGTAAATCAAACTACTTTCATTTTTGCCTGTGACTTTTTCTATCCTTGTAAGCAATGGATACATAAATAATGGAAAAGTTGATGTGCCTCTCCAATCTACATTTGTATCTCCCTGAGATCCAACCAAAATAGTGAGTTGGTATTTCCAGATGCTTAAGCAATTACCCCAAATTATCTGGCTTTGAACCTTCTAAAGAAATAAAGGGGGCTTCCCTGGTGGCGCAGTGGTTGAGAGTCTGCCTGCCGATGCAGGGGACGCGGGTTCGTGCCCCGGTCTGGGAGGATCCCACATGCTGCGGAGCGGCTGGGCCCGTGAGCCATGGCCGCTGAGCCTGCGCGTCCGGAGCCTGTGCTCCGCAACGGGAGAGGCCACAACAGTGAGGGACTTCCCTGGCGTCGCAGTGGTTAAGAATCCGCCTGCCAGTGCAGGGGATGTGGGTTCGATTACCCTAGAGAAAGCCCACGCGCAGCAACGAAGACCCAACACAGCCAAAAAAAAAAAAAAAGAAATAAAAATACTTCTCAAACATCCTCTACCAGAAGCTAAACGTGACAGTATTTTATTCTCAACTAGGTACTTAAAATCCCCCAAGAATGTATTTTAAAGCTCTTTCAAAATAACATGTTTTCCAAAAGTTTCAAATCTACCTTTTTCTTTTATGAGAAGCTGATAAGTGTCTAAATAACGATAAGGTGTTGGAGGCTTTGTCTTAGAGAGTGCGGTTCGGGGTATTTGGGGGCATTTATTTTCATATCTACATGTTTTATCTGCCTATAGTTCCCAACAGATGAAAATGACAATAAATATTTTTAAGACCCAGAATTTAATTTTTTCTTTATTGTTTGAAAGACAGTATCTTTCATAATTGGAGTCTGTGCAGTGTATTTATGTTTTATTATCCTTGGACATAGGGCTAAGCAACTTTATAAAACCCACAAGGCTTTTGAGTAATGTAAGCCTCTGTGATTCCCTCAGATTCTTTTTGGCGCTATCAATATTTCATCGTTTACCATTTGCTGCATGGTTTGGAACACTTCTGTCCTCCTCCCAACCCAATAAAATTCTGTACTTTAAGCAGCAGCTTCAGGGAATGAGGGGGGTGAGATTGGCTGGGGTCTTCTGAAGCAGGGGGACAGGAACAGGCATCTAAACCTACTTTAAGATGAACCTTTTGTATTCTTAGGCCCACAAAAGAGAGTTTTCAGAGTTGGAGTTGAAATATAGGAGACTGGGCATTTTATATTTTCTGAAAGGAATCTTCTCTGATTCACGTGGAACTTCAGTGTTGCTGACATAAAACTGTGACCCTTAGAAAATCAAACTGCACACAAATACATTTAAGAATTTATAAGCATGTTTTTGGCACAGACTCTAAAAACAATAAGTGAGTTTAATTGGTTTTCTAATTTTATAGGGTACCTTTTTTCAGCTACTTGCCCAATAAAAAGTGGAATTTTTATTTTGAAGTTGCCGTTGGCATTCAATAAAAGTGTATTTTAATTTTCAGTGACTTGGATGGCCTTTGTCCCTGTATACTACACCATGGGCATAGGTTACCTTTCCTGCTAGTAATAAGAAAACTCTATTGTCATCCTCTGAATGCCGCTCCTCATTAGAAGCAAATTGGCTTACAGCAAAGTGATTCAGTTATACATATACATACATCTATTCTTTTTCAGACTCTTTTCCCCATATAGGTTATTATAGAGTATTAAGTAGAGTTCCCTGTGCTATACAGTAGGTCCTTGCTGATTATCTATTTTATATATAGTAGTGTGTGTATGTATATATTGCTGTATACCTGAAACTAACACAACATTGTAAATCAACTATACTCCAACATAAGATGAAAAAAAATTTTAATGTTAAAAAAAAGAAAAAGAAAAAAGAAAAAGAGAGAGATAAGGAGAAAAAAAAAAAAAAGCAAACTGGCTTGCCGCATGCTGCCTAGACTGGTACCTGTCTCCCCTAAGACCCTTTTCTGTCTTGCGGGTCAGTGTTGTTGAATCCACCATGTATGTTGCTGTCATTGTGTACTAATGGCCTAAGTGCAGATAGGATACATGTTTATACTCAAGAATGATGGGTCCCCCATACTAGGGTTGGATGAATGGTAGTCACGCCTAGACACAGCTTAGTCTGATTATGCCATTAGGCATCTCATAGCCTTCTTCACCTGGGGAGTGGGGCGTTTCCCAGGGGAACTCGGATCCATTGTCTGATGCCCACTGCTTTATTCCCATTGATAACTCATTGTCTTTCTCTAGTCTGTTTTGTAGCTTCCCATCCACAAAAACCAGGGGAATATGTATCTGTGCATGGTACAGTGGGCCATTGCCCATTGGTCACGCCACTGCTATATTTGACTGTTATAACTGGAGACCTTTATAAGCATTTGATCATCAAGTTTTATTGTTACACAGCATGCCAGAAGCTATACAATACATGGTCTAATGGCCCAGTAGGAAATATTTCCTGGAAATTCCTAACTTAATGATATCCTCTGTAGTAGATTTAACCTGAAATAAAAGAGCCAAAAGATACTGGAATATACTAGAGTTCCACTCAGTCATGGAGAGTTGGTTCAATTCATCATTATATCATATGACTAAAAATTCTCCCAGAGCAATACCACTCAGGTTTGCAGATTTCCACTTGACCTTGTCAGATTCCAAAAGCTGAGGGGGTCTTGGCAAACATATGGCTTTACCCTTTCAGGCATCTGATATAATCGTGTTAATAAACAATATCCTTCTGTTGCGCCAAGCCTCCCTGAAGGCAACAATGCAATATTGAATTTCCCTTATTGCATAATCCATTTATTCTTTCCTTTATACCCAGCTACTATTTCTCCTTCTCTCCATTTGTCATTGATTTTTTTCTTTTTCTTTTTTTTTGCGGTACGCGGGCCTCTCACTGTTGTGGCCTCTCCCGTTGCAGAGCACAGGCTCCGGACGCGCAGGCTCAGCGGCCATGGCTCACGGGCCCAGCCGCTCCATGGCATGTGGGATCTTCCCGGACCGGGGCATGAACCCGCGTCCCCTGCATCGGCAGGCGGACTCTCAACCACTGCGCCACCAGGGAAGCCCCTGTCATTGATTTTTGACCCAAACTTTTCCACCTTTTTAAGGGATGTTAGGTTCAGCCACAGTGCTGGTCCAGATTTCTGGCAGTAGTACCAGTCTAGCAAGTGCCTCCCCCTTAGTCCACCCCTGTTCATATAGAGTATGGTCACATAGATACAGAACTAGTAGGCTATCTCTACCACTGGGCAACACAGCTGAACTCACTGTCAACTTGAATTTTGCCAGATAGAATAAAGACACAATGCAACCCATGAGGCCCTTAGGCATAAAGATTTAAAGGATGTAGTTACAATTTCTTGCTTAGAGATCATCCCCGCTTCATCCTGCTTCTAGGACCCATAGTTGCAGCCTTGGTCCCAGAACCACTGCATCAGTTAGGAAAAAAGAAAGTTAAGGTGATGTGGGGAATAATCCTCTGCACACCCTCCCTCAACTCCCCTAGAAAAGCAGAGGAAATCTATTGAGTGAGGAGCCCTCCTTGGCCCCCTTCATGTTGAGTGTGAGCACACACTCAGGAAGGTATGTAAACCAGCCCTACATGCCTTTATCTCCCCCAGTTTTTGCAGTAAATGTTTCAATTGCCCATGCCAATTCTCTATCAAATCTTTCCTCTGAGGATGATAAAAAACATGATTTGTCCATTTGATGTGGTATCTCTTTGCCCACTCTTGGACACTATGGGCTGTGAAGTGTGTTCCTTGGCCTGAAGAAATGATTTTCTTTTTTGGTCCAGACTGGTACTATCTTCTTCTCTACTCCTTTTATAGTGTTTTGAGCATTTACATCTACCACTGGGTATGCAAAGCCCAATGTGAAGTTAAGTGTTTATTTCTGTCAGGACCCATTTATATCCTCCTGGGGCTACCGGCAGTGGCCCACTATAGTCTACTTGCCAGCTATGCTCGGGGGGGGGGGGATCTTCTCCCTGGGAACCTGGCACACAGCCATCTGTAGTCCCTGTCTTGTTGGCAGACAGGACAGTTCTGGTTGGCATTTTGTGCTTCTGTGGGTGAAGGACGATTATGTCGACAATCAGCCCTCTCAGCATTGCTGTCGCTCCTCCCAGAGCCTCTTATTTCATGGACCCAGTTGAACACCTTGAGTGAGGGCACCAGCTTGAGTGGTTGCACCAGCAACCACTTGCTGGTTCCAATTATGGTCCGATCCGGGAAAGAGGTTGTCCTCCTGGGCATTGACATGTCCTATTTAATGCTCCCCTTAAATTCCCATAGTGATTTCCATAGGACCATACCCCATATGGACATCCACTTACTAATCCAGTTTTCCATTGCCCATCTGCCTGACCCTGTGGCCAAGCCACTGGCCACTGCCCAAGAGGAGGAATACACCCAGATTTTGGGTCTCTAATTGTTGTTCACTGCAAGGAAAATACATGTAATCCAGCTCACTGAGCTGATTTGTTCTCAACTTTTTCAATTATAGTTTTTCCATTAGTTGGTCACAGTGTGCAGCCTTCGAAACAGGAAGCTGCCCATCCGCTTTAGAACTGCCATCCATAAGCCAATCAGCTTTTTGTAGGTTACTTGAGAGCTATTCATAAAATACCACCCATGTGTCAATAGCAGTAGCTCCTCAGATGGTTCCAAAGTCAGCCCCAGAGGAAATGAGGCTACCTGCTTTTGAATATGATGAAAACCTCCTTGCCTTTCTCCAGAAGCATGTCCCTGAATAAACCACTTCCATTTTATTATGGAGCTCTTCTGGGCACTGGCTTCCTTATTGGAGAGTTTCTCCAACATCACCCAAGACATAATGCTATAGTGTTTCAGGTTTCAAGATTATTTTATGTCCTTCAGTCATAGAGGCAGCTTCAATTAATGCCCAATAATAGCAAGCCAATAATTGCCTCTCAAATGACTTGTACCATACTGCTGCATCTGAAAATTTTCTGGCCCTAAATCCCAGAGGTCACCACTGGGCAGTGTTCATGGGCTGTTGCCACAAACTCCAGTCTGTGTTACATATGAGTCGAAGATACTTCCAAAATCTTATCGGAGTATGAATCATAATGGCCCAGTTTTGATTGAGCCATTGTTTTTGGCTGTTGTTACGGCTCCCTTTCAAATACTGCTTTCTTTCACGTAGTTTTATGATAGGAGTTAGCAATACTCCCAGATGTGGAATATGCATTCTCCAAATCCAGACCCTAAAGATGCTGTGCTCCTTACTTAGTGCCAGGGGTAGGTATGACACCTGTTTATTTTAGTTGCCGTGGAATGTCAGGGGTGGCTTCCGCCCAGGTTATTCCTAAGAATTTTACTGTTTGGGTGGGCTCTGGGATCTTGGCTGGATTTGTCAGCTATCCTCTGTTGGTCACGTGTGTTGCCACTGCATTTAAAATGTGCTTGCTTGCTCCTCAGTTCCTGATACTATCATGATATCATCAATGTAGCATATTATCAAACCAACTTATGGCAGTCAGCTGGTGAATTCAAATAACCCTGGGGCTTTACAATAAATGTAAATTGGGATCCTTCCCAAGTGAAAGCAAACTGTGGTTGGCTCTTTTCTTAGATTGTGTTGAAGAAAAAAACATTTGCAAGATCAATCACTGAGTACCAATCTCTGTGTTGAAGAAAAAAAGCATTTGCAAGATCAATCACTGAGTACCAATCTCCGCTCCCTTGTATTTTTATACTGTTGCAACCATAGCAGGGACTGCTAATGTTGTAGGCGATACTACTTTATTCAAGCCTTGATAATCTGCTGGTAGTCTCCACGAGCCATCACCTTTTTCATGGGCCACACAGGGCTAATGCACAGAGAATATGTTGGCACCAGCACTCCAACTTCTAATATGTCATTAATTAAAGTGCAAATCTCTTTTTGTCCACTAGGCATCCAACACTGCGTCAAATTAACAACCTGTGTAGGGGCAAGCAAATCTATAGGTTCTCGTTGAGTATGTCCAATCCACGAGAGCCAAAAGGCAAACTTACATGCCTTCAGTTTCACAATACAAGATATAGGAAGTGTTCCCCAATCAGACATAATATCCATCTCAGTAATAACATTCAGGTGGAGGAAACACAACCACTTCACATGAAGTCTGTTCAAATGTTCCAATTTTCATCCAAACTTTCACCTCAATCCCATCACGGTTGCAGCTTCACATGCTCCCAAGCTGACTGTGGCCTTCTTTAGGTTTTGAAATCACCCAGAATAGTTTTTGTCCACCCTCTGGTCACTTTACCCACACATATGCACATGGTCTTTGGTCCCCAGCTAGGGATCAGGCCAAGGGACCTTGGCCCTTTTGTCAATCTTCATCCCGATTAATTTGCTGACCTTCGCCCCCTGTGATACAAGGTCAGGTTTTTCATTGCCATCTTTGCCTTCTGGCTTTAAAAATTCCTCCAGACTAGAGTAAATAGAGTGGATTTGTTTAAGGCCCTTTAATGTTAGGGTACCAGCAGGAGCTCCATCAGTCCACTCAACCTCCAATAGTGCCTCATTAAGATGTTTTGACCCCATCAATGTCCTCCATATTCTGCCCATTTCTTTCTCTTTTTTTTTGCAGTACGCGGGCCTCTCACTGTTGTGGCCTCTTCCGTTGCGGAGCACAGGCTCCAGATGTGCAGGCTCAGCGGCCATGGCTCACGGGCCCAGCCGCTCCGCGGCATGTGGGATCTTCCCAGACCGGGGCACGAACTCATGTCCTCTGCATCGGCAGGCGGACTCTCAACCACTGCGCCACCGGGGAAGCCCCTCTGCCCATTTCTTAATAACTATATGAATATTTCCATCCTGGTGGGACTAGCTCCTTTGAAACCACTAGGTGGTGTTCTGCGAGACTTTGAGGAGCTTTGCTCTCTTATGTTTTAGAGCAGAAAGAATTTAGCAAGAGGCAAAGTGGTAGATAAGAAGTGATTGATTAACATAGGATGCCTGTGCGGCTTATAAGCGGGTAGGCAAGAGGGTGCCTCACCCTGAGAACTTAGTGGGCTACAGTTTTATAATTAAAGGGAAAAAAAGGAGGGAGAAAAGACCACCTTCTTTCTCATTCTTGAATAGACGTCACGCTTCCATCATCAGCTCCCACTCCAGGTTGGGCAGGTGAGTTTTCTTGTCCCTACAAGGTCAAGCCAGGACTGTCATGGCACGATGGAAATGAGCAAAAAGGCAGTAACGTATGCTAAAAGTAGTAAGTCATCTCAGGTTTTAGTATAATGTCACCTTTTCCTTATATTTTTGTTTTTAATGTGCCTAGAAGAGCATGTCCTAGGAATCATTAACTTACTGAGCTCACTGGGCAGGATGTTTTATTTTTTATTGTTTTGGGGCATGTCTCATGCTTCTGTTGCGTGGTCTTGCTGTTAAGCAAGCCTGCTTGGTTTTGTGATTAAGCAAACCTGCTTTCTTGAGTGATTACCCATAGTGATTAACTTACAGGGGTCTCCCATACTTCTTTTTTTTTTTTTTTTTTTTTTTTTACTTACAATCCCCTAGTGGGATTAACTATTTAATTATCTACTTTGTCCCTTTACTCTGTTCCTATCACCTTGACAATCGCTCTTTCCCCCCTATGCTTTTGTGAATGGATCCAATTTTCTTAGACTAAGGGTAAACTGAGATAACAATTCTGATATGGTCTCTTGAACTGTTGCTTGATTTCACAGCAGTAGGTTTACATGGGGTGTCTGTGCAAAAGGGGCTCCCTTAATCACAGCATTTGCTATGATCTAAGTTAAGGAGCATATTACATAGGTGCACATCCTGGTCATCATAAAGCCAATCCAGCATGGACTGCATATGCAGCATATGGGCTGCCTCATCTGGGGAGTTCCACTCAGCATTTAGGGAGGGGAGCCATCAGCTAACATTCTCAGGGAAAAGAAACCTTACAGTGTCTTTTATCCAGTCCCTCAGGCTAGCTGTCCCTTCAGGAACAACCTACTGTGTGTTTGGATCATATATAGCCATCTCTGATTTCTGATTGTTCAATAGTAAGCTGTAGGTCCTGTATCAATCAAACATGCTCTTGTACTCTGCAGCATTCAAAGCCAAGTAGACCAGTTCTAAGTTAAGTCACACTCATTACCCATTTTAGTAAAAGTTCAGGAAGCTGATGATATTGATCTACAAAATGAGATAGCTCCTTCACACTGTATCCTTTGGTTTAATAGTTTCTTGGTTTTTCACACCCTTAATACCTGCTTTCCTTCACCACCTGGACTACTTCCTTGGTGACCAGAGGTTGTAGAGGTATTATCTGTTGTGCCAGCATCATTTGTCCCTTTGGTAGTAGACCTGAAGGTAGCAACCATAGCTCTGACCCACCAAACCCAAGCATGGCACAGTGCCAAGATCTGCCTCAATGCTCCTTTTACTTTCATTTTAGTAATTACAGATAAAAATAACCAAGGGATTATATATTTAACTTGTTTCTCATAGTTTTGCATTTTTTTCTGAATCCAGTTGGCCAGCTCTCTGGGAGTTGGGGCCATCATTTCTAATTCCCATTGGTAACCTTTATTTCTGTAACTGATAGGAGTGTAGCTGACGTCTCATCCCTATTTTGAGAGATGAGAGAACTAAAGTGCAGAGAGGTTATGTAGCACGCCCAAGGTCACACAGCAAGAGAATGACAGAACCAATATTTGAAACCAGGCCTATCTGACTTCACGGCCTTGCCCTTAACCATTAGCAACACTTCCTTCTATAAACAGATTCTAAACCTTAAAAACTAGAAGCTGGGCTTCCCTGGTGGCACAGTGGTTGAGAGTCCGCCTGTCGATGCAGGGGATACGGGTTCGTGCCCCAGTCCGGGAGGATCCCACATGCCGCGGAGCGGCTCGGCCCGTGAGCCATGGCCGCTGAGCCTGCGCGTCTGGAGCCTGTGCTCTGCAACGGGAGAGGCCACAACAGTGAGAGGCCCACGTACCACAAAAAAAAAAAAAAAAAAAAAAAAACCCCAAAAAGCCTAGAAGCTTCTCCCATCCCATTGGGCATTTTTTATATTATTCCATGGAAATCTCATCTCTTCAACTATCCCCCTCTTCTCCCTTTGAGATTGGACAGTCCACTCAATCTTGCTTAGCTTCAGATGTGTGTTGGGGGCCAGGAACATCCTCTGGGCTCCTCTTTGGGCTTTTTATCTGTTTCTACCCCAGGACCTTTGCTGGGCAGGAGGAGATGGCAGTTCAAATAGATTAGTGATTCCTAAACTTGGTTGTATGTTGGAATTACCCAGAGAGCTTTAAAAAATACTAATGCCCAGGGTCACTTCCTAAAGAGCCTGATTTATTTGGTTGATTTCTGTCTTAGTCTTTTTGGGCTGCTATAACAGAATACCATAGACTGGGTGACTTATAAAGAATGGAAACTTATTTCTCACAGTTCTGGAGGCCAGAAAGTCCAAGATCAAGGTGCAGAAAATTTGGCATCTGGTAAAAACCCACTTTTTGGTTTATAGACAGCCTGTCTTCTTGCTGAGTCCTTACATGGTGGAAAACGTGAGGGAGCTCTCTGGAGCCGCTTTTATAAGGGCACCAATCCTATTCATGAGGGCTCCACCCTTATGACCTAACTACCTCCCAAAGGCCCCACCTCCACATACCATCCCACTGGGAATTAGGTTTCAGCAAGTGCATTCTCGGGGGACATAAACATCCAGTCTGTAGCAATTATTAGTGGGTTGAATGGTTACTCCCAAAAAGGTATGTTCACTTCCTAGAAACTGTGAATGTAACCTTATTTGGAAAATGGTTCTTTGCAGATGTAATTAAGCATATTGAGATGATATCATCCTGGATTATCCCAGTGGGCCATATTTCCAACAAGTATCCTTATAAGAGACACCCAGAGGAGAGACACATGCAGAAGAGGAAAAGGACAGGTGAAGATGGAGGTAACTATGCAACCACAAGCCCAGGAACATCTGGAGCTACCAGAAGCTGGAAGAGACAGGAAAATCCACCATCACCCCCACCCCCGAGCCTTCAAAGGAAGAGCGGCCCTGCTGACACCTTGATTTCAAACTTCCAGACTCTAGAACAGTGAGAGAATAAATTTCTGTTGTTTTAAGCCACCATGTTTGTGGTGATTTGTTGCACAGTCACAGAAAACTAATACAGTTGGGGCATGGCCTGGGCATCGTATATTTTAATCCCTGGGTGATTCTAATGCACAGCTAGGGTGGGAACCCCTGCAATAGGGCATTAAAAAATTTTTTTTATTGGAGTATAGTTGATTTACAATGTTGTGTTAATTTCAGGTGTACAGCAAAGTGAATCAGTTATACATATACATATACACACTTTTTTTTTTTTGCGGTACACGGGCCTCTCACAGTTGTGGCCTCTCCCGTTGCAGAGCACAGGCTCCGGACGCGCAGGCTCAGCGGCTATGGCTCACAGGCCTAGCTGCTCCACGGCATGTGGGATCTTCCCAGACTGGGGCACGAACCCGTGTCCCCTGCATCGGCAGGTGGACTCTCAACCACTGTGCCACCAGGGAGGCCCTACCCATTCTTTTTAAAGTTTCTTCTCCTGTAGAGGCCATGGAATAGGGTGTCTCGGAAACATCTCCCCTAGTAGTTTTCCTCAGGTCTGGGCGTAAATGCTTTTTGCAATATTGTGATTTCTTGGGACTTCCCTGGCAGACCAGTGGTTAGGACTCTGTGCTTCCACTGCAGGGGGGTGTGGGTTCAATCCCTGGTTGGGGAACTAATATCCCGCGGCGCCACCAAAAAAAAATAATTGTGATGTCTTCTTACTTACGTTTTTATTATCTTTTAACAGAGCAAATATTTGGTGCACTATGGAAGCAGTCAGGGTATACAAAGTTTATGGTGCTTAAAAATATATACACTGCATACGTATATAGGTAAAAAAAGCTTTATGTACAGGTATGTAGGTATCTGTATCTTGAGTACAAATCCCTATACCCAGGATTTTTCCCTTTAAGCCTGCTTGGGCTGTATCTGCTACTTCTTTGTCTGATTTATGAACTATCCTGTCCCTTTTTTCTCCTGCCTTCCTGCTGCCTGTTCTTGAGCAGTTTATTCCAGGGCTCATTAGCACCGCTGGAAAGACTAGCCTGAGGAAGGAAAAGGGACGATGCCAGCTGCACACCTGCGGTTGCTCCGTCTACAGGGCTGAGGAGAAGTTGAGTGGCAAGGAGGAGATGGCCTTTGTGAGGTTTCTGGTGCTCTTCCCTGTCTCTGTATCACTAGACAGGGAGATACTGTTTCTGATGTGTAGTCACTTTTCAGTATAAACCTTGAGGATGAAAATGCTGGAAAATGTTGGGCAGTATCTGTACTCAGATAAAGAGACTTTGTTACTCTCTTAAGGGAGTGGGGAGTAACTGAACTGATATTCTGAGAGTTTCCAGGGACTGGGATTCAACATATATTTTTGTTTGTTTTTATTTGTACTTTCAACACAAATTTGATAGCCTCTGAGGCCTAAGATTTCTCCATCATACCCTGTCTCTTCACACACACACACACACACACACACACACACGCTATATCTATCTATCTATCTATCTATCTATATATATATACGCACACTCATACTGATATATATGTTAAAACATATATATTGATACTGATATATACACCGATATATTCTACAATGTAGATTACCCTCAAAAACATTATGCAAAATGAAAGAATCCAGGCACAAAGGCTACATATTGTATGATTCCATTTACATAAAGTGTCAAGAAAGGGCAAACTTATAGAGTCAGAGAGTAGATTAGTGGTTGCCTGAGGCTGGAGGTGGGAATAGGGATGAACTATGAATGGGTAGGAAGGATCTTTCTGGGGTGATGGAAATGTTCTAATGGATGAAAATGTGATGGTTGCACAACCTGGTAAATTTACTAAAAATCATAAACTTAAAATTATTTTATGGTATGTAAATGATACCTCCATAAACTTGTTTAAATATATGTATATGTATGTGTGTATGTGTGTATATATATATATATATATATATATATATATATATGTAATATATAATTTAACCCTGTTACTATCAGAGTCGCACATTACATTTTTTCATCTTTAGTGACAGAGCCTCCTTCGCTTTGAAGGGCCTGGGCACCGTGCACCTGTCCAGTTCTGGGAAGTCAAGAGGCCAACACCTGTGAGTGTAATCTGAGGCCCAAGGAGTTTTACTCACCAGGCCTTCAGGTTATTCCAGGGCCTTTCTCCTGTTGGATAGTTTGGAAAAATGACGCTGTTTTTTCCTCCTGTCAGCATCGTACTGAGATATGTACAAAGGTTTTATTATCATCTTCCACAGGAAAATCATTAAAACCATATTACTACTATAAACTCTACATAGGGTCTTGGTTTTACTTCCTGTATCAGTCAGGGTGGACTGGGTTATGCTGCAGTAGCAAAAGATATCCAAATCTCAGTGACTTAAAAGAACGATAGTTTATTATACACTTTTGTTACATAATGTTGAGGGTTGGTGTGGGGCTTTGCTCTGTGTGGTCCTTACTCAGGGATTCAGGCTGACAGAGCCTCCACCATCTAGATGTTGCCAGTGCCACGGCAGGAGGAAGGAAATATGAAGCATTATATACTGTTTTTAAAAAATTTTTAATTTCATTATTATTTTTTTTAGTTGAAGTATAGTTAATTTACAACGTCATTTTAGTTTCAAGTGTACAGCAAAATGATTCAGTTATACATACATACATATATATGTATATATATTCTTTTTCCTTATAGGTTATTACAAAATATTGAGTATAGTTCCCTGTGCTATACAGTAGGTCCTTGTTGGTTACCTACTTTATATATAGTAGTGTGTATCAGTTAATCACAAATTCCTAATTTATCTCTCTCCTGCCCTCCCCATACTAGTTCTTAAATGCTTCTACCCAGAGGTCACAAGCGTCTCTTCCATTCATGTTTTATTGGACTGAGCAAGTCATATGACATCAAAGGAACAGAGAAGTGTAATCCTCCCTCCTGTGAGGAAATAGAGAGGAACCCGAAGTGGGTGGACAATAATAATGCCTGTCGCACCCACTCTCACCCGAAGGCAGCAGAATGGTGAGGGCTTACAAGGTGCCCTCTGCTGGGGGAGGGTGACCAACTGTCCCGTTTTGCCTGAGGAGTTTCCTCAGGACATGGCACTTTCTGTGTTAAAACTGAGAGAGTTTCAGGCCAATTGAGATGGTGGGTCACCCATGCTATGTTCTGCCTTGGGTTGCACATCCTGAGGATGGTGGATGGAGGCATCTCTCTGCCCATGAATACACCTTTCAGAAAGTCAGCTCCAGGGACTTCCCTGGTGACGCAGCGGTTAAGAATCCACCTGCCAATGCAGCGGATACGGGTTCGAGCCCTGGTCTGGGAAGATCCCACATGCCACGGAGCAAGTAAGCCTGTGCACCATAACTACTGAGCCTGCACTCTAGAGCCCTCGAGGCACAACTACTGAAGCCCGCGCGCCTAGAGCCCGTGCTCCGCAACAAGAGAAGCCACCGCAGTGAGAAACCCAAGCACTGCAACAAAGAGTAGCCCCCACTCACCGCAACTAGAGAAAGCCCGTGTTCAGCAACAAAGACCCAACACAGCCAAAAATAAATAAATAAATTTATTTTTTAAGAAATCTAAAAATTGAGGTTACTACAGAGTTCTCACTGACTTCTAACTCTAAGAGGGAACTAGAGTACTGTCTCCCCTGTCAGGGCCTAGAAACTTCCCTTGCTCATTCAAAAGCCATCAGTGTTAGCCTTCGCCACATGCCTGAGGCTTTGGCTGGTGAGAGCCCGTCTCTGGCTTCAGGACAGCCACCTCATGCTGTGAATGGGGTAGGGGGGTTGTCCTTGAACCACCATTCAGAGAGACAGCCTCCCGCCTTGGAATAAACCTGCATTTCACAGAAGGACAAAGGTCTCTCAAATGCTTTAATAACTATACTACCAGTGATCACACTTCTGTCCGAGTGCTTACACATACTATGTTATTAAAAGCTTTTTAAATCCCAGTATGACAAGCAAGGATAACCAGACTGGAGAGTTACTTGCACAAGTTCACAGAGTGGAAAGTAGCAGGGAAAGGGTCCTAAGACTGCCTCTTAAATTCCCAACTCAAAGGCCTTACTATGCCCATTTCAGTCTATGAAGTGAGTCTATCCCATCCCAAGGGGGTTACCTGCAGCTGATGAAGCTTAAGCCTTAGAGCTTCTTAATTGCACAGGGCCCTCAATGTGTTTCCATGGTCATGTGTTTTTGTAAAATTTGCAAAAGTAGGCTACATTTATATTCTTTTTCTGAAAGAAATGTTATATTCTTCAGACCCCACAAAACCTGACTGACTCCAGAGCATCCAGAACATGTCCTCTAAGCTCTTCAACTGCTCCTCATGCTTCAGATGGCGAAAGGGCATGACTTTCCTTTGCAAAACCTTCCCCATCTCTCTTTATAGCCATTTTCTCCTATTGTACATTTTCAGAGCACCATGTACCTCCCATTCATAACCAGAGCTGCAATTTTAACATTGACTTGCACAATTATGTGATTAAAGTCTATCTCCCCTGAGAGACTGTTCACTTCAGGAAGGCAGAGCCCATGTCTACCTTCACTTGTATCTCCAGTGCCTATCAGGGTGCTTGGTACATGGTCAGAGCTCAATAAATGTTGCATAAAATAATGTCAGAATATTGTGTATATTGTGTGCATAAAAATTATTTTAGTTAAGTTTATTTTGAAGAATTTGTTGTAGCCTTAGAAATAATTGGAGACCACCAGAAATTCTGCAAAATTAGGGCTGAGTGTCACTGCTCTAGGTTAATATCTAGATATTGTATCTAAATATATCTAGATAATATAGGGTGACACACATACACTCTAGTGGGATCACCATTTCTACCTGGGGAAATTAAACCCCAGTTGTCTGAGAATCTGAAAATATCTCATTTTTAATACTCCATTTACCTCCAGAATTCCTTGAAATATAGATAGGAGAAAGCTCAGCAATTATACAATACCCAGCAAACAATCCTTGTGGGATGCTGACAATAGCGTTCAAGTTTTAGAGTCGTCATACATCATTGTAGCTTCAATCTGGTGCTTCAATTATACAATCCTTTTCAATATTAATAGTAGTTAACATTTATTGAATACTTGCTTTGTGCCAGACACTGAGCTAGTTACCTTACACGCACTACCTAAATCCTAACCATGTGCTTATGATACTACTACCCTCATTTTACAAAGGACAAAACTGAGGCTCAGAGAAGATAAGTAACTTGTCCAAGGTCACAGAGTGGTGAAGCTTGAGGAGGAAAAGACTCCTGGTTGTCCTAATATTCATTCTACCCTTCTTTCTTTATTAGTAAAATCTATAAATTCTAGATAAGCACATGGCTGCCAGTATAATGTCTGTATCCCCCAGCCTTCCTTGGATCTAGCCATGAGATGAAGTTCAGACCCATGGGAAGGGGGCAGAATTCATGTTTGCTTGTAAAAGGAAGGGATGTGGACTTTTGTTCTTTCTTCCTTCTCCACTGGCTGGAAAGTAGACTTGGTGACAGAATTGGAAGAAACTGTCCTGACGGTTATGGCAAGACTAAATTCACTGGGATTTGAAGCCAGATCTGTCTAATGCTAGAGTCTATACTGAGCAAGGCCTTCAGATGCCTTTCAAAGGCAACTGTGTTTATGAAGAAATTAGCATAACTCAGCAGTAACCTGCTCCTGGAAACAAAAAGGCGTTGGCAATAAACCCGCATCGGGATGGATGTCCACTCCAAAACTTATTAACTGAGTGACCATGGGCAAGTTTCTTAACCTATCTGTCCCTCACTCTCCTTATCTGTAAAATGGGAATGATAGGGGCCTCCCTGGTGGCGCAAGTGGTTGAGAGTCCGCCTGCCGATGCAGGGGATACGGGTTCGTGCCCCGGTCTGGGAGGATCCCATGTGCCGCGGAGCAGCTGGGCCCGTGAGCCATGGCCGCTGAGCCTGCGCGTCCGGAGCCTGCGCGTCCGGAGCCTGTGCTCCGCAACGGGGGAGGCCACAACAGTGAGAGGCCCGCATACCGCAAAAAAAAAAAAAAAAAAAAAAAAAAAATGGGAATGATAATAGTAGCTACCTCATAAGGCAGATGTGAGGACTAAGCAAGACAATACACATGAAAGAGCTCAGCGCTATTGCCAATTATATTGCAAAGAGCAGTGAAAATTAGTGATTACTATTATTGTAATTATTGAACTGTATAATCAACTGCAGAGTGTTGATAATATTGGGTTTTTTTTTTTTTTTTTTTTTGGTTCGCGGGCCTCTCATTGTTGTGGCTTCTCCCGTTGCGGAGCACAGGCTCCGCGGCCATGGCTCACGGGCCCAGCCGCTCCGCGGCATGTGGGATCTTCCCGGACCGGGGCACGAACCCTTGTCCCCTGCATCGGCAGGCGGACTCTCAACCACTGCACCACCAGGGAAGCCTGATAATATTTTTGATAGTACCAAAGGGGATTTAAGATGGTATCTTTTATTTATTTATTTATTTTTTTGCCGTGCCACGCGGCTTGTGGGTTATTAGGTCCCCAACCAGGGATTGAACCCGTGCCCTTGGCAGTGAAAGCATGGAGTCCTAATCACTGAGCCACCAGGGAATTTCCAAGATAATATATTTTAAATGCTTGGTATAATCTTTAGCATATAGTAGGCACACCACAAATGGCAGTTTTTATGACTACATACATATTCAAAATAGAAAAGGAGCCCTCTCCCCACAAAAAAGGCAAGGAAATGAATGTGAATAAAGACATTTCAGTTTAGATAGGATGGTGTTCATATGTATTTTTCATCATCTATTTGCAGAGCAGGGATTATAACAATAATGAAAAAAAACCCTCATATTCCTTTCTCTACTGCTTTAACTGAAAAGCTATTTCCTAGCGCAGGCTTTGCCAAAGACATTTGACCTTGAGACCTCACCCAATTTAAAACCCTGCTGAAAATCCTTTCACTTAAAAGTAAGATCAATGACAAAGAAAGAACTAGAGTTAGTGAAATTCATAACAGATGATAAAAGAACTGTAGGGTGTGACCTATTGTTAAGAGACAGATGAAAGGAAACTATTGTGTCTTTCTAGAGAAAAAAAACAGACTCATTATTTGAAAAACCCAAAATAAACATTGATTTTAAGAACAGAAGACTTGAATTCTGGTCTTAACATTATCCTGGTCCTTTAGCTGCCTTTGAACCTCCTAGAATTGGTCATAGGAGCTTGTAGAAGAATGTGGAAAGTATGAGGATAAATAACAAATAACTGAAATGGTCATTTTAGTTCTTCAAAGTAGTTCAAAAGAAACATTTAAGATTTTCTCAGTTACTTTCTGCAGAAGACTCTAAACAATGTAACAACTTTAGTGTGATCATTTCCTTCCATCTGGGTTGCTAGGGTTTCCTTTATTGCTCATTCATTTGCACATCATCACTAATATTAATTAGTAGCTTTTCCTGGTAATAGTTTTACCACAACACAAGGAGAGAAACACAACACAGTCTGATCCTGGGACCAGCATCTTGGTGGATGAGTCAATTCAGTTAGACGAGTTTTGTGGAATGTTACTAGAGTGCTAAGGAACACCTTTTATTGGAATAACACATTACAGTTTTCAATTTACTTTCACACACATGAACTCATGTGGCTGTGGTTCCAGGGTCACAGTACGAGAGCTTGAAGATCTGGGGTCTTAGCACTCTCAGGTCGCTCTGTGCCTCTCTTTTCCAATATGTGAAATGGAGGTAACGTTACTTTATCTGTCATACGGAGTTGTCCTGTTGGCTCAAATGAAAATATATGCATGGGAATGCTTTGCAAACTGTAAAGTTCTGTGTCAATAGAAACTATCACTTTAAAGTAATATTAGAGATGAGGAAATCAGGCTATGAAATGTCCTTGCACTTGCTAAAGTTTTCTGGGCAGGTAATGGCAGAGCTGGTCTCCACCATTCCTCCAAAAAGAAATACATAGGGAGGGGAGGTCTGTCATTCTTTTTGGCCACCCAGCAGCTGAACCCCCTTGCCTTTGTTTTGAAGAATCCCTCCACCTCAGAGGCACATGCCTCCTTTCTGTTCCTTTTCCTGGCCTCACCTAAGCTGGGGGGTGGGCTGTGACCTGGGTCCCCAGGCTGCTGTCCTCACTGAGCTCCTCTGAGGAGTGACTTGGATTTTGTTCCAGATGTTAACATCCCAAATCTGGTCCTCCTGAAGGAGCGTCTGTGAACTACCCAGTAACTTTAAAATCACTGCTCTCCAAACTGTAAGGTGCCTACAAATCACCAGGAGATTGTGTTAAAAGGTAGAGTGGGACTCAGCAGGTCTGGGTGGGCCTGAGATTCTGTGTTTCTTACAAGTTTCCAGGTGATGCCCCCGCTGCTGGCCTGTGGACCCCACTTTGTGCAGCAAGCCTTTTCTAAATTTGTTCTCAGTTTAACTAATACCCTGACTAATATTACAGATTCTGTCATGGGGGAACAGGGTTTATACGTAAAACAGTACTGAAACACATGAAAAGGAAAACTTGCAATTTTTCTAGGATGACAATTATTCTATTGTCTTCTAGAAAAAAGCCTGGATGATGTTTAACTTTCAAAATTAAGGTGAATCGGGCTTCCCTGGTGGCGCAGTGGTTGGGAGTCCGCCTGCCGATGCAGGGGACGCGGGTTCATGCCCCGGTCCGGGAGGATCCCGCATGCTGTGGAGCAGCTGGGCCCGTGAGCCATGGCCACTGAGCCTGCGCGTCCAGAGCCTGTGCTCCGCAACGGGAGAGGCCACAACACTGAGAGGCCCGTGTACCGCAAAAAAAAAGAAAAAAAATTAAGGTGAATCAAAATTGTGTTGAGGGACTTCCCTGGTGGCGCAGTGGTTAAGAATCCGCCTGCCAATTCAGGGGACACGGGTTCGAGCCCTGGTCCGGGAAGATCCCACAGGCTGTGGAGCAATTAAGCCCGTGTGCCACAACTACTGAGTCCACGTGCTGCAACTACTGAAGCCTCTGTGCCTAGAGCTTGTGCTCGGCAGCAAGAGAAGCCACCGCAAGGAGAAGCCCGCGCACTGCAACGAAGAGTAGACCCTGCTCACCGCAACGAAGAGTAGACCCCGCTCGCTGCAACTAGAGAAAGCCCACGCACAGCAACGACGACCCAACGCAGCCAAAAAAAAAAAAAAAAGTTAAAAAAAAGTTGTGTTGTGACATTTTATTGTTCTGTAACAGTCCTAGAGTTAATTGAAGATACAGTGATGTACTGTGAAACTAGCTGTGGAAATGATTCTTTGAGGTAGTTACGTCTTCAAAGGCGCGATTACAGTGGGAGCATAATGGGTGTAGGAGGGCAGCAATGCCAACTTCCTGACTAAATTCACTTTCTTGGAATCTCTTCCTCATACACTCCCTGTCTCTTTAAGTAACTGAGACAAAGAGAAAGTTCAGCTGGATAAAGGCAGAAGCAGAGTGGCCCTCCCTAAAATTATGGTAACAGGTGTCAGCCATAGAAGCCTAAAGACTAGTGTCTAAGTCATCTCGAGCTGCCATAACAAAATACCATAGCCTGGGTGGCTTAAACAGACATTTCTTTCCCACAGTTCTGGAGGCCGGCAGATTTGGTCTTTGGTGAGAGGGCCTGCCTCCTGGGTCACAACTAGGCTGCCTTCTTGCTATTTCCTCACATGGTGGAGAAAGAGAGCTCTGGTGTCTTTTTCTCTTCTTATAGGATATGAATCTCATTTTGGAGGGCTCACTATCATGAGCTCGTCTAAACCTAATTACCTCCTAAAGGCCTCACTTCCTAATGCCATCACATTGGGGGGTTAGGGCTTCAACATATAAATTTGGGGGCTGGGAAGGGGGGGAACATTCAGGCCATTACAATTAGATAAAAGATTCTTCTAGATTCTTCTAGATAAATGATTTAGCTTCAGTGCTGGGAGTCTGTCAGTTCTGGGCAAAGTTCCCTGTTGTCAGTGGTGGTGTGTTTTGCTGTAATGAACATGCACCGTGGTGAGCTCTGACTGACAGCAGAACAGTGGGCAACACCGTCTTTCCCTGTGGAGCCTGGAGGATGGCATGTTTTGTCAGTTGGAGAAACAGATACATAGCAAGCCCTAGGATGCCATGTAAAGTACCTTAAACAAAAAAATTGGATGCCCTTGTTCTAGAAAACAAACAATGCAAGCTCCAAGGTAGCTCAGAACTCAAGAGAATATATCAAATGGCCTTTAGGAAGAAAACCAAGAGTTGCTTGAACACGTGAATAAAGATTTCCCCTGGCTAATGTCAGCATCCAAAGAACATCTTACTGTTGGTTTCTTGTCTGCACCTGCCTTTCCAAGACGGAAACAGAAAACAAGAGTCTATGATACAGAGAAAACAGGCATGGAGAGAAAACTGAGTAGTTTTTGCCATAATTAAGTCAGAAAATGGCTGGTCTTCTCTTAATCACAGCTTACATAAGCAATTCTCACCCTGGTATTGCAGTATCTAAGGAATTCTCCTAGATGTCTTCAGGAAATCCTCTCTTCAAATCTCTCTCCACTAACACCTCTTCTCCAAAAATTAAAATAAATAAACTTACATTTTAAATCTAAAAACATGCATGACACATACAAATTTCATATAGTACATTTAATATCAAAATCAGATAATTTAAAGTTTTTTTAACAGAATAGTGTTAATAAATAAATAATAGTGTTAATAATAAATAAATAAATAGTAAAATTTGTTACTAAGATGCATGGACCTTTGAGATATATTGTAGCATAAGAACAAACAAACTGAAAAATAGTGCATATATCATACAATTTTTGAAGCAAACATACACACACAACGTTTTTTTATAATATATATGAAGATGCAGGGAAAATGGTCTGGAAGAGACACTCCCAACTGAGATGAGTAATTATCCCAGCAAAGGATTAAGCAATAACCACCACACACAAAAATCTAATCATTGACCTTACCTAGAGAGATCCCCAAGAACAAGCCCCATTTGGGCCTCCGAGAAAGAAGACACACCATCTTTGTGCATTTAACCAAATGTGCTGGGCAAAATCATACACCAATATATTTAAATAAAAGGAGAAGGAGATGGAAAAATAATCACCTTATCCTATTGCTCTCCTCTCCCACTCAAATAATGCCTTGGACTCCACTCTCTCAGGCAAAAAAGAGTCGAAACCTAAAAAGTGAAACAAAATAAAGATGAAGAAGTTAGCTCTGGGCCAGGGCATCCCAATCATTT
Organism: Mesoplodon densirostris; assembly: GCF_025265405.1. Classification (NCBI taxonomy): domain Eukaryota; kingdom Metazoa; phylum Chordata; class Mammalia; order Artiodactyla; family Ziphiidae; genus Mesoplodon; species Mesoplodon densirostris. The sequence goes on along the minus strand of NC_082665.1, from coordinate 84,652,952 downwards.
GCGGGACCCTGGGCTAGAGTACAAATGGACATCCGTATGTAATATGTCTAAACATGTAAAAGTTATAAATCGAGTGAACACACTGTTTAATGAAATATATTTTGTCTTCCTGCCTTGACAAATATTCCTGTCAAATATTCATTTGATTCATGACAGGAAGGACAGGTCAAGTGAGACTTCTCAAGAGTCGTACACCAGCACGAGGCAGCATTTGGAGAGCCAGCTTGGGGTCCGTGGGCTTCCCTCTTGGTTTTCCGCTGCTGGCCTGTGTGGCGAGGGGCTCTGTGCGCGTGTGTAGGCCACTCGGCTTGCACACACAATCTATCCACATCCCTTTAAACAGCTGCACCTGGTCTCCCTGTGCCCTGGAGTGGGCTCTTTAGTGCTATCCCCCACCCTTAGAAAGCTGGACCTGGGGAAAGGCCTATGCTGGCCCTGAAAGTGAGCTCAGGGCCATTTGGACAGGGATGTGGGGGTCTCTCATCCACTGAGACTGGTCTAGAAGTGGGAGGTAGAGCACAGGCTCTGGAAGGGCACATCCCTTGGGCCTCATGGACTCCTTAGCCCGTGGGAGGTGTGATTGGAGGAGGGCCATGGAAGGGTCTTCTGAAGCCAGGGTCCCAGGGTTGGGCTTCCTCTTACACTGGTCTAAAGTCAGTACTCTTCTTGGTTTGGGGATGTCCTGGGCTCAGGTCCTGATGAGTTAAGGGATTTCAAGGGTCATGTTGACTATGTTATATATAGATCCCAAGTCAGCGAATTAACTTATTCTTCCCACTTTGTACAAAACATGGATATTTTAAAATGTGCATTAAGACTTGCTCCTCCATGAGAGATGCCCAGGACTGGGTCAGAGACTGACTGATGAAACCAGATCTCCCTCTTTCATCGCATCCCCTTATTTCACTGGAGTAGCAGGCAGAATCGTTGACACTGTAACTTGTTCTCTCTCCCTCTTTTGCAGAGTGAGTATGGTTGAATTTACCTAAAAGTGCAAATGATGTGATTCCAGCGCACTAACTCTAGGATCTTATTTCCTTTTGTATGAGTTATTATTGGCTGCATAACAAATTACCGCCAAATATAACAGCTTAAAACAACAAATATTTATTATTTCATAGTTTGTGTGGGTCAGGGATATGTAAGTAGCTTAGCTGGGCGGTTGTGGCTCAAGGTCTGTGATGAGATTGCAGGCAAGCTGTCCACCAGGGCTGCAGTCGTCCCAGGACTCAGGTGAGGCTGCAGGATGCTATTCCAAGTCCACTCACATGGTTTTTCAGGCTTTAGTTCATTTGCTTGTCATATCACAGGGGCCTCCTGGAAGCCCAAGGAGAATCCGGAAGGAGAGAAGAGTGAGGCAAGAGTCAAGTGGAGACAATGGCATTTGGAAAAGGGTACCTCAGATCTGGCAGCTGCAAGGTAACTTCCCAAACCAGGGTCTGCCAACAGGTGCTGTGTCAGGCTACCTGGGGAACTTATGAAAAATATACCAATAGTATATATATCCTTAGAGTTAATAATACTGTACTGTATATTTGAAAGTTGCTAAGACATTATATCTTAAAAGTTCTTGGCACAAGAAAAAAAACTTTTGTAATTATGTGTGACTAGTAAAATGTTGTCTATCTCGATAAAAGAATACCAGTTCCTAGACCCACTTTTTTTTGTTTGTTTGTTTTTGCGGTACGTGGGCCTCTCACTGTTGTGGCCTCTCCCGTTGCGGAGCACAGGCTCCGGACGCGCAGGCTCAGCGGCCATGGCTCACTGGGCCCAGCAGCTCCGCATCATGTGGGATCTTCCCAGACCGGGACACGAACCCGTGTCCCCTGCATCGGCAGGCAGACTCTCAACCACTGCGCCACCAGGGAAGCCCTGCCTTTTTTTTTTTTTTTTTTTTTTTTTTTTTGTCTTTTGCAAGGAAGCTGAAGTCAAGAAAGTTAAATGACTTCCTCAAATTCCCATAGCTAGAAAAAGACTGAACTGAAAAAGACTGGAATTCAGGCTCATGTGGAAGCCACAGTTCCTGTGAGGAAGCAACATACAAGCCTGGCTCCCCACAAACCCAGGTGAACATGAACCCTGGCTCTCCACTGACCGCCAAGCAGCCTTGTGTGAGTTTGAGTCATAGGATCTGTACAAATCCTGGTTAGCTTATACTTGAAGAGGGTGTAATGTTTACCTTGTGCTGTCATTGTGTCGACTAAGTTATTTTTAATGCTCCCTTGCCGAAGACCACTAGGAATAAACCTATAGTTTAAAAAGTTGAATTTATTACTCATTGCCGTGAGGGAAATGCACACCATCCTGGAGGTGTGTCAGTGAGAGGGTATTAGGAAATATTATTAAAGGATTTGGGTTTTTGTTAGCTGATTGGGGGAGGGCTTAGGAAAGCAGGGTTCATTCTATGAGTGTGTATCTTCATAAATCTTATCCATAGAAGGGCAGACCAGAGAGAGGCTAAGGCTGTTAACTGGCAAAGAAGCAGCGGTCACTCTAACTGGCCAGGATAGCTGTGTGTCCACTGTGGCTTGGACAGTGTTCATATTTTGTCTGTGTTTAGACATGATTAAGGAGTCTTGTTCTTGTCTTCATCCGTCGTGGTCACAGAGGGACCTTGTCTCAGGTTGATGTTCTGAGAAATTGTCCATGTTTATGTTTAAGAGAAGAACACCAAGGCCCAGTGATAGCACCAGGCCAGCTTTTTCCCAGAGTATAAAATACCTTATCATAGTGCTGGACTCACAGATGTTCCATCCATCGGGGTTATGACTTTATTGCACACACCCACACTGCCAGCGCTGGACCTTTGAGTCACAGTGAGGCAGGTAAGGGGTGGTCTGGGGCTGAGACATTTGGTAGAATCTAAAAGACAGATATCCCTTCAAGCTGAAATGACCCATTTTCTTCCCCAGCTTCAGGCATTACATGAAGCCATTTCCATGAGGTCAAGGGTATGTCAGCCTGTGGAGAATTTCAGAAAGAGCAAAGAGGGGTCTACAAGGTAGAGGGCCTATCCCTGACTCTGCCTTGCCTCCTTCCTGCAGTAAAGGCATTCTGAGCACTTACAGGGAGTCAGACCTGGGCTAGATGCTGTGTGACACCCACCACCTCATGGAAAAGACAGACAAGCAAACAATCACGCTGAAAAACGGGGTAAAAGAAAACAGTGTACAGTGAGGATCACCGACAGTCTAAGCAGTGGTTCCCACACTTTCCTCAATATTGTAATCACCTGGATCTTTGAAAAATACGGATGACTGGATCCCACTGCACTAACGTAATAGATCTGGGATACTACTCAGCGTCGCGATTTGAAAAACTCCCTGGGTGATTCAATGTGCAGCAAAGTTTGGGAGCCATTGGTTTAGTCCATCCATCCTTACAGTCTGGGGTGGGGTTGGGGTCACACAGCTGTCTTATCTTAGGAAGCTGTGGTCCCTCATCCCAGACACTTGTATTTAGGTACAAAATCTGAAAGAGAATTTCAGGGGGCTTACAGATCCTAAGAAGAGATTCTGGGAATTCCTTGTAGGGGGCGGGCTGTCTCGTGAAAACCCCCCAGACACAGGAGTATCCAATCCCAATTAGAGTGACACGAGCTCTCCGTCCCCTCCAGAATGGTGCTGGCCCTTCTCTTTCACAGAAGCCTCGGAGTTAGTATCACCAAACCTAGTTCGGGCATGGCGGTAAGCAGCTACCGAGCGGCCGGTGTGCGCACGTGTGAGAGTGTGCACACGTGTGAGAGTGTGCACGCCGGCGTGCACGCGCAGGGCCGCCGGCGAGCGTGCGTTTCCGTTAGGGAGCCCGGGCGGCCTCCGGCTGCGGCTGCAGCAGCGCGCCCGGCGCCCCCTCCCGCCCAGTCCCCTCCCCCTGTGGCTCTCGCTCGCCCTCTTCACTCCCCCGGCAGCGTCGGCCGCCTCCGGGTGCGCAGGGCAGCGCTCGGCACGCGAACCTCTCCTGCAGGCGCCCCGGCGTCACTCGAGCGTCGAGCCCCGGGCGCGCGTGTCGTACCCCCCGCCCCCCAGCCGCCGAGCGACGATGAGCCGAGGCGCGGGGGTCGCGGAGAGCAGGTGAGCGCAGCCGCGGGGCTGGCGGGGGGGTGGGGCTCGTAAGGAGAAAGGGAAAGCGGGGGTGGGGTGCGGCTGGACCCAACATCGCCGCGTGGAGAAGGGCCTTTGCGGTCTTTAGCACCCTCCCCCGCAGGCTCTGCTTTTGCCCTTTCCCGGGCGGGGGGAGGGCTCCACTCCCGCCCCGGCATCCCCGCTCGGGCCGCACAAACAAAGCGTCCTTCGGCGGCGGCGCCTGCCCCGCGCAGGCACGGAGCATGGGGGAGGCGACGCGCCGTGCTTCCCGGACTCCGACCCCCTACCCCCGGCGGGGGGCCCAGGCGGTCGCACCTGGGTCCGGCGGGCGGCGGCGGGGTCGCGCGCAGGTGCTCGCGCGGAAAGCGGTGGCGCGCAGCTCGGAGGCCCAAGGCTCCCGGCCTGGAGGCGGGGCTACGGGCAGCGCTGCTGCCCCCTGTCGCCGCGGCTTCCCCACGCCCGCTACCCGTCCCCAGGGCGGCGGCGGCAGGTGGGCCCGATTTGTTCACGTACACCTGGCGGCGGGCGGGTGAGGAGGAGGGCAAGTCTCCCTGCGGCATCCCCTTTGCTCTCCGCGTGTGTGGACCGGCGCCCTTCCCGCCTCCGTGGCGACTCCCCGCCCCCGAGGCCCGGTTCTGCTGTCCTCGTGTGTCCCCAGCTCTCGAGCTTCAGCTCTCTGGAGTTCCTGCGCCCTCTGCACCTGGAGGAGGACTGGGGAGGTTTTACTGAACACCATCGGCGCTTTGGCCACCCGGCTTTCAAGTTGAATTGAGAGCAGGATTATTTCCTTAATCCCTTTTTGCCCATGCGTGGGACACCCCGGTGCCCATCATCCCCTCAACGCCCCCATGGGGCCCTAACAATGTCTTGAGCACAGTAGGTGCGAGATCAACATTGCTTGAAGGATTTCTGCTATTACTGTAAAGGCAGCCAAATGCCTCTGTGTGTTATCAGCGTCCCACAGCTCTTTAAAAGCAGCCGCTTTTTACGTGGGAATGTCTACCAAGAGCTGGTTTGGGATGTTGTGGTCGAGTTCTCCAGGACTCACTGTCATCTGCAAAAGCAGGCTTTTAGTTGTAGTGTTTGGATGTAGTGTTTCAGCAGAAGACACGTGATGGCTTGTTTGTGAAATATATCCTTTAGGTAATCCTCTCATTGCAGTAAATACTTGCAGGAAGTCCAACCCAAAACAGTGCAGAAACGCTCGGCCAAGATTGAGACTCTGCAGAGAATTTACTTAATGGGACAGTCCGTGACACAAAAAGAGTTTCTACAGGGTCAGCTAGAGGAAGAAGAGAATGCAGAGGTTTAAAGTGTTCATTTCAGTTTTTCGTGGATCATTCATGGAACATTAGGCCCAGCTTCTCTCAGGAAGGAGGGAGGGATTTCTTGGTTTTGTGTGTGTGTGTGTGTGTGTGTGTGTGTGTTTTCCTCGCCTATTCTTTAAAACACTGTTGCAATCAGGAAGACAGTCTTAGAAAAGTCTGTTGTGGATGGGTTTTGCTGTTGAATTTCTTGAAGTTAGCATGAATAAAACTACACTAGGACATAAACTGTGTCCGCTTGGAATATCAAAAACACTTCTTTAGAGGTGGTCAGTTAACAGCAAGACTTGTAAATGATTGTTAAAGAGAACTTTGAATCAAATTATAGCTAAAAGTAAAGTTTTGTTCCTCAAAAAAAAAAAAGAGGAAGTGAATTGAAATACAGTGTGTGAAATTAGTACAGTTACTTACACAGAGCTAACAAAACCTCTACCAGCCTTCCTAGTATTACTCTGAAATGTGGGCCCTCCCCACCACTTTCCATGAAAACTTGTTAGTCCACCACCTCTGATCTTTCTGGCCTCTTCAGGGAGATCGTTGTTAATGTGTCATTTAATGGTAACAAAGTCCATATAATTGTGTGTCAAACAAGGGGGAGGTGCAATTCTCAGTAAATTGTAAAGCACCCTACAGATGTTTGCTACAGTTTGTTGTAATTTTTAGTAGCTGCACAGTATGCCCCTCTGATACTTAGCCATTCCCACATTTTTGGCCATTTAAGCTGTTATTACTGATTTTTCAATATTAAGGAAGTCTCTGTTTTATATCTAATTACCACATTCTTTCTGTCATTTATTTGTCCAATGAACATTTTTTTTTAATAGTGCGAACTATATGCCAAACAATGTGTTAGATGCTGGGGATGTGGAATCCTTGGCTGCACACACGCACGCACAGACACTCATACACACTCCTTGTTCCTTTAGTTCCCAGAGGTTATAAACGGCTTATAAACAAAGCACAGCAAAGCAGTGCAGTAAAACCATTAATCTAGGTGTACATCAGACCTGGGCTCAGAGAGGGGAGTAGAGGAGGGATCCCTTCTACTGGGCTGAGTCATGGGAGTCACCCCACCCCATCCATCCCCAGTCAGGTGAGCTCTCCTCCTTGCCCACCGTGGGCACTTATGATTTCTTTCTCTTCCTTCTTCTTCCTCTTCCTCCTTCCCTCCTTGTCCCCTCACTGCTAGAAGTGTTCCAGCTGCCTCCTGTCTCCCTTAAGCCAGCTTAGTTCCAGCCCCTTTCCCTCTTGGCTCCACTTCCCTTTGGAGTACATTACGCAGAGATTTCACTGGCAGTTAGTTGCAAGGAGAAAGAAAGGAGTAAACCCTGAAACTGTTCCTCCTAATTCCTGCCACCCCACAGCAGCTGTTTGGGCTGTATCCCCAATGCAGTCACCTCTTCCTTCCACCTGGGGTCATTCTCCATTCACGAACGTGGCCAGTAAAGCTAAAGTCCTATATAATACTTTTCCTTTCCCAAGATACTGAAAACCCTTCCTTTGTGTGTATGTATATACAGTCATACAGAAAACACAGCATCTTAAGTGCACAGCTTGATGAATTACCACAAAGTGAACACATCTGTGTAACCACCACCCAGGTCAAGAAATAGAATATAACACCCTAAAAGTCCCCCTTGTTTTCCTTTTACTTTCCTGTCCCTCCTCCCCAGAGGGGCCAGAGATAAGTTTTGCTAGTTCGTAAACTTTATAAAAATAGAATCATACAGTATATACCCTTTTGTGTCCGGCTTCTTTTGTGACATTATGTTTGTGAGATTAATTCTCTCTGTTGTGTGTAAGCAGTTTTTCATTCTCATGGCTTACAGCTTTCCATTATATGGCGATATCACATTTTATTCATCCATTCTGCTCTTGACGAACACGGTAGTTTCCAGGTTTTGTCCTTTAGCCCTTCGATGCCCAAAGACCTGAAGGAGCCAGCCTGGAGAGCCAGGCCTGTGGATTTTTTATCTTTGCTGGTACTAAGTGTTTTCTGAAGCATTGAAGCCCGTGCTCTCATTCAGAAACCTGAACACAGAAGAAAAAAGCTATGGGATGGCTTCCATCATGGGCGGGCGAGCTGATTGCAGTTGGTGGTCTTTGGGATGCTTAGAATAAAAGAAATTGGGTGATAATGGGAAACCAGCCTGGCTTGGGAAGTGTCCCCTGGGGGTACTGACAGCTGGCGGCTCGACCCTGACCCTCCCCCAGGGCCTGGTCGCAGAGGGCTTGGTACTCAGGAAGTCTGTCTGTCCTAGCCAGTGTGGAAGAGGCTGTGTAGTTGGCTTCCAGAGCTTGATTCTGAGTGAAGGCAGTTTCCTTGGAGTATGTTTTAAAGTTACCTAGCCTCTTGAGGGGTTTTTGTCATCTGGTACTACAACTTCTTTTCAGGGTGGTCTGGCTTTTGTGGTCTGGGGAACTGAGATTTTCTTTGGGGAAATGCTTGGGCCTTTTGGACTCAACACAGGCAGTGTCTGAGCCTGTAGAATGTCAGGGGGGTCTCACAGGATCAGACATTCTCCATGAAAGATGCTGATGACAGCAGACCGTGCATTGTTGACTTCCTCCTTTGCTCTCAAGCTTCAAATCTTCCCAAGGGGGAAATACGAAGACTACTCAGTGGACTGAATGATCGCCACTCAGCATCCTGGGGTTGCCATCAGTTTGGTTACAGTTAGAGTTTCTCCACCTCCCTGTCTTTCCTCATCTCCTACCTCTCTCCCCCTGAACACAGTTGCTTTCCTCCTGTTCCCAGACCTTGATAAATTCCTTCCTGCCTCAGACAGAAGCTGTGCAACATTCTCTTGTCCATTCTTGCTTGTCCTTTGTGGCTCAGTTTAAATGTCACTTCCCCAGGAAACCCTCTCCAATTTTTCAATCTTAGACAAGTGCTCTTGAAGCACTTCCTGTCTCAGATACAAGAAGACAGTCTTCCCCATCAGACTGATGTGTTCTTGAAGGCACAGACCCAGTTGCTTTGTTCACTTATGCCTGGCACATAATCCATCCATGTTTGTTAAATGGATGAATTGATGGGTAAACCAAGAGGCCTGAGACAAGTTGTGAGATTGTCTCTGCTTATAATTTGCTGTGTGATCTTGGGTGTTCATTAACTTCACCTCTCCTAGAGTCTCTCTCCCCCTCTGTAAAATAATGCATCAGGCTGGAAGATCTTGTAGGCACCTTTCCGCTTCGGTTTTTTCTGAGTCTAACAGTGAGGAGATCCTACCTGAGGCGTAGCATTCTTTGAAAATGCAGGCTGGCCTTAACATCATGGTTTAAGTGGCCTTAGTTACACGCCCATGTTCTTAGCATAAGAGCTCTGTCCTTCCCAGTTCATCATAGCCTGCTCTGGGCTAAGACTATAGCTTATATTTGCTTTTATTTTGCTCTTCCCACATCATATACATTTATTTCCTGATCTGTCTTCTCTTCCATTAGTGTGCCCCTTGGGGACAAGGTTCATGTGTCACGTGTTACTTTTATATCCCCTTCACTTAGCACAGCACCTGTGAGTTAATTTCAGTTGATGAAAAGAGATCTGTATTGTAGAGAATATTACTTTCATTGAGATTATTCTCTGGAAAGTATAGCTATTTCATGATTATGCAGATTAACTCTAGTTTGTGACTAACATAAACTCTTTTCCACTTTCCTTAACCCATTTAACAACTTCTGGCCTATTTCCCAGAAGGTTGATAGGGGCTAAAAGAAGTAAAACACTAGTTGGTTTAATTCTGGTGAAAAGTTAAAAGGAGGATTTGGGGCTCATTGTGGTTTAATTATACCTAATAACTAAGGTCTCTGAGCCTTATTTCCTCATCTGTGAAACGGAGTTGACACTAGTTCAGTATCAAGCACTAAAAAGGTTGTTGCAGTGAGAGCCTATCGATGGGCTTGGGGTCCTTGGCTTGGGTTCAGGCACACAGTAAATATTTTTAAAATATTAGTTAAAGAAAAAAAATTAGGTATTATATTACATTTTTATTTTCACTCGAAGAATTGCTAAAGATCTTTAACTGGAGAATTATTACTTATTGAGCCAGATTTGAGTGAAGTCCTTCTGGCACCTACTATCCACCTGTCAGGCTGGGAGTGGAGGTGGGAGAAAGGCTCCCTCAGGTTGGATTGTACTATGCTGAGATGCAGGGTTTTTCTCCTCCCGCTGAGGGAAAGGGGCCAGTATTAGATGGGGCCTGGGAGCTGATAGGCATGGGGCGGCATTGAAATTATACCTAGTCATCATGCTTGAGTCCGGATCAAAATGTAAGGAATTTTAAGTGATATTAAATAAATGTCCAAGTCCCTTCCCTGCTGATCTTCAGCCCCTAAATTATACTGGGAATATTTGGAATGGGTACTCTCTCTCCGTGGTTGCCGTGGTTTTCCTTTTAACAAACCACCTGGAAAAAGCAGAAAGGAAGAGGATGTGGGGAACTAGCTAGCATCCATGTAGTGTGTTAGGGAGGAAGAAAATCTTCCTCTACCCTTCTGGGTTCTTGTGGTGTAAGGATTAAACTGTGACATGACACAGATTAACAGGAGAAAGTCACACAAAAATATAATAACAGGGACACATGGGAGATACCGAGGAAAACTTGAAAAAGGCCAAAGCCCTCACCTTAAATACTGTCCTCAGCTAAAGATGAAAGAGGATGTTGAGGGTGAGGAGAGTGAGTTCTGGGAGGTCTCCAGGAAGAGCACGGTCAACACAGGTAAGGTTGTGATGCACATTTAACTCACTGCCTTCTCCACTGACAAGATGCAGATTTGGACACCCTTGCGGACAACGATTTTTCTTACAAATGTAAATGTTTCTTACAGAGGGTAACTCCTGCTTGGTTTTCAATGTTTTTTCCCTTTGCCTGCTGTTTCCTAGAGAATAACCAACTTAAAATAATTAATATACCAAAGAGACGTATTTTAGGGTAGCAAATTCCGCTACTCTGTAAAGTGGCTGGGCCCCTGTGGGTCCCCTGGGGTTGCTCCCTCCACCCAGCTGTGACTCCTGGAGCTGCCCTGTGGGCGGGCTCCTCCACCTCGGGGCTAAGTCTCCTCCCGCATAACTGTCGGGTGTTTTAGTACAGAGAGCTGGCCCTCTACCCCGCAGCCTCACTACATGGAGAAAATAAAGGTTTTCCATAAAGGTTTTCTGGTTTTTAGCAGAAGTTCTGGTATCTAGACACGTGTACACACATCTGGAAATAAAGATAAACAGCTGTAGAAAGGGGACTATGAAAGGGACAATTAAGAGAAAAACGCGATTTGTCATTGGGGACACAGAGTGTGTTTTAAGCAGACATATTTTGTACAATAAGAACGGCTAACTCTCAATACATGTTCTCGTAATTATTTTTAAATTAAAAGGCACAACGACTGCATTATAAGAGGTATGAGTCTGGAGAAAAAAGATGCGGTGGTTGGCTTTTTCTTCTACGTATTTCATGGGAACCATATTTTAGCCTTTCTTAGTGTCTTGAAGCATTTCCTAATTTCAGGTTTACCACCACTCTCTGACCTTTTGAGCTGGAGTTTAGGATTAAAAAATAAGAGGACTTAGGTCTGAAAATGAAAATACATGTTTTTCCTAGAAAATACCAAATTCCAAATACTTGGGAATGTTTACCAGAAAAAGTCTTGATTCAAGGAGGTTTTCAAAATCTGGAGGCTCCTGACTAACTTGACTGAAAAAGAGAAAGGAAAGGGCAAGCAGTTGGTCTGCGGCTTTTGCTGTTTTCTTCCTCAGTTTACTTTCACTACCAGGATTGTGGTTTGGGGTCAAGTGGTGGGGAGTGAAGGGAGACATGGTACCAGGCAACTATGGGGCTTTGAAGTCATAATGGCCTAGGGTCAAGTGCTTCTTTTCTGTTTGTTAGCTGTGTGACCTCAAGGAAGTTAATGAACCTCTCTGAGCCTCAGTCCCTGCATTTGTAAAATGGCCTTCATAGGCTTATTAGGATGATTCAGTGAGAAAATGCAGAAAGATTTTACACCCCCATAAGTGCAAATAACATCATTGTTGTTTTCTGCCTGCTTTTTCATTTATTTATCAAAGATTCTGATTCAGTGGGCCCAGAAAAAATGATTTTTAGAAGGCACCCTGTAGAGTTCTAATGTCCTCAGTCCACACCTTGAGAAATGCTGTCCTTAAGGGATGAGGAGCAGTTTGGGCATCAAGGCGGAGGGCAGGGCTGTCACGTACATGCACACACAACTCGAAGGGATAACCCAACATTGTAGTACATGTCCATGGAGCACACATAGTTGGGGTACCTGACCTGCAAGGCCACAGGCGGTGACCCTTTTTGGGGGAGGGTGCAGAGAGAGTGGGGTGTGTGTGTGTGTGTGTGTGTGTGTGTGTGTGTGTGTGTGTGTTATGCAGGGTATGCTTGGGACACTGAAGAGCTTTCCCTCTGCGGGAGCACGCAGGGTGGGAGACGAGGAAGCAGGGTGGGGGCCCTTGTGTGCCATGCCAGGGAACTCAGGCTTTGGCCAGGAAGTGGTGAGAAGCCACAGAAGAGTCTAGGCAAAGACATGATTAGGTCATGCTGACGGTCACACGAGGGACGAACCAAGAGAATGAGCCAGTAATTATGAGAGAATATAATCAACCAGCTGGGTGGGGAGAGAGCTTGAATAGAGGTGGAAACAGTTTGCATTGAGGAGGGGACAGATTTGAGAGACGTGTTGGAGGAGGTGGAGGAGGTTAGGAGGACACGGATTGTGCTGCTTGCTGGGAAAAAGGAGCTAGTGATGACTTGGAGGTTCTAGTTAGGTGACCTGGTGAGGTCAGGAGGAGCAGGTTTTCCTGGAGAGGGGAAGACAGTGATTAGTTAAGTGCTGACCGTCGTCAATTCAAAGTGCTGAATTGACCCTTGGGCCCTAGGCACCTGGAACTCTGGGAAGGGGCCTGGAAGGGGGCAAAGATTTAGGATCTGAAACCTTGGCATGAAGGTGAGCAGGAGGCAGTGTGAGGAGGGTGCACTGATGTGATCCTGGGACACAGCGATCTAATACCCAGGAGGCTGGGGCCTGGAGCCAGGAGATGGAGCACATGGAGAGGGGAGAGGCCACTGAGGCACGGGATGGGGGAGGGAGGAGCCTGTCACGTGCTTCATCTAAAGAGAGAGCGGTCACTCAGGACGGAGAGGGCCCCCTGGGTCTGTCGGACAGGAGTCCTCGGTGGCTCTAGCTTGGGTAGTTTCGGTAACGTGGGAGAGCAGAAGGCAGGTGGCTTTGATTCCGGGAGAGGGTGGGGAGTGGGCAGCGGAGACCGTGAGTTCTCCCGTGAGACCGGCACTAGCAGGGCAGAGGGAGTCCAGGCGGTGGTGAGGACAGAACGTCAGGCCAGGCGGGGGAAGGACCGGTTAATTGAATGGGAGCTGTCCGAGCCCTTAATTCTCAGGCGTGCTGGGACTGAGGGAGGAGGCCCGAGAAGCAGGTGAGAAGACCTGAGCAAGGGAGGGCGACTCAGGGAGCAGCTCTGGGAACCAGGAGGAGGGGCTGGGGTTAGCGCGTCTGGGCGGGGCGAGGAGGATGGATCGCTGGAAACGCGGCAGAGCAAGGGGCGTGGCGGGCACGGGGATGCCATGCAGGGACCCTGTGCAGGGGTGCCGGGGTGTGAGCTGGACAAGCTGGGCTTCAAGTGCACGCTCCATAGCCCCGTCTGTCCCGCGGTTTGGAGTCAGGCCGCAGTAGGTGGGGAGTGAGAGGGGCAGGAAGAACCTTGAGGAGGGAGAGAGTTCTTTCATCTGCAACATTACTGCAGAAACATAGTATGATCATTTTGAAGACTTTGATAATTATTTTGTATAAAATTAGTATCCGTTTATAAAACTGGTTTTCTTTTCTTGTTCTAGTGATGATCACAGTGCCTCTTCAGAAGAAAAAGGTATGGAACTCTTAAATCAATGTTGAGTTATCGAAAACTTAACCTATACTATGGAAATTTGCATTTTTAGAAAATGATTTTTTAATTAATTTTATCTATTGGCTGCAGTTTACATTCATGCATTCACCAACTTATAGAAATGTGTTAAAATAATCAGTAGGTTAGGATGATGCGATAATGACAATTTTTCAGAATTTTCTTTAAGGTTGTTTTTCAACAGATATTCCAAAAAAAAAAAAGAAATGTAAAGAACTTGGGCCTTTGTAGTTTTTATAACTTAAGAATAGAAAATAAGTGCTTTTACATCTCTCTCCTTTTAAACTCTGGCTCTAATGTTCTTTTTAACCTTATTTTAAATTCAATAAAGTAAGATTAGAGAAGTATTATCAACTGAATTCTATAAATGTTCCGTACACAATGACTAGATATTTTCTTTAATACTTGAGTGTTGTCAATTTTATATACTTAATGAAAATGACAACACACAATTCTATCCCTGAAAGTGGGTCAAATAAACACTTTTATTTATTTATTTATTTATTTATTTATTTATTTTATTTATTTAATTTTAAAACATAAATTTATTTATTTATTATTTATTTTTGGCTGTGTTGGGTCTTTGTTGCTGCGTGCGGTTTTGTCTACTTGCGGCGAGCGGGGCTACTCTTCATTGCAGTGGCTTCTCTTGTTGTGGAGCTTGGGCTCTAGGCGTGTGCGCTTCAGTAGTTGTGGCTCGCGGGCTCTAGAGCGCAGGCTCAGTAGTTGTGGTGCATAGGCTTAGTTGCTCCATGGCATGTGGGATCTTCCCAGACCAGGGCTCGAACCTGTGTCCCCTGCATTGGCAGGCGGATTCTTAACCAGTGCGCCACCAGGGAAGCCCAATACTCCTTTATTAAAGGAAGGTCTTGGTCTAGGTTTGGGGGTTGCTGAGAGTCGAGTCCTCTTTCTGGCCTGTGCTGCTTGTTCTTAAAGGCTGTAAACAGTGTGTGGGGATGTATTTCTTGCTTTGGCTCCTTCTCTTTATCGTGTGCTGCATGGCTCCGAGTCCTTCTGGAGGGTGGCTCCGAGGCCACTTTAGTTGTTGACCTGTGTCACTTGACTGCAGAGTGGCTTAGGAACTCCTCAGCTCATCGCTGGGCCACTGTCTTACTTTTGCAAGTTCCATATCCCTCCTGGGTTTCATTTTTCCAGTACAGAATAATAACCTGCCTAATAAAAGTATTCTGATTAAAATCTAAAAAAAGTTTCTGTAACATTTGGCTGCAATGTGTAGTGTATGGGGCTGTCATGAATCTGTCAAGTGTAGGGTTGGATCTGGCCGGCTTTCCTGCTTCCTGGTGCTGACCTCAACCTCACCCGTCCCTCTCTTTGCTTTTGCCTGTTTCTGTCTGCTTGAGATGCCTCTCCCTTCCTGCACACTTAACCTCCCAGGCTTGTTTCAGCGCTACCAAATTCAAGGACTCGTGCTGAATCCCTCACCTGCAGTGAGTGGTCTCAATTTCTCTCTTGGACCAGCAGAATACTGGCCTTCTTTCGTTTTGTATTGTCCTGATTTCTTCATGTGTCTAAGCATGGCCACTGCTTGTCCTCACACAGGCTGTTTGCTGGGACATGGATTTTCTTCTAATACTGCGGAGTGCCCATCACACGGTGGACACTAAGTCAATGTTCATTAAATTGAAGGGACAGTAGTCTCTGCCCACGCCCAGGGGAATTAGTCAACTGGTAATTAAGCCCCTGTTGTTCACCAGCCTGGTGTGGGTGAATGTTCCAGACAAACGAAATGGAAGAGTTGTCTGTTTCATGAGCAGTCTAATTGAGCATGGCATAAATACAGACTAGGGACATGGTAGCTAAGGGGCAGTCCTTCCCTACACAGAAATGCTCTTGCTCTGTTTAACATTGTTGGTAACTTCTGCAGCAGTTACCCCTTCTCCTATACTATAATATCTCCATTCCCATGCACCCACACTGGCCTAGGCTCTCATCACTTCATATCTGGATCTCTGCAGTGGCCTCCGTGTCAGGCTCTCTGGAGTCTAATGCATCCTGAACGTCAGTACCCCCCAGTGTCCACCAACATCTTGGGGAACACCAAGGCCCATTCCAGCTTGAAGCTGTCACGTAATTCTGCGTCTCCACGTCATTCCCTGTAGGAGAACCATCCCCCAAGGCCAGTTCTTCCTAACTGCATTCCAGGTCCTCCCTAGTCTGGTCACAACTTATCTGGCCAACTTTACATCCTTACCTCTAACCTATTTGTGTCATTTTACTAAATTGTTGACAGTTGTTTGCCTGAATTGACTGTTAACTGGGGAAGGACACTGATTCTTTGGTATAGTAACACCACTGCCTGCCCTTCAGTTACAAAATCTAAAACCAGGTGCTTTTTTTCCCTTCCTAGTGTCAAGTTACTTAATCGCCAGGGATGTTTTTAGGGAGCTGCTGAGTTAATCAGACAAAGAAACAATGCCCTGTGGCACAAAATTGAGAGATTGCCAGGAATCCAACCAAATGTAATTATAAAGTTTTTTGGCTTTCTATTTGCCCTCTATTGGAAAAGGCTTATGGCTTCTTGGGCTAAATCTTTTTTCCTTTGAGAATATGGCATTGTTTACCATTGGTAACTGGGCATTCATTTCACGTGCAAGGCTGCTTTGGCTCTAAAGAGGTGATTCAGTTTATGGAATAGGGTGCTTCTGTTATTTTTGGTTTAGCAGCTTTTACAAAAATGGACATAATCTTCTATTTTATCCTTGTATTTATACTATTAAACTTTGTTTCTTTCTCAAAATTTAGATTGCCCCAGTCCCAACCTAGATACTTCAAAGGACTCTAAATCAGGTAAGAGATATGATTAATATTGGTAAATGATCAAATGAAATTTTTACAAAATAACCAATTCATAGCAAGATAAATTACAATTTATTTTTCTGTTTTACTTCAAACAATCTGAATGAAAGGTAGGGACTTTCATCTTTCTACTTGAAAGAGTTGAATGAATTTTAAACTTTCATGATCACCTAGCCTAGTGAAATCAGTGACTTTAAAGTTTGGTGATAAAGATGTACTTAGTGAAACTGAGAATTTCTCTGGTGGGGCAGTCAGGCCATTTTCTAGATTGGCTCCACTAACCTAATAGAGGGTCCTCTGTGAGCCCAGCCAGGTGGTGGATACTTGGCGAGGGTAGTCCTGGGAGGCTTCCCTGAGGAGGTGATGGTCGACTTGAACTCTGAAGGATGAATTGAGGTAACAGGGCAAAGGTGGGGAAAAGAGTTGTCTTAGTTCAAAAGACTTGCAGGTGTAAAGGCCGTGATGTGGGAAAGTGCACAGTGCTTGTTTTCAGAGGCTGAAGAAGGTCAGATGACTGGAATCAGAGAGAGAGGGGAAAGGTGGCAGGGCCATAGTGTGTCTGCAGAGGCAGGCGGGGGCTAGATTACATAGGCCCTTTGGATTAAAAAATCTGTTCTCCGGAGAAGATGTACAAATGGCCAATAAGCACATAAAAGATGCTCAATATCATTTCAGGAAGATACAAATCAAAACCACAGCAAGATACCACTTCACACCCACTAGGATGGCTATAATGAAAAAGATAGTAGCAAGTGTTGTCAAGGATGTAGAGAAATTAAAACCCTCGTATACCACCGATGGGAATGTAAATTGTCACAGCCATCTCGGAAAACAGGTCATTCTCAAATAGCTAAACAAATTACCATTTGATCCAGCAATTTCTCTCCTCTGTGTATACCCAAGAGAAACTTGTGCATGAATGTTCACAGCGACATTATTCATGATAGTCAAAAGTTGGAAACAACCCAAAAGTCCATCAAGTTTTAAATGCATAAACAAAACGTGGTATACCCATTTGTATTACTTCGCTAGGACTGCTGTAACGAAGTGCCACAGACTGGGGGGCTTAACCAACAGAAATGTATTGTCTCACAGTTCTGGGGGCTAGAAGTCTTGAGATCAAGGTGTCGGCAGGGTTGATTCCTTCTGAGGACTTGGAGGGAAGACCTGTTCCAGATCTCTTTTGTTGGTTTGTAGATAGCCATCATCATGATCATATGATGTTCTTCCTATGATGTGTCTCTGTGTCTGAATTTCCCTTTTTTGTAAGGACACCAGTCATCCTGGATTAGGGCCTACCCTAATGATCTCATTTTACCTGAGGTAAATACCTCTATAAAGACTCTATCTCCAAATAAGGTCATAGTCTAAGGACTTCAAACATGAATTTTCTTTTGGCGGGGGGAACACAATTCAATACACAACACCATATAATGGAATATTATTCAGCCATAAAAAAGAATAAAGTGCTGATACATACTACAACATGGTTGAACCTTGGAAACGTGCTCAGTGAGAAAAGACAGGTACAAAAGCCTGTGTATTATGTAATTCCATTTATATGAAATGTCCAGAAGAGGCAAATCTATTCAGGCAGAAAATAGAGTATTGGTTGTCTAGGTCTGGGAGGAATGGGGAGGTTGGATAGTTAAAAGGTACAGGGGTTTTTTGGGGTGATGAAAATGTAAAATTGATTGTCACGATAGATGTACAACTCTGTGAATATGCGAAAAGCCATTGAATTGTGCACTTTGAGTGAATTGTATAGTATGCAAATTCGATCTCAATAAGGTAGTTATAGGAAAAAAAAACAGGTTATATCAGAAGAAAAGTATCCAAAGCTTGTTGTCCAGAAAAAAATCCACGTGTTTTCTTGAAAAACTTAAGCTCAGTCATGTCTGTGCCCAGGGCCCTGCTTCCCGAACAGTTTGCTGGGACTGTGGTTTTTGCACACTTGATGTATTCCTGTGATTAGGTTTATGTGGAATAGAATATACTTCAGGACAGACAAGTAGCAAAAGTTGTCCCTCTGATTTGTTTTCTTACCCTTGTCATTTCTGAGAACAGAGCCAACTGGCAATCTTGTTGCCAGATGGTAGAGTTTTTATTGTTATATCTGGAAAATTAAGTATATTTTCTCTTTTTCCTCAAGGTAATATTGTACGGGTTTGATGATTACACCGGCTATTTTTATGAGGTTTCCATGTTCCTAGTGACAAAAGGGGAACAGTACCTAAAGTTATGCGAAGTGCCCTTTGGTTTTAACGTTAAATAAAAGAGGAGAACTATGGATTTGTAAGATATAACCAAAATGGAGATTAAAATGGGATTGTGCAAGGACAGCTCTCCCCTAGCTGTCTGAGAAAGGAGGAGAAAGTCCGCTGCTGGTGATGGTGTCCGAATCAAAAGATGAGAGTTAAAAGTGTGTACCCGCAGAGTATGGTCCAGCCAGTGGGTAACACAGATTGTCAGGTGAGTGAAGCGACAGACACCTCAGGCCAGAGTGGGGTGGAGCCTTCTCAGCTGGATGAAGGGGGGCTGGCCTTGTCAAGAAGCAGAGGGTGATTTTTGTAAACTGAGAGCAGAGCTGATAACGGGGTACAGGGCAGGGCAACGAGCCCCAGAGGGGAGACAGGAGTGACCCCTAACTTGGCCTCGGGAGTGGAGAGGAAGCGGGCTGTGCAGCCGCTGTTTCTCTCTAGGCTGAGAGTATGTGGAAGGGGCTGTGGCCTGCATTCCCCTGCTGTCTGCCCCGAAGTGTCCAACCCTCAGAGGAGAGAAAATGCACCGGCCTCTTTACCAGATAAGGCATGGGACCTGCTCTTTCAGTTTGCCTGCTTTCACATTCCCTCTGTTCCCTTTCTCACCTTTCTCTCCTTTTATTTTTTTTTAAAGTAAAGTTTATTTTTAAAAGGTTAGCTTTTTCTAGTTGAATGCAGTGGATCAAAGGAAGGAGTATGGATTTTGTCTGCATCTAGGCTGGCGTTCTGAAGGACAGCCGGGTGTGGTGAAGGTGGCACCCATCAGAATGAGAAACTGGGAGAAGAGAAGCTCAGAGCTGGGGGTTGTTTGTGCACCAGCTTCCCTGAACAGGGAGCCAGCTGTTAGAGCTTTCACCTGTACAAATATGGGAAGGGTTTAGTGCTTGTAGTAGCAGGCTTGGACTGGCCTGTCCCTGGAGTTTAGGAGTGAATGTGACCTATTAGTAACACTTATTAAGTGCCTACTGTGTGCGAGGCCCTGGGCTGGTCCCTCTTCGCAGACATCTTATTTAGTTCTCAAATTTGTGCCATGAGGCAGAAAAATGGTCCTGGGGGCTTGAGCAGGATCCCAGGGCAGGGAGGCAGAAATAGAATCAGGAGTCCTAGGTCTAGAACCGGCGGGAAGGTGAGCTGAAGGGCTGGCCCCAGACTCCCTCTCCCAGGGACCAGGGGCAGCAGGTGGGCCTCACCTGGGACTGGTCCAGGCAGAATGACAGCCCTGCAGAGGTCCAAGACTGCCCGAGGGAACCGACAGAATAAAGAGGGGCCATGGTAGGGGCTGCTTGCTTCTTTAAAGCTGGGCAAAGCATTCGTTCGTTCACACATTCATTCATTCATTGAGCATCTGTATAGGGATGGGTGCTGGGGAATCAGGGTGGTGAGACACAGCCTCAGTCCTCCGGGGCTCACAGACCAACAGCTAAGCAAGCAGGCACTGCTTGGCAACGGGGTAAATGTGACAGGATGGATCAGGAAAGAGGCAGGGCTCACCTACCTTGGTGGGGCAGAGGGAGACTGTCAGCAGAAGTGACATTGTGCTGGCTCTTAATGGATGCCTAGGAGCTCTGCAGGTGGGGTCTGGGGAAGGGGTTTCCAGGCAATGGGGTGGCATCTGTAAGGGCTTGGAGGAAGGAGTGGTAATCATCCTGGGGTACAGCCTGGGGAACGAGGAAGTGATTAAAATGGGTTGATTCTAGGCCAGTGGTTCTCAACCTTGGCTGCACACTGAAGTTATCTGGGGACCTTTAAAAAAATACTGCTGGGCTTCCCTGGTGGCGCAGTGGTTGAGAGTCCACCTGCCCATGCAGGGGACACGGGTTCATGCCCCGGTCTGGGAAGATCCCACATGCCGCAGAGCGGCTGGGCCCGTGAGCCATGGCCACTGAGCCTGCGCGTCCGGAGCCTGTGCTCCGCAACGGGAGAGGCCACAACAGTGAGAGGCCCGTGTACCGCAAAAAAAAAAAAAAAAAAAGAAAAAATACTGCTGTTCGGGCCCCATCCCAGAGTCCCAGGCATGGGTGTGTTTAGAAAGCTCCCTAGGTGATATCAGCGTGTAGCCAAGGTTGAGAACCACTGCTCTGTTCTTCCAGCCCTGGAAGACCAGGCCAAGTCATATCACTTTGATTTCCCAGCACCTGTTTCAACGCCTCACCCTCCCCTCAGGCATCCTCTCATGCAGGAGTCTGCCTCCTACTCCACCCCCCCCCCCACCCCCGCCCCATCCAATCAGTCTCCAGCTTCTGGGTGTTGAACTGCTGAAGTAACAAGAAGCATGTTTGCAAGTGTAACAACATGGTTAAGAGGGCAAGTTCAGGCCAGACTGCCCAAGTTGAAATCTTAGCGCCAGACCTGGTTGGCGGGGGGGTGGGGGTGGGGGTGGGGGGGGATGAGGGGTAATGCCCTGGTGCTCGTGGTGTTGCATAAGTCAGTTCACTGACCTCAGCTTACCTTGTTTGGAAGTGAGAGTTAATGTGTAAATATACGTAAAGCCCTTACATAAATATATGTAAGTATATATATATATGCAAAGTGAGTAAATAAATGTAAATGAGTGAATACACGTAAATGAGTAAGTATATGCACAGTGCCTGGCACATAGTGAACACTCTAAAAAGCTGCTCATAGCTGCTGTATTATCGTTCTCATCTTTATTCTCAAATCTTTCCATTTCTCCATGGAACTATTGTCCGTCCTTGGTTTTGGTTGTCAGTAGTTGTGTGTAGGGAGGGAAGATTGGAGAATGATATTAATAGCTTTCCATGTATTTGCTCAGGGGATCCTGAGCCTGCATGGAGGGCGAAGCAGGGCGGCAGTGGAGGGGAGGGAGTGGAGGGGGTGCACTTGGCTGAGCAGATTCTGCCCGGGCACTCATCTGGTTAGCCAGGGGAGGCCCAGGGTGCGCCTGGAGGTGGAGGTCAGATCCAGATTTGGGAGTAGGTGGCCAGCCCTCTCGGGGCTCTTGAGGTGGAAAGAAGGCTGGAAGTGGGGAGTGTGGGTAGAGTGTGGAGAGGAGCAGAAGGCAAATGGAGGGCACACGGAGAGGCAGGCGGAGAACCAGGACAGACGGGAGGGCTGTGCAGGCAGGATGGGGTGGTAGGGGTCTCGTCTGCCCGCGGGAGTCATGGGTCTGGGGCTTAGTGGGCCTTTGGGGACATCAGGGAACGGATTCCAAACTAGTTGTGGGAACAGAAGCCTGATTGCCGTGGATGGAGGCGCTGAGTGGGCGTGAGAAAGGGGAGGGAGCATTCTTGGGGACCGCTCTTTCCAGAAGTAGTTGAACACTGTAGACTGTTTGTCCTGTGCTTCAGGGAAATGGCATTTACACTGCAGTATTCTGCACTGTTGTGTCATTGAACTTTTGCATGGAGCCTTCTAGACGTACGAGTGCGGATCCAAGACAGGAGCAGCGAGAGCAGGTCAGGCTGTGGGTGGGACTTGGGTGACACCCAAATAAAGTGATTATTGCAGCCAGAGTGTGATTTGAGCTCATATTTAAGCCATTAAAGTATGTTTTATCCAGCTCCAAAGAAAGATAAGCCTTCTTTTATGTAAACCAGGCTAGTTTGGGACTTAGTGAGAATGGTTGAAAGGAAGAAATTAGTTGAGTTCGGATCTGTTTTATTGTATGTATAATTAAAAAAAATAGTTCCTACTTTTATTCATTGTGTGCTTCTCCTGGCATATGCTTTTTTTTTAGGTGAGGACAGCAGTTCTGAGAGCAGTTCTGAAAGTGAATCTGGTGAGTTATCTGTGTATGTGTTTCTTTAATTACAGAATTCTAGTTAAACATAGACACCTTTATTCTTATTTTAAAGTAATGCCCAGATCACTTACATTGCTTGAGGACATAATAATTACTAGTGTCTTTTTTGTGAAGTACTGAAAAAGTACTTACATGGTAAATAATTGCTAGTTGGCAAGCAAAGTAGCAAAACAGGATGAGCTGAAAAAGAAAGACAGGAAATGGTTGCTATTGGTGAGAGGCAAACATTTTACCTATTCTCCCATTAGCCTGTGTTTTTTCTTAGTTGTCGTATGAATATGATTTAGACCTTTTTTTTTTTTTTGTAGATAACGAGACGCCAAAACCAGAAAAAACAAGTGAGTATATCCTTCCTTCCTCTGACTTTCTTTTTTGTTGTTGAAAGGAAGAAAGATGGATAGGCTTTGAGATTTTTAAGTTGCAAGTTGCTTGTTCATGATCTTTTCCTGTGTAAAATTGGGTTCAACATTGGAAAAGGAATAAGTATTTTGAAAATTTGAGCTCAGTAGACTTGGAATACAAGGGACGTGTTCCTGGTCTGCATTGATGCCAAGACTCTGCATGTGTGGTTCTGCCCTCACGGTTCCCAAAGGAGAAGAGATTGAGGGACTGGCTGAAATCTGCAGTGTCGCCGCAGCGGCCTTGGCTTCCTTCCGAGGTGGTCGCCGCCCACAGTTTATCATCGCAGAGTAAACTGTTTGCTGCTGAAAATGTTGTACATTTGTGGTTTAAAGTTTCTGGCTTGCTCTTCTGGCTGTTTGTGAACAACTTGAGTATGAAACCACTGTAAAGACGTAGATTCTAAATATAAAATTTGGTTTTGATCTAAAGTTTTGTGAAAGACTTAGGAAAAAAATGTTTGCATGACTAAGCTTATATTCTAACTGATTTTATTTTACTTCAGGATTTTTCCCCCCAGTTCTTAGAATATAATCTGCTTATGAACACAAATACTATAGCAAGGCAGTCAGAGGGCTCCTTTGTAATATTTTTAAATTAATGAAGTCTCTTCACTCAGAAGTCCTTCTGTCTTTAATCTAATTCTCTCTGCGGTTTCCCAATGGAGAACCCGTGAAGGTAATTGTAAACTCCTTGCAATCACGTTATGTATTGATAAGAACCTGTAATTATTTCTGTATCACACTCGTGGAGTAGATGTCACATTCTGATACCCATAAGGAGAGAATGTGTACCAGCCCTCCTACTCCCAATCCCCTTTATACATTATAAGGACTATTTCATCCTGCAAAATGCGGTCAGAAGTCTAGCCTCCAATAGATTGGATTAGGATAGAAATGAAGTCAGAAAGCTGTGTATTGGGATCCGGTCTTTGTTGTCCCTGGTTAATAATTGAGTAAATGGCCATAGGGACACAGAGCCAGAGGCAGGACCCTCAGGGTCCTGGAAGTCAGGCCTGGACCAGGGCCTCACCAGGGTGGCAACCACGTGGAAGACATTTGAGTCAGAGAGGCTCGAGATAGGCTCATGTTTGGGTGGGAGGGCACGGTCAGTGCGGTCAGACAGGGCATGTGTGGGTCAGGGAGCTGCTGGACCTGGCCCTTGGCCAAATTAGACTCCTGGATGTCTTTGGCAGTGAAAGTGGGTGGGCTGAGGATGCTTGTTTCTGGAGCCCCGAGGCTATCCACGGGGCCCTGCCTTCCCCCAAGGTTATTCTCTTTGTTAAAAGACCTTTTATCCTCCACACTGGGTTTGTTAAAAGACCTTTTATCCTCCACACTGGGGGGAGAAATCGAAGAGACAGCCCCCCCCCTCCCCTGCCACACACACCGTTCACCTCCATTCTCAGGTCAGGTGGAAGGACCCGGCAGGCTGCCCTGGGATGCTTACTTTTCTGTGGGCTGGCTGGTGATGCAGGCCCACCCCTCATCCTCATGATCAGATATGCCTTCCACTCATAGGCATGAGCTCTGAGGCCACCTGCGTCGTGTGGATTAAAGAGAAGCTGTGGTTTATGTGTTGGAGAGAATTTCATCAATTTCTCTGCTTTGGCTGGGAGGACCTGGTGGAAGACTCAGTTTGCTGGGTGGTTAGGATTCTCTAACCTCTTTTCTTTTCTCTGCTCCCAAGGCAGATAGGTAGAAACAAAAACATGGGATGTGGATGAAATGCAGTGTAGATCAGCAGTCCCCAACCTTTTTGGCACCAGGGACCAGTTTCATGGAAGATGGTTTTTCCATGGACCCGGGTCGGGGGGGTGTGGATATGGCTTAGGTGGTAATGCAAGTGATGGGGACGGTGATGGGGAGCCCCAGAGGAAGCTTCACTCGCTCGCCCACCACTCACCTCCTGCTGTGCGGCCTGGTTCCTAACAGGAACCAGGGGTTGGGGACCCTGGGTATAGATGATAACCACTAAATAATTTAGAATTTTATGATGCTTTTTAGCATAGTGGCTGTGGAAATATGATTGAAGAATTTTGTGGTGCAGGACTTGGGTCAGTATTTAAGAACCTTTGGATCTGTAGTATTCTGAGTCCAGAGTTCTGAATACTTTTAGTCTCTGGTTTCTATTTCATCTTAATGCTGTTTTTTAAAGCTGGTTCCCTCTTGCAACTCCTGGTTCCTGTATAATGAATGCCCTGATAGCAGGCAGCTTGTGTGGCCAGGGCTGGAGCAGCATCCTGGGGAGAGTCCGCACCTTCTGGGCATTGGTGGTGGCCTAGGACCTTCCACATGTGGTGAAGATGCCTGTCTTACCCATGGGCTCACCCTTCCAATGCTTGTTCAGATCTCTAAAATATAAAACCAAGCATTCAACATATTAGGTCTTACCCCAAGTGAAGGGTTATTGTCTACTTTAGAATTCTTTAATTTTTTAATGAGTTCCACCCATTGCCCTAGCAAAATAATAGTTAGTAACAGTTAGCTAGCACTCACTGAGTGCTTGCTGAGTGCCAGGTAGAATACCTACCTGTAATTTTATTTTCTATCTTTCTGGGGGTGGTATTATGTTAATCCTCATTTAACAGATGAAGAAAGTAATGGACAGAGAGATTTAGTACATAACTAGAGTGCCCAAGCTCATGCAACTAGTGGCCGGTGTAGATAATAGGAAAATTCACCCCTGTTCCCTTTCATAATACATTTTTGTATTCTGGAATTCTAGTCATTCAGAAAGTGAGCATTTACCAGGCCCTGGGGTTACAGTCCTCATGAAGCTTACATTCTAGTGGGGAGAGAGACAGGAAGCAGAAACACTGAACTGTATAGTGTGCAAGGTGGCAGGCAGTGTCCTGAAGAAAATGAAGGGGGAAGAGAGGTGTCAGGCAGGCCCTGCTTTGGTCAGGGTGGGGGCATCAAGAAAGCCTCTCTGATAAGGCGACATTTGAACAGAGACTGCAAGGATGTAAGGGAGTGAGCAGTGTGAATATTTGTTCTAGGAGACAGTAAGTGCAAAGGCCCTGAGGCGGGAGCGTGCTTTGGTGTGGAGAGTGGCTCGGAGTGACGGGAGGGCAGTAAGTGTGGGGAGGCTGATAGAAGCTGAAAGTAGTGGGGAGCCAATGGAAGGAGTCTACATGCTAAATTGGAGACGCTTACGAGATAGTTCCAGTTTAAACATGCCTAAAATCAGATGTCAACTCCTCTCTTACTTCCAAGCTTATCTCTAACTCTGTACTAGCCTGAAGGGCTGATGCCGGTCAAGCTCTACCTTGGGGATAATGACTCCAGCTTAGTTCCCTACTCCTGGCCACCGTGAAGGGCTCTTCACTGGGGGCTGCGGCCGTCCAGCTGAGACGCTGGCCTACGTGCGGAGTAACTAGTGAAGAGCTCGTTCATGACCACCTGTGCCTCAGTCCCTTCTTGTCTCCACAGATGGGGAGCTAAGAGAGTCTTCCACCGAGGAAGCGTCTAATCAGGGTAAGAGCGAGGCAGTGCCCTTGCCCTCTCGTTTTCTCTAATTCATCCCGTTCTCCCTGTGCCTGTGGTGTGAGAGGAGGATTCTGAGAGCCGTTGCTTCTGTGCCAGGAGATCAGCTAAAGACTTAATGTGCCAAAAAATGGGGTGCATGGAAACTTAAGAGTCGCTTTCAAGCTCGTTTTCATGCCTTTAGACCTACAGCGGGACTCACAAGCGTGATGCATCATGTGGCACTGAATCCACTCACGGAGATGTTTAATGTATGTTTGAAGTTCCTTTTGGTTGTGAAGCTGGAGATGGGGGTTTGAGTGATTTACCCTGTGACTGACTTGCGCCAGTACATGTGTGACCATATCTTTTACAGTTGAAGAATGGCAGGGTAAAGAATTGCCTACAGATCATTTTAATTCAGGTATGAACTGATGTTTTCCAAAATATTCTCATTATTGCTGAGGGACCTGTACCTTTGAATTTTGTAATCTGGTCATATCTTATATATTTATTAAAACAATTTTTGTCTGAAAATGCCAGTCACATTCCTATAAGTAAAACTTTTTCTCTATCATTTAGAATTTAATGAAATCCAATCTCACTGTGAACACTGTAATGCTGAAAATGTAAGTAACTTTTAATTATGAAGGATGATTCTTTAATTTGCTTTATTTAAGAAAACAGCATTTACTTATAGGTTATATATGTGCTTTTTCTCCAGAAACACAATGAACTAGTGACCCCCAGGCTCCTTTCCCGGGGACAGTTTTTGTAAGTAATTGTGAATGCAGAAGACATATCATCAGTAATTTAACTTTCTACATAATTATAACCCCAAGCAGGGGAAACACAAAAAGCATAACTAACTTTACACATTTTATGTAATTACTTGGATTGTTTTCTTTGATAATGGTGCTGCTTCAAAATGTTATAGAGTTCCCTTAGTGCTTTTGAGTGAAATTAAAAACAAAAAAATGAATTGAAAAAAAAAATTTTCAGAAGTCTTCTCCTAACCAAACATCAGGACTAAACAGGTGTTCTTATCTATCCAATGCAGACTGAAGGTGGACACAGAGGGAACTTACCAGTGCATGGAGACTGGTCTGATATTTGAGGTTAACAGAAAAGTTGACATCAAGTATTGCGTCCTGTCCTGGAGCAAATACGCAGACCTGGTTGTGAAGCCCTGGGTGGTCGGTGGACCCTTGTTTGATGTTAAATGTGACCCAACCTGTCTTACCTCCATTCATTTTCCACATTCCCTCTGCTTGGGTCGTAAGTACTCGTTTGCTAAAAGTTTAGTTAGTGTGTGCGTGTGCATATGTGTGAGAGTATATGTGCAACCCATACAATACCTGGAATACTGATTCACCTTCATGTGTTAACAGACTGCGATGCCAACATGATGTTCAAAGTCTTACATGTTAAAAGTACTGGGGCCTTGTTAGAATATACTGTGGACCATTCTGCAACCCATGTCAAATGGCACGTGAGCTCTCTTTCTCCTGTGGGACCTGTTATTCAAAGCGAAGAAACAGTATTCCACCATGGGGCCGTGATCCTGTACAAAGCCATCGACCATAACCCATCCTTGTCTTTTCGAGTGTACATAGCAACCAATAATGAGTCCTTCATCAAGGTACATCAATGAAAGTGAATACTAAATGTTGAATACTTTGTGTTCAGACTTTACATGACATCTGGGTGGGTCCCGTCCCTGTTGATTTAAGCGTCACCCACAGCGGGTCTGATTTGGTGCTCGCCCAAAGAGGTCATCAGGTCAGTGACTAGGTGCATGCCAAGTCCTCAGATCCATGGAGTACAGGTGTTTATACATGTAAACAGTGTCGTGAAGATAACAGATAGGAAAATAGCGCTCCAGAGGTGGGGATGGCGCAGACAGGCAGGCCTGACCTTGGAGAGGGTTGCCTGGTGGGCAGCCTAGGCCATCTGTTCTCTACGCCTTGCTGCTCAACATGTGGTCTGGGGACCAGGGGACCAGGGGACATGGAGACCAGCAGTGGCTGGCTGACATTAGCAGGGAGTTCGTTAAAATGCAAAGTCTAAAAAAAAAAAAAAAAAAAAAAAAAAGCAAAGTCTCAGCCCCACCCAGACCTGCAGACTCAGAGCCTGCACTGGTCAACATTCCCAGGTGACGGGGACATTAGAGTTGGAGAAGCACCTGCTCTAGATAGACTGGGGAGACGTTTCAGGTCTTTGGGTCAAGTGTAGGGCGACTGAAGTTTTCTCCTTGGCCTAAAACTCCGTCAGTAAGATGGATCTCTTAGGGTAACTCATTCCAGAGCAATTTTTTGGATAAAAATTGACCTTGGGTTCAACATTCTGGGCTTTGTAGCAGCAAATGTTCATGAAGCACCCAATATGTTTAAGGTAGAATGGCCTGAGGGGAGGGGTGTGGATATTCATAATGGAACCAGTTTTCCAGAACACAGAATAAGGCCATGATGTTTAGCCCATTTTCTGCACTGTATCCATAACAGAGAATTGAATCTCTTTTCGTAGGCTGACTCACTGTCAATACAGTTAAAACGACTTAGAGGTGGAGGGAGCACTGAAATATAGTAGATAAAGCAGTGACTCAAAATTATACTTTCAGATTCAAAATTAAGGTTTAACAGAACTGGAAAAAAGTAAGCATTAGAGCTATAATAAAGTGTACTAATTTATGAGTTATAATTTGAGTTATAGAATTTATATCAAACTACCTACTCCCAGTGGTTTTAGGTTGTAATATTTCCATGCTTTAAAAATATTATACTGATTTTAATTAGCAATATGTATTAAAGTATAAAAACTTTATTAAGTAGTAGGTTCTTAGTTTCCTCCTAAGCAAGTAGAATACGCTTCCTGTAGTCTCATTAAAGATAATACTTTCCGTTGGGAAAGTAGTCTTCAAAATGGTATAAAAATAATCACATCTAAAGTATAATTAGTATAGCACAGGGCACTCTGCTCAGTGTTATGTGGCAGCCTGGATGGGAGGGAGCCTGGGGGAGAATGGATGCATGTATATGTATGGCTGAGTCGCTTTGCTGTGCCCCCGAAACTTTCACAACATTGTTAATCGGCTATACTCCAATATAAAATAAAAAGTTAAAAAGAATGTATAATTAGCATAGATTTGGAATAAGTACTATTATTTGATGAACTTTATATTTTTTTAAAGTAAAATCAGTTAATTAAAAGAGCGTTATTCCACACTTCCTGGGAAGCTGGGGTAGGGAGCTGATTGTATCAGCAAATGTAGAAAAGGATGCCACCAGAACAATGGAGAGTGTGGCATGCATAAGGCAGGATGTCCTTCCTGGCTGATGTTTTGTTTTTACACCTTTCTTCTTGGGTTGATTTTTTTCCTACGTAGGAAAAGATTTCCTGAACTCTGCCTCCGGAAACCTAAATTTCATGTTCGGCTGTACAGCTGCTTTACCAAGGGAGCTTGGGCCAAAGGTTACATTAACCTCTTGGGGGCATTCGAACATTACATATAAAGTCAGTGTCCCCTCTAGGCCCATGTCAAAGGGATAGTTGTGAAAATAAGGATGGAAACAAACTCTGAATAGGCTGGAACCACGTACAGTAAAAGAGTTGCTTTCTGTTCACACGATGGGCATGTAGTTAGTAATACAAATGTGTAATGCTAGTGCTAATTTAATTTTCTCAGATTCTTCAGAAGCAGATTTTTGGGGCCACACAGGGTATAAGTGTTGCTTTTGGCTGTAGTGCTTTCGCAGGAAGATGTTTGGCGATCTGGGTGCCGGAAGTGCAGATCAAAGGCGACTCAGCCTCTGTGGCTTTTTTCCCTTGTGAGCACTGTGAAAGCTACTCCCCCGCTGTCATTCTGTAGGAGGAAGTGAAGATAATGCAGCTGGCACATGCACAGCCTGGCTCTTAGGTCTCTGACAGTTGTTGCTGATGGATTTCGAAACCAAAACCTATTTCCTCCTTTAGGATATTTCCAAGGCTGTAAAGCACTCCTCTAAGAAATTCATGAAAATCGACAAGCCTCCCGTTTGCCAGAAGCTGTTGCAGAATGGGAAGAAGTACAGGCTGATCAGTGAGCCAGAAGCTGAAATCACCCCCGAGGTAGGTATTTTAAAAACCACCTTGGAGTAGTAGCAAGGATGTATATTTCTTAGATATGGTGTTTTGAAGATATTCAAAATAATGCATTTTGTTTTCCTTTTTTATTTCCCAGTTTCTAAGAAGGCAGTTGTTTTGCTAAACTTGTTGTTTATTCCAAAAATGCAGTTGAATTTCAGGATTTATCTGCAGTCATTGGAAAAATAGACTATCCAATCTCTTTCCCTTTAAAAAGGTTTTAAGTGTTCTTGCATTTTAAATTAAATTCTTCAAACAGTGTTAGCAAGGGATATTGGACTTTTCTTAATGGAAGGCATTTGAAAAGTACTTATGAGGACGAACTGTTGTTAGATTTGAACTATTCACTGTACACACCATGACATTTGTAAGTGATCTTGGTTTCTCAGAAATGGCTTAGTTTATTTTTAAAACTTATTTTCATTATGTGCTCTGAGCATATGCCACAGCTTCTCTAGTCTGGACGGCTGCATGGAAATTCCTTTTGTACACCTCCTTTTGTTTGTTTGTTTGTTTTATAGTTTATGAAAAGTTGAAAACATGTTTTGATTCCATTAAATTAAAATGTGAGGCAAGAGAGCTAATGGCAGTGGTCCATGTTGTACTGTTTTATTATATTATTAGGGGCCTCGTGCCCTGTAGAAGCAGTCAGGTTGGTCAGACAGTCTTCTATAACCTTCCTTCCTTTCCAGTTTCAAAGCGTCTCTCCACACCCTTTGAACCATTTGAGCCTTACAACAACATGACTGAGGAAACTAATGTGCAAAGCAGGTGGGCGATCTGCACACACCTGGGCATTGGAGGGCTCGCCCAGGGCCCCGACTGCCCTTGGCCTCTAAAGCCACTGTCCCCACACTGGGATCTGAGAGGCTGATTCTCAGCCCTTCTAAGCTAATCAGGCCCTGGCAGATGGTACATCAAAACAATCACAAGAAGCAAACTGCAGCCTTGTCTGGGAAGTGGAATTAAATTAGAAGGGTGTGCTTAGAGCAGTGATTCTTGGCCTTTGCTGCATAGTGAAATTCCCTGAGGAGCTTTAAAAACATTCCGTGGCCTGGGTCCCACCTCCAGAGATGCTGACTTAATTGGTCTGGGAATGGCCTGGGCATTGGGCTTATTAAAGCTCCCAAGGTGACTATAATGTGCTGCCACGTTTAAGAACCACTAGGAGAGGGAATAATACGTATTGAATGGATGGATGTGCCCAGCAAGACACCGAGGGGGTCCCAGGAGTTCATTCTTAACAAAAGATGTTGATAGCTGGAGGGCTTTAAATAGTCTACGTTCTGTTAACCACATTTCTGGCCAATAAAATGGGGATAATCTTCCAGGATTGCTGTAAGGATCATACCAAGTAATGGTTTGGGAGCACTCTGAAAGTTATCAAACTGTAAATATAAGGTGTTCTTATTAGTTTTATACCATTAATGATTTGCTTAACTGACATTGATCAGAAGTGCCTATTACCAGTCAGCTTGAGAAAAGAGCTAAGAATTAAAAAACAAATAAGTCACAGTCTTTTCCCTCAAAGTGAGAGAAATACTCCATTCATGAAAAGAAATAATTTTAACATAATGTGTTACTATAGAGATGGGTTCGAAGTGCAGTGGGTCTCCAGGAATGCTTTTCACATGGGTGATGTTTGTTCTGGGTTTGAAGGGTGAGGGATTCCCTGGAAGAGATGAGCTTTCTGAAGCTCTCCCGGAAGAGGGGCCCTCTTCCGGGGCCGCAGGTGTCTAAGTGAGGGGGCGGGGATGTGCAGTTGGGCTGGAGGCCCCAGGATAGTTCTGGAGAAGCTGAATGTGGAGGGATTTAGGAGGAGTAGGGCCAGGGGAGGGCGCGGTCTCAGCTTTGTAGGCCCTGGTGACTGACCCTTAGAAGGTTGTGAAGATAATACTAGTGACTTGGAACGGAAAGGGAGGGGGACAGGTTACGACCACCGGTTTGTGATGGTGATGCCCAGTGCAGGTCGCTGATATTTTTTCAAAGATGTATTTCTCCCGCCAGCCTTGCTAGCCAGCCTGGAGAGGAGCAGGGGAGGTGGAAGGCAGGAGGCGGTCTGTGTAGTGGTTAAGAGCTCACACTCTGGAGTCACGAGGTGTGGATTCAAATTCCAGTTCCGCCACTTCCTAGGTGTGGACCTGGGCAAGTTCATACGCTTCTCTGGGATTCTTTATCCATAAAAGAGCGATACGAGGATTTGTTGGGGGACGGCGGTGTTCACTGAGGACACGTGGATAAAACACCGCACATAGTTCTGTAAATGCGGAATCAACTGCAGATTGGAGAGTGATCTAGGAAAAAGGTGGTGAGGAGTTTAAAAGCACCTGGGATAGGGTGGCTGGTGGGTGAGCACAGGTGCCATTTGGGAAAGATGAAACGTTGAAATCAGGAAAGGCTGAAAAGTATCACCTTAGAAAACTAGGGCCACGGGACTAGAAGCTTCAATGAGGTAGAGAAGCAGTTTGGAGTAAGAGTAAGGATGGATTAGAAGCAGGAAAGTGAGAGGATGTATGATGAAGGAGTGGAATTTCCAAGGTCAAAATTTCAGTGAGCGTTCAAGCACTAACCCTTCTCATCGCCGTTATTCCTTATCTGACATTTTATGTTGTTAATTAACGCAACTTTTGAATTTCAGAAAATCACGTTTGTTTTTTTCTTAAAAGGAAATTGAATTCGTGGATGGTTCACTTTTAAAATTGAAAAGTTATAGTGAAGTGTATTTGGAGCAACCAGTGGAGTTTAAATTACTTTTGGTTGAAATGGATTCCGAGGAAATTGTATGGAAAGCAAAACTGAGAGAGTGTGAGTGTTTTGTATCTTGAATTACAACTCTGTTTGGGGGTTGGGGGGGGGCAGGTGGCCTGGGTGGAAAAGCAAATAGAGTAGTTGTCTGTCCCATCACTGTAATATTAAAACATTCGATTAAGAGAAACAGAGGCCCCAGCTCCTGGGCAGAAGTGCTGGCTCTGCTTCTCAGGCACCCACCGTCCAAATCCCCCGAGTCAGTGGGTGCACGGAGTCCATATTTGCTCTCATGTCTTTATACTCCAGAAACGAAACCCAGTCTAATCAGTTTGGAATTCTGTGCTAGTTTAAGCAGGAAGCTTTTCTGTAGGTGTGACTCCTGTTCTCAATATTATACCCTTAAGTTAGCCAGTTTGAAACAGGCCCTTTTATCCAAACTACAATTACTTAGCTGGGAAGAGTCCTAGTTGGGACTGTGTATTGGGGATTGTAGTATTTTTGCTCGGTATTCATTAATATGCTCAAATAAATGAACCTGAAAGATGTTACTTTTTAATCACAGCAAATGCCACAGGAATAAAGGTATTTAACATGTAGCAACCTGAATGACAGATGTTCTTCTAGACTAAGCCTCTTGGCAATTTTAAAGACCACTTTTTAAGCCTTCTTTTTTTAAACTTACTGAATAATAGTCTGCATTGTAAGATGGTTCTGGTCTCCATTATTTTGGCGGCCTAAGCTAACAATGAACTGAAATTGCGCATCACTATTAGGCATCTTCACTAAAGGAACCTGCAGAAGGCCTGCCTGACACACAGGCATCGGTTAGAGCAGGGACTGAATTTTACATGGGACAGGTGGTGTCGAATCACAGGTGAAGTGTCCAGAAAGAACCCCTCAAGTACAGAATGATAATACATATATGAGATTCTTTTACATGGAGTACATACAAATACACTTAAAATTTAAAGATGTTTATTTTTATGGCTTCCTTCTCCATATGGCACATGATGCCACTGTTCTATTTACGGTAGTTCTAGATTTAAAGAAATACGGAGTGAATGACATTTCACCTGGCAGATGGGTATGGCAGATATCATGACAGTGGGGTGCAGATGACTGAAGTTTGGGAAACACTTGTCCCACAAGACGTGTTAGAAGGAGTACATGTTATTTATCTCAAGAGTTCAAGCCCAGTGCATTTGCATACATACCAACTTAAAACCCCAAACTCATATTTGAACTTTAGAGAGGTTGCCAAGACCCTAGGGTTTCAGGTGCTTTCATAAATCGTTGCTTTACTTCCAGTTTCAAAACCACTTTTTCCAATTGCTGCTTATTGTAATTTAACAGGTGACTGGGTTCAGCGTGATCAGAACCCGAACATTTCGAAAAGCAGCGCAAGTGGTAAGTGCTCGTACTGGACATTAAACTCGTCTATTCCTTCCATTCACTAGAATTTTATTTATTTTATTTATTTTTTTTTAAAGAAGATGTTGGGGGTAGAAGTTTATTAATTAATTAATTTATTTTTGCTGTGTTGGGTCTTCGTTTCTGTGTGAGGGTTTTCTCTAGTTGTGGCAAGCGGGGGCCACTCTTCATTGCGGTGCGTGGGCCTCTCACTATCGCAGCCTCTCTTGTTGCGGAGCACAGGCTCCAGACGCGCAGGCTCAGTAGTTGTGGCTCACGGGCCTAGTTGCTCCGCGGCATGTGGGATCCTCCCAGACCAGGGCTCGAACCGTGTCCCCTGCATTAGCAGACAGATTCTCAACCACTGCGCCACCAGGGAAGCCCTAGAATTTTAATTCTGCTGTGCAAATACGGTAACGTTAAGGACCTGTTCAGTGTTCCATAACTCTTAATCATCAGAACGACCTTGGAATCCATTTTCAATTTGTTTCTATCTCAGTGATGATTTTTTAAAAAAGAACTCTTGTTTGAAGATGGGTAGATAATAAGAACCCTAAGGGAAAGCCAATTTTTTGTTGTTGTTGTTGTTTTTTAAAGGTAATAGGCGGCGAAAAATGAGTAGCAGCTTACCCGATGAGGTGGTCTATGATAAAAGAATGAAGCAGATTGACGCTTCAGGTTTGTAAAAACGTAATCCATCGCTATCAGTCGTTCTCCCTCATCTCCCCCATTGACTTCCATGCAACACATGTGCTTTTTGGGTCAGTCCTCCTGGAGCCACATCCTAGGTGTGCGTGCCCTCCCAGATACCTTCCCCCTGTGTCCCAGCTCCTTAGGGCTGGACAAGGGTCCTTCTTGGTCTGCCTCAGCTTACTTTTCCAGCTTGACTGCCCAGTCCTCCCCTTCACTCGGTGAAAGTAGAATGGAGGGCCAGGGGAAGCTCCTGCAGCCCGTAGGGACAGGCGCCGTGGCCTGTCCATCTGTGCATTTTCCCATAACACTGAGCCTGCAGCCTTTTATGTAGAAGACAATGAATATTCATTGAAGGAGTAAATAGTGAATGTCCATGTGTGCATTCACTGGCCTCAATGTTATTAGCTACTTTTGGGGGAAGGAGCCGCCAGCTCAGTTATTGGAGACAAAGGTCAACTTAATTTCTTCCAATTAAATGGCAGAGACCAAGGCTTGATAGTTGTGAAAATACACTAGAGATTTAAACATTTAAAAACAATACTCCAAGGAGCCAGAAGATGGAGTATGTACCTCAAAATTCAAGTCCAGCCAGAATTCACAAATTTAAGTTAAAAAACCCAGACTCAAATTATATGAGACAAGATCTCAAGGCTTTGGGGGCCTCATGTAACTCCCCAGATTAACCCTTTCATCAAAATACCTTTTATTCTACCATTGTAAGAAGGTATGAATCTCTAAAAGCAGATAAACTCTCTATAGACTAAAATAAGCTATTCTTCACATGCTAGAGCGGGAGGTTGTGAGGATGACATATGTCTGAGTTTATGTCACTAGAGAAAAGTTTATTGTTTCTATTTAATGAGCATCAAAATGAGGCTCTGGAGTTATTTTAAAATCTAACCAAATTGGAATACAGTATTTTTCCAGTTTTATCGAGATATAATTGACAAAATTGTGTATACTTAAAGTACACAATGTGATGTTTTGATGTATGCATATATTGTGAAATATTTACCAATCAAGTTAATTAGCACATCTATTATCTCAGCCTTTTTTTTTTGGTGGTAGTGAGAATGCATAAGACCTACTCTCTTAGGAAATTTCAAGTGTACAACACAGTATTATTAACTATAGTCACCATGCTGTGTATTAGATCCTCGGAACTTACTCATTTATAACTGAATGGGAAACAATTTTATATTAAATTGATATATGGGAAAAGTTTTTTCTTGCAATTATTTGGCTATTTAAAATTAGCTCCAACAGCAAGTAACTAGAAATAGAATTAAAATGATCAAATACTACCTAGAAAGATTAAGATTTCCAACCTTTTTAGAGTTGACAATGTAGTAGCGAATAAATTAATAAGATTTACTTAAAAAAATTTTTTTATTTTATATTGGAGTACAGCCAATGAACAATGTTGTGATAGTTTCAGGTGCGCAGCAAAGGGGCTCAGCCATACATATACATGTATCCGTTCTCCCCCAAACTCCCCTCCCATCCAGCCTGCCGCATAACAGTTTGGGGGCTTTGGAGATGGTCCTGAGAACTTACTTTTTTTGTGTGTGTGTGGTACGCGGGCCTCTCACTGTTGTGGCCTCTCCCGTTGTGGAGCACAGGCTCCGGACGCGCAGGCTCAGCGGCCATGGCTCACGAGCCCAGCCACTCCGCGGCATGTGGGATCTTCCCGGACCGGGGCACGAACCCGTGTCCCCTGCATCGGCAGGTGGACTCTCAACCACTGCGCCACCAGGGAAGCCCTGAACTTACATTTTTGACAGATCCCATGTATCAGTAGACCACTAGGGGGCAGGGGCCATCCTTCAGAACCCATTCTTCAGTCTAGAACGTTAGAGACGAAACTGAAGTGCATTAGGGTCCAATACAAACGTTAGGTTCACTTTAACAGATTGTTGGCTGTAGATGAGTGAAAGCGTCACGGTCCTGGAGGAGGGGCAGGAAGGATTCTTCCTCCCTCTTACTCCCTTCTAGTGTCACCTCCAGTGTTTGTAAGGCCTTGAGGATCCTTAACCGAGACTCTGTACCCCATGAGCTTTGCTGCACCGTAGCACAACCAGCTGAAAAGTGGGAATGTAGAAAATCCACCTTACTGCTAGGGCTGATATTTTTTATGGGGCCAGTGGTTTCCATTGGCAAACATATACCCTTCCAAGATTATGATACTGTTTCTTAGTGAGCAACAGATATTACAGATACCATCCTCTGGCTTTTCTGTGGAATGTGCTCTTTCCCCTAATGCCAGGAGATGGGGGAATGGAGACTGCAATTCATATCTCTTGCTGTTCTCTTTATTGACCACTAAAGGTAGCATTCTGTATGTGGTGTTAACACTTAGATGAAGTTTCAGAGCTGGGCAAGGGCAAAAGCTGTATATTTTTCTTTTTGAGCCACATAAATTATTTTTGGTACCTGATTTTTTTTTTTTACTCCAACCTAATTTGTGCTGCTTTATAAAACAATTTCATTCCCTGAATTATTGAATTATCATGTGAGCATTATACCCCAGTTTAATGTTGTATGAAATTGTTCCCTTTGGTCCTTAAGATAGTTGGGAAAGCAGGGATTTTTTTTGACACTTAAATATATTTTAAAAGCAGTTATTAAAGTTTCGAATCATGGTTTCTTTTTTTATCCGAAGAATACATTTTCATTGTAAATGGCTATAAATGAAGTGTTTAGCGGAACAACTGAATTCTTCATGTGCTTTTAGATGGAGTGAAGACTAAAACCTTGTTAACAGACGCTCAGTTGATTAACCTTGCTGAGAAGTTGGGGAAGGAGTGGGTAAAGATTGCCATTGCCAACCTGAAGTTGAAGATTAGCGATATCGATGCGATCCTGGAGAAGAAAGAAGATGTCACGATCAATAAGTTCAGGATGCTGAAGAAGTGGCAAGAAAAGGAGCAGGGTAATGCCACAGCTCAGAATTTATGGAACTGCTTGAAAAACGTCAGTTCAGTGGAAGTCCAAGATGTGCTGAAAGGTAAGCAGGAAGTTATCTTAGTCATTTACTTGAAATCAAGCTGTGTCTTTGCAAATAGCAAATTTCTATTATAGAATGTGTTGCTTGTGTATTTATAAGCTCGGGTTTAGAGAACTGTGCAAATGCTGTAGCAATAAGCACGTGGGCTGCCATAATCTAAGTAAAGGTGACTTGTGTATGCAGTCAGAGGAAGTGTTCAGATCCCATCTCAAGTGCTGGCTAGGTTTGTGACTAGGCAAACATTTTTTTTTTATTGAAGTATAGTTGATATATAATATTATATGTCACAGGTGTGCAATATAGTGATTCACAGTTTTTACAGGTTATACTCCATTTATAGTTATAAACTACTGGCTGTATTCCCTGTGTTGTACGATATATCTATCCATGACTAAGCAAATTCCTTACCTGACTTTAAACCTCTATGTTCCCATCTGTCAAATGGATGCAAAACCCCAATGTCCTGGGTCTGGTGTGATAACGAAAAGAGGTAATGCGTGTAAATCTCCAGGCAGGTAGTGAGGCTTAGGCAGGGACCTGACTGGTAGCATTCATTGATCCTTCTAGGCTTTCTGTGGTGCTGAAGCAGTGCTCCAGGAGGCCACTGCGTGGCACTAGTAAACCTCCAGCAGCAAAGAAGGGAAGGGGAAGAGCAGAACCCAAGAGAGAGCTAAAGGGAGTTGTTTCTGGTCTCAATCCAGAAAACCACAGGGTTCCTTCCTTTGTTTTAAGCACTTCTTTTTTTGTGGCTTGACTTACTTATTAGCACATTGTTAGAATCAAGGTCAAACCAATTCACAACTTTGGTTATTATATATTGTTACCATGATTAACAAATGTGGTGTTACTTCTCAGAAGCCTCAGTAAATCAGAGAGAGGTTTTTATTTGGAATTCTATTTGGACTTTTTATTCCTTGAAGAATGTAAAAGTGTGTCAGCTCCCCAAAAGCTTATATGAAAAGTAAAAGTCTGGGGCGGCGAACTCTCAGGATGCTGTCAGGTGTGATGGGCAAGCTTTCTGAACTCCCCCACCATTGTTTGGATGCAAAAGCTGCAAGCAGATAGAAGAGCCAGTTTTTCCAGCCTCTTCCATCAAAGGAAGGCTTGGAAATCTGACTATCCCACAAATCCTGTAAAATGGGTTGTTATTTTTTGTTTTCTTTTTCTCTGCTGTTGACCTCACTAGACGCTTGACTTGATGACAAGGGTTTGTGACATTTTTTAGCAGTGGAGGGGATCATAAAAGCTTCTTAGTCCATTCCCCTCGTTAAATAGGAGAAAAATCTTCTGTGAGTTAAAAACAAACAAACAAAAAACCAAAAATTTAGCGGTGTTTTATGCCCTCATGAAGCCAAAATGACTGGTTAATTGGCTGAAGTTTGTTTTTTTTTTATCAGGACGTTTTAGTATCTTGTAACCACAACCTTAAAAAATTGTACTGGTTTACCTTCAGCTCAGGAAAACCCAGCCACTCCCAGGAATTCTTTTTTGAAATGGACAAGTGACCTTCTTTAAAAGCATGTGCCCTTTCCCCCACAACAATGAATCTTTGAATTCATTTCTCTATTTTGTTAGGTTTCTTACAGGAAACATGAAGTTTGGAAGATGAGCTGAAAAAGGAAGCTTCAGGAACTTTTACCTGCAAAGACCCTCGCCGTGGTAATTGGATGTGGACTCCGGAACCTAGAGCTGCACAGCCTGTGGAAGCAGCTCCTTTCACAGGCTGCCCACAGCTCACATTATTCAGGGGCAAAGGGAATGAAATATTTAGAAACCTTGAGGAAGACAAAAAACCTCTGCAATATCAAGATTTTTTTTTTTTTGTACCTCCCACTCACACCCTCCCACCCGCTTCCCCACCCAAACAAATACACTTACAAAGGGTGCTTAAAATGACCCAACCGCAGTCAGGTGAGAAATGCGATCGTTTTCCTTTTGGAGTCTGTGAACTATGAAATATATATCAAGTGTTTGAAACATTTTTAGCAGTTAAGTGTTGGAGAACTTAAATGGCACCAATTTCGTTTAGCTTTTTTCCTAATGACATTAATAATAAAGAGAAGTTCCTGTTCTTTTAGCTCCCAGCAGTCAGACACTTATGTGCCTCCAGGTACAATATGTCTTTTTATGTGAGGTGTGATTTCCATGTCTCACATTACTAACCAGTCTGGCTAGTGGTCTGTTACACCATTAAACCAATCATGTTACCTGGTCCTAGGGTGATTAGAAAGGAGTGTAATCCTCTCCCCATCAGTGTTGGGGCAAACCCTCAGAGGTGATTGCCTCATCTCACTGGGCAAGTTCAGCTGGGTCCGTCTTCAGAGTCCCTGCGGGTTTCATCAACCTTCTGAAATCACCAGGCCAAACACTACATTTCTTGACTTTGGCCCCTGGGTCATTTACTTTGGGGAGGGTTGGCAGGTGGGGAGCACAGGAATGCCACTCAGAAATAGCCTTAGCCAGGACCAAGGGGAAACTGTCATCTCTTCTCAAAGAGGACTTGCCCCAGGGAATCATGGGCCATATTGGCTCTTGTTAATGGGTGAAATCTTGTGTTTTTTTTGGTATGTATAGATACTGTCACTCTCCCAGAATTATGCATGTGGTGATTAACATTTTGGATATGTTAACTTATTTGAAGAAACTATAAATTACCATTAGTCTCCTGTAGACATTAGTTGGAGAGTAAAATTCAATCTCAATGAATTAGAGAAACACACTTTAACTATAGCTTTGCCTGTGAAGAACAAATTGACTTTATAGGGAAGAATGTATTTCTAATGGTCAGGGATTCTGTGGAATTCAAATCAATGTCACTTTATGAGTTTTTTTTTAATTGTTCTATATTTTAGGAAACACATGGAGTTTTAACATTCAGAAGTGTAAAATACTTAAAGGACTTGATTTTTTTTAAACGTTTATTATTTTTTTATAAGTTGTTTTCCAAAGAAAAGCATAATTTCAGAAGTGCTTTGTATATAAGCTGCTTTCCTAACAATTTCCAACCTTTTTCCTACTATGGATAAAGGGAAGAACAATAAATCTGCATTTGTACAGTGCTAATATGTCTTCTTTGTATTATTATTTACTGAAACATTACTTTTTAAAGCATCATATTCCTTGGTTACTATTATCTTGGCTGTTGGGGCGTTAGTTGGTTTTGCTCCCAGCCCCAGTTCTTGGACTGAGGCCGAGTGAGTGTAAACCAGGGTAAACTAACCCAGGAGTTTGCACAGATTCAGGAGAACCTGCACATCCCGTAACCCTTCTCCCTCCAGGAATGATGTAGAATGTGTCTTCTCCCCGCCCCGTGGATGGGGAGGTATGTTTTTATGTAAAACCAGGTGTATTCATAATTAGTTCCTTACTTGTGCATATCTGTTAACAGGATTTTTCTGCATATTGGGGGCACATATTGTTCTTTTTTTGGATTGCTTTAGGGGACAACCTTTTTTCCCTGCTTCATCATGTGGAAGTGTGTTTCCACTCCATTTTCTAAAGAGGCCACTGTATTTGCCGATATTTTAAGAGTGCTCTCACGAGGACAGTGGTTTTCAGCGGTTGGCCCAGCCTGTTGCGTTGCTGGAAGTCCTTCTTGGGTTGAAGCAGCACACTGCTTGCTGAAGGTGGGGATTCCAGACTGCCTGGGAATGCATCTTTTCCAGCCCACATTCCAGGGCTTGAGCATTTCTGTCAATGGCTCTGTGGCTGCTGATACTAAAACAGAGGCCCTGGGGTTGAATTCTGAGTGCAGAATTCTGAAGTTCTTCCTGCTTTTTAAACTGGGACTTCCAGCCTTGAGAGCCTCCAGAGGATTTAGATCCAATTTATTCCAATCGTGATGGAAATTTCTGGTTAAACAGCCTGTAGTTAGACTGCTATCTTTATTCTGCAGAAGTACATTCTTGCTGTTTGCTGTAACCTTTGGCACGAGTTTCATTTTTAGAAGGGGGTCTGATCTATGCATTTATAGCAGCGTTCGTTTTCTTTTCAAGCAAGCTGAGAAATCTAAAAGATCGTTTTGTGACTTATAAAAACTTAACTGCGGGGAGGGGCTTGGCTG
Organism: Mesoplodon densirostris; assembly: GCF_025265405.1. NCBI lineage: Eukaryota > Metazoa > Chordata > Mammalia > Artiodactyla > Ziphiidae > Mesoplodon > Mesoplodon densirostris. Next base: position 84,610,865 of record NC_082665.1, on the reverse strand, counting down.
AGTTCTGTTCTTTCTTTAGCTGTAGGAGCCTTTTGTGAAAGGAAATCTCACCTGGAACCTGCATTGGTAAAGCGTTCAGAAGTGGAGCTGCTCTGCTGGGGGGTTACTGAGGGCTGATGAGGGGTCATCGAGGCACCCTCCTGGACCCCTGACCCACTCCTGTCGGGGGCAGCGTGGGAACCAGCTGATAAGATGACTGCTTGGGTCTCTGGGAGCTGTCGTCCAGGAGTTTGTATCTACGATGTCTGCAACGGGAGGTAAACCCCTTTCCAGTTCACCAGTGATGGATGTTTGGGCGGCACCTTGCTCCTGAAGGGATCACATAATGCCAAACCATAGACATGTAAATTATTTAAATCAACAGGCTTGTGGAGACCTTCCAGCCTTCCTTTCCCTCTGCAATGATGACAGCAGCTGACAGCTGAGGCTCCATCAGCCTGTGTTCCAGAAGAGAACCGTGAGAGCAGAGGCCCCAACTGATAAGCAATGAGCATGTACCTCAAGCAAGAAATAAACCTTTGTTTTAGGACAAAAAACCAAAAACAATGAATGAATTGTTAATGAATTTTGGATTTTCCCCCATTCTAAGCATGTATAATGGTTTTGAGCCAAGCAAGCATATGCATTTTACAATTTTTAACTTTTTTTTTGTAATTGGGAATAATTTGGTTTTTAAAGACTAAAGACTTTCTTATGTATTCCTAGATTAGGAAAAGAAATGAGAAACGTGTGGAAACCCATGAAGATTTGCCTTTCTCTACCATTTTTGAGTGCTGGGGCCTGAGCACACAAATACTTGAATAACATGACATTTCCTGTACTTGAAGCTCTCACAGTGTAGTGAGGGAGAGAGGAGAAGCATAAGTAACTATGATGCTGTTTGCATGGTTGTGATGAGTTATTGTGTGACCTTAATACGAGAGGCAAAGGATACTGGGGTTGTGTGCATAGGCCAGAGTCAGGCCGCCTGGGTTCAGATCCCAGCATCTGCCACTTACCCTGTAAGTGTCTATGGCCCCTTGGTTTAGTTTCCTCATCTATAAAAAGGGGGAAGGTAATAGCACCACCTCCTAGGGTTTTTGGGAGGATTCTGTGCATTTGTGGTAAACACTTGTAGAAACATGCCTGGCACTTAGTAAGCATTAGTTCCTATTGCTTCTGAAAAAGGTTACGTGAGTGTATTGTCTCTGATGTTACATTGATGTCATAATTTATACTCATAATTTTAATATCATACTCAAAGATACATACATGCAACTAAAGTTTTTGACTTGTTCTGACCAAATACATTTCAACCGAAAAGTTGATACAATTAAGTTTTTGGAAAATTGTCATTGGGATTTTTCTTTTCTTTTTTAACGTCTTTATTGGAGTATAATTGCTTTACAATGGTCTGTTATTTTCTGCTTTATAACAGTGAATCAGTTATACATATACATATGTTCCCATATCTCTTCCCTCTTGCGTCTCCCTCCCTCCCACCCTCCCTATCCCACCCCTCTAGGCGGTCACAAAGCACCGAGCTGATCTCCCTGTGCTATGCGGCTGCTTCCCACTAGCTATCTATTTTACGTTTGGTAGTGTATATATGTCCATGCCTCTCTCTCACTTTGTCACACCTTCCCCTTCCCCTTCCCCATATCCTCAAGTCCATTCTCTAGTAGGTCTGTGTCTTTATTCCCATCTTGCCTCTAGGTTCTTCATGACCTTTTTTTTTTTTCTTTTTTCTTAGATTCCATATATATGTGTTAGCATACGGTATTTGTTTTTCTCTTTCTGACTTACTTAAAAGTTTTCTCAGCTCAGACTACTACAACAAAATACTGCAGACTGGGCGGCTTAAACAACAGACATGTGTTTCTCACAGTTCTTGAAGTTGGGAGGTCCAAGATGAGGGTGCTGGTGGATTTGGTGTCTGGTGAGAGCTATCCCTGGTTTGCAGCAGACCACCTTGTCACTGTGTCCTCACGTGGAGGTTGGGGGGAGATCTCTCCAAGTCTCTTATAAGGGCACTAATCCCACTATGAGGGCTCCATGCTTATGACCTAACCTCCTAAAGGCCCCATCTCCTAATACCGTCACACTGGGGATCAGGGCTTCAACATGAATTTTAAGGGAACACAAACGTTCAGTCCACAGCGATATTGTAGGTGCACTTTGCCTTAAACTAGGAAGCCACAGTTACACTAGGTAAAACCAAATGTTTTGTCCTTAAACAAGGACAGCAACTACATGGCCCAGGGTGACATGGCCAGGGGGACTCACGGTCTCTGTCTGTGCTGGCTTCAGACAAAGCTGGTTTTCTCTCCTCCTTAAGGTGTCTAAGGCCCTTGTGCATCTCCTGAGTTTTCCCAAACCCACCTCTGGATGTCTGGCCAGACCACTCCCCAGAACTTACCCCTTTCCCCAAAGCTCTCGGCTCTCAGTAGGGCAGCTGTCAGCTGTTTTTTATGCTAATTCTCTGATTCAGTCATTTTTAGGTGTGAGAAACACTTAAACATTTATTTCCTTTTTTAAAAAGTAATTTGTTATCAAATGTCTCTAGTAGGCTAGGTCTGGGGCCTGTTTTTAGGGGGGACCTCGGTCTCACCAAGTTACTTTGCTCCCACCCTCTGTTCGTGTCTTGCACCAGATGGCCTCCTCTGCTGAACGCCCCGGATAGCTGAGTGCCCCGGAGGGACAGGGCGTCACTGAAGTCTTCAAGCAAACAGTCTAACAATTTAAAAAAACTGGTGTTAGGCACTGACTAGATGCCAGCAGTGTACTGAGTGATTCAGTCCTCACAATAGTGCTGTGAAATAGGGGCTACAGTTTTCTGAATTTCACAGATAAGAAAATAGTAGCAAAGAGGCTTTAACCGATTTGGCCCGGTCACCAAACCCAGAGGCTAATAATCATTGTCAAAGATTGCTCACATTTATTGTGTACAGATTATGTGCCAGGTGCAATGCTAGTGCTTTGTAGGAGTTGCTCCATTTAACCCCTGATCGATCAGATCAAGGTTCTAGTAGTATCTTCACTTTCTTTGTTGTTGTTTTTGGCCGGGCCGCGTGGCTTGCGGGATCTTAGTTCCCTGACCAGCGATTGACCCCGTGCCCCCCTGCAGTGACAGTGTGGAGTCCTAACCACTGGACTGCCAGGGAAGTCCCTATCTTCACTTCTTAGAAGGGGAAATGGGTAGGGTGAGGGCAAAGCAACATGGCCACATCATACAAGTTATAAATGGCAGACCCAGGCTTAAAACAAAAAAGCCAGAAAACTGGCCATGTAGTGAAGAATGGAATTAGTTGTGAAGTTGTTTCTTGGGCCAGTCATGTTTTTGTTTTGTTTTGTTTTGTTGTGTTGTGTTTTTTTTGCGGTACGCGGGCCTCTCACTGCTGTGGCCTCTCTCGCCACGGAGCACAGGCTCTGGACACACAGGCTCAGCGGCCACGGCTCACGGGTCCAGCTGCTCCGCGGCACGCGGGACCCTCCCGGACCGGGGCACGAACCCGTGTCCCCTGCATCGGCAGGCGGGCTCCCAACCACTGCGCCACCAGGGAAGCCCCAGTCATGTGTTTGAAGCATATGTCATGGCAATTTCTAGAACGAAAGCGACCCTTTGTGTGCCACTTTGGCCCTTTGTATAAACCCAGTCTGTAGCACAGTCAACAGGCTTTCCTCTCCTTGTTTCTGGGCACAGACAACCGGCCAGACAACAGACAAGTTGCCATTCGATGGGTGGGCGGGGGGAGGAGGGGGAGGAGGGGGAGGAAGGCAGGGTCGGGGCGGGGATGGCAGCAACTCGACAGCGCCAGCTTCATCAAAGCCATGAGTTCTCGCCACAGTCGAAGCTGCTGACCCCAAAACCGATACTTAAAGGCAAGAAACTCCTACCTGTGAATCACCTGCCAGTCATCCAAGCTTGGGGAGGAATTCCTAAAGAAAAGAAGGTATGTGATGGGATCCAGCTTGATGATTTCTATCTAATTGTACATCAAGTGGGGTGAGACTCTGAAAAACGTGTAAGTTTCCCCACACGTGAGGACCTGGGGTGGCCATACACACTCCCCTCCCTGTTTATAGGGATAAGAATTGAGCTCTGGAGGGGAGGATTCACATGAGGAAAGGTAGGGGGGACAGGACGGACTCTGAATCATTCATTTCTTACAACCTTTTCATATTAAGGAGGAATGTGATTATCAGAGTTTGAAAATTACATGGTATTCCATCAGGTAAATCTTCTAAAATTCTCTTGGTTTAAAGAATTAAAAAGCACATCTCTTAAGCCAAAGGAAGGCAATTATCCATGTGGTTCAGGCAGAAGTTCTATATAATTTAAAGCAAAGGGAGAGTTTTTCTAGTTGTAATTTAGAAACAACTTCCCCCTGAGAGCCCAAAGGGTCACAAAAATTAGAATAATTTGACTAGAAGACCTCTTAATGATGCTTTTCCCAGTTGGTGGTTATTATTTTGTATTTGTTTAATGTACAGTATGTTATGGGGCTGTGGTTAATAGGGAAAAACATTTTTATGTATTTTATTTTTAGATTCAGATGTTGAACAAAAGTAATAAAGTATATTCTCAAAAACTAACTCACTCAACGGCCTCAGTATTAAGTCAGATCTAGCCTTATGAGGCTCCCTTTAAAATATGAGATTAAAGGAACTAGGAAATGAGTAAGAATATCATGGCATTCTTTCTAAGGTGATTTTGTTCAAATTTCATCAGAGTTTTCAGTTTTCCCGTGATGTGTATTTTAACACTCAAAGTATTCCAATCACATTAGAAAAATATGAGAATTTAATTCAGTCATTTTATTTTAAAACAACATAAGGTATATCTCAAATCCACTTGACAATAAATATCTTAATAAATATAACATAAATAAATATAAGTTCACATGCTTTCATGAACACAAAATTATATAAATAAATATTTAAAAATAAATTATGCTTGAGTGTTTGTTCCTACAAAATCGTTGGTACTGAAATAGCTTATAAATTCTTGCTCTTCTATTAAAGGGAAAAAAAAAAACCACGTTCTGGGAGGACATTTCCCCTCATCAATTTGCTCATGAAAACTTAAAAATAACTTATCCATAGTAAATATGAAATAGACTTGATCAAAGGAATCGTGGATAGAACAGTCACATCCTGCAAATTTGGAGTAATGACTAATGTAAACAAGCATAAGAATTCCTGTACCAGCTTAAGTAGGAACAGGTCAAGCCACCCCCGCCCCAGTTCTTAACCCATGCCCTATTATAATTTCTTTGGTTCCAATATTTATCAAAATGGCTTTAAGTTTAGGAGAGACCTCAGCTTTTTAGGAAGAACTCAAATAGCTCATCATTCTATCGATGGTCACCACACGAATTCTGAAGGCATGAAGAAGTATGCAGAGCTTGATTTTAGTCTTATAAAAATCCAGTTCTTCCATGGAGGGTTTCTGTGACACAGGCTTGCTGTGGGAATTCAGGGCCTAGGAGAATAAATATTGAGCATGACATAGACAGTATTCCAAAATTAAAACGTTCATCCGTAAAGATGGGTGAAGCCAATGCATGTCTCAGAGCCTGCAACCCACTCCCTCACTGCATCTCCTAAACCAAATCAAATCTACTCCCAGCCAGATGGGCAGGCAGAACCTGAGAGAAGAAATGCTCATTATCCAAGCACATGGATCTTCAGTGAGCTCTGAAAAGACCCTGAAAGCTATTTAGAAAATCATCAGTGGGAGTTGTATTTCAGAAAGGAACAATTCTGTTAAGATGACATCTGCTGTGATATGTAATTAATTTTTATATGTTACATTAAGAAGCGGCTTCCTTTTGAGAATGGGGAGGTGATGGATTGCTATTGATTGGAAACTCTCAGTCAGTATCAGACCTGTTGACTAAAGACACTTATTCATGTGAGATAAATAAACCTGGCAGTTTGAGCCCTTTAATTTGATAACACAATGCAAGACTATATATTTGCACAATGATCAGCAGTTTTGCTTGTACTTCCTCACAAAAAGCCTAAAAGAAAGGTAGGGTGGGTAAAGTCATCCCATTTTACAGAGGAAGAAACTGAGGCACAGAGGGACAAAAGGTCTGAGCATAGTTGTCTGATTACTGGTAGAACTGATTCGACTCTTGGTCCTGAAAATGAAATATCATCTACAACTCTCTAGATGGTAACATTCTTTGATACTTGCATGATGTTCACTGCCTTTCAAACAAGTAATCTGGTGCCCCCCCCAAAAAAAAATTTAAAAAGGATGAATGAAATAAATTTCTTTTCAGACAATCATTTCTCATGCCGTATTTTTATCCCATGCCCTGGCCAACATGGCACTCACCCTGCTCTTTCTTAAGTGGATAATTCTGTGTTTTATGTTAGCATCATGTGCTATGGTGATTCAGAAAGTTACAAAGCACATTCTTGTCTGTGAGTAATACTGTGGCTGTCCCCAGGTGATAGGTCATTCTTTTCTTTCATTCACAGTTTGGTTCAGCATGCATCATATCCAGGCACCAGCCCCGCTTGTCTTCTCTTAGCAGTATTTGCAGATATGCATGCCAGCCCCTTGCATGTACATCCCAGAGGCTTTAGAGATGCATGAGAAGATGAGTGCAGTGGAATCCCTTTGATGGGGGTTTAAATCCTGCCTCTGCCGCTTCCAAGCTGTGTGACCTCAGATAAGTGGCTAACCCTCTAAGATTGGTCTCCTCATTTGCACAGACCCCAAGTGGCTGCCAAGGGGACAGCATAAGGAAATGTATGCACCTTTGCCCAGAGCCTGGTGCATACCACACAGTCAACAAGCAGGAGGCTGCTTTCCTTAATGTGACCTGCTCATGTTGCCCTCTCTCTAGAGGGTGCCCTCAAGGCTGTCTCCCCCAATATGTAACTGGCTTCAGAAGGGGGCATTTCAGGCCTCCCCCAACCCAGGAAGGGCTGATGGTATACCCCTTCATCACGGACCCTGGCTGGTGGTCTCAGCATGAGGAAGACCTTACCTGCATCAGCTCAGCAATAGCTGCTAGCATGTTCTGATCCAGAAAGATCTGCCTCTTAGGATCCATCAGAAGCTTTGCATTCATGGCCTGGAACTCCATGTGGTACATCTTCAAGTCCTCATAGATACTGCTAAGGCACAGGGTCTGCATAATACGACAAAGTGGGGAAGGAACTATTGAGATGGGCTAAAAACGTACCCCCCCTTCCCCTGCCGCTGCATTTGAGGAAAGAATTTTGTGTCTTACCATCATAAAAGAGCTCTTTCTGGAAGCCAGGCAACTCTCATTCTAGAGCCCCCCCAAAAAAAACCACATCAAAGACATTAATTATTAATGTAAATTTTTCTGACTTTTCTTCTCAAACTTATCTCTTTTTTTTTACTGTGGTAAAAAATACATGTAAAATTTACCATCTTAACTATTTTTAAGTGTACGGTTCAGTACTGTTAAGTATATCTCACACTGTTGTGAAAAACCATGTTTTTATAAATTTTTTTTCTAAATTGAACTTCTACAATGGGACCTGTTAAAGTCCCATGGTGATGGACCCCAGAAGCATGCACATTTTTGGAAGAAGACGAGGTCTGATGCACAGCTCTTAACTGTATTACAAGCTTTGGGAGGAAAACCCTCTATACCGTGGCTAATTCCAGTGGTAAGCAGGCCTCCACTGTGCTAGTTCTATCTTTGGTGATATCTTCATGATCAATCTCTTCAGAAGTGCAGGAGTAAAATTCTAGGGTTTGTCTGGCCTGTAAAACATAAAGAGAAACCCAGTTTACCAGATTAATAAGGCACCCAGCTCCCCATGGCACTGGCACCAAAGCTAGAGCCGGCTGCCCTTGACCTCCACCTCTGAGCTGTAGGAATTTGAGTCTTCATAAGACAAAAGGAAACAGATCATTTACACTCTCTCTCCATCCCTCCTCCCCTTTTGCTTAGGACATGTTTCTCTGGATGATATGTTTTTCCATTACGTAAACACTATAAATCATTTCAACAGGCTGTGCTAATCAGCCTCTACACCACGCTGTGACACTTGCTTCTGGTGAAAACCGTTTTTTCCTTTTGCCAGCATGGCTGTGTTTTATGAATATCTTTTTCAAGAATAGCTTCTAAAGGGGGACTGTTAGGTCACTACATGATGAACATAACAAACATGCAACCTTAAAGACAAGCGGAGATTTAATATGTGGTGTACACACACACGCGTGCGCACACACACACACAGATGTCATCTTACAGGCATGTTGACTATAATTATGATATTAAGAAGTCGATGACTTTTTGATTGAAGAGCGAGATCATTGTTCCATTTAACAAGCCTGATGTGTGCCAGGCACTATGCTAGGTACAAAGGAAGGTGACAAAGAAGGGGACTATGTTATGTCCCCCAGAATTCCAAGTTCAGCTGTGGAGTCAGGCAAGTGCCCAAATGACCAGGAGACATGCTGGCAAGTGATAAGGGCTGAGAAGGGTCAGAAAGCTCTGGGAAGGGGGTGGAAAGGGAAGCAAAGTCTTCCCCAGAGATGGGGCATCTACAGAGGAGGGGGAATTTCAGGCAGAGGGAACAGTGTGAGCCATGAATCAAAGCTTGAGAGTACAGAACATGCTGGGGTACAAGTAGTAAAATTCCCGTCTGTGGTAAGCAGAATAATGCCCCTGCCAAAGATATCCACCTCCCAATCCCTGGAACCACAGACTAGGTTATGTTACGTGGCAAAGGGCAATTAAGGTCGCAGATGAAATTAAGGTTGCTAATCAGCTGACTCTAAAATAGAGACGTTATCCTGGAGTGTCTGGGTGGGTCCAGTGTAATCACTGGGTCCTTTTAAGCAGAAGAGAGAGGCAAGAGAGTCAAGCTCAGAGTGATGCAGCATGATTAAGTCTCATTTGTTGGCTCTGAGGATGGAAGGGTCCCACCAAGGAATGTGGGCTGCTTTTAGAAGCTGGAAAAGGCAAGAAAATTGGATTCTCCCCTATAGTCTCCAGAAAGGGATACAGCTCTGTTGACACCTTAATTTTACTCCAGTGAGACCCATTTTGGATTTCTGAACTCCAGGGCTGTAAGATAATAAATTTGTGTTGTTTAAAGCCACTAAATTTGTGGTAATCTGTTACAGCAGCAATAGAAAATGAATACACTGTTCCTGGACGTGGTCAAGCAGATCGAGGCAGCTGCTATCCTGAGCAGGTTCTAAAAAGTTAGATTTGCAATTATACTTCAATAAGAAAAAAAAAATCTCCAAATAACACAATAGTTTTATTTCTGTGATAATTGCTTTCCTTTGTTCCAAAATGAAAACGGCGACTCTCTCTCTATTACTATTGCATCGTTAAAAAAGATGACCTTCGAGAATCTATAAAATAGTGCCTGGCATACAGTAGGCACTCAATAAGTACTTGCTGAATGAAAAAAATGAATAAATAGAGCAAAAAAAAATTAGACTTGAAAATGTGGGCCCACTGCTATAGTTTTTCAGATCTTTTCAGGAGAAGCTGGAAATTTGGATACTTATATGGGAGGTCTACTTTTTCAATGGCATCAAACTCAAAAATCAAAATGAAATAAAAAAGACATGGCCAAACTCTACAGATCTGTGGACTAGATATGGCCTGTGAGTCACATGCATTTGCCACCTCTATTTCCTCTGCAAGTAGCCAGCTGATTTGTTCTGGCAAAATTGATGCAGGAATCATATTAAAAAATCAAATTGAGTTCTGCAATCTTTCACCTTTGGTGCTGCATCTGAGAGTAGAAGAGACAGCTTTTTCACATAAAGCATCTATTTAAACAGGAGCTCCTACATTTTACCTAGATCGAACCTTTCTTTAGGAATCAAAGCACCTATCTCTGCAGTTTTCACTTGGTGAGCTGCCTTTTTAATTAAGATGGATTGAACTGTAAGGAAAAACTGGCAGCACGTTATGAAAGATTAGAAGGGGGAAAATGGGGTTCTTTAAGAAGGACTCGTAGCATTGAGCTTACTTTAAGATATTCATAAAGCAACAAGCTAGAAATCTTCAAGAAAGATTGACTAGAGAGCAGGAAGGCGAAAGGCCATCTTTTAAAACATCAGTCTTAGGTTGTTGCAGCAAAAGCAATAGATGTTGGAGTGCTTTTAAAGGAAGAAAAAAAAATTTTTTGCATTAAAATATGAAAGCTAAAAAGATGACTGAAGCTGTAAATAAAATTAGATGACTCTCTCCCTAGAAAATGAAGCCTGGATGTGCACTGTCACGAGCTCCCTGAAATGTGATGCTCCAGCAACAAGCCGAGTCACCAGACTGGAAGCTGGAGAGGAGCATTAGACGCAAGGCTAATTCATCTTCGCAGGCCCTGGAGCACAGAGGCCGCCCCTAATAGAGGTTTCCTGGATTGATAAGTGTGTCAGAGGAACAGTGTGGGCCTGACACAATTCCAACTCTGTTGGCAGGCTACAAGGAACACTGTAAGTATCCACTTTCCTCTGTGTAGACACAGCCCAAACGAATGCCATTATAATTTATCACCTCTCCTGCTTTCTCTGGAGACACAGTTTCACTGCAACTCTAGCTAATAGTTGGGCCATTTGTAAAGTTCCCTCTTCTTCTCTTGACAGCTCCTGATTAACTTCCACAATTTCCCTGCAGTTCCTTCAGGTGACCAAGGGTTCGGAGATGCCCCTTCACTACAGAGGCTGCAAAGTGGGAACCAGGACATTGAAAAGCTCACCTTCTGAAGGGTGTCGCTGACGGCTCTCAGCAGGTTTTGGGAGTGGTTGAGGCACTGGAACATTCCGGGGCCTGCTGTGGTGGCGGGGAGGTTCCTGGCCAAACTAAAGTGGTCCAAGTGGTGGAGGAGGACCAGGGTGGCCACAAGGAGGAGGCCTGAAAGGAAATGGAGGGGCAGGATAAGCTGGCCTACCTCCATCTTCCATCTCTTCTGGCCATCTCCACCCATCCACTTCTTCTGAGCACCTGCCTCCCTCCACCCGTTTCCAGTCTTCCTTCAACAACTGAGAGATGAATCAGGTTCTTGGAGGCCAGCGCTCTGTGCTAGCATTAGAAGCCTACTCGCTGTCGCGGCCACCTTGTGAGTTCAGACAGGGGTGTGGACAGAGTTCACCCAGAAAAAGTCTCCATTTCAGGAGGAGGGAAAGTGAGGCCAGGTGGTGAAGCGACCCAGTGTTTTGTAAGCAGTGGGGTGACAAAGCCTCGCTTTGAAGCCGGCTGGGATCTGCCCTCTTAGAGCTGTAGCCTAGGACCCTGGGCAAGAAACCATCCCGTGGGGCCTCAGTTTCTCATCTGTGAAGTGGGCATAATACTTAGCTCACAGGGCTCTTTCAAGGTTAAAAGAGACGATATCCTATCGAGCGCAGGGTAAGCCCGCAATGTCTTTCCCCCTTTCGTTCTCTCTGCCCTAAGATTGCTCACTGCCTTCCAGGCTCCGCGGAGCCTGTCCCAAGTTTCTGCCTCCTCTTCCCGGCCGCCGCCCCTCCCCACCCAAGCGCCGAGCGCTAGTCTCGGGCTGGTTACTCACTGCGCGGCGGGCACATGCTGAGCGGCGCTGCGGGGGCACCGAACCGAGCGGGCAGCTGGACGCAGACGGGTGCACGCGGCAGGTGAGGGCGGTGGTTGGGAGGCCGACCCGCGGGGGCCACATTTTTATAATTGCCCGAGGCGCGGCAGGACTTTCCCGGGACTCTGGTCTCTTGCTTTCTTTCTCTCTCTATCTCCTCTCTACATCAGCTTCTTGGTGACACGTGGAGTCTGGCCCGCGGGGCTTGCGGCGCTTTCGGATTAACTCCCAGTGCACCCGGCCGCAGTCGTTCCGGGACGGCCCCGCCGCCTCCGGCCTGGCCCAAAACGAAAGAGAAATTCGCGCAGAGTCGCGGCGCGGGGTCCCCGGGCAAGCCCGACCCCTGGCCCGCCACCCTCGGACGGCCCCCGCCCCCAGGTACCCACCCTTGGCCCCGCCTCCCTGCAGCGCCCCCGCCCGACGGAGCGCCGAGTAGGGCCACCCGCTCTCCATCTATATCCAGGATGAGCCCTGACCTCTGGGCTGGTTCTGGACAGGGGTGGGCAAATCATTCATTTATCATTCCTTTATTCAGATAGTCCACGGTGTGCCCGGCCGACATTGTGCCAGGTGTGGGGCACCCAGCAGTGAACAGGTCACTTTGGGGGCGCTCCCACACCAAATCTGACTCAATGTGTTTTGTTCCTGGGTACCCTCTTAAACACGGAAAGGGATGAAACCAGACTGGCTATGCAGTAACTACTCTCCTAGAGAATCCAGTTTTTTACAGTGTCCAGGAGAGAATCGTTACAATTTAGTGGGATGGATGTGCAGGGTCTTGGCAGGAGAGGCCAGAGAGAGGGCAAGTCAGAAGGAGCAACGGGAGTGAGGGGACAGCAAAAGCTCCCAGAAGCAGGGGGCTGCGACCTGAATGTTGAAGGGTGAGTAGGCATTAGACCGCTTCCAGTGGGATGGGATGCAGGTTCTAGGTTGAGGGAACAGGAATCAGAAGTACAGTCAAGGAAGGTAGAGGGAGGTGGCAATCTAGGGGTCCTATACAGGGTGTGAGGTTGGTGAGGGTGATGGCGCTCTGCCGTGAGGGTAGTAGATGCTGTGCTAAGGAGTGTACATTCTGCTGAGGGTGGTGGGGAGCCTTCTAGGGTTTTAGGCAGGAGACATGGCTGGATTTGCATGATGGGAAGATCTTTCAGTAGTATGGAGGATGGATCCCAGGGGTCAGGAGTGGGAGGGCGTGGCCAAGGCCCTATTCAGAATGGAGGTTGGGCAAGAGGGATCCTTAGGGTGGGGAGGGACCAAGACTTGGTAACTCCTCAGGTGAGAGGGATAGGAAGGTGCTGAGAATGGCTGAATGGAGGTTGTTCCAGTTCCTGCACAGGGGTTACTGTAAGAGAGGAGTGAGTTTGGAGGAGACACTGAGAAGTTCCACTTTGGATGTGTTGGGTTTGAGGTTCCTGTGGGACTTTTCAGTTCACTCATTTCTACCACGAGCATTAGTCACCCTGGGTATGTGTGAAAGGGAGGGGTGTGTTTGGTCACCCACTCAGCATCTCTGATGGATCTGACTGCACTAAAGCCCCAGGACTTCACAATGGAGCTGCCAGTGCCCACCTTTGTGCAGATACACTAACTAAACTTGGATAGGGATAAGCCTTTTAGAATACAGGAGAGAAGAGAGGGTGCTTCCTCTGGATCCCTGTTGAAGTCGGGAAGGATGAGGTAAGCCTTGAGATGTTACCATGAACACTCGGCAGGGCCAAACTTTACTGAAGATGGAGTGATGAAGCCAACTAGGAGAAAGGAGAAAGCTGTGTTAACCCCTTGTCTGATTCAAACTCTCTCTGTTTTTGGCATCAGTCCCCCTAGCAGTTCATCTGCTCAAGGGTGATGAGGTACCCACCATAGGGACTTGTAGGTCTGTGTAAAACGGGAGCAATAGTTGATCTCCAAAGCTCCTTCCAATGCTGCAGTCTGTGAATTACCCCTTGGGAACAGAGAACAATGCATTGTCAGAAACACTTGCATAGCAGATTGTGTGAAGCAAATGACAGGTGCTGAGCTGTGTTGTTGCCATAGGGGTTTAGGATGGAGTTAAATGTACTTAAGTCAGATGAAGTCAAGTTTATCACAACTGAGCTATTTCTCCCTTGGAAGGGCCATCTCCTATGGAAAAGTAATTTCTGCAGCATAAATGAGCGTAGGGCCTCTGCTCAGAATGGATTCTTGGCCACCAGACACAGTTTCTAGCCTATACTTTTGTGAAAGTTCTCTGATGTGCTGCACATCCTTTAGCCAAGATAGAACAACAGCCTTCTTCTGGGATAACATTACTTTTCTATAAGAGACATTCTTTGCTCATGATTACTACTACATGATATCTAACATTGTACTGGCAGTCTTGGCCAATGCTATAAGGAAAGAAAAAGAAATGAGAGATTTAAAAATTGGAACATAAAAGGCAAAAACTGTCACTATTAGCAACAGAAACAACAGATCAAATACTAGAACTAATAAGAGAATTCAGCACCTTCACTGGATACAAATACCAACTTTCAAAAATCAACCAAATTTCTCTACATCTGCAACAACCAATTAGAAATATAATAAAAATAATATACCAGATAATAAATAGACAGTAATAAAAACAAAATACCATTCACAGTAGCAGCCAAACTATAAAGCAACTGCCTGTAGATGGAGAGGCAGTACAGTGGTTAAGAATATGGACTGTAAACTATTTGAATCCAGGTTCTGTTAGTTACTTGCTGTGTGTTCTTGGGCAAGTTACTTATCTCTCTCGGCTCAGTTTCCTCATCTGGAAAATGATGATAATAAAAGTACCATAGGTTTGTTGTGATTATTACATGGGTTAGTAGAAGCATAAAATAGTCTTTGGAGAAAATTTAATCGAGAACATAGAGTGATTTAATTTAAACGGGAAACACATACCCTTGGGTGGAAGACCTTGAGATGTAAATAGCTCAAGTCTCTTCTAGTTAATTCACATATTCAATGCAATCACAACACAAATTACAAAAAACTTTTCTGAAGAACTTAATAATAAGCCTACTCTAAAATATATGAGAATAAAAGCCCATGAATATCTAAGTTAAGCTTGCAAAGGAATAATAAAGATGGGGAAGTAGCTCTACCAGATATAAAGACATAGTTCAGAGCAATAATAATAAAAATAGTGTTTGGCAAAAGGATAGCCAAATGGACCTTTGAAACAAAATAGAAAATTACAGACAGACTCATATATATGCATATTTAGTATAAAGATACAATAGCACCCAGGACAATCAGGGAAGCATGGATTGTTTACTAGAAAATTCTCACTGTAAGGTGAAAAATAAAACTGGACTCCAACCTAAAACAACATACAGAAGTGAAGCCACTTGGAAGTAGGTTAAAGACAAATGTGAAAAATAAAGTTATTACAATAGTAGAAGAAAATGTAGGAGACTATCTTTGTCTCTCAAGAGTGGGAAGGACTTCTTAAAAACGTCAAAGCCCCAAGCCATAAGTGAAATACTCGTAAATTTGATTATATAAAAATTAAGAATTTCTGTACTATGATTTCCTGTTAACCATCAACAAAGTTAACAGATAGCTGACAGACTGGGAGAAGATATTTTGCAATGTCTAAAACCAATAGGAGAGTATACAAGGAACTCCTACAAGTCAGCAAGAAAAAGAAACCCCAATGAAAATGGGCAGAACTTATGAACAGGCAGTATACAAAGAGGAAACCCCAAAGGCTAACCAGCATCATGGGATGCTCAGATATATTATAATCTGAAAAATGCCAAAGAAAATAAGAATAAGGTATCACCTTGTACTTTTTAGACTGGCAAAAATGAGTACATTGGATATTGACAAACGTTGGTGAAATGTAGGATTCTAGGATCTTTTCTATAATGCAAGTAGACTGATGTAGCTATACTAGAGGGCATTCTGGCGTCTAGCTTTGGTCAGATTAAGTATTTGCATACCTGATGACCCAGCATTCTATCTTGGCATGTACATCCCAAAGAGATTCTTATACAGATCCATAAAGCCTGTATATGAAGATGTTCTTTAAGTCACTGTTCGTAGTAGTGGGAGTTGAAGGCAGTCTAGTTGCCCACCAGTAGGTAAATGAGTAGGTGAAATGTGAGGGATCCCCTTCATGGATACCCTGCAGCAGTTAGAAATAATGGACTATATGTACCTGCATCAACATGGGTAGATCTTTAAAACATAATACTGGGTAAAAACATAAAGATAAAAACAGAGGGCTTCCCTGGTGGCGCAGTGGTTGAGAGTCCGCCTGCCGATGCAGGGGACACGGGTTCCTGCCCCAGTCCAGGAAGATCCCACATGCCGCAGAGCGGCTGGGCCCGTGAGCCATGGCTGCTGAGCCTGCGCGTCCGGAGCCTGTGCTCCGCAAAGGGAGAGGCCACAGCAGTGAGAGGCCCGCGTACCGCCAAAAAAAAAAAAAAAAAAAGAGTAAGATCTGTATATAACACTAGAGATAGACAGTTAAACCCCTTGGAGTCAGACTTGTTTGGGAATACAAAAAATTTGGATTTTAGAAAGTGAAAAGGTAACATCTCATGATTGAACACAATATTTCTGCAGCAAAATGTAGGAATGGTTACATTAAGTGGATAAAGGCTACAAATAACCTCACATCCCATGAGTCATATTTTGCTGCTCAGTGAGCTTAAGAAAAACACCTTTGGTGTTCAAAGCTGGGAGGTTTCAGAATTGTAAGTGATTGTGGACTTCCGTATACTTTAATGAGAAGAATGTATTCAAAATTGTACACATTATACAAGGACACCTGCAAACAAAAAGATATGTGTTAAACATATTAGGATAGATCCCATTGAGGAGTGATGGGCATGAGAATAAGGAATGGAGATAAATAAAATATATAAATATAAGTATACACACATATAAAAGAAGGGACCTGTGATATCATGAATTGAAGTCATGATCAACTTAATGATCAACTTAATCCTCTTCATCTGAAGTCCCTATTCTGCCCCAAATGTTGACAAGTAAAGATACCCTTTCTAAGCAGATAACTCGATAGTTGTTTGCAAACTTTAATTGTACTTTAGTATATTCAGATAGTTTTTCTATTGGTCATTCCTTTCCCTTTCAGTTTGAGCAGTGGGCCAATCTGAGATCTCACCTAATAGATCCATCACTGGGAATCAAAGGTCTTTTCAGGAACTTGGCAGAATGTATTAAGGCTCTGTATCAGAGTTTCTCAACTGGAGGCGATCTTGTTCCCCAGGGCACATTTGGCAATGTCTGGAGAAATTTTTGGTTATCGTAATGGGGGAAGGGGGTTGCTACTGGCATCTAGTGGGTGGAGAATTGATGCAACATGTTGCTAAACATCCTACAGTACACAGGATGGCCCCTCGCTTCCCCAAACTAAAAGAAGTTACACCATCCAAATTAGCAGTAGTGCTGGATACCTGCGATCATACCAAATATCAGTAGTAGCTCAGGCTACCTGCCTTCATCATTATTCTTCTCCGTGAGTAGACATGTTCATAGTCATAGGCTCTGAACAATAGACTTGGGACTGTATCTTTGGTGCCATAATTTAGAGTGGCAGCCCATTCTTGGAAGAAGTGAGATTCCAAAGAGACTTGTGATCAGTTGAAACTGTAAATGTGAATCTGTAGGTAGGTATTGTAAACACTAGCGTCCTTCATCATATAGCAAGGACTCTGCTGTCAGATTTCCTGCAGTTCTATTCTATAGGGGCTATTGAATTTGAACATAAATCAGCTGGTGTTCGCATGCCATCTGACAGTGTGGGGTCCAGTACAGCTCTGCTCTTAAAAGGTGACCTGTTAGCTAAGAGGCAGAGCCTAATGTTCCTTGCTGCATATACCAACCTCAAACATGACATGCTGATGAGGCTGGTTCCATGGAGCAATTTCTTCTTTGGTGGTGAGGTGTTTCAGCAGCAGGGAGAAAAGTAGTGAGCTGAGCCAGAGAGGCTACGGTAGAGTCTAAAGTAACTTTGCATCTATGATCAAAAGACTTAGGTTCTACCCCCTTCTGCGACTTGGTGACCATGTAAGCTTAGACAAGCCACTGCCTTTCCTAATTTTCATATCTGCAAAATGGAGATAGTAATCCCTGATTGTCTAGCTTTGTCATATGAATCAGATTATATAATGACCAGGTAAGACTTTTGTACAGTGGTAGAGTGTCATCGCTATGAGATATCACTATACAAGGAGAGGTGCAGTTATTATTTTTGGATTAAGGCACACACTCACCAGTTTCTTCCACATCTGCCTCTTTGCACTCTTTTAAATGTTAAGTGGCAACTCCCCAATGAGGGGGGAAGGGGAGTCCTAAATATTCATAGCATTGTTTCTACAGGCAACACATCCATGTGTTATCATGCTGTCTTGAAGAACCTCAAAAGTATCAACAGTGGTCTTCAAGAAAATATTCCAGGAAAGGTGTTGTTATTGCTTACTGATGCTCCAGAATAAATATTTTTATGAATATTGTTGCAAACTTTTCTGCATCTTGAGACAGTTAAACAAACAAACAAAAATGATACAGCTCCTGGGCATTGCAACATCATGCATGATGATGCTGATGCTTAGACATTAAAAAGAAAAGAAATGATGAATTTGACTATATAAAGAACAAACATTTCTACAAGAAAAAGATACCATAGATAACATTTGAAGACAAATGATAACCTCAAAAAAAAATTTGCAACGGCGTATGACAGATCAAGGGCTGATCTCCTTAGTATATGAATATGAATATTAAAAAGAAAAAAGCCAACAATCCAATAAAAAAATGGGCAAAGGTTATGAATAGACAGTTTAAAGAAAGAAAAATACAAATTACTTAGAAACATATGACAAATACTCGGCTGCACTCAAAATTAAAGAAATGCAAATTAAAATTACTAGATATGAATTTTAACCTATAATTTGCAAAACTAGAAAGTTTGATGACTTATGGGTATGTGGAAATAGGTTTCAATATTCTGTTGGAGGGAGTATAATCCAGTGCAATACACTTGAAGGGTTAGTTGGCAATAGCAATTAAAATAAAAAATATATGTATACTTTTGCTCAGCAATTCCACTTCCAAGTATTTATCCTGTAAACTATTTGCACGTATACATAAAGGCTGATTTCCATTAAAAGTATTATTTTTAATATCAAAAGACTCAAAACATTCTAAATGTCCATTCATAGAGAATTGTTTCAATAAAGCCTAATTTATCTTTTCAATGAATTTTTCAATGTAGCTATTAAAAAGATTGAATTAGATTTATACATTTGTTAGGGACAATCTTCATTATGTGAAAAGTCATGTGAAAAATCAAGGTTCACACCAGTGTGTAATATGCTTCCATTTGTGCAAGGAAAAAAGTATATATATATATATATACATACACATAGATATAGGTACAATATCAACATAGATCTACACTCCTAAGAGCATAGAAAATCAATGACCATTTCCTCTGGAGAAGGAGATTGAATCTTTGAAGTAGGGGGAAAACCTGCTTTTTATTTAATATCCTCTGTACTGTTTGAATTATTTAACATGCAAATATATTGCAGCTTTATTTATTTATTTTTTTGCTTTGTTTTATTTGTATTCTGAAAGATCACCTAATGGCAGGTGAAGTGAACTGCTAAGAGAGCTGCTGGATGCATTCTGACAGCTTGTTTTTTTTCAATTTTTATTGAAAAACAGTTGATTTACAATGTTGTGTTAGTTTCAGGTGTACAGCAAGGTGATTCAGAGACATATATATATTCTTTTTTAGTTTCTTTTCTAGTATATGTTATTATAAGATACTGGGTATAGTTCCCTGTACTATACGGGAGGTCCTGTTGGTTATCTATTTTTTAAAATTAATTAATTAATTTACTTTTGGCTGTGTTGGGTCTTCGTTGCTGCGTGCGGGCTTTCTCTAGCTGTGGCGAGCGGGGGCTACTCTTCTTTGCGGTGCACATGCTTCTCATTGAAGTGGCTTCTCTTGTTGCGGAGCACGGACTCTAAGCGCGTGGGCTTCAGTAGTTGTGGCTTGCGGGCTCAGGAGTTGTGGCTCGTGGACTCAGTAGTTGTGGCTCATGGGCTCTAGAGCGCAGGCTCAGTAGTTGTGGTGCACAGGCTTAGTTGCTCTGCAACATGTGGGATCTTCCCAGACCAGGGATCGAACCCATGTCCCCTGCATTGGCAGGAGGATTCTTAACCACTGCGCCACCAGGGAAGTCCCTGGTTATCTATTTTATATATAGTAGTATGTATATTTTAATCCCAAACTCCTAATTGATTCCTCCCCCCCTTTCCCCTTTGGTAACTGTAAGTTTGTTTTCTATGTCTGTGAGTCTATTTCTGTTTTGTACACAAGTTCATTTGTTTCATTTTTTTTAGATTCCACATATCAGTGATATCAAATGATAATTTGTCTTTCACCGTCTGACTTACTTCACTTAGCATGATAATCCCTAGGTCCATCCATGTTGCTGCAGCTTTTGAAAAGAGAATTTCCTCTAAGTTTCAGCATTTTTGCTTGATTTATAATATAAACATTGAATCTGTCAGTGGATTAACTATCTACTGCTGAGGCAGGAGCTTTTGTGTCTGACTCCATTCATCCATCCATCCATCCATCCATCCATCCATCCATCCTTCCATCTTCTCACTCTTATTTTGAAAAATATTCTACATGTGTGCTACGCACATTTAGATCTTCTCTTTTAACTATTATGTGCACTCACATTAGTTTACTGGCTGGAGCCTTTCTAGCCTCTGGCCTGGTAGAGTGGAAAGACCATGGGCTTTGTTTGCAGTACTGGGTTAAAATCCAGCCCCCGTCACTTTCTAATGTGCAATTTGGGGCAATTTCATT
Source organism: Mesoplodon densirostris (assembly GCF_025265405.1). Taxonomy (NCBI): domain Eukaryota; kingdom Metazoa; phylum Chordata; class Mammalia; order Artiodactyla; family Ziphiidae; genus Mesoplodon; species Mesoplodon densirostris. The sequence goes on along the minus strand of NC_082665.1, from coordinate 84,590,443 downwards.
AACTTTTCTGAACTTCTATAAAATAGAGAGAAAAACACCTACCTGGTGGGGTTGTTGGGGCAACTTATTGGGGTAATGTACACACAGTGAGACAATGGGTGGAGCCCTGTAACACAGCAGCATTGCCCTTAGCATGTTGCTATTTCCCCTTGTGACATTGGTTTCTAAACAGTGACTAATGAAGCTTTAAATAATCCCTCAGGGGCCCATTACATGTCTTATTCTTCAGTGAGTAGAAGGGCCGGGGTTAGCATCGTGATGCTATAAGGCTCCTAATGTGGAAGGAAGTGGTATATTCCTAGTTAAGATGATCCTTTTTTGCTTCTTAAAAAACAATTAACCTTTCTCAACATACAAGCCCTGAAAAGTAGGCTGGTTACTACTAGCTTTTTAAAGTCCCCAAACAGCCATTTTTATAGTTTTATATAGTCATTATTTATTTGTTTAGTTTCTAGCATTTTTCATTCCTCCACATTTGTATGGTCTTCTATCAGAGATAATGTTCCTTCTGCCTGAAGAGCTCCTTTTATACTTTTTTTTTTTTTTTAAAAAGCACAGGTCTACTGGCAACAGATTCTCTCAACTTTCGTTTGTCTTAAATGTCTTTATTTTGGCTTAATATTTGAAATACATTGTTGTTTGGCAGTTATTTTCTTTCAGCACTTTGAAGATGTTATTGCAGTGTCTTCCAGCTGCCACTGTTTCTGTTTCTAAGTTGCTGTTTAATTCTTGCTTCTTTGAAGGTAATTTGGGAAGATAGTCTGGCTGCTTTTAGGATTTTCTTTTTTGTTTTGTTTTGTTTTCCCAGAAACTTGGTTATGAACATTCCTAGGTGTGTGTGTGTATGTGTGTGTTTGTATTTATCCTGCTTGAGGTTTGTAGTACGTCTTGAACCTATACCTTGATCCCTTTAAATCAGTTTTGAAAAATTCTTAGTCATTGCCTTTTCAAGTATTGCTCCTATTGCTCTCAACTCAATTTCGCTCTGGAACTCCAATTACATATATGTTCAACCTTTTCACAATGTCTTACATGCTTTTTTATGCGATTTTCCACCTTTTTTTCTTCTTTTTTGGTTTGGATGCTTCCATCTGGATATTTTCTGCCAACCAATCTTCCAGGTTGCTAATGCATTCTTCATCTGTCTAAACTGTTTTTGAACTCATTTATTGAATTTTTCAGTATTAGAATTTATATTTGGCTTTTTTGTAATACATAGATTTCAGTTCTCTGATGAAATTCTCCATCTTGTCATCTATTTTCTTGAACATGTCAATCATGGTTATTTTACATTCTGTGTCTGATAATTCCAGTATCTGGATCATCTCTGTGTCTGTTTCTATTGTGTATTTTTTCTCTTGTCCCTGTCTCTTTGTATGCCTGGTAATTTTGCTTGAATGCCAGACATTGCATATGAGAAATTGTAAAGACTCTCAATGATATTAACTCTGGCAGACAGATTAAAAGCAGAATACCTTAAACCAATCAGGGAATAAGCTTACTTGAGGCTGGGTTTTAAGCCTTTTCAAAGGTTGGTCTATATCTATTTACCCTTATTTCTAGGATGTAGTCCTATCAGTTCCAACTGAAAGCAAAAGGTGTTTACCATGGCCACTCTGCTTTGGTAGGCTCTGAATGCTAATGTTTATTTATCCAGCACTGTGGTACTGTCATTAGCTCTGTTTAGTTTCTCAGTCTCTTAACTGCCACTTTTTGTTCTGCCTCTCTAACTCTTAGCCTGTTCTGCTTACTAACTGGCAAATATGTAGAGGCAAAAAACAGATAATTCTATTTACTTATTTTTTAACGTTTTTTTACATTTATTTATTTATTTTTGGCTGCATTGGGTCTTCTTTTCTGTGCACAGGCTTTCTCTAGTTGTGGCGAGCAGGGGCTACTCTTCGTTGCGGTGCATGGGCTTCTCATTGCGGTGGCTTCTCTTGTTGCGGAGCATGGGCTCTATAGTGCGTGGGCTCAGTAGCTGTGACTCACAGGCTTAGTTGCTCCATGCATGTGGGATCTTCCTGGACCAGGGCTCAAACCTGTGTCCCCTGTATTGGCAGGCAGATTCTTAACCACTGTGCCACCAGGGAAGTCCCAAAGCAGATAATTCTATTTAAATCAGTTCTCTGCACTTCCTTTCCCTCCAAAATCTTGGCATCTCAAGTCCTGGTTCCTTTGGTGGCCCTGAGCGCCCATATTTGTCTCTCCAGTGAATCTGCCAAAACTTCTGCTGACCTTTTCTGCTTTTTAATAGCCACTTTCTGCTCAGCTTCTCTGCCCTCTACCCATTGTAAATATGAGTCAGCAGATGACTCAGTGGGAATTGTAGAATGTCAGGCTTATCTCAGTGAGTTTGCCTTCTTTCAAGAATCTTGACTCTTCAAGCCCTGGCTGCCTTGGTGGCTCTTCAATGTTTTCAGACATTAAAATTTTTTTTTTAATTTAACTCTTCTAGGTGTTCTCATGGGAGGATTTTCTTGCTACAAGCTGCCTGCCATGGCTAGAAGTAGAAACCAAATAACCATTTTAAATACAGGGTCTGCTCAGAGTTCCAAAGTTGAAGTTTAAATTCAGAGTGATTATGACAACTGATGGTGTTCTCCTTTTAAAAAATAATATACTGTCCTTGGTACTAGAAGAACTGTGATGGACACAGAATAATAGTAATGACCTATAACATAAGTCATTACTATTATCATCCCCATTTTTATAGATGAGGAAACTGAGGAACAGGGCATCTCAGTCAGTCACTGAAAGTCATATAGCTAGCAAGTAACAGTGCTGGGATTTGAATCCATGTGGTCTGATTCTTGAGGTCACTCTTAACAGAAGCATAGGACATTAAACAAGTTCTTATTATTGAGAATGTAGTATGATACTCTTCTCTCTCCCTTCCCCCAGATCTATAACAAGCAATAACAAATATACAGAGAGACCTTTATACCATAACATCCTTCAGGAGCTCACTGGATTTTTCTTTTCCATTTGTATCCCCTGCAGGCCTTTCACAGAGCTGGGCACATGCAGATCCACAATAAAACATTTTGATTTCCAATGTAAAGCTGAGGTCTGAAGTTATATTTTATCATTTGTCCTGTTGCTTTTCTTGTGTTACCGTTAAGAATTCAGCAACACATATTGCATTTATGAAAATGAAATTTAGGGATACACAGTACGATTGTGCAGCCCAAAGAGATAGTTTAGGGCAAATCTATCCTGTGCTTTGCTTGTCAAGCTAAGGGATACCCACTGCAGCAGGGAGGAAAGGGTACCTTTTTCTCATTCAGGTTCTGGACAACTCTAAGTTAGAATTTTTCTCTAATCTATCTCACAGGAGGAATTACCCATCTTTTCTAGCCAAAGCAGTTGAACAGGAAGATGTCTAAACCCAACTATTTGTTATCGTATACCTCTGTTTATTTGGGACCCACTGCATGGGAAATTTACAGGGTCTGAGAACACTGATCTCAGAGTAGGGAGAAGGAAAATAGGACAGGAAAGCATTGGGCATATTTGTACTTCAGAAAGGGAAGAGTTGAATCAGTTTTCTGTTCTCGAATACTATCTTTGGTGTCAGACCAAAACTTTTTGTTTAGTAGATTTCCAGAGAAGAAACTCCAGGTGAAAGTAGCAGCCAGGGCCTTTTCTGATATCCTACAATTTCATTTCCTCTGTTGTTTTCACAGCATGAAATGCCCCAGTGTTTCTCTCCTAACCAGTGGCATAAGTTTACCCAATGTCAAGGAACTCCAAAGACCTTAGAGCACATTCTGTATATTTATTCCACTGGTAGTAATATCCTTTTAGACAATGGACACAGAACAGTGTTGAGTGGTTTCTCCAGAAGCTGAGAACTATTGTTCCCACACCCAGTAAATATTTAACTCTATAAAAAGGTTAAGCAAATATATTCTCATAAAGCATGTTAAATTGATCTATTTTGGATTTAAATAGAGCTAAACCAATTTCATGCAACAATTTTAGGGCATCTATCTAATAAACAACTTTCTACAGGTGATTTTATTTATCTTGGGATCATCTCAACCAAAAATTCTGGGAATAGGCAAACAAAAAACTCACTGAATTCTAAGCAAAATTCCAGCAGACCTTTCACATTAATTGGAATAACTTTTTCTTTGTTAAGTTGCTCAGGGACTTTTTTAAAAAAAAAAAACATTGATCTCTTTTGAGAGGCTCTGGCCAAAATGTAGTGGATTGATGCTTATGAGATATGTTTATGGTGATGAATTACAAGGCTGTTTATGTTGATTCCTTCTCTTGCTGGAAAAAACAAATCCAAATTTGAGCCATTGGCCCTTAAATAAATGTTTCCCTTGAAATAATAAAGAAAAACATACCATTGTTAAAATAATGTATAAAGGGCAGAAAACACCTTTCAGAAGACCCTCTTTGCTTCCAGGTGGAAACCAAATAGGCTAGTATTTTTAGAATGCTGAGGTTTTGTGTATGGATACAATAATTGAGTGACTTCAGCTACTTAAACAGTCTTGTTAAACAGGGAAGCTTGGTACTTTTTCTGACTGTGTTTAGGGGATTTTGTACCCAAATATTACTCTGGAATGATCTGGGGAAGGGTGATTTTACTGGTTACTGGTAATAGTTGCTAACATTGACTACATGATATGTTCTAGGGACCGTACTAGGCAATTTTATATTATTTAATTTAATCCTCACAACAACCCTATGAGCTAGATACTGTTACTATCCCCGATTTACAGGGAAACTAAGCTTTAGTGAGGTTAAATAACTTTCCTAAGACAGTAGAGCTGGGATTTGAACCCAGCATATCTTTGCTACTCTCTTAAAATACAGTGGCATGAGGGGGATGGTTGAGAGTAGTGGGAGGGGAGTGTAAGTTAATATAAACTTTTTGGAAAGTAGTTTTGAAATACTTATCAAAAGCCTTTAAAAAATACCATATATTTTGACCAAATAATTACACTTCTGAGGGTCTAGTTTAGGGCATTGTTCAGAGATTTAGACAATGATTATGTACAAGAATGTTCACTGCAACATTATTTATAAGAGTTTATAATATAGGTTGAAAACTAATGGTCTCTACTAATTATAATAGGCACAATATAAATTATGACAAAGGCATAGTTGGAACATTGTGCATCTTTTAGTAATAATATTAAAAAACGTATTTTGGGGAAAATGTTCAGAATTTGTTGTCAGGTGAAAAAGAGATATAAAACCATAGATGTATAGTATGATCATAATGATGTTTAAAATGGAAGGAAATCCAGCAAAATGTCAACAATGCCTATCTGCGGATAATGGATTATGAGTAATTTTTATTTTCTCCTTTATGCTTTTTGATATTTAAAATTTTTGTCTAGAATGAGTACAAAGTACTTTTATTGCCAGAAGAAAACGCTATTATTAATTTTGTTTAAACTGAAGAACAATAAATTAACCAACATTGCAATTTCCATTGTCAGCAAATCACATTTTGCTTTTAATTAAAAAAATTTGTTTTGCTCTAACTTACTCCTTTTTTCGCTGTGCAATTTCTAGAATATCACTGTAGAAGAAATCATCATCGCAGGCAGATATCTTGGAGCAGAGTGAAGCCCTGCGTTTACTCGAGGCTTGCCCTAAGCGTTGTCTGTAAGTGCTCTCCTTGGGCACGTTTAAATCCCCTGGACCTTCCCAGCAGATGGTAAGGAGACACCCAAAGGCAGGGCTCAGGGAGCTGTAATCAAAGTGCATCAGAACATGGAGAATATGGTCAGAATGTATCCTCTGAAACTGATGCTAATCAAAGTAGTAGAATAGAGCTCCTACAAAGTAAAGACGCCTTCAGAGAAAAATTGTGAATACATTCTTTTGTTTTTCCAGCAAATATTTATAGACCACCTTCCATGTTAAAAATTCTGTGTTAGGAGGGCTTGGGAAAGTTAGTATAAGTCAGCCATGATAAGCCCACGAGGCTGCCTGAGTTTTTGTTAGGGTGACAGAGGGTCTCCAATCAGGGGAGCAGAGAATCTCTCAGTGTAGTTAAGAGGCTGGCAAAAGGAGTTTTCAAATCTGATTGAAGTTGGGAGGTATTGTGAGGTAAGACCTACATAATGAACATAAGAGAAGCTTAAATCACCTCCCAGGTATGAAGTCCTACCTGTGTTCCCTCCTTGCCGGAACTGTTTATAAGTGGGAAAGATGCCGTTTATAAGTGGGAAAGCGGGGTTGGGTGGGCAGTGGTGAGGGAGAAAGAGTGCAGACGTCCACTAAGCAGTGTCTAATGAATAGAAGACTGAGAAGTGGTAAGACACAACTAAAGCAGACCCAGTTCCTTCTTTCTCCTTCTCCTTTTAAAAGTCTCAGACTAGAATCCCAGATTCCTTCAGCCAATATCATAATGAGTTAGAACACCTCTACAAGTGCTCATCCCTAATTCTCTGCTCTGACCTGGCCACTTCTCCACTGGCATCTCCCACAACTCTCCCTCTTGTTCGAGTTGCTCCAGAGACACTGGCTTTTTGGCCATGAAACACGCCAGGCATGTTCCCACGTCAGATGTTTTACCCTTCCTGTTCCTTCTCTGCACCACTGTCCCCATGGTCATTCACACGTCGGATCACATGTCTCTTCCTCATAGTCCCTTCCCTGCCATCTTATGTAAAACACTGTCTTCCCTCCCCCTGCCCCCTGGCACTCTCCAGCCCCCTACTCAGTTTTATTTTGCTTTCCTAGCACTTACCACTATTTGACAATATATTATATGTTTAATTGTTTGTTTATTGCTTATTGTCCTGCATTAGAATGTATACTCCATGAGGGCAGGGACTTTGTCCATTTTATTCACTATTGTATTCCCAGCATATAGAACAATATTTGGTACATAGTAGGTGCTCAAAAAATAGTTATTGAGTAAATAAATAAATGAATGTACTTTTCTGGAGGGTTTTGTATCCCATATGGTTTGGGAATATGTATCAAAACATAAAATGATACATACCTTTGACCTAGCCAATCCAACTTCTTAGATTTGCATTAAGGAGATAATCATACAGTTGAAAAATAATATACATAATAAGGTTAATCGCAGGATTGTTTACAGTAACACACAGAGTGAGAATCTAAATATCCATTAGTGGAACATTGTGATATAGACAAACAAATTGACATTGTTATATGTAAATCAATATTGATCAACATGGAAAAATGTTTACAACATGTTAGGGGGTAAGGAAAATTGATTCAGGAACAGCATATATGGAATGATTGTATCTTAATAAGATTCTTTCATACTTTGTATGTATCTGTGCATAGAAGAATGTGAGGAAAGGTATTCACTAAAATAATAGCAGTAATCTTGGTGGGTGGGAGTGGGATTTGGGGTACTTTTTATTGTTTCTGTATACTTTGTATATTTTTTAAAATAAATGACCTTGTGTATTTCTGAAAAAAATGTAAACAAAGTTAATAGAGCTGTTTTATAAAAAGTTTTTGTCTACTCTAGAGCTGATTCTAGTCCACCCTGTGTCAAAGCAGCCCACGGTTGACTGACTCACCAGCTGAAATTCCAGGAAGAGGTATTGCAGGTTTACTTCCTGGCTCCCATAGGGGATGTTTGCTGTCCTTCTCGTTGTTGTCATTCCTCTTTTCCATTGCCCTGCCACTGCCCTAATTTAGACTCTTTCCTGGTCACGTGGACCAGATAGCAGTTGCCCCCTAAGTGGTCTTCCTGCCCTCTCCTGTCTGTCTCCTCCAACGGAGCAAACCACAGTAGCTCCCTGTGACCCACAGCGGACTCCAAGCTCTCAGCCAGCCATCTCGAGCCTTCCACACACAGCCCCAGTTCTTGCCCTGTCAACTCTTGCATTCTATGCCCTAGAGAATGACCTTCCAGGAAAGCTACAGTGCTTAAAATCTGTACTAATCCTTTGCTTCTTAGGAAATTGGTTTCTTTTAATTTAAGTAATGTATATGTATGACTGGTAAACTTTTTGAAGGCAGGAAGTATTTCTTACGTTTTCTTGCATTATGCACTGAATCTATTTGTTTATTCATTCAGCAGATATTTGTTGAGCACCTGCTGTGTACATGACCCTGTGCTAGGTTCTTGAACAGAGCAATGAACACTCGGAAGCCACTGTGAAGGGCCTTTGCTCATTTGAGATCTCTTGAGTGATAGTCTTCCTTCCAAACTGCACACCTACCAGTAATATTTGCTCTGTCCCTTCAACAAGGGAATGATTTGTAAGGAAGAGGGACCAGTAACTAACACTCAATTCGCTCTGTTATCAATAAGGACTAACAAAAGGGCTTTGAAAGGAAATAGTCTCTTCTCTTTGTCCTTCAGGAACCACAAACCCTAGACGCTATAGAATGAAACCTTCATCAGATTTCTTGATGAACAAAGTCTATTGAACCAGGCAAGCTTCCTGCTGAAGAGAGAGGACAGTCATAATGCTGAGAGGTGAGATCCCGAATGTTCCCAGACCGTTGTGAACTGTCAAATAGATCATTCTAGAATACAATTTCCATTGTGAACTGCAGCAATTATGTAATATCATACCATATACTTCCCAAGTTTTTCATGCATATTAGAAACCATGAGGTTAAATCTAAGAATCCTAAGTGACTACTTAAAAAAAATACAAAATATGAAGTTATTGTCATCAATAAGTTTGAAAAGTTGCATAAATATGAGTAAGTAATCAAAGCTCTCAGTGGCTAAATTAATGAAATGGACACATTTCAGTACTTACTCTAGGTGGTTTAGGGGGATCTTGGGCCAATAATTCCCCTCGCTTTGCCAGACCATAAATTAAGTAGTTAATTTTTGTTGTTGTTGTTGTTTTGTGGTACGCGGGCCTCTCACTGTTGTGGCCTCTCCCGTTGCGAAGCACAGGCTCCAGACGTGCAGGCTCAGCGGCCATGGCTCATGGGCCTAGCCGCTCCGTGGCATGTGGGATCTTCCCAGACCGGGGCACGAACCCGTGTTCCCTGCATCACCAGGCGGACTCTCAACCACTGCGCCACCAGGGAAGCCCAGTTAATTATTTTTATTGAGAAGTGAATGAAAGATTCAGAACTCTGAGAGACATACTTCAAAGGGCTTTTTCAATAGAATCTCTTTTGCTGTCTACTCAAGGTAACATTAAATAATAATCAGTAATGTTTTTCTTTTGTCCCAAAACTCCAAATGGGTATAGTCTAACCCCTTTCTTATAGCCAAGATGATTCTCAGTAGACATCCAATTATAACATTTCCTTTCTCATTTAGACACTGAAAGGTCAACTTGATTTTTTAATAGAAATATCCCAAAGTAGCAAGTATCCATAATTTTTCAAGACACAGAGCAAGACATAAAATTTTTGCAAAATGTCTTTTGCTTGCATTAATTCCTTTGTGGTAACATATTATCCTTTGGAAATGAGATATTGTGCACCGACAGCCCATATCATTCTCATCTGGAGGTAGGTTCCAGATGATAGAAGTATTGTCACATGGTGTATAGCCAAGAGTTTTGGTCTATGGGAGTAGAATTTTTCAAAGGTACCTTTATCTTTTTTTTTTCTTTCTATTGGGATAAATGGCCATAAATATGGCCATGCATTATATTATTAAGGAGGTAAGTATTGGTGTTATTTTAGAGACAAAGTTTAATAAAATAGACATTTCTCTAGATCACTTTCCTAACAATATGGGTAGAAGCAGCCAGGGTGGGTCTGGTGGTTATGTGGAGTTAGGGATCCGGCTTCTTTGATCTTCTTACTACACTTAACATGCAACTTCTACTTTGTGGACCAACATGACTCTTCTGGCTCCAGCCAGCACATCTGCATTTCAGCTGTAGGGAAGGGGAGAGATGGAAGGGGAGAACACACTGCTTTCTCTCAAGGGTATGGTCCCAAAGTTGCATACCTCATTCTACTTACATCGCACTGGCCAGAACTTAGTCAAATGGCTACACCAAGCCACAAAGGGGGCTAAGAAATGTCAACTTTACTTAGGTGGCCTTATGACAAGCTAAAAACTCTATTCACATGTAAGAAGATGAGAATGGAAATGAGGGGACAACTGGCAGCCCCATCCCCATGTACAAACAAGGAGGGAGAATAAAGGAGAATGAAAGAATTGGAGAAGTTAAGAAAGAGGGAGAAAGAGAATGGGAGAAGGAAAAGGCAAAGGTTGTCTTGATAAACGTAGACTATATATGGTGTTTTCTTTTTTCTGTTGGTCAGTTGACTCTAGATATCTGAATTTATTTCTTATCACTGCAGTTTGCAGTGCAATAAACCTCTGTTTACCTCTTCCCAGTAGCTCTTATTTACTCAACTCCATTCAAAGAATAAATATTTGTGGGTGCTTTCTGCAAACCAGGAACTGTGGTAGGTGTCAGACATACAGTGGAGAAAAAGAAAGATCAGTCCCTGCCTTCAAAGAATGATATGAAAGCATGAGGTCGGGGAACAGATACAAATCAAGTAATTGAAAAATGATGAATGATATAAAATGATGGGTACAGAGAGCTATAGTGGCATAGAGGTGAGCACCCAGCCTATGCTGGGGAGAGAATAATTTCTATTAAATGCCTTTCTGAATAAAACACCCACAGAAGCCTATTAGAAGGAGAAAATTATTTTTCTAGATTGCTTTGATCCCAAGAATGTTATACCAGAGGCTATAGAGTCAAGTCCATTTAACTGAATCTAATGAAACAACCATGTCTTCAGTATCTACTGTGTCTGAGGTACTGGGCCAGGAACTTCAGAGGCTACAAAACAGAATGAGAATGGGTCTCACGTCTTAAGTGGCTCATGCTCTAGTGAAGGAGACAACAGTGCAACTCAAGGCATCGTGATCAAGAGCTACAGTAGAGATGTCCATAAAGCCTCGGGGGAAAGGGAGATGAATGCTAACTCTGTGTGATCTCAGTCTTCATGGTGTCTTAGCTGAGCCTTGAATCCTGTGATTATGTAGAAGCGTCTTTTAGGAGGACACAGCTGGAACAAAAGGCACAAAATGCAAGGTATGTTTAAGGACTGACTTTTAGTCAAATGTAGCTGGTGGAGTGTTGGGGGGTAGAGGGGTGTCGTGTGACCCTAGGCATAGAAGTTAGGGCAGATGCAGGGAGGCCTTGATCACAGCGCTGAGGACTTTCTTCTGTAGGCCAGGGGAGTTTGATGATCAGTTCCTCTCTGCTTTTAGAAGCTAACCACAGAGAAGGGAAATCTGAAACAGGAAAGGAGAGCTTTAAAACATGGTTAGGGGACTTCTCTGGTGGTCCAGTGGTTAAGACTCTGTGCTTCCAATGCAGGGGGTGTGGGTTTGATCCCTGGTCAGGGGACTAAAATCCCATATGCCACGGGGTACGGCCAAACATTTTTTTAAAATTAAAATTAAAATGTGGCTAGACAGAGAGGATTAAAGAGAGAGGCCTTGATGAGGAGGCATGTTTAGGCTGAGCATCTGCCTGGATGTTTACAGGATGGGGAGGAGAAGCACAGAGGGGAAGAAAACTCTGAGGTTTTAAGCTTGAGTGATTGGGAGGGTGGTGCTGACATTTAGTGGTTTAGGGAAGAAAAGGAGGAAAGAAGCACTGGCTAAACACTACTGGCTGTCTACCCAACGGCCATGTCTCTGTTCTTCACAGAGCCCAGTTTTGTCAAATGTCAATCATCCTCAGTCCCTTAGGAGTGTCCTAATTGGTGTAAGCCATCAGCTTAAGGAGACCCCCCCTGCTGACTGTTACTGGTCCAGGGGTGGACATGGCACTTAATTGACCCTACCATATCGAGTGCATAGTCCATGTCTGGGAAGGTACACTCCATGTTGTAGGAAGTGGACAGCAGAATCAGGTAGCTAAACACCCAGACTGAAAAGGGAAGCCCCAGGGAACTGAAAAGATAAGATGATCATGGAGAGAGAAGAGTTCAGGAAATCAACCTCATCAAGTTGTTTATGAATCCCTGGGCTCACCCTTGGCCTGTACATGTATAGACATGGCCCTAAATAGATTGCCAAAGACTATGAGAACTAAACTATGGGAGAGGCCACCATGCTGGTCCCACACTGGTCACTGGACGGCACATACAGGGCACAGATCCCTATAGCCTGCAAAGACTCAGAAAACCGAACTGTCATTAGAACTGCAACCCATAGAAGGCGGGTCAGAACTTGTGACCTGAACCCAACCAGATCAATTGCCTGCTAAGCCAGAAATATCAAAATTCTCCATAGGATATAAACAAGAACCTGAGTCTTATTACACAACAATCAGAGTATCAAATGTACAATCCAAAATTACTCATCATACAAAGAACCAGGGAAATGTCAACTCACAGGAGACAAGATAAGTGACAGCAGCCAACAGATTTTGGAATTATCACTTTTAAGTAGCTATTATAGAAATGCTCCAAGAGGTAAAGGTAAGCAGTCTTGAAATGAATGGAAAGATAGAAAGTCTCAGCAAAGAAATAGAAGATATAAAAAGAACCAGATACAATATTGAAATAAAAAGATACAATAACCAAAATAAAAAGTTCCCCAGATGGACTGAATAGCGGAATGGATATAACAGAAGAAAAAGTCAGTACATGCAAAGACAAATCAATGAAAATTATCCAATCTGGACAACAGAGAAAAAAAAAAAAGATATGGTGAGGGTAGGAAGAGCATAGCCCCTCTCTCTCCTGTGGGAGCATACCAAAAGATCTAACATTCATGTCATTAGAGTCCCAGAGATAGAGTAGAAGGAGGAAACTTCAGAAAAAATATTTGAATGAATAATGAGTGAAAATTTCCCTAATTTTTTTTTTTTTTTGGCCGCACCACGTGGCTTGTGAGATTTTAGCTCCCCGACCAGGGATTGAAGTCAGGCCCTCGGCAGTGGGAGCTTGGAGTCCGAACCACTGGACCACCAGGGAATTCCCAAAAATTTCCCTAACTTTGGAAACGAGCCACAGAGATACAGGATAAGAATAAAGAACAAGGCAAACAAAATGTCATAGAAGACAACAAGGGATTGAAAAGATTTTGGACATATGAATGCCCAATACTGCCCCTTACTTACTGTGAGACCTAGGGGAATTTTGCTTATGTTTCTGAGTCTCAGTTTCCTCATCTGTAAAATGGGTAGAGTGAGGCCTATCTAAAATAAGGCTATCGTGAAGATTGAATTCAGTAATCTAAATAAAGCACTTAGCACAATTCCTGAATCACAAGAAGTGCTGAATAAATGATAGCTTTTAAAAACAGGGAAAGAGGGGGGTCAGCAAAGAAGCCAAGGATGATGAGGACTGAAAAGAGACCATAGCGTTTTGCACAAAGAAGATGATCATCTGAGATGATTTTGGTGGGCAGAGCAGAAGCCAGACTATTGTGAACTGAGGAGTAAATGAGGGCAGAGGGAGGAGGAGAAGTCAGCATAAACATTTTTTGACAAAGTTTGGTGATGAACAGAAGCTGAGAGCTAAAATACTTGCTTGAGAATGCAAAGCTGACGGAATATTCCTTCCTTTTTCAGATGGAGAATTTGATCCTGTTTTTTTAAGCTGAAGGGAAGGTGCCCAGGAGAGGAAGAGATTAATGGTTCAGGAGAAAAATGGGATGCCTGATGGCACAGGAAGTGATTGGATCAAACCCACAGTTGGTCTTTTTGTGTGTTTTTTCTTTTTTTGTGTGGACGTGTTTGCTGGTGCAATGGCTTAAAGCAGAGATAACAAGTCTACTACAAACGAAAGTGCATGATTATCATGGTTTGCAGATGATATGTTTACTGTTCTAAAACAGAGATTCTCAGCCCTTTTCCACACATGGCCCTTAAAGAAAATGATAGTATCTATAAGATATATTGGAGTAAGCCATAGGGGATTTGGAGGCAATTTTCTGTGGCTTGGTGAAAAAATTTTAGTGTGTTTTTATATTATATAATTATGATAATAAAAATAAAATGTAATGTATTACAAAAGATATTCAATATTGAATTTATATAAAACTTCCATGTAAAATATTCTCAGATTATTTACCTAGATACTTAGGCTTACTTCTCTGGATGTAACTTTAATATAGGATTATATGCCTAAATCTTTAATATGAGATTAATATAAGATTATATAAGGGGTCATCAGCATTTCTTGGTTTTGACTTTTTTTTTTTTTTTTTTTTTTGCGGTATGCGGGCCTCTCACTGTTGTGGCCTCCCCCGTTGCGGAGCACAGGCTCCGGACGCGCAGGCTCCGGACGCGCAGGCTCAGCGGCCATGGCTCACGGGCCCAGCCGCTCCGCGACATGTGGGATCCTCCCAGACCGGGGCACGAACCCGTATCCCCTGCATCGGCAGGCGGACTCTCAACCACTTGCGCCACCAGGGAGGCCCGGTTTTGACTTTTTAATGATCATCTCTTGCTAGTCAACACGAATGAGAAACTCTGTTCATATAAATTGCTAATTTAAAATATTTAATTTAATTTTAAAAATTTATAATAGTTGCCAGGAAAATCTAACAGTTTTTCATTCTTTTTTCTTTTTTTTTTAACATCTTTATTGGAGTATAGTTGCTTTACAATGGTGTGTTAGTTTCTGCTTTATAGACAAATGTGATATTGAAATTTGTTGTGATGATGCAAATAGATTTTTCAAAACAATATAGCTTTTTCATATCATGTACTTCAAAGTAATGATGAAGCTCTAGTGTGAGGAAAAGACAGGTGTTATTAGAGCAGTCACCTTGCAAATAGCTTGAATGTCACTAAAAGAATCCATCAGCACAAATACGTGGCAGCACCTCCTGTGTCACGACCAAGATTCCAAGCTGCCACCTGTGAAGTGCCTGCCCTGAGCCCCCTTGGGCTGTGATCTGGGCACCATGGGCACCTGGTACCCAAACCCCTCCAGCAGCTCCATGGTCCTAGGGCCACAAGGCAGAGATGTGCTCTGCAGCTGGCACAGAGGGGGCCTCCTGGCTGGAGGGCACCCTTGAGCTTGTTTAACTGGTTGCCGCAAAGCGAGGTGTGTGGGATGTGGCCGGTTCTTCTCATTGCTAATAGTGATCTCACACAATCAGAGCTCCTCTGTTTAGGGCTCTCTCGAGCCTCCAAGGAGCTTCTTGAATGTAGGTGACTAGTTACAAGTGGCTGCACCAGACCCTCCCTGACTGCTGGGGAGTCAGTGTCTTACAGAGCACCCGAGTCCCCCTCTCGGCACAGCAGTGGACCGCACGCAGCGCACCAACTGGAAAGCTCCAGTCTGGAAAGCCAAGGAAGAAAGTATTGACATGAATAAAAGAGTGAGAAGAATGACTTAATATATGAAAGATACATGCATGTACGTTAAGATAAATATCTGAAAATTACCGGATTTTCTATTTACTAACTATAATGAGTAAGGAAACATAACAGAAAAAATGATTGCACTCCCAATAGCAACAAAAGAGATGAAATACCTAGGAATAACTTAACAAGAAATATGAGAGATTTATATGAATAAATGACAAGATTTTACTACAAAGTATAAAAGAAGACTTTAGTAAATAGAACCATACTGTGTTCTTGGATGGGAGAACTGGATATTATAAAGATGTCAATTTCCTACCAAATTAATTTATAGTTATACTATAACTCCAATCAAAATCCCAATAGAGTTATTTTTGGAATATGACAAAATCATTCTAAAGTGCAGCTAGAGGACAGCCAGCAAAAGTAACTAATACATTTTTTTAAAATAAATTTATTTATTTTATTTATTTATGTTTGGCTGCGTTGGGTCTTCGTTGCTGTGTGTGGGCTTTTCTCTAGTTGCGGCAAGCAGGGACTACTCTTCGTTGCAATGCACGTGCTTCTCGTTGTGGTGGCTTCTTTTGTTGGGGAGCACGGGCTCTAGGTGTGCAGGCTCAGTAATTGTGGCGCGTGGGCAACTAATACATTTTGAGAAAAAAAAAATGTGGATGGCGGAGAGGGATTAGTTTTCCCAGAAAGTAAAAGACAACAGAAAGGAACAATAATGTTTTCAGTTTGTTTCTACTGCTAGTATAGTTTAGGGAAACAGAATAGATAGGCCAGAAATAGCCCATAGAATATATATGATGATGATAAAGATGGTACACAGCACAGGATGGAAGTGGGGGGTTCTCCGATGAATGGTCCTAGATATTTATTGGTGGGGGTGGGAGGAAGGATTGGAGGGAAAGTGTTGCTAAGTGTGTGTTTCTGCGCACGGGTCTTCAACTAGAGTCCCACATCCCACTTCTCTCCCAAGCCCTCACTTTCTATTCCCTAGGGTAGGAGGAGGGAAACACCTCACTGATGAGTTTAGAAGAAGAAATAGAGTGTGAGTGGCTCAGACCCCTCCTCTCTTGGATCTGCTGGGCTGCAGAGAAGCTGAGTGCTGTTCTGTCCTCTGCTCTGTGGCCCCTTATTGAGGAAGTTCCTGCTCCTGCCCTTTGGGGATTCACTGTGGTCTAGCAGGGCCTGGGTTCGGGTGGCCCAGGCAGCTTAATCCAGGGGTGAGGTGTATTAACAGACTATTTTGGCTGTTTAATCTTAAATTACATATTCTAATCAGCTTTACCCAGAAATAAAGGAGACAACATCGGCCTGCATTGCCTTTATCTCTTAATTGGTTTCTAACTCATGAAGGGGAAAGGATATTATTTGTTGGTCCAGTTAAAAACTCCAAAACTGGACCAAGTGGTTGGCTAGTTGGGGAAAAAATTTATATCATAATGCATGCCAGTATATGAAGAATAACTTTTATAAATGTCAAACTATTAAAAATAAAAACTGGAAGACAATATCCAATTTCTGGATCAGAGAAGACTCTCCAAGGTTAAAAACAAATGCAAAGATCCCAAAGGCAAAGATACATAGCTCTAACAAGATTTAAAAACAGTGTGTACATATAAAGAAGCAAAAGAAAAAACCAAAAAGAATAAAATGACAATTATCAAGCTGGAAAATTATTTCTAGTAAACATTACACGAACTTACTGCCATAAATTTCTCAAGTAAACAGATAAAATGACCAAGAACATGAATACCTCAAGAGATGAATGGGGAAAAATATTTAATAGACAATTCACAAAAAGAAAAGTACATATAGTTACTGAATATGTGAAAAATGTCATATTCACAAATGTCCAAAGAGATGCAGTTAAAATGAAACATTCTTTGTCGATCCATTTGGGAAAAAATGATAAAACAAGAATGCTAGTACTGGTGATCACCGTGACTGGTAGGAACATAAATCAGTACCATTTTTCTGAAAAGAAATTTGGCAACATTTATCATGAGTCTTAAAATGCTTATACCTTTTGACTCCAATAAATCTAGGAATCTACCATAAGGAATTTGCAGAAATGCAAAATAAAGATTTATGTGCCTAGGTTTTTTTTTTTTTTTTTTTTTTTTGTGGTACGCGGGCCTCTCGCTGTTGTGGCCTCTCCAGTTGGGGAGCACAGGCTCTGGACGCACAGGCTCAGCGGCCATGGCTCACGGGCCCAGCCGCTCCATGGCATGTGGGATATTCCTGGACCGGGGCACGAACCCGTGTCCCCTGCATCAGCAGGCGGACTCCCAACCACTGCGCCACCAGGGAAGCCCCGTGCCTAGGTTTTTATGATAAAATTAATGGAATAATATGTGTATGTCCAACACTAGTAAAGGCAAGTACATTATCATATATTAGAATATGACATGGCCATCAAAATTAAGCTACAAAGAGCTTTAAAATCATCTAAGAACATTAAAAAAATCAACAACAACAAACTTATAAACCTCTCTGTTAAAACAAAATGATCTAAGGAAGCTTGTGAGTAGATTTAAAGTTCAGCAAGATTGCCTAGGTTAGAAGTAGGTAAGGGGAAGAGGCCAACAAGAATAGAGAAAACATAAGAGCTGGAAAGAACCTATTACAAAAACGAAAACAATTGCTCAAGTCTGAACACTGGCTATGGTTGGGCCACAAGTCTGACTCTTTGCAAATTCAAAAAGCAAAGATGTTTTAGAACATCACAGTGTGGAATTTGCTAGGGAGGCAACGTGAGATACATACAAAGATTGTTAGGCACGATTAAAGGCACACATGAGCTTCAGCAATATGATTTTTGTGGTGGATCCGCTTGGCAGACATCTGTGATTTTCTCCAGCAACTCTCAGCAGCCTGAAAATAGCAGAAGCCACAGCATCAGAGGCTGAGAAAATGGGTGTTGGGTAAATTCAAGTTTGGAAATCGACACAATGAAGGTGGGAGAAAACCAGGGTGGTAAAAGCATCTAGGGTGCTGGTTTGAGCAATCATTTATTCTCTCAGCAAAATGTATACTTTTTGACACATACTGTGTACCAGGCACTGTCCTAGTTATTTTTGGATACATCAGTAAACAATAACTAAGATCCCTAAATGTGAGAGTGGGGTGGGGAGGGGACACAGCATAAGGAATAATCACAATAATGTGTGTAATGAGGAACAAAAGAAATGATTGTGCAGGGTGGAGGGAATTGGGAGTGTGGACCAAGAGTGGGTGAGGATGTGTGGCTGGGCAGTGAGACTTCAAGGAAGTGAGGGAGTGAGTCAGGAAGATACCTGGACCACTGGGATCTAGAACGGGCAGTGAGGGAGGAGAGGTGAGGCAAGGACCTGGGTCTTAGATGGGGAGAGTGAGAGGGTCTGGGCACAGTTCGTGCGGGAAAGAAAGAACAATCAGGAAGCTGTCCCAAGAGTGGGGAATTCCTGAGCTTGGAAACATAGAGATTCACAACTTTTATCTTAAACTCACTCCCTTTACTCACAGAACTATTTTAAGATTTTCCAGTTACACATGTCCCCAGAGGTGCAGCCTTTTCCCTGCCTTGATTTCAGAGCAAGTGCTATGTGGGCAGAGTGAAAATTAGGATTTTATAAGAGAAAACGCCTTGATAAAAATTTTTTTAAAGGACTGAGTGACTCACACCTTCCAAAGTGCCTTCTTTAGGGGTTTCAAAGTAAAGATAGGATTGTAGAGCACACAATTGTACACACAAGGTGATCACAACTTTGTCAGATAACAACACAGTACAAAATCATATGCATAGAAAGAAAAGAAAAGGAGGATGGAAGAAAACACCAAAATATCCACTGTGGCTGGCTGTCTTTGGGGTGGGACTACCTAAGCTCTTTTCTTCCTTTGTTTCTTCTTGTTTTACTTTTATAATGGTTGAAGAATCTTTTACTTAAACATAGGCTAGGTTTTTTTCCCTCAGTTTTAAATATAGACCTGCTAGAAAGGAAGGGAATGTAATGGACAAAGGATACAAGAGATAATTAACCTAGGAAATAAAGATAGTAAAGGTAGTATGAAAAGATAGGCTACATCACTAGGAACCACAGAAATGAAAATTGAGCCTTTTTAAATTTATCTTTTTTTGCTCATTACATTGACAATTAAAAACAAGATTCATCAGGTGGAACTGGAAAAAATGGAGGCAAAGAAATCATCAAGGAAATGGTTCAACAAAATTTCCTAGAACTAAAGGAAATATAGCTGACTGAGTGGCCATCAACATAGATGAAAATAGACTCAAGTCAATGCATAGTCTCAAGACATTTCACAGCACAGAGGACACGGATAAGATCTTACAAGTTTCTAGAGGGGAAAGAAAACAGCCTATGCAAAAGAGATTCATGAATCAGAATAGTTCTGGATTTTTCAACAGCAAAACTGGAAACTAAAAGAAAGTAGAGAAATGTCCTCAAAAATATCAGAAGCAAAATGATTTCCAGCCTGTAATTTTATACCCACCAAACTATCAATCAAATGAAGATAAGACAGAGACATTGTCAAGGTCTCATAAATTTACCTCTGATCCACTCCTTTCTAGGGAGGTGACTGGAGGGTGTGCACCACAAACACTAAGGAGTAAACCAAGAAAGAAAACAGTTGAAAGAAGAGACAAGGAAAGAGAACATCTAGGTTGATGTTAAAGAAAGACCCTCAAATGGCAGCCCGCCCAGATCACAACAAGTCAGAAGTCTCCAAAAGAAAATTCCTCAGGAATATGATTTGATAGATACCCAGTGTCTCCAAACATCTTGAGAGGAATTTAGAGAATTAATGGAGAATTTGCAGTCAAATTGCTAGGAAGTATGTTGAAAAATAAGCAAATAAAAATAGGTAATTATTAATTCTAGGGGATACACAAAGTTTCAGAGGAAAGGGAATATAAATCATAGTACAACTTCTGACTCAGTTTGAATAAAGTCCAAATAGTCATCAGAATGTAAACACTGACTATCTCTCTAATCAAAGTTGTGATGTGACTCTGATGGGAGGATGGTGGACTAGGAAGGGGCATTATATGGTGGGGAGAAGAAAGCTAAATCCTTTTCTTTCATAGAAAAAAGTTTAAAAAGGGATGCGTAAGCCAGACACCTCTTCTCCCTTCGGATACTCTTAGGCCTGGATGGGAAGTTATGAGAAAGGCAGACAGCCTGAGGATAAAGGTGACACACTGGAAATAGATAGCAGAATGGAAAGATAGAATCTGGGTTCTTGGTGATCTAGCACTGAATTAACCAATCCTGGAATCTACTGAGATCGACTTGGTGTGCAAAGACCTCAGTGATGACGCTGTGAACATCTGTGGCTTCCATATTCAAGTTCTTGGTACAACTAACCCCACAAGGTGGCACATCCATTGAAGATTTTCTAAAACACTCTAAGAGCAAAGAAGAAGTCAGTGTTAATGATAAGATACATTATTATTAAACACTAACAATGTGCCATGTCCTTCAGGCTACCTGAAGATTGATAGCCCTTTCAGACTATGAATTTTACTGCCTCTGGTCTTAAATCTTTGCACACACAGAATTATTGAAAGAAGAAAATGACTTCACCTAAAATGGTCTCTAATATTTTATAGAAGTTTATGCTTTTAAGGTATAATTTCAACACATGACAAGTTACTGTTCTAAAGAAACACTATTATGTGCTAGCTACTTCAGAAATGTTAAACTAAAGAAATGAGAAAGACTATGATAATTTCTACAAGGACTTTCAAATATATAGAATTACCAAAAAAAAAAAAAAGTATCCTTAACAGGACAAAATAAATAAATGAAAATAAAGACAATGATAGGTGGAATTTTTAAAAACTCATGAAACTCACCTTTAAAATAAACATATTATAATCACAGTGTTGGAATTAATATTATCAATATGTTTGCTGGTATTGCTGGAGATTCAAG
Source organism: Mesoplodon densirostris (assembly GCF_025265405.1). Lineage (NCBI taxonomy): Eukaryota > Metazoa > Chordata > Mammalia > Artiodactyla > Ziphiidae > Mesoplodon > Mesoplodon densirostris. Next base: position 84,569,247 of record NC_082665.1, on the reverse strand, counting down.
GAAACTGATTCAGTCTCTAACCATTTATCTCAAGTAGCCAAAAAAAGAAATTCACTTATAAGTTAATATATGATGACAATTGCTTATAGTTTTTAAGTTCTCTGGATGTGCTAGGCATTATATTCAGTACTTTATGTGCCTATTTTCATTTAATTTTTACAGTTATCTTAGGAAGGGAGGTATTGTTATTATTCCCATTTGGCTTGAGAAAAGTATAGTTCAGGGAAGTAGGATCTAAGCCTGGATATGTTTGGGTCCAGAGCCTGGGCTTTTGGATCCAAAGCCTGGGCTTTAACTGCTGTGCTGTATGCACTCTCATTAAAGGTGAAGAAATCTGGTATCAGATATGAGAATGATGTCTCAACCATTTCTATACTAGACATTCAGTGTAGGTATGTTAATGGGGCCCAAGTGCTCTCTGAACGCAGGTACACACACCTGGTATTTCTCCCAGCTCCGGATCTCTCTTTATGCTCAGACGTACTTGACCCTGGACTGGCTGTGCCGTGTAAATACTGCTTTCATATTTGTGTGGGGTTTTAGTATTCTATCTGTAGGTCTTCCACTTACCATATGGTGATGTCTGGTTTTGACTGCATGCTCCCATCGACCAAGGAGCATGTCTGTCTCGCCTGCTTGTTACAGAGTTCCATTCCAGTCCTAAGTTCTGCCCACCATTCACACAAACTGCAAGTAGGAAAAATGAGTGGGCAGGAGGGGCTCAGAGGGGGAGGCAATGATCACACCGCACTCACACACAAAGAGGGGAGCCATCTGAACCAAGTGTAAAGGGGAGCATGGGCCCTCTTGGCACCAAACAGAGAATCACAGTTTGATTCTCCTGATATGGCCACCATTGGCCTGCCACCCTCCAAAGGCATTTCATTTGCTTGCCAAGGAATTGGTCCAAAATGACTTGTGAAAAATGTCCCAGCAGGCTCTTGACAAACCCTGAAATGAGATGGGAAAGCGTTAAACAGGATTGGATTGTCAATAAATGATATGTAAGAACATCAACATAAAAAGCTTTTATGAAAAAATAAAAAAAGCTTTTATGTCTGTCTCAACTATTTAATCTCTGACAGTTCAGAAGTGCATCTTCCCTGCCCTGGTGTTAATGAACAGTGACATTTGAAGTGAAGCGAGCTGTTTCAATGTCCTTTGGAAATGAAAATGGAGGTGTTGAGAGAGTGCAGATGAACTCAGCTGTTTTTTAGTTGTTTCCAGCAGGAAGTTGTTCCAAATAACCTACGATATTACCAGAAATAGGAGGCGTTGGAAGTTTCTTTACATGGGGTGAGGATTCCAGAGGGAATGATCAGAAGTTTTCTTAGAAAAAAACATCATAACGGCAGGAGATGGAGAAAGGTATTCTAAGGAATACAGAATTAAGAATATGCGAGATACCAGAAACTGAGAGAGGCTTGCCTTTTGGACTATGGTTTAGGGATAGGAAGAATTATGGGATGAACTGACCTCTAGTTTCCAGAGAGTAAAGGCAAAGACCCCAGTGACATCAGTCCAATAACTGGTCATACTTCGAGACTGGGGCTATGGGTATCACTTTTGCTGGGAATACAACAAAGCTGTGAAGAATCCATTCTTCTGGTGATCCTGGAGACTCCTCTTCCTGGAAGGTTGGGAAGAGAACTCTTTGGTTCCAAGAATGCTCACCTCTTGAAAAATTAGCAGTGGTGCTCAGTGGCTTGGAATCCTCTGTGCATTTGTTGTAATTTGGGATGCTATCTATGGTAGGAATTATGAACATTACCCATTTATTCATTACCCGTTATTCATTTTATAATTTTAAGTAGTTATAGAAGTTTATAGTTGTTGCTATGTTTTATGGCACATCATTTGTGGCCCCTGTGATGTATGAAATGATGAAATCCAGACAGAAGACAACCCCAATTGTAAACTTTCCTATGGGAAAATAGACCATGTTTCTTAATGTTGTAATTACAGGTATATTCACATAGGTACAGAAAAAAAATTCCTAAGACACCAAATATTGACAGTGAATTTTTAATTCTTCATTCAGATGTTTCTTTGATTTCTGAAATGTATATAATAAGCATATATTATTTTATAATAAAAATAACAGGTTATTTTGGAACAGAAACACAGTACTGTCTACTGCACAGCTGAATCAGAACAATCCAAAAATCCTCTGTAATGGGGGATAAGAATGCAGTTACACCATAATTTAAAAATAGGAAATACTGAAAAGTAAGTACTGGGGATATACGAGAAGGTGTCTTCAGTTCTCAGGTGTTGGAAATAAGGTCAAAAGCCAGTTGTTCACAGGGAAATGTGGCTTCTGTCTTTCTATAGGAATTCTGTTAGTCTAGGAGTCATCACCCATTAGTTTGAAGCTACTCCAGGACTGTGTATGAAATCCAGAAAGAACTGTGATGGCTTCACTCAGTCCATCTGGAAGATTCTCCTGGACAGGAGCCCTGGCCTGGTCTCAGTACTGAAAGCCTAGGAGACACACACACACACACACACACACACACACACACAGAGAGAGAGAGAGAGAGAGAGAGAGAGAGAGCACCTAACTTGCTTCTTGACTCAGTCTTGCGTTATACCTGCACTTGAAGGAAACATCTGTTCGTCAGGTAAAGGGTAAATATTTTAAATACTCGTGGGTCAGACCCTATCACTGCTTTTGGATCAGCTTTTGGAAATGAAAATTTCAAAGTCCCATTTGGCAAGATAGAGGGTCCCACGTTGTTTCCCTCCAGCAATTCAGTGAACAGCAGTTATGTGAGGACCTTTGTCATAGAAAGACTTCGCTAGACCTGTGCTTTGACTTGGTTCTGTATCATCCCAATGACTCTGGGAAAATCTACTACTGACATCTGGTCACTTGCCTTCCAGATGACCCCCAATAATTCTTTCCTCTTCCTATTTATACCCTTGTGTAGTCCCCTCTCACCCTGTATGAGGTAAATAAATGGTAACAAGTATTTTTATTTATATTGTATATACAAGAAACTGAGACTCAAAGGAATTAAGTAACTTGATTAGTATAATGGGCTATAGGGACAAGAATTTTGTGTCATCTGATATCAAATCCAAGACTTTGTTCACCTTCTCATGATGCTGTTCCTTGGAAGGAGAGGAAATGAAATGAGTGAAATCAGTTATTTTCCATTTATTCAAATAGTTTGCTCACAGGGTTAAACAGTGCCCTCACACCCAGAGGCAATGTACAAACACATATTTACCCTGCAAAATTTTTTTTTTTTTTTTTTTTTTTTGCGGTACTCGGGCCTCTTACTGTTGTGGCCTCTCCCGTTGCAGAGCACAGGCTCCGGACACGCAGGCTCAGTGGCCATGGCTCACAGGCCTAGCCGCTCCGCAGCATGTGGGATCTTTCCAGACCGGGGCATGAACCCGTGTCCCCTGCATCGGCAGGCGGACTCTCAACCACTCTGCCACCAGGGAAGCCCCAAAATTCTTTTCAGTTAAATACATTAATAAATGATGAGTAACATCAAGAGGCATGTGTACCCCCCTTTCCTCCTCTCAGCCCACCCCCTCTTCTGTTGGTGCAGAGATAGATTTACATAATGTCCTGGTTGCCATGGCTGATATTGTCCTCTGTTAGTTAACTCTTAAAGGAAGGAGTCATGTAAAAGCCTGTAAATGACTGCATGAATTATGCATAAGGGCTCAACTCAAGTCATGCATATAAAATGGGCATTAAGAACACAACCTTGACTCTCTTATTCTTTTATAAAGAGCTCCCACACAGGGCTTGCTAGCCTAGTCTGAAGCTCTCTCGTAGAATGAAATGGAGTTTGATTTATTGATTTGAACTAATTTACAAAATGGAGACCAGTAACCAAGAAAATCAAGTTATATAAACACAGTTGGCATCTGGCAAATGATAATAATATGCTTTTTAAAGTTTCTGTGTACCTTGTAGAATGTTATATAATACTCTGTGCACACAGTGAGTGATGAAATCTGATCCTTTCTTCTGCCCAGCCAAGAAGAACCAGTGAATGATATGCTGAGAAGCTCAGAAGGTACCAGAGGAGATTCATATTCAAGTCCCATCTCGTGTTCTCCAAACTTACTCTCTATGATGCCTTTCGAGATCAAACTGAGTCTCCATGAAATCATCTTACACCAGAGGGACAGACCATTGCTACTTTAGGAAGATGGCGATGCAGGGGTATCCCCTGCTCTTTACCATGGCAACCAACCTCCTTTCCACATCAGCTGTCCAAGACCCAGTCCAGTTAGTCCATCTTCTCACCAAATTCTTAGGCTCCTAAAGATTCATGGACACCTCAACAGTGGTGTCTGGTCTGTCCTTTTGTCTGAGACTCTAACTGAACTCTAGTAAGGCCTGTTGGAAAAAAGCATCCCTATATGGTTTGACTGAATCTTATTTGGGATAATTTGTTTTTGTTTTTCAACCACACACAAGTACAGCTTGTTGATGCTTTCCAATGGGCAATGGAAAAGTCAAGATTTGGGTCAGCTGGCATGCATGCCTAGTCCAAGCCATGGCCATCCCCACCAGGCTTCTGGCCCCTGATGTGGTCTCCCTGCCACCGCTGCTCACTCCACACAGCACCTGAAATCACTGATGGCTTCTCATCACATGTAAACCTGTAACCCTGGCCTACAAGGCCTCCATGATGTGGCCCTGCCTGGCTTTCCTAACTAATTTTGTACCACCCTCCCCTTGCCCATCACTTTCCAGCCCTCGTTTCCTTTCAGTTTTTTGAACATATTAAGCTTACTTCTACCTTCAGTCTTGTTCCTTTTTGCCTGGAATGACCCCAGTGCCCTATCATTGCCTTTCCAACTCCTTCTTGTCATTTACATTTCTTATTAAAAATCACTTCTCGCAAAAATCCTTCCCTGACCACCCAATCTGGATTAGTAGCTCGAGCACATAACTTGGTTTTACTTTCATCTTATTACTTCCTGATAGTTCCTTGTTTATTCAATCTGTTTTACTGTATGGCTTTCCCCTACCAAACTGTAAGCTCCAAAGGCAGGAGCCTTATACGTAGAACACTGGCTGGCACTAACAGACACTCAATGTTTGTTGAATGAGAAAATGAATGAATAAATGCATTTGCTTTCATTGGGATCAGTCATTTTAGAAAAATATGTTGGTTTCTTTCCATCTGAATTGATTCAGTCATTTTGTAAAAACAAATCTTTCCCAGGTAAAATCAATTCATAGTTTAATAAAAATTTGCTATGTGAGCCAGCTCAAGTTTCTGTAAATTAGTGTGCTGTACCCCTCATATATACAACTCAGATCTGTGACTCAGACACCTGAAAACGTCATTTGAGTTACAATTACTCGTCCTAAGACTGCCTTATTTTGCCTTTTTTCTGGGCTTCAAGGACCCAACACAAGTCCTATGTTTCCTTTAAGTTTCTTTGACCAACAGAATTGCTCTCCTCCTTAGCTTCCCCCTTCTTTTATAGCACTGAGTATTCCACTCAGCAGCCCTTGAGGAGAGGTGGCTATTAGATAATCTCTGCTCTATTGGGGGGAATTTGCATGTGGGTTGTTAACTCTTTGAAGGCAGCATGAGGATCTGTGTCCCTTTATTTCTCCAGGGCTTCTGTCTTGGACCCTTTCACACTGTGTTTGTCCTATGGATATTCTGTTGACCTGCAGACCCAACTCCAGTGGCTTTTTCTCCAGTTTTGTTTATTTTTAAATGAATGTCAACTCTTAGCAGTGGTGGGGTCCCAGGACAGCATGCCCCTAATTTTGGCCATGATCAGTGGCAGTGGTCAGGTCAGAGTTCAAAGCAGGGGCTCTTTCCAAGATGCCTGAAATAGTAGAGTGCTTCCCCTTTTCCTTGTGGTTGAGATTCCGTGAAGTCATTCTTAGCCAGAAATGGGTTATAAAAAGGCAACTACTAGATCCCTTTATCTCCCATAATAACTTTTCCCAAAAGAGGGAGATCTTTCCAGCTGAGGTAAAGCCTAATTTTAGTTGATGCTGCTGGGCATCAGCTGGGCATCCTGGACCATGACAGTCCCCCCTCCATGGCCAGGGACCCATTAGCATCCTTTGCAGATAAATGATGATGCATTAGCAACCGACTCCAGACATCTTCTTCCCCTGGAAAGGGGTTTGAATCTTGGAAGAAATCATGTCCTTAGTGTAAAGACATGGTGAAAAAAATCTTGCTTTTCTTCACAGCAGACAAACCTTCCCCTCTCCATAGAAAAACTGTTACTCCTAGGTGATTCTTTTGCTAAGACACTTGGCATGAGGGTGGGGCATCAGAGTTACAGTCTTAGGTCCTGGGACTACTGTCTAAGGAAGGTACATTCAAATGACTGAAAAATGCAAGGAAAATTCCTGCCCCCAATTCTCTCTCACTGGCAAGGAGTTTCTTCTTCCCCACAGACCAATTCTTTTGTGTTGAAAGCTTTTCTGCTTTTCAGTACTTTTATTAAAACATAACTCTCCCTGACAGGGATGGACTCTAAGACATTCATCAGGGGGTGGGTTATGGGTATGGACCCTCAGGTACACTGCTATAATACACTGTTACAATACACGTAACCCTGTTATAATAATGTAACGATCCTATAGTGTAGAGTTTACCACATTGCTTTTTTCTTGATTGTCACCCCACCAAGTAGACAGGGACCCTAGAGAGCAGACAATTTATCATATCCATCTTTTCACCTGCAGGGTCATGATGGGTCCTTAAGAAATATTTCTGAATGAATGACCGACATTGCTAGATGCTTCCAAGTCTAGAAGACAGCTGAGCCGAGGAATAAAACACAGATGCTGGCACAAGAGTAGTGGGGAGGGGGGTCTCCACAAAGAAAGGGAAGAGGATCCCAAGACTTCTGAATCATTCACCCTTGGGGACACCTAACACATGGTGACAAGGAAAGCTGCTTCAGTGGGGAGAAAGTGAAAGTTCTCGGGGGATGCCATGTACGTTTTTGAAACACTTTCTCTGTCCTACCGACAAGCCAAGGCCCCTCCTTCTGTGACTGTGACGACTGAGCGAAGCCATTTCATCTCCTCACTCATCAGTAAAATTCTTCCCTTGCTACAGCATTTGGAGTGTGAATTCTAAAGATAACCCTGGGAACTGCTCCTTCACGAAACCGAGGGAGTTACTGCGGGCTTCAGGGTGGGCTGTGCCCGAGATAATGGCAACTTGATTTTCTGAGGTCACATCTCCCCATTCAGATGGAAAGGAGAAAGCAGCGTTGCTCTGCTGACCACAGGCTGGGGGCTGAGGCTTGGTGTGGCTGCTTGGCTGAGGGATGGTCCGCACTGAGCATACGGTGATAGACGGGTGGTGATAGACTGGCGGGCCGATACTGCGCAGCCCCGCTGTGGCTTTTCACACAGAGTGAGGCAGGATCCTGGGGGCTTGGCCGGATGTACCATTCCCTAAAGCAGAGGGCAGTCAGCTCAGCAGAATGCTTTCAGAAAGAGTTTCTAGCCTGCTGTCAAGATGTGTATTTGTCACCAAGTGGTGTGTGTATTCCTCTGGCACTTTCTTTCTAGGAGCTGTTGATGCTTCTGTCCAAGTTTCATGACAACAGCAACAACTAATCCTTATTAACCACTTATTTTGTGCAAGGCATAGTTCTAAGTGATCGTGCATGTACGAATCCACCTAATCCTCATAGCATCCCTGTGAGGCAAGGACAATTTAGCACCCCCATTTCACAGATAGGAACCAGATAAAGACAGGCACAGTTTCAGGGCTGCACCTTAGGGGTCCTCTTCCTATTTGAGAGCGGTTTTGTAACAAGGTCTGGGCTTTCGGTTTCCCATCTCAGAGAGGCTCTGTCTTGCTGGTTCTGCCTCCTGATCGGCAGCCCCCTTGGGGGCCCCTCACCCTAATCCTTCATTTCCACTGTGTGTCTGGCAGTCAGTTCTGAACTCTGTCTGTCTGAGTGCCCTGGGCTCGTACCCACAGCCCACAAGCCAGCCCCGCCTTACCCCAGCACCCAGCTGGCCTCTGGAACCCTTGCCTGGGGTCAGAGTGGGTAGTTCCACAGGCTGCTGGGCTCTGGGAGTAAAGCACATGGTGGGGCGGGAACACCAGGTCCTCTTGTGAAAGCAGATTTAGCATCCCCATGCGTAATCCCCACTCAGCAGCAGGCAGGGCTCCCTGTGGAGGCAGAGGGAGCCCATCCACGTTCCATTTTCACCATCGGCAGCGCTTTCCATCTTCCGAGACTTTGGAGAGAAACACATATATACACCACCAAACGTAAAATAGATAGCTAGTGGGAAGCAGCTGCATAGCACAGGAAGATCAGCTCATTGGTTTGTGACCACCTACAGGGGTGGGATAGGGAGGGTGGGAGGGAGGGAGACTCAAGAGAGAGGAGATATGGGAACATATGTATATGTATAACTGATTCACTTTGTTATAAATCAGAAACTAACACACCATTGTAAAGCAATTATACTCCAATAAAGATGTAAAAATAAATAAATAAAAGCTAAAAAAAAAGTCCATAGACTTACTTCTTTGAAAATCCCAAAACAGTGCCCCCAAAACATCACCTAGAATCCAGCTCCTCTAAGATACCTTCACTCGAATCCCCACCAAATAGTCACTCTTCCACCCAATTCTTTACCTTTTATCTTATCTTCTGTGCATTGCATCATTTTTTTTTTTTTTCTTTTTGCGGTATGCGGGCCTCTCACTGTCGTGGCCTCTCCCGTTGCGGAGCACAGGCTCCGGATGCGCAGGCCCAGTGGCCATGGCTCACGGGCCCAGCCGCTCCGCGGCATATGGGATCCTCCCAGACCGGGGCACGAACCCGTATCCCCTGCATCGGCAGGCGGACTCTTAACCACTGCGCCACCAGGGAGGCCCGCATTGCATCATTTAAACCCCACTTTAGCCACCTCTCATCCCCCACCTTACTAGCCAATCCACACCTGACCTCACTGCCTTGCATTTCAGCAACAAATATCATCCTGGGTTGTATTTGTTGCTCTTGCTTGCTCTCCTTTTTGTGTGTTATACTGTTTCCTTAAGTGGAATGTAGATCTGGGAAGTCATCTACTGTACTCCCAGAATCTAGCCCAAGGCTGGGCAGGAAACAAATAGCTCAGAAATAGACTCTGCTGTTCATGAGGTGCCATCCTAACTCCTCATTACATGGGCATCAAGAATTCTGATGTTGGATGGAGGCCTTCCTTAAAACTGTGGCCTTCTCCATTGCTGTCTGCCTCTCTTCCATACAACCTATGAATCTAGACTAACCTCCTACTTGTTTTTTTAGACATTATTTTTTAGGTCTTCATAGACTTGTTTAAAGAGCAATCTTAGATTCACAGCAAAATTGAGTAGAAAGTACAGAGGTTTCCCATCTATGCTGTGTCCCCACAAATGCCCTTGTTTCCTCTACTATCAACATCCTGCACCAGTGTGGTACATGTGTTACAATCAGTGAACCTAGATCGACACATCATGATCACCTAGAGGCCATAGTTTACATTAGGGTTCACTCTTGGTGGTGTACAGCATATGGGTCTGGACAAGTACATAATGACATGTGTCCGTCAGTACAGTATTGTACAGAGTAGTTCCACCGCCCTAAATATCCTCCGTGCCCTGCCTATTTATCCCTCCCTTGCCCTTAACCTTTGGCAACCACTGATCTTTCTATCATCTCCATAGTTCTGCCTTTTCCAGAATGTCATAGCATTTAGAATGATTCGGTGTGTAGCCTTTTCAGATTCCACCTTCTACTTTTCATGTTTCAATACTTCCTTTGTAGGACCCTTCTCAAATTCAGGGTTTGGGTCCCTGGATGTCATGGGTAGTCACACAGTGAGCATAGCCTGTAGGGTATCCACGTAAAGAGAAAGACTAGGCAACACTATGAGTACAGCTCTAGGGATCTTCAAGGGCCAGAAATTCCCCTCCCACTCTACCTTATGCTGAGACTGCCCTTTAGCTTAAGGTGTTGAAGTTCCCTGTTAAAACACAGACATAGTATCAGGAAGGGACGATTATTATTAAATTATTAAATATTAATGTACTGACTCAGATGAATAGCATAGCTAAAGGATAATAAGAATCTGGGTGAATGTGCCCAAAATGTAGGGCTTCTGGGAGTCAAGGAACTGAATGAGGAGTTTCTTGGGTTGTATGTACTTCACAGTCTGGAAACCTGGAAAAGTGGAGTAAGGTAGGAAAATGCATGGTATAGTGGAAAAAACACACTCTTGGGAGTCAAGGAACAAAATAAAGTATTCCATAATATCTTAGTTATCTATTTCTGTGTAGCAAATTACCCCCAAAACTTAGTGGTATGAAGCCATAAATATTTGTTATCTCACAATTTCTATGTGCCTTGAACTTGAAAGTGGCTCAGCTGGGTGGTTCTGGCTCACAGTCTCTCACGAGCCTGCAGTCAAGATGTCAGAGGAGGCTGCAGTCATGTGAACACCTGACTGGGACTCCATCCTTTTCCAAGGTGGCTCACTCACAAGGCTGTTGGCCGGAGCCTCAGTTCTTTGCTGGCTGTTGGAAGGGGGCCTTAGTTCTCTCCGCAGGGCTGCTTGAGTGCCCTTACAACGTGGCCACTGGCTTCTCCCAGATGAGTTATCCAAGAGACAGCAGGGAGAAGACCACAATGCTTTTTATGAACTTGTCATGACACAGTCATTTCTACCAGATTCTATTTGTTAGATGACAGTCAGTAAGTCCAGTCCATGCTGAAAGGGAGAGGAATGAGTATGCTCTACGGTTTTAAGAAGGAGTTTTGAAGAATTCTGTGGACATATTTTAAAACCACTATATCTGTGCTATATGTATTTACACAGTCTGGACTACTGGAAAAGTGGAGAGAGAGAGAGAGGAATGTGGTGTAGTGGAAAGAATAATCTATTTGGGATCGAAGACCTGGCTTGAGTTCTGGCTTTTCCATTCGCCAGCTGGCGACTCCTAGAAAATCACAAGTGCTCTGAAACTTAGTTTCCATTATCAGAATTAAATGGATAGTATGCCTTCCCTACAAGCTGCAGAAAGTCTTATAGAGGGCTAAGGGTGATGTGTGTAAAAACCTATTTGTATATCACAAAATGCTATGCCGACTTACACTGCTTTTATATTCAGGCTGGCTTTACATGTGGTTGAGGGAAATATCCATAGCAAAATTTACCCTGTTCCTCTGTGGGCAGAACACAAACCTCTGCCCCTTTCTCATCTGCTGGTTGCAGATTTCCTACCCAGTTTTATTTCAGGATCAGGCTTTTAGATTTCAGGGAGTTCATGGGGTTAGGCCTTCTTGTTATGTACTCTTTCCCGAGTTCCTCTGGAGGCCTGGGTGAAACATTCTACACAGGCTGTAGTCCTATTTCCTGTAGAAACAAGTTGAAGACATCTCTAATTAAGATCAGATAGACTCCACTTCAGAAACAGATGTTGCATTTTTGTGCCAACAGAACATTTTATTTGCAGCCCTTTCTCCCTGTTGCTAAGCCATACTTGATTTTCTGTTTTATTTCGTTACATGGTGGCAAATTTTCATCAAAATGATGTAAAGACAGATTTGTGTATTGGGGATGCCATGATTTTCTTTCTTTTAAACTCCTGTTGTTTATGGCATTCCAGGTCCCTTCTTTAAAGAATTCTTTGTGTGTGAGTCATCAAGCACTGAAAACTGTAAACCTTAGAGGCTTGTAATGAGATCAAATGATGTATTTGTTCCAAGGGACCCTGTGATTTCCACCTTCACCTACCTAAAAGCTTTCCATGTTGGGAAGGATTTTGGAAATGTAGAAGACAGTAGACATTCAGATTTTAGAGAGTAATCAGTGAAATCAGTTTCAGCAGTGTAGTCATCCGAGCAGCTATCATCTGAAATATTCTCTAGATGTACACTTAAGAGGGAAGGAAATACACCTTGAAAACTGGAAATGGGCTCCTTCAGAGTTCACTGTAACACTTATTTCTCAGTCATGCCAGAACCACCAGCCAACCACGTGTGGCTTTCTCCGGTGTGATGCCTGAATAGGACACCATTTTTTTAGGTTCTTGGTCCACCCAGCATTTCCACTCTTTTGGAGCACGATGGACCATAGTAGATTGAGCCCAGATTACCTTCGGGGCAGATCTCCCCTTGCAACACAGCCAGGGGATTCCTGTTGTCTCAAGGTATTCAAAACTCTTACAGTAAAGTCAGCTTAAATCCTCTACAAAACATTTACTAATAGATGATAAATAATTTTTTTAAGCCAAAGGATTGGGGAAAGTAGAGGAAGACAGGGATTAGTATAGCTCCAAATTCGAAATCACTTTTCCTACCCAATCCCCTTTATTTTCTATGACAGAGATTGAGAGTTGTCCCAATGTCAGATCTTTCCTTTTACTCTTTAGAATATACAGAAATATGCCTCTAGTTTTTTTTGTTTGTTTGTTTTTTGTTTTTTGCAGTATGTGGGCCTCTCACTGTTGTGGCCTCTCCCGTTGTGGAGCACAGGCTCCGGATGCGCAGGCTCAGCGGCCATGACTCACGGGCCCAGCCGCTCCGTGGCATGTGGGATGTTCCTGGACTGGGGCACGAACCCGCATCCCCTGCATCGGCAGACGGACTCTCTACCACTGTGCCACCAGGGAAGCCCTGCCTCTAGTTTTTAACTGGACACAAGGTCACCCAAGATAACTTGCTGCTAGGTACACCATGTACCTAAGTTCTGGATGGTGGTACGTTTAACAGAAATAGGGTCTGCGCCTCCCAGGAAATTTTCTTGAAAGGAGCAGTGCACGCTCCTCTCTTCTTTCCTTCTTCCTAATGCCTGGAATGCAGTTGTGATGGCGAGAATTGGAGCTGCCATCTTGGATTGGAAGATGATGTTGGAAATGGGAACCAAAGAGCCACAGGATAAAAAGAGCTTGGCCCATCCTTCAACTCCATGCATCCACTGAAAGATTGTCCAGCTGGCATCTTTGCCCTACCATGTTGCCTCTTGGTGTTGTGGCCACAGGATCAGTGTCACCTGGTGGTTAAGAATGCCAGCTTTCAAAGTCAGGTGATTTGTGGTAGAAATCCTGGCTTCACCACTGACTAGCTGTGTGACCTTGGGCAAGTTGTTTAATCTTTCTGTTAGGATCATGTAGTGCCATGTAACAAAGTCCTCCCATTTGGCATACTCATACATTTTAGGTCAGAAATTTAGACAGGGCACAGCAGGACAGTTGGTCTCTGCTCCCTGATGTCTGGGGCCTTAGCTGGAAACTCACAGGCTGGGGGCTGAAATCACCTGAAGCCTCCTTCATTCACACGTCTAGCTATTGAGGCTGTCTGTCAGCTGGGACCTCAGCCGAGACTGTCAGCCAGAGCGCCTGCACACAGCCTCTTCGTGTGGCCAGGGCTTCTTCTCCATGGTGGTTGTATTCCTCCAATGAGTGTCCGGAGAAAGCCAAGTGGAAACTGGATCACCTTTGCTGACCTAGCCCTAGAAGTCACACAGCATTGCTTCTGCCACATTCTGTTCATTGAGACAGCCACACAGGCCCACCCAGTTTCTAGGGAAGGGGAGATAAATACCAACTCTTTTTTTTTTTTTTTTTTTTTTTTTTTTTTTTGCGGTACGTGGGCCTCTCACTGTTGTGGTCTCTCCCGTTGCGGCCTCTCCCGTTGCGGAGCACAGGCTCCGGACGCGCAGGCTCAGAGGCCATGGCTCACGGGCCCAGCCGCTCCGCGGCATGTGAGATCTTCCCGGACCAGGGCACGAACCTGCATCCCCTGCATTGGCAGGCGGACTCTCAACCACTGCGCCACCGGGGAAGCCCGATACCAACTCTTGATGGGGAAGTGACAAGGTTCTTGAAGAGCATGTGTGCTTGGAAATGTTGTTGGAGCTAATTTTGGAAAAGAGAGTCTGCCATACTGTCTGAAGCTTCCCGATCTTCATCTGCAAATGAGGATAACCATATGTACCTCATAAGGCAGGGGAGACACTGAAAACATTTAATCAGGAGTGCAGCCTAGACACTGCCCAATCACAACAGTCACCAGCATTAACACTTTAGTCTAGAAAACAACAGTCCTGGAGGCCTTCAGAGGAGAGTAAGGATAGACAGCATGCTGTGTACGTGGGGAGGGTGGGAGCTGCCATACAGGGGTCCCAGGGCAGTGAATATTTTACCAACCAGTAAGGAAATATTTCAGTAGCTTATAAACCTACTGTTGCACACAGGCTGAATGTCAGCTCTGTTCCTTGGGTTGTTTTGAGGATTAAATAAGGCGCTGCATAGAAAGTGTTTGGCATATGGTAAATACAGAATAAACAACAGCTATTGTTGTTACAGCTGGTTTTGGTGGCTTTCCAATCTAACGTGCAATGTAGAAATTTAAATCTTAAAAACATGAGACACCCCTCAGCCCACCAATGTTTTCTCTCTCCTTTAATATGAGGACACACTGTCTCCACCTCAAGAGCTTATAGGGCATGTGAGCACCCAAGGTCTTTAACAAAACAAGTGGATGACATTTCAATGGGTAGATTTTTCTTAAGAAATAAGGAGCCTGGTTTTTTTCCCTCTTACTGGAAACCGTGAGTCAATGACAGTATTCCTCTGTCTAAGTCTCTTCAAGAGTTGTACAAAGCTTGAAAATTTCCTAGATGTTTTGGTACATGTTGTCAGTGAATTGATGCGATAATGGAATAGAAACAAAAGAGTATTGCCTGGCTGTAATTTCAGAAGGGATTTCTGTGGCTTCATAGAGAAGTGTGCTTTGCACAGTGGAACCCCGTATCCTAAATTTAGAATACGCTAAGAGAGATAGAGTCCAGATCTGTAGTTCCTCATAGGATAGGAACCTTCCTTAATAATGAAATTAGGCTCCCAGGGCCTGACTCACTAGCACATTTCCTGGACATGAATGAGCTCCCCAGAGTTGGGTTGGCAGATATCTGAATTCTTTGGAAAAAGGCTGATTGAGGCTGAAGGATTTTCCACAGTGCTGTGTAGCCCTATTTTCTGCCAAGCCACATCAGCTGAGAAGGGTCAGATGAAAGGTTGGCTAATAATGGTGACAGGAAGGGAAGCTAACTTTAGCGCTGAGCAGCTACCCAACAGCCTGGGCCAGAACACACAGGATTCTCTTTTCCTCAGTCTCTGAGCGACTCCATAGTTCTTCGTGATGCCTTTCAGAGTATTTCTGCTCTGGGCGCAGGCTTCACACTGTCATGCTGGGAGTCTGACCGGGAGCCTCTGCAGCCATGGTCCCTCACCCTGAGGCAATCTCTGTGATGCCATTACTGTTTGGATTTCACCCTGTGTGGACTGAGGTGGGGGACAGTCGCCGCCCCCCCTGGTGACACAGCTCCTGAATTGGCCCAGAAAGGGTGCTGTATGGTCTGATGTTTAATAGCCCTCTCTCTCAAGGACTGACACTAAACTCCCTTGGGGCAAAGTTGGGGGACAACTGAGAGGCATCATGTGTGTGGCACCCAGAAAAGTCTCTCCCCAACAGTCCTCACTGGTTCCCAGTGTGGCACCCAGCATCTTCTCTGACCTCTGGGTGAGTTCCTGATCCACCAAGCTTCTCCCTGTGAGGCCGAGTCTGCCTTTTCCCCTCTCTCCTTTGTTCACCTGTCTGTATCCCAAACGCAGAAGCATTTTTCCTCTTCCAGGTATTATTTATTTGCTTTCTTAGGCAAATAACTGGTCTCATGGCAATGCTCGCTGGGGCCACCATTTATGAGATGGGAACACGCATCTCCTAGATCCTTTACTGTAATTTGGAGACCTTCGCTTAACCCCGTTAATGAGAGGAAGATGAATTTTAATTGGGTTCAAAGCCAGACACTCACTATGCAAGCAAATTTCATTAACCTCTTGGTCAATGAAAGGCCGTAACAAAGCTAAATGTACTTCACCTAGGTGATCTTTACTGATAGTAGATTCACTATATATTTTTTTATTCACCAAACATTTACGAAGTGCCTGTTGCATACAGTGCACTGAATTGTGGGGATGCAGAGATAGTAAATAGTTCTAAGCACAAGGCATCCCAATTTGGTGAGAGACAAAGGAAGAGAGGAGATGGGAGCAGAGTGGGGTCACTCACTCAGCCTGGGCTCATTGGGGGTCTGCATCCTACACTCAGTGCCTAGCCCAAGAAATTCTCAGAAACTTAAGACAGTTTGAAACCTTTTTTATGTGGCTAGGAAAAAAGGGTTTGGGAAATAGTCACTCATGTGTTTTCTTAGCTCCCAAGGATGGAGGATAGGGAGGGAATCTTGTGGACGCGTTAAACAAACGTGAAATGTTCTCAAACATCTCCAGCGAGCTAAGCTAGGTGGGAAGGAAGGAAAACTTTGGAAGGGTTTCCATTTAGTCCAGTCATTGTGGAAGTTCAATAGTCTGTATTTTGAAGAAACTTTTTACTTCAAGGATCAAAGCCAGTGTTTCTCATGTGTCTTTAGACTATGATTTCTACATCATGTTCCAGTAAACCTATATATTTAAAAAATGATTTCCAACAAAACAATACTTAAACTGTGTGAAATGCACTCCATTTTCTCTCTTTTCCCCCCCTTCCCCATCCCTCTTCCCCTCTCCCCCTCTCCTCTTTCCCTCCCTCCCTCCACCTTTCTTTCTTCCTTTCCTTCCTTTCTTTATTCTTCCTTCCTTCCTTTCTTTCTTTCTTTCTTTCTTTCTTTCTTTCTTTCCTTCTTCCTCCCCCCACCCCCATTTCTCTCTCTCTCATGCTGGTAACTCCCCACTACAATGATTTAACAGATAACCAATGCATTTTACATCTTTATTGGAGTATAACTGTTTTACAATGTTGTGTTAGTTTCTGCTGTACAACAAAGTGAATCAGCTATATGTATACATATATCCCCATATCCCCTCCCTCTTGAGCCTCCTTCCCACCCTCCCTATCCCACTCCTCTAGGTGGTCACAAAGCACTGAGCTTATCTTCAAAAAACTAAAAATAGGACTACCATATAACCCAGCAATCCCACTACTGGGCATATACCCTGAGAAAACCATAATTCAAAAAGAGACATGTACCACAACCAATGCATTTCAAAAGCTGAGCTCCAGAACACTGCACTAAAACCCTTGAATCATCCCCTCCCAGCAGGTGAGTGACTTGTAATCAACGGCTATTGTCATATCTTTGGCCCTGCCCATCACGTCTACAATAAAGGCAATTAGAGGTCAAGGTGGGATCCCTAGCTGGGTCAGGAAGGGTCACCCGCAGCACCATTCTGCTCTTGTGCAGTCGGGTGAGTTTATATTTTTGTCTGTGTTTAGTGAAGCTTTCAAGACTGGCCAGAGCAGGCAGCTGGTCTTGCTGCGTCATATAGCAACCTTTTTTCTATAATCCTCAGAGCTTTCTGGACCCAATACATCTAAACACTTGGAAAATACTTCAAATTATGTTTGGAGCCATTTTAGAAGCCTCAACTTCAGAATCAGTTCATGCTCATAAAGAATACTCAGTTCATGTTTAACATTTTTATTTCTTGGATTTGAGCCTAAGTAGTTATTAGAAAACCCCACTCATTGTGGTGTAGTGGCTGGGCTGATGCTGGAATTCAGGCATGCCGTTAGATAGACAGAGCCCCAGTTTGTTCATCTGTTAAATGGGGGCAATAATAGTCGTGCTTTCATGGGAGTGTTGTGAGGATTAAAGGATAGTGTGCCTGTCACGTTCTTCGCAGAATACCCGGCTTATGGCAGACGCAGAGCGGCAGCTGAGGTTACTGGTGCTGCCGTCCTGCTCAGCTCCAAACTTGTCACCTTGCCCACCTTGCTCAGGTCAGCAGTCCCTGCCCATGGCTCCAGGAGACAGTTCTGCTGATGGTGGGTACTTGACATATTGAGATTTCCTTGCTTAGAGCCTGCTTAATCCCTCCCAGGAGACCTCCTTCACTTGTTGAAAGACAGGAGAGAACTTTACTACAATAAGGAAGTGAAACTCTCCACTGCTCTTCAGGAGGACACATAAATGAGGGTGTCAGGTTCAAACTTCCCATAACTATGTTTATTTGAATTTTCGTGGGGATGTCCTCCCTTAAGGGAGAGATGCAGACAAGACTCTTAAATGTGCCCGAATTTGGATTAAAGAGTGACAACCATGATCTGTGATTTGGGAAAGGGGAGAATGGGGAGAGATGGGGGTCCCGTGAACAACTGAAATCTGGAAGTATTTAATACAAGACATTTTCTGTGCACCTACTCTTCACATTACCCTGTACCAGAAAACACCAACTCAGACCTCCAGGAACTTGCTAATTGAGAGTTAAAAAATATTTATAAGTGAACATTCAAAAATGACACACAAGAGCTCATGGGACATTGGATAAGGATGCTCCATGCCTATTACTTGCCACGATGTGTTATGTCCAGGCATTTTCCAAACAGGCCCCCTGGAGGAGGTCGGACTGAAGCTGAGTCCTCCTAGGGTTAAACTCTAGATGAGCGAATAGGCTGGAGAAGAAGTCCATATTGTGGAGGGGAGTGATCTGGGGAGAAACTGAGGGTCCCAGTGGAAGTGGAATGGAGCACAGGGGTGGGTACATGTAAGAAAAAACACTGAGCAGTTAGACCAGGGCCAGATTGGACTTGATACCCAAGGTGCCTCTTTTTATCCAGATGTTTCATGTTCCCACAACAAGCCTTTCACCACAGTTGCTGAAAAGTAATGGAAAGAGCAGGGCTAGATTAAGGTCAATTGATGCCCTAAACACGGACCAACAATGCTGCCTCCTTGGCTGGTCCATCACTTCAAATACAGGTCTGTTACACAAATCAGCTGATGAGTTAAATGCTAGTCAGACCCAGACCTTGTGTTTACACTGAATGGAAGTGAAACTCTCACACCATGAGGTGGAAACAAATGAGGTATCTGACGACACCTTCAAATCAAACTTAAAATTTAGTCAGTGTGTCAAAGAAAATTGTTTTTAACAATGCTGATTAGAATCGAACATAAGTGGATAATAACAATTACAAAAAAATTCTGCTCAGGTCTATCTAGAGTAGCCGTGAAAGTTAAGCGCCTGAGGTAGGGGAAAATGACAAGGTGCCCCTTCCCCTTGAACAAGTAAGCACATGCTTATTTTGCTTAATATTTAATGCAGGACTAGAAAGAACAAGGAAAAGAAGAAAGGGCATGGATACTTCCCAGGCTTGTGTAAGGTGAAGTGGGAGGGGATGGCTGTGGGCTCCTTGAGGAAAGGTCCTTGTATTCTTTTTTTGTTTTTGGCTGCGTTGGGTCTTCGTTGCAGTGCGCGGGCTTCTCATTGCTGTGGCTTCTCTTGTGGAGCACAGGCTCTAGGCGCGTGGGCTTCAGTAGTTGCAACATGCAGGCTCAGTAGTTGTGACACACGGGCTCTAGAGTGCAGGCTCAGTAGTCGTGGCGCAGGGGCTTAGTTGCTCCACGGCATGTGGGATCTTCCTGGACCAGGGATTGAACCCGTGTCCCCTGCATTAGCAGGTGGATTCTTAACCACTGTGCCCCAAGGGAAGTCCCCAGGTTCTTGTCTTGATCATCTTTTTATTGCCATGCCTGACCCTGGATCTGTCACATTCAATTCAAGTGAACAAACATTTATTGACTGTCTCCTATGTGCCAGTATTTGGAACTAGGAATTAAAAAATGATCAAGATTGGGTCCTGCATTGAAGGTACTCATAGACTGGTGAGGGAGGCAGGCAGTGAGCAGGTGAAATATAGTGTGATAAATGCAATGAGCAATTCTTCACAAATAAGGTGGCCCCAAGGAGGTGGTATGTGGCTTGGCTCTGGAGGAGAGAAGGCAAATGGTCTTTGTTTTTAAAAAAGGCATTTTAGGCAAATCTGACTCATTGAAGAAGATCAATACATCCTTGATGAATGAATGAAAGAGTGATTAAAGAACATGTACCCAGGTATAGAGCAGTGCACGAACATAGGGGAACAGACATACAATCCAGAGAGAGAGAGTTTATCATTTGTAGTAAGTTTTGTCCACAGGGAAACACTAAGAAAGCCAGTCTTGACCTAGGATGCTCTATGACTGGAGAAGTTACTACAAGCGGGCTATGTTGTTTCCATGTACACTGTCCTGGTAGATAACTAGTTAGATACTTTGGTTGGCCCATCAATAGAAAGACATCAAAGGAGATATAGAAGTGGTGGTCCCCAACCTTTTTGGCACCAGGGACCAGTTTCATGGAAGATAATTTTTCTATGGCAGGCGGTGGTGGGGGGTGATGGTTCATGCAGTAATGTGAGCTATGGGGAGCTGTGGGGAGTGATGGGGAGCGGTGGGGAGTGGTGGGGAGTGGTGGGGAGCGGTGGGGAGAGATGGGGAGCAGTGGGGAGCAGTGGGGAATGATGGGGAATGGTGGGGAGTGGTGGAGAATGGTGGGGAGTGGTGGGGAGTGATGGGGAGCGATGGGGAGTGGTGGGGAGTGATGGGGAGCGATGGGGAGTGGTGGGGAGTGGTGGGGAGTGATGGGGAGCAGTGGGGAGAGATGGGGAGCAGTGGGGAGTGATGGGGAATGGTGGGGAGTGGTGGAGAATGGTGGGGAGCGGTGGGGAGTGATGGGGAGCGATGGGGAGTGGTGGGGAGTGATGGGGAGCAATGGGGAGCGGTGGGGAGTGGTGGGGAGTGATGGGGAATGGTGGGGAGCGGTGGAGAATAGTGGGGAGCGGTGGGGAGTGATGGGGAGCGATGGGGAGCGGTGGGGAGTGATGGGGAGCGATGGAGAATAGTGGGGAGCGGTGGGGAGAGTTGGGGAGCGATGGGGAGCGGTGGGGAGTGATGGGGAGCAGTGGGGAGTAATGGGGAATGGTGGGGAGTGGTGGAGAATGGTGGGGAGTGGTGGGGAGTGATGGGGAGCGATGGGGGGCGGTGGGGAGTGATGGGGAGCGATGGGGAGCGGTGGGGAGCTGTGGGGAGAGATGGGGAGCAGTGGCGAGCAGTGGGGAGTGATGGGGAATGGTGGGGAGCGGTGGAGAATGGTGGGGAGCGGTGGGGAGTGATGGGGAGCGATGGGGAGCGGCAGATGAAGCTTTGCGGGCTCGCCCACCGCTCACCTCCTGATGTGCGGCCCA
The DNA here is from genome assembly GCF_025265405.1 of Mesoplodon densirostris. Classification (NCBI taxonomy): domain Eukaryota; kingdom Metazoa; phylum Chordata; class Mammalia; order Artiodactyla; family Ziphiidae; genus Mesoplodon; species Mesoplodon densirostris. The sequence goes on along the minus strand of NC_082665.1, from coordinate 84,548,166 downwards.
GTTCCTAACAGGCTGAGGACCGGTACCAGTTCGCGGCCTGGGGGTTGGGGACCCCTGGTTATAGCACTCCAGAATGCCATGGCCACATCATTTAAGAATCTCTGCCTTTGCAACTTGAACATCATAGGTGCTAAATGCATTTTCATGGAATTAATTTACCTAAGTTTATAACTTTGTTTATATTTTCATCCTCTCTTGAGTAACAATACCATGGTTTTGCTACCTGTAGAATGAAGTATTTTACTTACGAATTCTTTCAACCAAAAAAGAGGATTTCCCCCTTGTTAGAGTGACCAGAGATTTAGAGAACAAGCCTTTATTTACCCAGTGATTTGCCTCCTGAAGCCCATTAGCTCCAGCTACTGGAAGACCAATTTTCACATTTTAACTGTTAATACCTGGGCCAGTCTTGGGCGTTTTTACTTTTAGATCCATTCTTCAACATTTACAGCTCTGCCCTGTATCATAGGAGGGCTGATCCCGGGCTGTAGCCCGGGGTTGGGGACCTCTGATAGAAGGACAGTGATTCTAATGAAAGGCCATGATTCCAGTGAAAGGACTGGCTGGATACCGATACAAACTCCAGATTTTATATGTTTATATCTATATCTTATATACATATCATATATATATATATGATATGTATATATCTTATGTATAAATACTTTTTTTAGGAGCAATATATGCAGCAATATAAAAGCTCCTTATCCTGCCCCATCCTTCCCAAGGTGGATTGTTTCAGAGTTGAGAGGTCAGCCAGACTTACAGGGATGAAGCAGTTGTCCCAGGAAAAGATTGGTATTAACATGGCCAGGCTCATAAGAATGCGTACACATTGCTTTCTTCTATTGCCATCTATTTTACTTTACTTTCTCTCCACAGAGGGTGGTCAGAAGGGAGCGGAGTTCTAGGACCACAAGAAGCAGAAAAGGAGAGGTTGAGTCTCTCTCATCCTGCCAGGGTCAGGGTGGAGGCCTTTCTGCAGCTTAAGGAGTAGGTGGGCAAGGCCTCAGGGGCTTCCTGAGAGTCTTTCCCCCCATCTCCTGACCACGTTTACTGTGGTACCTGGCTGGAATCCCCACCCCACTGGTAATAATATGCCTTGTATTTTTATAGCCCCTCTCAAAGCACTAGCATGCATATCATCGCATTTGAAACGGACAGAAGCCCTCGTTCTGTGCTTTATTTTTACAGATGACACACATGCAGCCCAGATCGCCACACTATAAGAGGCCTCTGCGCTGGACCAACCTGTTTGACTTGGCCAGGAAGCCAGAGGGAGACACATATGTCTACACGCATAGAAATGGGCTCCTTTTTCTTTTTTTTTTTTCATAAAGAAAACAGGTTTCATTTTTTCCTAGTGCCGTAAAAACTAAAATGCTTGAGCCTGTTTTTATATGTAGAAATATTCCCATAGCAGAGAGAAATAAAGTTAATTCAAGAAGCAAATATGTCGACCTACAGGTATCTGGAACAAAGGTGGCCATGTAACCCAGATTTCAAAGAAAATTCCAATTTCTAATGTTTAATAATTGTGTAGCTGATTACATATAGATGTAAATAGCTGAATTTATTTCTGTCTTTGGATTTTGCTTCAATAATGATAATGTATTAAATGTGCCACTGAATGTGAGACACAAGTCAGAAAAGTATTTGTCATCAGATTTTGTCCTAATTTTTGTTTTTGAAAAATGGAGTCATCATTCTTAAAGGAAAAAAATATCAGCCTTCAAATTAGAGTGTCCTAAAGTAGACTGGCCCAAAACTGACTTCATCGGGAACCAGATTGGTACAAGGCAGGGATATATCTTCAGAACATGGCAGAACTCAGTGATGGACAGCCGGGGTACTACTGTCAGAGCAGGGCTCTAAAACCAGTGTGATGCTGAGCCACCGAGGAACTGGTGGCTCCTTATTCTTCCTGGGCCTCCCAAGGAGGATTGCTTCCAGATGTGAGACATCAGCCAGACTTACAGATGTACAGAGATAGAGCCCACAGCCATCAAAATGAAAGGGCTGCCAGGACAAGGGGTTAAACAGATCACTGCAGTAAGGTCATTTGTCCATCACGCTGAAAAGCCCCAGGCTTGGTTTTTTTTTTTTTTTTTTACTTCTCAGAAACTTAAGTTTGTTCTTAAACTTTTAAACTAGTTCTTAAACTTGTTAGCATTATGTGTGAGATAAAAATAAGTTAGCTCGCATAAAAAAGAATGAAATTTTGCTATTTGCAGCAACATGCACGGACTTGGAGGGCATTCTGCTAAGTGAAATCAGTCAGACAGAGAAAGACAAGTACTGTATGATATCACTTATATGTGGAATCTGAAAAATACAACAAATTAGTGAATATAACAAAAAAAGAAGCAGACTCACAGATATAGAGAACAAACTAGTGGTAGCCAGTGGGGTGGGGGCATATAGGGGTGGGGAAGTGGGAGGTACAAACTATTGGGTGTAAGATAGGCTCAAGGATATATTATTGTACAACATGGGGAATATAGCCAATATTTTATAATAACTGTAAATGAAATGTATCCTTTAAAAATTGTATTAAAATGTTTAAAATTTCTTTTAATTTTTTAAAATTGAGAAGTTGTCCAAGTGATTAAAAAAAAAAGAAAAGTTGGCTCTGAGTGAAAATATGAGAATCACTACAGTGAGGAAGGTGTATAAACTTCAGGGCAAAACCATGAAATAGATGTTTCTTTTGGCCACTCTGAGACCATACCAACTTCATATTTTCTGTCTGCTCCTGATAAATAATTGCATGGTAGATAAAATGTTATAATTAATTGTGAATACATACAAAGCACAGATGTATGAAAAGTTGTAGATTCTTTACATCTATTGGCTCAGGCATTTATATATATATATTTTTTTCAGGTGTACAGCATTATACTTTGACATCTGTATACACTAAAAAGTGATTCCCACACTAGACCGCAAGTCTAGTTACCATCTGTCATCAAACAGTTGACCCCCTTCATCCATTTCACCTACTCCCAATCCCCTTCCCCTCTGGTAACCACTAATCTGATTTCTGATCTCTGAGTTTTTGTCTTGTTTGTTCTTTTGTTTTGTTTTGTTTTTAGGTTCCACATATGAGTGAAATCATATGGTATTTGTCTTTCTCTGACTTATTTCACTTAGTGTACCTTCAAGATCCATCCATGTTGCTGCAAATGGCAGGATTTCATTCTTTTTTATGGCTAGGTAGTATTCCACTGTGTATGTATACTACATCTTCTTTATTCATTCATCCATTGATGGACACTTGTTTCCATATTTGCCTACTGTAAATAATGCTGCAGTGAACATAGGAGTGTATATATCATTTTAAATTAATGTTTTCTTGTTCTCCGGATAAATACCCAGAAGTGGAATAGCCAGGCCATATGATAGTTCTGTTTTAATTTTTTGAGGGATCTGTTTTCTATAGTGGCTGCACTGATTTTCAGTCCTACCAACCATAGATGAGGCTTCCCTTTTCGCCACATCCCCTGTAACATTTGTTATTTCTTGTCTTTTCAGTAATAGCCATTCTAACAGGTGTGAAGTGATATCTCATTGTGGTATTGGCTTGCGTTTCCCTAATAATTAGTGACGTTGAACATCTTTTCATGTGCCCGTTGGCCATCGGTGTGTCTTCTTTGAAAAAAAAATCTATTCAGATCTACTGCCTATTTTTTAATTGGATTGTTTGTGTTTTTTGTTGTTGAGTTTATGGGTGACTCAGGCATTTTCTTAGCATCCATAGAAGGCAGGAGGAGGAGGATGTCTCATGAAGCAGGAGAAACTGAGGCACAGCTACATTAAATGCTATCTGGCACTCAAACTTCTAGGAAAAATGACCTTTAATTTAAAGCTACTGCATGAAAACCGTACTGATATTAAAACTTTACCTAAGTTTATTTGAATCAGGTATTTTGGCCAGAAAATAACAATAGCAAATCACCAAATAGCCTCTATTTCTTGGGATTCAACCAGTCATTCAAGATCTTTAACGCATATGGCTCTTCTAAAGGGCCAGTCATTCTCTCCTGTGCTTCTCCTTTGGGGAACTACATAAAAAACTGATTCCACAGCTGGGAAACTCTCTTTTGCAGTTTGGAGGAAAATATGCATTATAAAAAATAGTTATTTATTTTTAGGTAGCTTTGGCTTCAAAGATATGACTGGCTAAAACAGTAGATAAATCACATTGGAGGGGAGAAAGAAACTAGGTCAGCATTTCCCAAACTGAGTTCCTCAGTATAATTGTGTCCCATGAGATGTTAATTGGTATTTGGTGAAAAATAAGAGAGGGATCCCTTGAGGAAGTTTTGAGCAAATTGTCACCCTCCTGGAGGTTTATAATGCACACCAGCACTTTAAAGCCTTTGAGAGGTCCTATTGATAGGTATTTAATTCACATATTCAATCAACAACTCTTGCATATTTAGAGTGATAAACTTAAGCCCAGCATTCTCCCCATTTATCTGACTCTGCAGTCCTGATGTTAGTGTAATCCACTAACATGGCTTGTTCCAAAGAATGCCATTTGTGAGATGTTGGTTGGGTCTTCCTGAACTCATGTTAACCTTCCAGCCGACAGGACTTGTAGGCTCCTCCCTCTATAGAGAATAGGAGCCTTCCTCAGGGAGCTGAACTGTGGAGCTGACCAATAACGTCGGGTGGGATTTGCCCATAGACTGTAAACTACGAAACCGAAGATGAGACGGTAAATGAAATTGGACTGAAACAAAAAACAAAACCGATGTTTCAGGACAACTGAGTCATCCATGCAGAGGCCCCGTGGAGACTCCAGGTTTGCGGCAACAGAATGGTCTTAGGAAACCAGACTAAAGTGAGGGGGCTTGAATCCAAATGTGAGAGAAGCCAAGAGTTCTTGAAATCTTTAAAGCCTCTTTATCATTATTTTTATAAGGCGCCTATGACGTTGGCCGCGGGTAAGGAGGGGACTTTTAAGGACAGAAGTGATAGCTGAGATAGTGTGCTTACTCATATGAAATCTTGTATTTTACTAATGATCTCATATTCTGTCAAACAGTGGTCCGTAGTTGTTTGGCAGCTATTTTGAAAAATGATGGCTGCAGAGATAAAGCCGTAGGACGAGTGAAGAGTATATGGGGTCTTGAAACACAAACAAACTCCCAGGTTCTCTAAATAGCTTTTGGAGCCAGAGGATAGTAGTTGGGGGAAGGGAGTGTGCAAACTGTGTTAGAGGACTGAGTGGCTAGTTAAGTGCATTTTCTCATTTTTCCCCACTGCATTTGAAAAGACCTTACTCACATCTTTTTTTTTTTTTTTTTCTTTGCGGTATGCGGGCCTCTCACTGTTGTGGCCTCTCCTGTTGTGGAGCACAGGCTCCGGATGCGCAGGCTCAGCGGCCATGGCTCACGGGCCCAGCCGCTCCGCGGCATGTGGGACCTTCCCGGACTGGGGCACGAACTCGCGTCCCCTGCATCGGCAGGCGGACTCTCAACCACTGCGCCACCAGGGAAGCCCCCTTACTCACATCTTACACATAGCTTTTAATGTATCTAATGACTGTTATCAAGTGCTCTGCTGCCCAAGCCCCGCTGGTTCCCCAGGCTTTTCTTCTTCAACCTATTTCTTCAGACTAAAAGAAGACCTCAGTTTCTACCTTCCCACATAATGGTCACTTTTCCAGCCCATTTATCATTTTCATTGATCACCAAGGAGACCCTCGGTTTCCGAACTTATTTAGAAGCCAGACTTACTCAAGGCTGGTCCATGCGAGTCTCACCTGCGTCAAGAAACACTCTCCTCTCAGAGTCCAGAGCCTGGGTGGACCTCAAGCACCACTTGAGATGTGGTGTTAGAGATAGGAAGACGTGTTTCCAGGGGGTGATATTTATTTTCTACACATCTGTAAAATTAGTTGCTAGTTTCTTGCTTGAGAAGTTCTCTTCACTCAACACATGGTTAATATCTACATTTGTCGAGTTTTTGTCAGGCTTTTCACAATGGCCTTTCAAGAGGAAAGACCGATGGGAACTTTTGAGCACTAGGACCTCATTTCTTCCTGAGGGTCTTCTGAGGATGCAGCCCAGGCAGACACAGAGCACTGTACCCATGAACCATTGCTTTCTGTCTTGGAGACCTGCCTCATGAAACCCTCCTTCCTGAACAGCAGGAGGAAATTCCGCTCACCCTGGTTCCACTCACATTTGTGGGATTTTTCATTTCCGTCTTTTGGAGGTGACCAGTTGTCTTCCAACGCACTCCGTGTTGGTGCCTCTTCTTTATTTTGGTTTCTCAGATGGGTGCGGGTCCTGCCCTTGCAGAGGGTCCCACTCTCACCCAATGAGCTCACAGGTCTCCCCTTCTCTCACTTCTCTCAGCGTTGCTGCTAAGCCCTGTGGGGTTTTTAAACCCTTAGAGCTGAGTAATGAGACTCCTTTCAGGGTGGTTTCTTGTGAGAGTAGCGCTGTTTCTGGTGAAAAGGCTCAATATTTTGGTTTTGCAATTCACACCTGCCTGAGGCCAAGAGAAAATAAAAGCTCCTGTTTACCCTTTTATGAGAAACGCCCACATTCTCCTCAAACCTCTTCCTCAAAGGCCCGGCTTTGGTTCCCTCTGGCGTTCACTGTCACAAGGGATTCCCTGACCTTGTGGAACTGCATTCAGGGAAGAGCTTCTACCCTTTGACTATAAGTTGGGAGACTTTAGTTTTCCAAGAGCTGTGGCTGACTGAGATCTTTGAATCCCTCTTTAGGATTCAGCCCAGCCAGGTCTCATAGCTTCTCAGTCACAGCCAAGCTCAGTCAAAATGTCCAACCTTCACTCAAGCCAGAGCTCTGACCCTCCTCCTTGTGCAACCTAGATGCTCAAGGAGAGCCCTTCTGTGGAACTGACATATGAGCTGAAGGGCCAGGTCACTTAAATCATGGCCAGAGGAATGATGAGTGGTCAGCCAGACACACTCTTGCTTACATAAAACCCAATAATGGCCTTGATTATTTTCATAAATCTAACTTCTACCTTGGTCTATAGCCCTTTGTAATCACTCCAGCCTTTCTCCACATTCCATGACCTTTCTGCCCTTCACATTCTCCACAACATTCATTTCTTGAAAGCCAAGTGTTTCCTCTCATGAAGACCTCTGCATATGTTCCTTTCTCTACCTCAAATACTTTTTCACCCAGTTCTCCTTCCTCTTACTTCTGCTTAGTTAAGCCACACTAATTCTTCAGATCTTAGATTAGATATCTCTTCTTCCAGGAAGCCTTCCCTGACCACCCAGACAATGGCTACATTCCTCTTGTCCTGTACTTGTTAGTCCTTGTTGTGATTGCCTTTGCCTCCCCACTGGACTGCAAGTTCCTTAAAGGCAGGGATCATATTTGCCTTATTTACTACTTGATCTCTGGCATGGAGCACAATGCCTGGCACATAGTAGATGCTCAATAAGTATGGGACAAATGATGGCTTGAAAGCAATTGTGAGACCCTGAAACCAGCCAGAGTCTGGGGTGTTTTCAGACCAGGTTCCTTGTATTGCAGGGGTATGAGAGGGGTTGATGCTGACAACAGCTGGGACCTGGAAACAACAGCGCAGAGGAGACCAGTCTGTTCTTCTCTGGCAGCAGGAAGGAGCTGCAAAAATGTACTGGGCAGGGAAGAGTGTCTCTGCAGCCAAGACTCAGGGCTGGCAGGCTTGAGGTCTCTGTCTAGATTCTGCGGGTCTGCTCAGCCCAGGACCAGCTGGAGCACTTTGCCTGGGAGCCCCCGGAGGGGCTTTTGATGCCACATTTCATGAACTGCTTGGATCCAATCAGCAGATTTCTCTCAACACATCTATTGATGTTCCTCCACTCAAATGTCAGCCCTAATGGGAGGCTGATGATTTGTCCTTTCAAAGTCAGGTCAAGGGCAAAGGAGGCTGCAGGATTTGGGAGAAAAGAGTGGAGAAGGCTTAGCTGGAAGGGCGGGTGGGGGCCACTGTTTGCTCCGTCTCCATTGTGTCTTGGGGGCTTTTCTCTGTGACTGGAAGTGCTGGGAAACTAACCACTCCAGGCTGACTAAAGGCTGGAAAAAAATAGCAGAGAACAAGCTGGTCTCTTGTTTGCTCTCAGGGTTGTCACTGATAGCATCTCTGCTCTCTGACTCAAGACTGGGTCAGGTCTGGCCTGCCAGATGCTTGGGGGAGCATCCGGACACGTGTGGGGGGTGGGGAAGGGCTGGCAACCCGGCAGAGGGGCCGGCATCCTACTCCTCCCTCAGTAAAGCAGGTTGAGAGTGTGAATGCCGAAGCTGGATTCTCTGGGTTTGAAGCCCAGCTCTGCCATTTATTCCTGGCTATGTGATCTTAGGCAAGTTACTCAAAAGTTCTTTGCCTTCATTTTTTCTTTTGTACCTATTTCACATTTTTTTTTTTTTTTTTTTTTTGCGGTACGTGGGCCTCTCACTATTGTGGCCTCTCCTGTTGCGGAGCACAGCTCCGGATGCGCAGGCTCAGCGACCATGACTCACGGGTCCAGCCGCTCCGCGGCATGTGGGATCTTCCCGGACCGGGGCACGAACCCGTGTCCCCTGCATCGACAGGCGGACTCTCAACCACTGCACCACCAGGGAAGCCCCTCTATTTCACATTTTTAAAGTCCTTAGAATACTGCCTGGCACCTAGTAAATATGGAAGTAGCATTTTCCTCCAGTAAAATGGGAGGATTGGATCCGGTGAACTCTGAGAACACTTTCCATATAAAATTCATAACCACTAATGTTGTAAATCAACTATACTCAATATAAAATAAAGATTAAAAAAATAAAACTCATAACCTGCCTGGGTTCACATCCTAACTCCATCATCTGGGGGTTCTCAAGGTCAGGGACTGACTCTACCTGGGTCAAATCTGTCCCCCCACAAAGGGCCTGGGACTGTGCCTAACGCATTGTAGGTATTCAAGACGTTTTAAATGTGTGCATGAATTGCTTGGTGAGGGTCCTATGAAGGGGAGTAAAGACTTATTATGAAGCAATAAGTGCTGTTCTAACAGCTGTACTAACAGCTGGACCTCACCCCAGGGGCCAAGGCCTTCAGGAAGAGGAAGAAGTCTGCTCTGTCTTAACAGATGGATTTGTGGTCTCGAGGAGTACTGAAGCCATGAAGAAAAGGGGGACAGCCAGAATTTGGGTGACCTAAGTAGAGGAATATGTGAGGAAACTCACTGTACACTATGGTCTGACCCCCTGAGCATGGAGGCTGGCTCCCAGCTGACTTGGAACCCAGCTACCCAGCAGAATGGAAAAACTAGTGGACTCAGAACCCAGGGACCTGAGTTTGAACCCAGCCCTGCTTTACTCTATCATGTGCCTTGGGACAGAGCGCATACTATGTCAGACAATCAATTTTAATAAACTTGGCAATGAATGTTAAAGCACTTCTCACAATACTGAGAGAATGGTTGGCTGGAAGCATCACTAAATTCAATATTCTCTCTTCCTTTTTCAGGATGTCAAATTATATAACTTCTTCCCGGAAATGTTTAGTTATCAAAGTGCTTTTAACATATTTTCCCGTATGCAGAACACCCCTGCAGGGCAGAAACCTTCCTTCTGCCCATTTTGGAGATTTGATTCAGAGTGGTTGCTAAGACCACCTAACTAGTTGAACCCAGATTTGCAGACTGTGAATCTTGCTGTTTTTCTTTCTTCCTGTGCCTCCCAGCCAGTGGTGCAAATCTCCAGACTAACATGAGATCTTTTGGATGGTTGAACAAGGAAGAAATGGAGAACATATATGTGGGGTGCATGTGATTATGGCTCCAACTTTCAAGCTGGTGCCACCACTACTGGTTACTAGAGACAGAGCATGAGGACCCATAAGCTGGCTGGCACAGCTGTGAACACTGGGGGGTGTTCAGCTCACCCATGTGCAAGGCACCCAAGAGGGTGCTGGTTACTGAGACAAAGTAGATACTGAACTCACAGTAGGGAAATTCTTCTAAAGAAAGGAAAGCACTAGTTCTTTGACCTGTTGCAAGATCTTGGTGTTTAATGCCCTAATAAAGAAAAACAGATGACTATATCACAAATTTGTTTTTCCAATGTATTTCCCAGATGTATTTCAATATAAATAGTTTCTTTTGTAATGCTCTGTATTTTATTTTATGCATTTAAAAATATAGAAGAGACCTGTACTTTTACCAGGCTATCAAATGGCACAAAATAGGTTAAGAGCTCTTAAGATAGAAGCAGATTTATGTGAAGCTAATAAAGTTTAAGCTTCAAGGTCCCTCACTTTACCATGCTTTTCTGGACTCTGTTCCTAAACTTGTATTTGTCACTTTATATTATTTTTCTTAAAAGATCCCAGCATTTGTACATGTTTCACACCCCATAATATAAAACTTTGATCCACCAAGACATTTAGCTTGGTAGTAAGCACATAGTAGGCTTTTAATAATTAATTTTCAGTCAATGGGTTCTTGGAAATTTAAATGATCCTTGAAGTGTATCTGGAAATCTTGCAGACCACCACTTGACCTCCTCCACTCCCGATGAGGGCTGGGGTATTCGCAGTTGGGGTAAGGATTGGATCTACAGAGGTGAGCCTGAAGGGCTGGGATGAGAAAAAAAGTCACAGGGGAGAGAAAGCACTGGAGGAAAATGAGTGCAACCACTTCTCATTTGGGGCCCTTTAGTAGTGCAGACATAGATGTCTCTGGAGTGTATCCTCTCAGTTTAAAAGGAAGATTTAAGAACTTGGTTTGAGGATTTGAAGCCTAGCATGAACAGTGACGTCTTTTACACCTCTTCACCAGATCTTCACCAGGCAACTCCGTACTCTGTGCCAAGGATTGTCCCAGGCGCTTATGGGGTACGGAGTTGATCCAGGTGTAGTCTCTGACCTTGAGGAACTCCCAGCTGCTGGGTAGATTTGAACCCAGGCCCTCTGACTCCCTGTTCTTATGTTCTAAATTAATACTATGTTGTCCAGTTAGAAAACAGGCAAGTCCGCCTGGAGCAATCAAGGAAGTCTTCTTAGAAGAGGTATCACTTTTGAGCTGAGTTGAGTTCAGCAAATGAATGAAGAAGGAAGACTATTCTAGGGAAACCAAACAATAAGTCCAAAGGCTAAAAGGTGTGAGGAGAGAAAGGCATATTCAAGCAGCTGCAAATTATGTGGAATGGCAAAAATAATAACAATGAAGAAAAGAGGGTAGAAAATGTAAAACCGATAGCTAGTGGGAAGCAGCCGCATAGCACAGGGAGATCAGCTTGGTGCTTTGTGACCACCTAGAGGGGTGAGGTAGGGAGGGTAGGAGGGAGATGCAAGAGGGAGGGGATATGGGGATATATGTATACATATAGCTGTTTCACTTTGTTATACAGCAGAAACTAACACACCATTGTAAAGCAATTATACTCCAATAAAGATGTTAAAAAAAAAAAAAAAAGAAAGGAGGGTAGAATGTGTGTAGCAAGTGGAAGCAGAGGAAGCTGGCAAATAAAGTTGATGAGATAAAGTTGAGCCCAAACCATAAAGCATTTTAGACTCCTTGCTACTTCACAATGTGTCTCAATGGCATTGAGAAGTTGTTGGCATGTTTCAGGCAAGGCAGTGGCATGATCAGCACTGTGACGTGGGACATTGTGGGATCTTCCAGGACAGTGTTTCCCAAGCCCAGTCACTTACTTACTAATGTAACCATCTTTTCTTCTTTGAACCCACTTTTTCTCTAGCCTTCCTCACTGTGGTAAATGGTACCCACAAATGTCTGTGTCTCAGGTCAAATATCTATTGGTCATCCTTTATTCTTCTTTTTCCTGCATCACCTACATCCAACCCATCAACATTTCTCTCCGTTCTGCCTCTAAGACGTATCCCAAGACCATTCATTGCTCTCCATAGCCGTCTCTCTGGCCTGGATGATTGTTATCTGCTTTGTAATGAGGTTCCTGCCTTCCTGCAGTCTAATCTCCATGTGGCAGCCAGAGGGATCTTTGAAAAAATTCAGGTAATGTCAAGCCCCTCCTTATATCCCCTTAAAAACAGCTCCCCACTGCCCTTGAAACAAAATCCAAACTCCTCTTGGTGGCTATCGGAGTCTCCCAGCACCTCTCCAGTAATCTCAGACTCGGTTTACTCACCCTCTTGTTAGCAGGCTCTGGCCAACTGGCCCTCTGATGGTTTCTAGGACTTGTTAAGCTCTTTCTGATTCAGTCCTTTGGACTTCTATGCCCTCTTCCTACAACACCCTTCCCTGAGCCGTTCCTGCCACCTACTCCTCCTCCAACTTCCAGCTTATCATTTTATATCATTATGTCATTTTTAAAGGGGCCTCTGCACAACTCCTGAAGTTACTTTATCACAGCACATGGTGCCTTCTTTCATAGCTCATAAAAAATAATAATACATTTAAAAAATATATAAGCTTGGGACTTCCCTGGCAGGCCAGTGGTTGAGATTTCACCTTCCAGTGCAGCAGGTGCGGGTTTGATCCCTGGCTGGGGAGTTAAGATCCCATGTGCTTTGTGGCCAAAAAACCAAAAACATAAAACAGAAGCAATATTGTAACAAATTCAATAAAGACTTTAAAAATGGTCCACATCAAAAAATCTTAAAAATATATATATAAGGCTTCCCTTGTGGCACAGTGGTTGAGACTCTGCCTGCTAATGCAGGGGACACGGGTTCGAGCCCTGGTCTGGGAGGATCCCACATGCCGCGGAGCAACTGGGCCCGTGAGCCACAACGACTGAGCCTGCGCGTCTGGAGCCTGTGCTCTGCAGCAAGAGAGGCCGCGATAGTGAGAGGCCCGCACACCGCGATGAAGAGTGGCCTCTGCTTGCCACAACTAGAGAAAGCCCTCCCACAGAAACGAAGACCCAACACAGCAAAAATAAATAAATTAATTAATAAACTCCTACCCCAACATCTTCTTTAATATATATATATATATATATATATATATATATATATATATATAAAATCTGTATTACCTAAATTTGGTTTATTATGCTTACTTCTTTGAGGTCTGTCCCATCCTGGGAGCACGTGAGCGTCCTGAGGGCAGGAGCATGCCTGCCCTTCACTGCGGTGCCCCGCAGCCTCCCACAGGGCCTGGAGCCTGGAGGACTCAATAAATACTTGTTGAGTGAGTGACTGAATGGATAAAGGAGTGTAATCTACTTTCCCAGAGCAAGAGTTTTTCTTAAGTTGTCTCTTTTCTTCTAATAAGGGAAGGGATGCTGAGTGGAAAACCAAAAAATACCAGATTATTCCTGCTAGTCTTGTCTTTCTCCTTGGCCAGTCTTCACTTACTGGTTATGAATTTCTGACAGTGGTTTTTTTTTTTTTCCCCAAGATGTTCGTTCAGTGTGCTGACTGTTGAGGCCTGTGGTGACAGCTTTTCATCAAGTCTAGGAGGCACAGCTTCTTCCTGCCAGTCAGAAGACAACACAGTGTCAGGGCAGGAGAGCAGCAATGACGTCAGCCCATCGTTCTGTGCAAATTGCAGAGTAGAAGGGACGGGAGAGAATATCTCAGGCTCAGCCCCTTTGTTGTATAAATGAGAAAGCTGATCCTGTCCTGTTTTTTTCTGACTGTCCCCCCACTGCTACTCCCACCTGCTCCTAATGAGAGAGAGGATCTGCACGACATCATCGTCCTGTGGGCCATTCCTCGCAGGGTCTGTTCTGATGGGGACATGGCGGGCTGTGTTGTCAACAGCCTGCTTGTCCTTCTTGAGCAGTTAGGGACGTGCCTGACATCTCGGGGTGTCCTCTGTAACTTCAAATTTGGTTCTGTTTCCATGAATTTAATGAGACTTTATTTTTATTCTCAACCCGAATCATACCCTGGGGGTTAATGAGGTTTCTAACTTTATGACTTATAATGTAGGAGTAAAACTTTTCTTCATGAATCTTTCATTTACTTCTTGCAAGATCTAAGGCAGGGCCACCACAGGCAACTTGAGAGTCTCCTGTGACTTGAGTGTCTCATGGCCCTGCAGGTGTGCCCTGTTGAACCCCCATGGCTAATTTGAATTAGTTGCCAAGATTAAAAATTGGGCAGTATTATAGAATAATCTGAGATGATGGCCTCTCTTGGAAGATACAAATATCCGGCAGTTCTGGACCATAATTCTTCGTGGGTTAGTTAGCTGGAACTGAGTCAAGGTCACCTTATGCAGACCTGTGGACACTCCCCAGTCATCCCCACTCTCAGCTGCCTTACATGCAGCTGGCTCTACTCATTTATTTTACCTGCTCAGCTGTTAATTTTTTTTTTTTTTTTTTTAGTTTGTAAGCCCAGGAATAGCGTTCCCAAAGCATTCTGGGCCCTGAGTCTACGATCACAGCCATGATCTTGTAGACATTCAGCACAGCATGTCTCAGCCTTGGACTTCCCAGTGTGAAGCCAGCTTCTGGGTCTCGGGCTGGTGCTCTCCACTGGGGTGTGGCTATCGGGTGCTTTCACCAGAACAACAGTGAAATCTACAGCAAAAATTAGTCCAGAGGGATTTGGTGGAAGGATGCAGGAGAAACTCAACATAAGGTGTAACTATTGAATATTTTAGGTTAGGAAGGGGGCAGATTCAGGTTCAGAGAATCCCCCCAAACATTCATTTAAGGAATGTCTGTTAAGGTCCTATTATACTCCAGGCACAAAGGGCTAAAAATGTAAGTTATTTCCATCCACTTTCTACCATTATCATCTGCTTCTGCTCCTCCCACAATTCTGAAGCAGCTCTCGCAAAGGGCATTAGCAATCTCTGCCACAGACTCAATTGTGTCCCCCCCAACCCCCCAAATTCACATTTTGAAGCCTTAACCTCCAAGGTGATGGTATTCAGAGATGAAGTCTTTGGGAGGTAACTACGTTTAGATGGGGTCCTGAGGGTGGTCCATCATGATGAGCTTGGTGAGTTTATAAGAAGAGATGTTAGGGAGCCCTCTCTTTCTCTCTCTCTCTCTGCCATGTGAGGACACAGGGAGGATGTAGCCATCTGCAAGCCAGGAAGAGAGCTCTCACCAGAACCCCACCATGCTGGCACCCTGACCTTGGGCTTCAAGCCTTCAAAATTGAGAGAAGACAAACTTCTGTTGTCTAAACCACTCAATCTATGGTATTTTGTTATGGCAGCCCAAGCGGACTGAGTAAGGGGGAAGGTCCATTCTTGATCTTATCCCTTCTTGCTCTGGTGCTTTTTTCCTGGGAAATTTCATCATTTTCCAGTGGTTTCAAACTTTTTCCTGAGCTCCAAACCCACATCTCACTTACAGACATAACAAATAGGACTCAAATAAGCCACTGCACTTCTGCCCATAAATTGATTCCCCCTCCCATGTTTTTGCTTATTCATGTCACCATTGAATCTATCTTCCAACCTAGAAACTGGGAATCATACATCATTTACTCATTAGATGGTTGTTTTTTGAGCACTTACCATGTGCCAGGAATTCGTATAAATGCCAAGGATACAGCAGGGTATAAAAATTCCCTGTCCCTGTGGGGCTGCCATTCTGGAGGACTGTTCCTTCCCCTTCGCCTCCATGTCTAGTTGGTCTCCGTGTCCTCAATGCTTAAAACCTCTCCAATCTGTCCCCTGTCCCCCCCCCCCCACTGCTTTCCTCATGTTCTCATCACCTCTTACCTAGACAGTTTCATGGTCTCCTAACTGGCCTGATACCAGTCCACTCCCACCTGCCACCAGAGTGAACCAGAAAAAATCAAATCTGCTCCACAGCTGAAGACTTTCTCTATCTCCCTTTTCACCAAGACACACTTTTGTTTGGTTTAAGGAAAACTTTCCTTTTTGATCTGGCTTCTTCTGACTCTCTAGCTTTTTTCCTATGAGGTATATAATATGTATGGAATAGCGCCCGCAGTGTAAATAATCAGAGTGCACTTTGTACCCTTCCCCAAACATGTCAGGTTCTTTCCTGATACTTCCTTATCTTTGCACTCACTGTTCCCTCTACTTGCACTGACCTCCCCACCTCTTCTTGGTCTGAAGTTTGAAGAGCCAGTTCTGGTGCTATCTCCTTTCTGAAACTTTCTTAATTTTTCAAGGTAGTTTTCAAGGCTAGTTGCTCCTACCCTCTTCCCTACCAACTTTCCACGGAACCCTTGTTACCATTGAGATACTTACTGAATTCTACTGTTATTACCTGTCTGTCTGCTTTGAAGAGAGGGTCTATGTCTATGTCTATTTATTTTTAAATCTCTAGCACCTGTACTTGACACATCATTCCTAAGGATGTGTTCTCCAATCTCAGAGAACTTTTGCTCTGATAGGGAAGCCAGACCTGGGTGCATACAGAAAGTCCATGATGAGTGCTGTACAGTGCAAGATCTGTTCCTAAGTATCTTGAAGTGTTTATTGCTTTGTGATTAAGAACTTTTGTTCATTATACCTTTTTTTTTTTTTTTTTTTTTTGCAGTACGCGGGCCTCTCACTGTTGTGGCCTCTCCTGTTGCGGAGCACAGGCTCCGGACGCGCAGGCTCAGCGGCCATGGCTCATGGGCCCAGCCGCTCCACGGCATGTGGGATCTTCCCGGACCGGGGCACGAACCCGTGTCCCCTGCATCGGCAGGTGGACTCTCAACCACTGTGCAACCAGGGAAGCCCCCATTATACCTTTTAATTCGTTTCTTCTGGTGGGTGCTATAGGACTGTGTATTAGTTTCCCACTGTTGCCGTAAAAATTTCTAAAAACTTGATGACTTAAGACAACAGAAATCTATTCTTTCACAGTTCTGGAGGCCAGAAGCACAAAAAAAATACCACTGGGCCGAGATCAAGCTGTTGGCAGGGCTGCTCTCCCTCTAGAGGTTCCAGAAAAGAATCCACTCCTCACCTCTTCCAGCTTCTGGTGGTTGCCATTGTTCCTTGGTTTGTGGATGCATCATTCCAATCTTCAAGGTCAGCCTTAAAATCTTTCTTTGCTCTGTCTTCACATTGCCTTCTCCAGTGTGTGTGTGTGTGTGTGTGTGTGTGTGTGTGTGTGTGTGTGTGAAATCTCCCTCCTATGATACATATGATTACATTTAAGGTCCACCTGGAGAGATTGGTTAAAGATGGCAGAGTAGAAGGACATGCTATCACTTCCTCTTTCAAGAACACTGGAATCACAAATAACTGCTGAACAATCATCGACAGGAAGACACTGGAATTCACCAAAAAAGATACCCCACATGCAAAGACAAAGGAGAAGCTGCAAGGAGATGGAAGGAGGGGCACTATCACAATAAAATTAAATCCCATAACTGCTGGGTGGGCTCACAAACTGGAGAACACTTACACCATAGAAGTCCACCCACTGGAGTGAAGGTTCTGAGCCACATGTCAGGCTTCCCAACCTGGGGGCCTGGCAATGGGAGGAGGAATTAATAGAGAATCAGACTTTGAAGGCTAGCGGGATTTGATTACAGGACTCCAGCAGGACTGGGGGAAACAGAGACTCCACTCTTGGAGGGCACACACAAAGTAGTGTGTGCATCGGGACCCATGGGGAAGGAGCAGTGACCCCATAGGAGACTGAACCTGACCTACCTGCTAGTGTTGGAGGGTCTCCTGCAGAGGCGGGGGCAGCTGTGGCTCACCAAGGGACAAGGACACTGGCAGCAGAAGTTCTGGGAAGTACTCTTTGGCGTGAGCCCTCCAAGAGTCTGCCATTAGCCCCACCAAAGAGCCCGGTAGGCTCCAGTGTTGGGTCACCTCAGGTCAAACAACCAACAGGGAGAGAATCCAGCCCCACACATCAGCAAACAAGTGGATTAAAGTTTCACTGAGCTCTGCCTACCACAGCAACAGTCAGCTCTACCCACCACCAGTCCCTCCCATCAGGAAACTTCCACAAGCCTCTTAGATGGCCTAATCCACCAGAGGGCAGACAGCAGAAGCAAGAAGAACTACAATTCTGCAGCCTGTGGAACAAAAACCACATTCACAGAAAGACAGACAAGATGAAAAGGCAGAGGGCTATGTACCAGAAGAAGGAACAAGTTAAAACCACAGAAAAACAACTAAATGAAATGGAGATAGGCAATCTTCTAAAAAAAGAATTCAGAATAAAGATAGTGAAGATGATCCAGGACTTTGGAAAAAGAATGGAGGCAAAGATCGAGAAGATGCAAGAAATGTTTAACAAAGATCTAGAAGAATAAAAGAACAAACAAACAGAGATGAACAATACAATAACTGAAATGAAAAATACACTAGAAGGAATCAATAGCAGAATAACTGAGGCAGAAGAACAGATAAGTGATCCGGAAGACAGAATGATGGAATTCACTGTGGCAGAATAAAATAAAGAAAAAGAATGAAAAGAAATGAAGACAGCCTAGGAGACCTCTGGGACAACATTAAACGCAACAACATTCGCATTATAGGGGTCCCAGAAGGAGAAGAGAGAGAGAAAGGACCAGAGAAAATATTTGAAGAGATTATAGTCAAAAACTTCCCTAACATGGGAAAGGAAATAGCCACCCAAGTCCAGGAAGCACAGAGAGTCCCATACAGGATAAACCCAGGGAAAAAAAAAACGCCGAGACACATAGTAATCAAATTGGCAAAAATTAAAGACAAAGAAAAATTATTGAAAGCAGCAAGGGAAAAATGACAAATAACATACAAGGGAACTCCAATAAGGTTAACAGCTGATTTCTCAGGAGAAACTCTACAAGCCAGAAGGGAGTGGATGATATACTTAAAGTGATGAAAGGGAAGAACCTACAACCAAGATGACTCTACCCGGCAAGGATCTCATTCAGATTCGATGGAGAAATCAAAAGCTTTACAGACAAGCAAAAGCTAAGAGAATTCAGCACCACCAAACCAGCTCTACAACAAACGCTAAAGGAACTTCTCTAAGTGGGAAACACAAGAGAAGAAAAGCACCTAAAAAAACAAACCCAAAACAATTAAGAAAATGGTAATAGGAACATACATATCGATAATTACCCTAAACGTGAATGGATTAAATGCTCCAACCAAAAGACACAGGCTTGCTGAATGGATACAAAAACAAGACCCATATATATGCTGTCTACAAGAGACCCACTTCAGACACATACAGACTGAAAGTGAGGGATGGAAAAAGATATTTGATGCAAATGGAAATCAAAAGAAAGATGGAGTAACAATATTCATATAAGAAAAAATAGACTTTAAAATAAAGAATGTTACTAGATACAAGGAAGGACACTACATAAGGATCAAGGGATCAATCCAAGAAGAAGATATAACAATTATAAGTAAATATGCACCCAACTTAGGAGCACCTCAATACATAAGGCAACTGCAAACAGCTCTAAAAGAGGAAATCGACAGTAACACAATAATAGTGGGGGACTTTAACACCTCACTTACACCAATGGACAGATCATCCAAACAGAAAATTAATAAGGAAACACAAGCTTTAAATGACACAATAGACCAGATAGATTTAATTGATATTTACAGGACATTCTGTCCAAAAACAGCAGATTACAGTTTGTTCTCAAGTGCACAGGGAACATTCTCCAGGATAGATCACATCTTGGTCACAAATCAAGCCTCAGTAAATTTAAGAAAATTGAAATCATATCAAGCATCTTTCTGACCACAACGCTATGAGATTAGAAATGAATTACAGGGGAAAAAACTTAAAAACACAAACACATGGAGGCTAAACAATATGTTACTAAATAACCAAGAGATCACTGAAGAAATCAAAGAGGAAATCAAAAAATACCTAGAGACAAATGACAATGAAAACACGATGATCCAAAACCTATGGGATGCAGCAAAAGCAGTTCTAAGAGGGACGTTTATAGCAATACAAGCCTACCTCAAGAAACAAGAAAAGTCTCAAACATTCTAACCTTACACCTAAAGGAACTAGAGAAAAAAGAACAAACAAAACCCAAAGTAAGCAGAAGGAAAGAAATCATAAAGATCAGAGCAGAAATAAATAAAATAGAAACAAACAATAGCAAAGATCAATAAAACTAAAAGCTGGTTCTTTGAGAAGATAAACAAAATTGATAAACCATTAGCCAGACTCATCAAGAAAAAGAGGGAGAGGACTCAAATCAATAAAATTGGAAATGAAAAAGAAGTTACAGCAGACACCGCAGCAATACAAAGCATCCTAAGAGACTAGTACAAGCAACTCTATGCCAATAAAATGGACAACCTGGAAGAAATGGACAAATTCTTAGAAAGGTATAACCTTCCAAGGCTGAACCAGGAAGAAATAGAAAATATGAACAGACCAATCACAAGTAGTGAAATTGAAACTGTGATTAAAAATCTACCAACAAACAAAAGTCTAGGACCAGATGGCTTCACAGACGAATTCTATCAAACATTTAGAGAAGAGCTAACACGCATGCTTCCCAAACTCTTCCAAAAAAATTGCAGAGGAAGGAACACTCCCAAACTCATTCTGAGGCCACCATCACCCTTATACCAAAACCAGACAAATATACTACAAAAAAAGAAAACTACAGACCAATATCACTGATGAATATAGATGCAAAAATCCTCAACAAAATACTAGCAAACAGAATCCAACAGCACATTAAAAGGATCATACTCCATGATCAAGTGGGATTTATCCCAGAGATGCAAGGATCCTTCAATATACACAAATCCATCAATGTGATACACCATATTAACAAACTGAAGAATAAAAACCATATGATCATCTCAATAGATGTAGAAAAAGCTTTTGACAAAATTCAAAACTGATGTATGATAAACACTCTCCAGAAGGTGGGCATAGAGGGAAACTACTTCAACATAATAAAGGCCATATATGACAAACCCACAGCAAACTTCATTCTCAATGGTGAAAAACTGAAAGCATTTCCTCTAAGATCAGGAACAAGACAAGGATGTCCACTCTCACCACTATTATTCAACATAGTTTTGGATGCCTTAGCCACGGCAATCAGAGAAGAAAAAGAAATAAAAGGAATACAAATTGGAAAAGAAGAAGTAAAACTGTCACTGTTTGCAGATGACATGATGCTATACATAGAGAATCCTAAAGATGCCACCAGAAAACTACTAGAGCTAATCAATGAATCTGGTAAAGTAGCAGGATACAAAATTAATGCACAGAAATCTCTTGCATTCCCATACACTAATGATGAAAAATCTGAAAGAGAAATTAAGGAAACACTCCCATTTTTTTTTTTTTTTTTTTTTTTTTGCAGTATGCGGGCCTCTCACTGTTGTGGCCTCCCCCGTTGCGGAGCACAGGCTCCGGACGCGCAGGCTCCGGACGCGCAGGCTCAGCGGCCATGGCTCACGGGCCCAGCCGCTCCGCGGCATATGGGATCCTCCCAGACCGGGGCACGAACCCGTATCCCCTGCATCGGCAGGCGGACTCTCAACCACTTGCGCCACCAGGGAGGCCCGAAACACTCCCATTTACCATTGCAACAAAAAGAATAAAATACCTAGGAATAAACCTATCTAGGGAGATAAAAGACCTGTACGCAGAAGACTGTAAGACACTGATGAAAGAAATTAATGATGGTACAAACAGATGGAGAGATATACCATGATTTTGGATTGGAATAATCAGTATTGCGAAAATGACTATACTACCCAAAACAATCTACAGTTTCATTGCAAACCCTATTAAATTACCAATGGCATTTTTTAAGGAACTAGAAGAAATCATCTTAAAATTTGTGTAGAGACACAAAAGTTCCCGAATAGCCAAAGCAGTCTTGAGGGGAAAAAAACGGAGCTGGAGCAATCAGACTCCCTGACTTCAGACTATACTACAAAGCTACAGTAATCAAGACAATATGGTACTGGCACAAAAACAGAAATATAGATCAATGGAACAGAATAGAAAGCCCAGAGATAAACTCATGCACCTATGGTCAGCTAATCTATGACATAGGAGGCAAGGATATACAACGGAGAAAAGACAGTTTCTTCAATAAGTGGTGCTGGGAAAACTAGACAGCTACATGTAAAAGAATGAAATTAGAACACTCCCTAACAGCATATACAAAAATAAACTCAAAATGGATTTGAGACCTAAATGTAAGACCGGACACTATAAAACTCTTAGAGGAAAACATATGAAGCGCATTCTGACATAAATCACAGCAAAATATTTTTTGATCCACCTCCTAGGGTAATGGAAATAAAAACAAAAATAAACAAATGGGACCTAATGAAACTTAAAAGTTTTTGCACAGCAAAGGAAACCATAAACAAGACATACAACCCTCCCATACAACCCTCAGAATGGGAGAAAATATTTGCAAATGAAGCAATTGTCATTAACATAAAAAAAGATACCTTTATAGCTCTCAACACTTAGGAAACTCTGAGGGTTTTGGGAGCTCTGCCAGAAATCTGAAAGACCAAATAGATATTTCTTCCTATAAATCACAATATCATACCCAGATTTTTAAAATCTTATTTACTAAATATTTCTTAATAAAAGCAGTTAAGACTACACATTTCCATACAAATACAACGTTCATTGCATCTTGATTTTTTAGAGCTTTGATTATGTTTTAGTTACCAATATTTTGAAATTTTCTTGCAATTTCTTCTTGTACCCATACATTATTAGAATGATGTCTTTAAAATTCCAAATGTATTTTTCCCTATATTCTCACATTGATCTCACACTGATTGATTTTATTGCTCTGTGGACAGAGGATATTAAATCTATTCTTTGAGACCAGTTGATACTTCTTTTATTGATTTAGAAAGATGCTTATGACATATTGTTGAGAGAAAACATCATGTTAACAGTGATTGCACTGGGGAGAACTAGTGTCTGCATGCTTGCAGGGAGAAAAGATGAAGGGGATGTAAGCCCAAATAGTTATCTGCCAGATAGCTATAACCAAAGTGAAAGGACTGTGGAAGGTTTTTTTTTTTTTTTAATTAGTTTTGTTTGTTGAATTTTCAATAATTTCTCCAGTGAACATTAAAAAATTAAAAATCAGTTTACTGTTTTTTAATTTGTATTTATTTATTTAGTTTTTGGCTGTGTTGGGTCTTCATTGCTGTCTGCGGGCTGTCTCTAGTTGCGATGAGCGAGGGCTACTCTTCATTGTGGTGCACGGGCTTCTCATTGTGGTGGCTTCTCTTGTTGCAGAGCATGGGCTCTAGGCATGCGGGGTTCAGTAGTTGCGGTGCACTAACTTAGTTGCTCCGTGGCATGTGGGATCTTCCTGGACCAGGGATCAAACCCGTGTCCCAGGGGGTCTTAACGGATTCTTAACGATGGCGCCACCAGGGAAGTCCCAGTTTACTGTTTTTAAAAAGTATCGATCTCTGCCCATTCAAAAAACTTTTAAAAATGTAGAAATGTATACTCTGGAAAGTTCTTGCTCAATTTCTAAACATACAGAGCATACGTTTATTAATTTTGAAAATGGTATTATATGTAAATATATATGTGTTATACATGTATATATAAATATTTCTGCAACTTGCTTTTATCCCTTAAAATTACATTATGAAAATTTTGCTTCTCTAGAGCTGACTGACCATATGATTTACATACTTATCCTTCTCAAATCTCATTGAAATGACAGCACAAAAGTATCCCTAAAGAGACCAAATCATGAAAATAAATTTTGAAAAGGGTAACAAAAAATAAAACATAAAACGAGTCTCAGGAAATGGTGGTACCATTGTCCAGGAAGGTGGGGGAGGTGGGTGGGGGCATAAACCAGATGTGTTTGGGGAGCAGACCACCTCCACTTTCTTCTCGGCCCCAGTCAAGAGTTAATTCTTCAGAAAAATGGGTCAGGGATGCTCTTAACTTGGGGATGCCAGACATGGAAATTTCTCCAGGATATAATAGTAAGTGAAACAAACAAACATGCTGTAGAGCAATACACATGAGCATTATAATCCCTTGTGCATTAACAGACAAAATAAAAATAGATGTACATAAATATGAATGTAAGGGCACAGAATAACTGGAAAGGTACTCACAGTATCTGTGGTCATACTGTAGTTTCCCAAGGCTGGGTGCTGGGGCTCCTCTCTAAATTTTCTTCCTGGGTGATCTTATTCATTTCAGTGGCTTTACATGTCTTCATGCTGAAGATGCCCAAATTTTTGTCTCTTTTGGAAGGGGTTCCAATCCTGGCTCAGGCTAAGCCAATCATGGTACTGAATTCTGTGGCCCCAGAGATTGGTTTAGGGAAGAGCATTAGACTCAGTTAGAGCCAATGTGACTTTGATGGAAATTTTTCCAGCTGGCTTTGAACCTAAGAGGAAGAAAAGTCTTGTAGCATTCCTGCCATAGGCTGTACAATTTCACACTGCCACCAAACTGCTACTTATCCTAAGTATTACCAATTATTTATTTTTCTCTTTGCCAGTGTGTTAGGAGCAAATATATCCAGTTTACATATTGTTCATTTTTAACGAGGTTAAGAATATTTTCATATAATATGGTCATTTGTATTTCTTTTATAAGTTGCTTACTCATTCTCTTTTGTCATTTATAACTTGAATTGTTAGTCTGTTTCTAGTTGATAAGTAAGATGTTTTAAGATATTGTGAATAGTAAAGCAACTATACTCCAAAAAAATTAATTTAAAAAAGATACTGTGAATATTATGCCTTTGTTATATGTGTTATAAATATATTTAGCACCCTGTTTCAAATAACTATTTTCTTTGTGTGTTTGTGTGTGTTCACATCTATGATTTACTATAGCGAAAGGATACAAAGCAAAATCAGCAAAGAGAAAATGTACATGGAGCAAAGACCAGAGGAAACCAGGTGCGGGTTTCCAAGAGTTTATTGCCATTGGAGTCATGCAGAATGCACTGAATTCTTCCAACCACAGACTGGGATGACATGTGTGAAATGCTGTCTACCAGGGAAGCTCATTAAGACTCAGTGACCAGGGACTTCCCTGGTGGTGCAGTGGTTAAGAATCCACCTGCCAATTCCCGGGACCCGGGTTCGCTCCCTGGTCCGGGAAGATCCCACATGCCACAGATCAACTAAGCCTGTGCGCCACAACTACTGAGCCCGTGTGCTGCAACTACTGAAGCCCATGCACCTAGAGCCCATTCTCTGCAACAAGACAAGCCACTGCAATGAGAAGCCCACGCACCGCAATGAAGAGTAGCCCCCACTCGCCGCAACTAGAGAAAGCCCGTGTGCAGCAACGAAGACCCAACGCAGCCAAAAAAAAAAAAAAAAAAAAAATAGACTCAGTGACCAGGGTTCTTACTGGGAGCTGGTCATGTAGGCACACTCTGCCTAGTACATACCAGAATTCCAGACTCTTAAAAGGAAGGCAAGTACTCAGCATAAGCCATACTGCTTGCACATTTTAGGCACAATGAAACATTCTCATTAAAATAACTATTTTCTAATTATTTTAGTGCTGTTATTGATGTTGAGTGTGTCCTGGGACAGTCACTAATCTACTGCATCTATAATTTACACCCTAATGAAAGAGCGTAGCAGGCTCTTTCTAAGTGCTTATTCTAGCAGTGTGTCCCTGCACTGGCTTAGTGTGGATTGGTAAAATATAAAACTTCTCCTCCGCAGACTGTTAAATCTTTGAAAGCATAGACTATATTCTTCTCAACATTTTCAATAAAAAGAGTAAAACGTTTGAATAATAATTTTTCCTTTATTTATTTTATCACTGAAAATACAAATTGCATTGAACACATTGACTTATATGTTATTTACCTTATTGATTATGAGTCATGTGAGTTTTTGGTCTGAAAAACTAAGTCCATTTAGTGGCAGGTTTTTGTGGCCTCTTTGAGTTCCCTGGACCAGCAATTAGGAAATGATGAGTTATCTGGCCAGTAAATAATAGGATAAGAATTAGAATAAATAATGAACATCTAACATTTATAAGCACCAACAATGTGTCAGGCACTGTCCTAAGTGTGCTACACACATTACATACTTTATTTCTTAAAACAACCCCGTGGGGCAGGTACTATGATTATCCCTGTCCTCCAGATGAAGGAGCAGGTGCAGGAAGGTCAGTCAGCTTGGCCAAGCTCATGTGGCTACTTGGGGAAGAGTGTATGAACGCAGGCAGGCTGTGCTCACTGGCTACACTTGAATCCACTACACATGTTGCCTACTTAGTGCTTTGTTTTGTTTTGATTTGGTTGTCTTCACCTTTATTTTTTTCACTTAAACCCATATGGTGTAGATCTGAGTTTTATGTTAATATGGCATGAAAGTGGGAATTCAATGTAAAGACTCTTAGCATGTTTAATACTGAGCTCTCCAAATAGCACTGGCCTATATTTCTAAGAGATTAAGAATCACTGAAAATGTTCTATGGTGTTTCATGTAGCCCTAAGGAAGAATTGAAGTCAGATTTTGGAATATTTGTAATTTTGACCCATATGCAGAATATGGCATATATATATATAGACACACATATGTATGTGTGTGTGTATATATATATACACACATACATATGTGTATATATATGTTTCATATATATACACACATGTGTGTTTATATATGTTTCATATACACACACGTGTGTGTGTGTATATATTTCATATATATACACACACACACGTGTGTGTGTGTATATATATATTTCACTTAGTTTGTCTTTATCGGTCTGGTGGCTTGTTATCTCAGATGATCAGAAAGACAGATACCTGTTGTCTTGGCAGGGTTATGGGGCTCCCAAGTGTCACCTTAGGGTATGTTAGCCATTGCCTGGAGCCAGGCTGAGCTAGCCAGCTGATCTGGGCGGTGCAGGCTGCCAACGCCCTGGCCACAGGAGGCGAAGGGAAGAGCAAGGAATCCAGGTGAAGGGACCTTTGCCTCTTGGATGCACAGCTTGGGGAAAGTGGTGCTGGGCAGTAGGGGTGTGGCCCAGGCACAGTGGAGGCATGATGGCCCAGGGGGTGGAGGTGGACTGGTCCCAAGGAGCCTCAGAACATGAGTCTGAGGAATGTGGTGGCCAATGGGTCATTCTGACTGGATTCAGTACCGTTTTGTTGGGCACAATTCTTCATCTGAAAGCAGCACTATTCTTAAGCACCTGCTCTCATTCCCCTGCTCTATCGCAGGGCTGGTAAGGAGATTTCACGGCCAATAGCCTCTCAGGTGGCATATGCTAGGGAACCCTAGAAATGATGATGTTTAAAAATATTAATAAGAACTAACTTCTACTGAGCTCAAGTGATGGGTCAGGAATGATTCTAAGAACTTCCACATGTACCAGGCCTCTGAGGCTGGTATTGTTTATATCATCTTCTTCCCCATTTTATAGATGTGGCAGGTGAGGCCAAGGGAGCTTATGAAAATTGTCCAAGGTCACACTGCAATAAAAGAGGCAGGCAGAAAGGGGGAATGGGTTCAAGCTGAGGGAGTTTGGCTCCAGACCCTACATACCAACTATTATGTTATATGCCTTCTTGGTATATTAGTAAAGGGATTCCTCTCTCTGGATATAAGAGGAGTCCTGAATTTGCTACACTGCACAGAATAAAATATGTCAGTCCCAAAACAACAACTTCTTTCAGCCCTACAGCCCTCTCCTAGAATTCTAATTGTGCACAGTCCTGTACGGGGTTGCCATTTGTCCAAAGGTCTTCGCCTCTGGATTTTCTAGGCTGGGGAAGGGTTCAGTTCTCAGCTTTTAAACCACAGAGGAGGTTTTATTACTCTCTGAATAGTTAGTACATCTTTTTACTGCTACTTTCTTGTCCTATTATGCTCATTTTGCCCATCAAGTTGCTCCTGAAGAACCAAGACAATCTGTGTATGCTGAGTGATGTCCAGCTACCTCCTGATTGACAGGTCTGGCATGGTGACGTTGAGTCTTGACTCGCCTTCTGAAGGCATCATCACTTATAGGAGAATGTCCACTGAGGCAAAGGATCAAAGCTGCTGGAACACTGAGAAGCCAAATAGAAGAAAACTACTCGTGTTAAAACCCAAGTTCCTGACTTCCGGGTAAGATGGCGGAAGAGTAAGACGCGGAGATCACCTTCCTCCCCACAGATACACCAGAAATACAGCTACACGTGCAACAACTCCTACAGAACAACTACTGAACGCTGGCAGAAGACCCCAGACCTCCCAAAAGGCAAGAAACTCCCCACATACCTGGGTAGGGCAAAGCGGAGAGATTCCCGCACAGAGGAGCGGTGCCGAGCGGCACTCACCAGCCCGAGAGGCTTGTCTGCTCCCCCGCCAGGGCGGGCGGCGCTGGAGCTGAGGCTCGGGCTTCGGTCAGAGCGCAGGGAGAGGACTGGGACTGGCGGCGAGAACTCAGCCTGAAGGGGGCTAATGTGCCACAGCTAGCCGGGAGGGAGTCCGGGAAAACTCTGGAGCTGCCGAAGAGGCAGGAGACTTTTTCTTCCCTCTTGGTTTCCTGGTGCGCGAGGAGAGGGGATTAAGAGCGCCGCGTAAAGGAGCTCCAGAGACGGGCGCGAGTCGCGGCTGAAAGCACGGAGCCCAGAGACGGGCGTGGGACGCTGGGGCTGCTGCTGCCGCCGCCAAGAAGCCTGTGTGCGAGCGCAGGACACTGTCCACACCGCCCTTCCGGGAGCCTGTGCAGCCTGCCACTGCCGGGGTCCCGGGATCCAGGGGCGGCTTCCCTGGGAGAACGCACGGCGCGCCCCGGGCTGGTGCAACATCACGCCGACCTCTGCCGCTGCAGGCACGCCCCGCACTCCGTGCCCCTCCCTCCCGCCCGGCCTGAGTGAGCCAGAGTCCCCGAAGAGGCTGCTCCTTTAACCCTGTCCTGTCTGAGCGAAGAACAGACGCCCTCCGGCGACCTACACGCAGAGGCGGGGCCAAATCCAAAGCTGAGACCCAGGAGCTGTGAGAACAAAGAAGAGAAAGGGAAACCTCTCCCAGCAGCCTCAGAAGCAGCGGATTAAAGCTCCACAATCAACTTCATGTACCCTGCATCTGTGGAATACATGAATAGACAACAAATCATCCCAAATTGAGGAGCCAGGAGTCAGTGCTGTGCCTCTGAGGTGGGAGAGCCAACTTCAGGACACTGGTCCACAAGAGACCTCCCAGCTCCACATAATATCAAACGGCGAAAATCTTCCAGAGATCTCCATCTCAACACCAGCACCCAGCTTCACTCAACGACCAGCAAGCTACAGTGCTGGACACCCTATGCCAAACAACTAGCAAGACAGGAACACAACACCACCCATTAGCAGAGAGGCTGCCTCAAATCATAAAAAGTCTGCAAACACCCCAAAACACACCACCAGACGTGGACCTGCCCACCAGAAAGACAAGATCCAGCCTCATCCACCAGAACACAGGCAGTAGTCCCCTCCACCAAGAAGCCTACACAACCCACTAAACCAACCTTAGCCACTGGGGACAGACACCAAAAACAACGGGAACTACGAACCTGCAGCCTGCAAAGAGGAGACCCCAAACACAGTAACATAAGCAAAATGAGAAGACAGAAAAACACACAGCAGGAGAAGGAGCAAGATAAAAACCCACCAGACCTAACAAATGAAGAGGTAATAGGCAGTCTATCTGAAAAAGAATTCAGAATAATGATGGTAAAGATGATCCAAAATCTTGGAAATAGAATAGACAAAATGCAAGAAACAGTTAACAAGGACCTAGAAGAACTAAAGACGAATCAAGCATCGATTAAAAACACAATAAATGAAATAAAAAATACTCTAGATGGGATCAATAGCAGAATAACTGAGGCAGAAGAACGGATAAGTGAGGTGGAAGATAAAATAGTGGAAATAACTGCTGCAGAGCAAAATAAAGAAAAAAGAATGAAAAGAACAGAGGACAGTCTCAGAGACCTCTGGGACAACATTAAACGCACCAACATTCGAATTATAGGGGTTCCAGAAGAAGAAGAGAAAAAGAAAGGGACTGAGAAAATATTTGAAGAGATTATAGTTGAAAACTTCCCTAATATGGGAAAGGAAATAGTTAATCAAGTCCAGGAGGCACAGAGAGTCCCATACAGAATAAATCCAAGGAGAAATACACCAAGACACATATTAATCAAACTGTCAAAAATTAAACACAAAGAAATCATATTAAAAGCAGCAAGGCAAAAACAACAAATAACACACAAGGGAATCCCCATCAGGATAACAGCTGATCTCTCAGCAGAAACTCTACAAGCCAGAAGGGAGTGGCAGGACATACTTAAAGTGATGAAGGAGAAAAACCTGCAACCAAGATTACTCTACCCAGCAAGGATCTCATTCAGATTTGATGGAGAAATTAAAACGTTTACAGACAAGCAAAAGCTGACAGAGTTCAGCACCACCAAACCAGCTTTACAACAAATGCTAAAGGAACTTCTCTAGGCAAGAAACACAACAGAAGGAAAAGAACTACAATAACGAACCCAAAACAATTAAGAAAATGGGAATAGGAACATACATATCAATAATTACCTTAAATGTAAATGGACTAAATGCTCCCACCAAAAGACACAGACTGGCTGAATGGATACAAAAACAAGACCCATATATATGCTGTCTACAAGAGACCCACTTCAGACCTAGAGATACATACAGACTGAAAGTAAGGGGATGGAAAAAGATATTCCATGCAAATGGAAACCAAAAGAAAGCTGGAGTAGCAATTCTCATATCAGACAAAATAGACTTTAAAATAAAGACTACTAGAAGAGACAAAGAAGGACACTACATAATGATCAAGGGATCAATCCAAGAAGAAGATATAACAATTGTAAATATTTATGCACCAAACATAGGAGCACCTCAATACATAAGGGAAATATTAACAGCCATAAAAGGAGAAATCGACAGTAACACAATCATAGTAGGGGACTTTAACACCCCACTTTCACCAATGGACAGGTCATCCAAAATGAAAATAAATAAGGAAACACAAGCTTTAAATGATACATTAAACAAGATGGACTTAATTGATATTTATAGGACATTCCATCCAAAAACAACAGAATACACATTTTTCTCAAGTGCTCATGGAACATTCTCCAGGATAGATCATATCTTGGGTCACAAATCAAGCCTTGGTAAATTTAAGAAAATTGAAATTGTATCAAGTATCTTTTCCGACCACAATGCTATGAGACTAGATATCAATTACAGGAAAAAAGCTGTAAAACATACAAACACATGGAGGCTAAACAATACACTACTTAATAACGAAGTGATCACTGAAGAAATCAAAGAGGAAATTAAAAAATACCTAGAAACAAATGACAATGGAGACACGACGACCCAAAACCTATGGGATGCAGCAAAAGCAGTTCTAAGAGGGAAGTTTATGGCAATACAATCACACCTTAAGAAACAGGAAATATCTCGAATAAACAACCTAACCTTGCACCTAAAGCAATTAGAGAAAGAAGAACAAAAACATCCCAAAGTTAGCAGAAGGAAAGAAATCATAAAAATCAGATCAGAAATAAATGAAAAAGAAATGAAGGAAACGATAGCAAAGATCAATAAAACTAAAAGCTGGTTCTTTGAGAAGATAAACAAAATTGATAAACCGTTAGCCAGACTCATCAAGAAAAGAAGGGAGAAGACTCAAATCAATAGAATTAGAAATGAAAAAGGAGAAGTAACAACTGACACTGCAGAAATACAAAAGATCATGAGAGATTACTATAAGCAACTCTATGCCAATAAAATGGACAACCTGGAAGAAATGGACAAATTCTTAGAAATGCACAGCCTGCCAAGACTGACTCAGGAAGAAATAGAAAATATGAATAGACCAATCACAAGCACTGAAATTGAAACTGTGATTAAAAATCTTCCAACAAACAAAAGCCCAGGACCAGATGGCTTCACAGGCGAATTCTATCAAGCATTTAGAGAAGAGCTAACACCTATCCTTCTCAAACTCTTCCAAAATATAGCAGAGGGAGGAACACTCCCAAACTCATTCTACGAGGCCACCATCACCTTGATACCAAAACCAGACAAGGATGTCACAAAGAAAGAAAACTACAGGCCAATATCACTGATGAACATAGATGCAAAAATCCTCAACAAAATACTAGCAAACAGAATCCAACAGCACATTAAAAGGATCATACACCATGATCAAGTGGGGTTTATTCCAGGAATGCAAGGATTCTTCAATATACGCAAATCAATCAATGTGATACACCATATTAACAAGCTGAAGGAGAAAAACCATATGATCATCTCAATAGATGCAGAGAAAGCTTTTGACAAAATTCAACACCCATTTATGATAAAAACCCTGCAGAAAGTAGGCATAGAGGGAACTTTCCTCAACATAATAAAGGCCATATATGACAAACCCACAGCCAGCATCGTCCTCAATGGTGAAAAACTGAAACCATTTCCACTAAGATCAGGAACAAGACAAGGTTGCCCACTCTCACCACTCTTATTCAACATAGTTTTGGAAGTTTTAGCCACAGCAATCAGAGAAGAAAAGGAAATAAAAGGAATCCAAATGGGAAAAGAAGAAGTAAAGCTGTCACTGTTTGCAGATGACATGATACTATACATAGAGAATCCTAAAGATGCTACCAGAAAACTACTAGAGCTAATCAATGAATTTGGTAAAGTTGCAGGATACAAAATTAATGCACAGAAATCTCTGGCATTCCTATATACTAATGATGAAAAATCTGAAAGTGAAATCAAGGAAACACTCCCATTTACCATTGCAACAAAAAGAATAAAATATCTAGGAATAAACCTACCTAAGGAGACAAAAGACCTGTATGCAGAAAATTATAAGACACTGATGAAAGAAATTAAAGATGATACAAATAGATGGAGAGATGTACCATGTTCTTGGATTGGAAGAATCAACATTGTGAAAATGACTCTACTACCCAAAGCAATCTACAGATTCAATGCAATACCTATCAAACTACCACTGGCATTTTTCACAGAACTAGAACAAAAAATTTCACAATTTGTATGGAAACACAAAAGACCCCGAATAGCCAAAGCAATCTTGAGAACGAAAAATGGAGCTGGAGGAATCAGGCTCCCTGACTTCAGACTATACTACAAAGCTACAGTAATCAAGACAGTATGGTACTGGCACAAAAACAGAAAGATAGATCAATGGAACAGGATAGAAAGCCCAGAGATAAACCCACGGACATATGGTCACCTTATCTTTGATAAAGGAGGCAGGAATGTACAGTGGAGAAAGGACAGTCTCTTCAATAAGTGGTGCTGGGAAAACTGGACAGGGACATGTAAAAGTATGAGATTAGATCACTCCCTAACACCATACACAAAAATTAGCTCAAAATGGATTAAAGACCTAAATGTAAGGCCAGACACTATCAAACTCCTAGAGGAAAACATAGGCAGAACACTCTATGACATAAATCACAGCAAGATCCTTTTTGACCCATCTCCTAGAGAAATGGAAATAAAGACAAAAATAAACACATGGGACCTAATGAAACTTAAAAGCTTTTGCACAGCAAAGGAAACCATAAACAAGACCAAAAGACAACCCTCAGAATGGGAGAAAATATTTGCAAATGAAGCAACTGACAAAGGATTAATCTCCAAAATTTATAAGCAGCTCATGCAGCTCAATAGCAAAAAAACAAACAACCCAATCCAAAAATGGGCAGAAGACCTAAATAGACATTTCTCCACAGAAGATATACAGACAGCCAACAAACACATGAAAGGATGCTCAACATCTTTACTCATTAGAGAAATGCAAATCAAAACTACAATGAGATATCATCTCACACCAGTCAGAATGGCCATCATCAAAAAATCTAGAAACAATAAATGCTGGAGAGGGTGTGGAAAAAAGGGAACACTCTTGCACTGCTGGTGGGAATGTGAATTGGTACAGCCACTATGGAGAACAGTATGGAGGTTCCTTAAAAAACTACAAATAGAACTACCATATGACCCAGCAATCCCACTACTGGGCATATACCCTGAGAAAACCATAATTCAAAAAGAGACATGTACCAAAATGTTCATAGCAGCCCTATTTACAATAGCCCGGAGATGGAAACAACCTAAGTGTCCATCATCGGATGAATGGATAAAGAAGATGTGGCACATATATACAATGGAATATTACTCAGCCATAAAAAGAAATGAAATTGAGCTATTTGTAATGAGGTGGATGGACCTAGAGTCTGTCATACAGAGTGAAGTAAGTCAGAAAGAGAAAGACAAATACTGTATGCTGACACATATATATGGAATTTAAAAAAAAAATGTCATGAAGAACATAGGGGTAAGACAGGAATAAAGACACAGACCTACTAGAGCATGGACTTGAGGATATGGGGAGGGGGAAGGGTAAGCTGTGACAAAGTGAAAGAGCGGCATGGACATATATACACTACCAAACGTAAGGTAGATAGCTAGTGGGAAGCAGCCGCATAGCACAGGGAGATCAGCTCGGTTCTTTGTGACCGCCTGGAGGGGTGGGATAGGGAGGGTGGGAGGGAGACGCAAAAGGGAGGGGATATGGGAACATATGTATATGTATAACTGATTAAATTTGTAAAATAAAAAAAAAAAAAAAAACCCAAGTTCCTGGGCTTCCCTGGTGGCGCAGTGGTTGGGAGTCCGCCTGCCGATGCAGGGGACACGGGCTCGTGCCCTGGTCCGGGAGGATCCCGCGTGCCACGGAGCGGCTGGGCCCGTGAGCCGTGGCTGCTGAGCCTGCGCGTCCGGAGCCTGTGCTCCGCGGCAGAAGAGGCCGCAATGGTGAGAGGCCCGCATACGGTAAAAAAAAGAAACAAAAAAAAAAAAAGAAAGAAAACCCAAGTTCCAGACTTCCAATAAGGCAGAGTAAGCAAGTCAGCAAATCATCTCCTTAGAAAATAATGATAAAACGAGACAACATTGTCAACCACATCCATTTCAGGGCTCTGGAAATTGACCAAAGGCAAACAACAAACTGAGAAGTGTTTTTTTTTTTTTTTTCATAAAGAACTGCTGTATTTCATTAAGAATAGTGGGAATCTGTGGCATTCTTGCCTGGACTGCTCTCAGCCCGGTGCCAGCTCAGTCAGTGAGAAGGTTCTAGGAGGCTGGGACAAACCGATAAAGCCCGCAGCTTCAGTACTGGAGGGAGTGCAACCGAGTTTTAGCAGAAGGCAGGAAACCTACCCCCGGTTGTGTTGTCAGTTAAAGGAATGATCCTGGTGGCAAGCGAATAGGGAAAGCCAGCACTTTGTTCCCCTGTGGCTGCAGTCCAGGTTGGGGAAAGCAGTATTATGGCTAACAAGCTAGGAATTTAATTAGGAGATCCTGGAAATGAGAAAACTATGGAGCAGCTTGAACAACTACCCCACACCCACTGGCTGCCTTCTGAGCACGTGCTGGGAGGGGTGGGGACCAGAGATGATCCACGCTCTTCACTCATCTCTGGCTAACTGATGTCATGAACTTGCAGAGATGTGAACGGGCATTCAGGAATCTTACTGGGTTGATAGAAATGTTCTAAAACTGGATTCTGGTGATGTTTGCCCAACTCTGTAAATTTATCCCAAATCACTAATTTTATACTCAAAACAGATAGATTTTAAGGTATGTAAATTATACATCAATAAATCTGTTAAAAACATTCAAGTTCTAATAAATAGCTCTAAGAAATGTTGTTTTATTTTTTCTTTTGTTATATTATGGCACTCCAAAACCAACTTCTGTCAGAACAATAATTAACTATTTTTGGTGATAGATATTGATCATCTACAATGAGTTCTTAAGCACTTTCTGTCCTGCAAAAGAGCTTAGAAGACTTTAAGTACCCAAGATCATCAATAAGCAAGACTCACTTGAAAACCATATATTTAAAAAAAAGATGTGAGCTCATGATGTGTCAATGTTTATTGAGCACAGAAGGTTGCCACAGAAGCTAGGAAGCATGCTGTTTAAATTTGACTACCCTCAAGGAATGTACACTGCTACAATTGTAAGTTAACATACAATAGCATGTTAAAATTAAATATTATATTAGTATTACTGGGATGGGACTGGAAAAAAAAGATGCAGCCAACCACACCTGATAATTTATAAAAGATCTACTGCATTCACTATTGCATTTAATCCTCATAACAACCTTGTGGGTTTTGCCGAAAGGAGGGAAACCGAGGCTCAGAGTTGTTCAGCAACTTGTTCAAGGTCACATACATCAAGCAGAAGCTGATATTTGAATCCATATGGCTGATTCTCAAACAAATGTTGGCAAGGATCTGGGGTAACTGTCACTCATCCTTGGTAAGTAGGGTGTAAGCTGGTAAAGTTTCCGTGGAAGATAACTTGGCTATACCTGTCACATGACAGCTGCATATATTCTTTGTTTTTGGAATTTCATTTCTAGGATGTCTGTAGTATAGTAGAAATGGCCATCAATAAGGAATTAGTTAAAATAGGCTCAGTTCATAAAATGGAATCCTATGTAGCCATTAAGAAAGAGATGCATCTGAATATAGATATATGAGTAGAATGGTCTGCAAGATAATTATTAAGCTAAAAATAAGCTGTTCCCCACACCTTCTGTGTGTTGTTTTAAAAGGGACTGGCTGCCTAAAGAAATGGGGAATTGTGGATACTATCATGAAGCCAATTACACAATTTTTAACTGAGGTCTGTGGTTAATTTTTGTTTTTTTTTTTTTAATAATAGAATGCATTTATTCTGCTGAGGCAAAGGCATAATATACTGATAAATATACAATCTGACTTTCCTGGTTTTATTTTTTTTTAAAGATATATATATATATATTTATTTTACAAATTTAATCAGTTATACATATACATATGTTCCCATATCCCCTCCCTTTTGCGTCTCCCTCCCACCCTCCCTATCCCACCCCTCCAGGCGGTCACAAAGAACCGAGCTGATCTCCCTGTGCTATGCGGCTGCTTCCCACTAGCTATCTACCTTACGTTTGGTAGTGTATATATGTCCATGCCGCTCTTTCACTTTGTCACAGCTTACCCTTCCCCCTCCCCATATCCTCAAGTCCATGCTCTAGTAGGTCTGTGTCTTTATTCCTGTCTTACCCCTATGTTCTTCATGACATTTTTTTTCTTAAATTCCATATATATGTGTCAGCATACAGTATTTGTCTTTCTCTTTCTGACTTACTTCACTCTGTATGACAGACTCTAGGTCCATCCACCTCATTACAAATAGCTCAATTTCATTTCTTTTTATGGCTGAGTAATATTCCATTGTATATATGTGCCACATCTTCTTTACCCATTCATCCGATGATGGACACTTAGGTTGTTTCCATCTCCGGGCTATTGTAAATAGGGCTGCTATGAACATTTTGGTACATGTCTCTTTTTGAATTATGGTTTTCTCAGGGTTTATGCCCAGTAGTGGGATTGCTGGGTCATATGGTAGTTCTATTTGTAGTTTTTTAAGGAACCTCCATACCGTTCTCCATAGTGGCTGTACCAATTCACATTCCCACCAGCAGTGCAAGAGTGTTCCCTTTTTTCCACACCCTCTCCAGCATTTATTGTTTCTAGATTTTTTGATGATGGCCATTCTGACTGGTGTGAGATGATATCTCATTGTAGTTTTGATTTGCATTTCTCTAATGAGTAAAGATGTTGAGCATCCTTTCATGTGTTTGTTGGCAGTCTGTATATCTTCTGTGGAGAAATGTCTATTTAGGTCTTCTGCCCATTTTTGGATTGGGTTGTTTGTTTTTTTGCTATTGAGCTGCATGAGCTGCTTATAAATTTTGGAGATTAATCCTTTGTCAGTTGCTTCATTTGCAAATATTTTCTCCCATTCTGAGGGTTGTCTTTTCGTCTTGTTTATGGTTTCCTTTGCTGTGCAAAAGCTTTGAAGTTTCATTAGGTCCCATGTGTTTATTTTTGTCTTTATTTCCATTTCTCTAGGAGGTGGGTCAAAAAAGATCTTGCTGTGATTTATGTCATAGAGTGTTCTGCCTATGTTTTCCTCTAGGAGTTTGATAGTGTCTGGCCTTACATTTAGGTCTTTAATCCATTTTGAGCTTATTTTTGTGTATGGTGTTAGGGAGTGATCTAATCTCATACTTTTACATGTCCCTGTCCAGTTTTCGCAGCACCACTTATTGAAGAGACTGTCCTTTCTCCACTGTACATTCCTGCCTCCTTTATCAAAGATAAGGTGACCATATGTCCGTGGGTTTATCTCTGGGCTTTCTATCCTGTTCCATTGATCTATCTTTCTGTTTTTGTGCCAGTACCATACTGTCTTGATTACTGTAGCTTTGTAGTATAGTCTGAAGTCAGGGAGCCTGATTCCTCCAGCTCCATTTTTCGTTCTCAAGATTGCTTTGGCTATTCGGGGTCTTTTGTGTTTCCATACAAATTGTGAAAGTTTTTGTTCTAGTTCTGTGAAAAATGCCAGTGGTAGTTTGATAGGTATTGCATTGAATCTGTAGATTGCTTTGGGTAGTAGAGTCATTTTCACAATGTTGATTCTTCCAATCCAAGAACATGGTACATCTCTCCATCTATTTGTATCATCTTTAATTTCTTTCATCAGTGTCTTATAATTTTCTGCATACAGGTCTTTTGTCTCCTTAGGTAGGTTTATTCCTAGATATTTTATTCTTTTTGTTGCAATGGTAAATGGGAGTGTTTCCTTGATTTCACTTTCAGATTTTTCATCATTAGTATATAGGAATGCCAGAGATTTCTGTGCATTAATTTTGTATCCTGCAACTTTACCAAATTCATTGATTAGCTCTAGTAGTTTTCTGGTAGCATCTTTAGGATTCTCTATGTATAGTATCATGTCATCTGCAAACAGTGACAGCTTTACTTCTTCTTTTCCCATTTGGATTCCTTTTATTTCCTTTTCTTCTCTGATTGCTGTGGCTAAAACTTCCAAAACTATGTTGAATAAGAGTGGTGAGAGTGGGCAACCTTGTCTTGTTCCTGATCTTAGTGGAAATGGTTTCAGTTTTTCACCATTGAGGACGATGCTGGCTGTGGGTTTGTCATATATGGCCTTTATTATGTTGAGGAAAGTTCCCTCTATGCCTACTTTCTGCAGGGTTTTTATCATAAATGGGTGTTGAATTTTGTCAAAAGCTTTCTCTGCATCTATTGAGATGATCATATGGTTTTTCTCCTTCAGTTTGTTAATATGGTGTATCACGTTGATTGATTTGCATATATTGAAGATTCCTTGCATTCCTGGAATAAGCCCCACTTGATCATGGTGTATGATCCTTTTAATGTGCTGTTGGATTCTGTTTGCTAGTATTTTGTTGAGGATTTTTGCATCTATGTTCATCAGTGATATTGGCCTGTAGTTTTCTTTCTTTGTGACATCCTTGTCTGGTTTTGGTATCAAGGTGATGGTGGCCTCATAGAATGAGTTTGGGAGTGTTCCTCCCTCTGCTATATTTTGGAAGAGTTTCAGAAGGATAGGTGTTAGCTCTTCTCTAAATGCTTGATAGAATTCCCCTGTGAAGCCATCTGGTCCTGGGCTTTTGTTTGTCGGAAGATTTTTGATCACAGTTTCAATTTCAGTGCTTGTGATTGGTCTGTTCATATTTTCTATTTCTTCCTGATTCAGTCTTGGCAGGTTGTGCATTTCTAAGAATTTGTCCATTTCTTCCAGGTTGTCCATTTTATTGGCATAGAGTTGCTTATAGTAATCTCTCATGATCTTTTGTATTTCTGCAGTGTCAGTTGTTACTTCTCCTTTTTCATTTCTAATTCTATTGATTTGAGTCTTCTCCCTTTTTTTCTTGATGAGTCTGGCTAACGGTTTATTAATTTTCTTTATCTTCTCAAAGAACCAGCTTTTAGTTTTATTGATCTTTGCTATCGTTTCCTTCATTTCTTTTTCATTTATTTCTGATCTGATTTTTATGATTTCTTTCCTTCTACTAACTTTGGGATGTTTTTGTTCTTCTTTCTCTAATTGCTTTAGGTGCAAGGTTAGGTTGTTTATTCGAGATGTTTCCTGTTTCTTAAGGTGGGATTGTATTGCCATAAACTTCCCTCTTAGAACTGCTTTTGCTGCATCCCATAGGTTTTGGGTCGTCGTGTCTCCATTGTCATTTGTTTCTAGGTATTTTTTAATTTCCTCTTTGATTTCTTCAGTGATCACTTCGTTATTAAGTAGTGTATTGTTTAGCCTCCATGTCTTTGTATTTTTTACAGCTCTTTTCCTGTAATTGATATCTAGTCTCATAGCATTGTGGTCGGAAAAGATACTTTTTTTTTTTTTTTTTTTTTTTTTTTTTTTTTTTTCGGTACGCGGGCCTCTCACTGTTGTGGCCTCCCCCGTTGCGGAGCACAGGCTCCGGACGCGCAGGCCCAGCGGCCATGGCTCACGGGCCCAGCCGCTCCGCGGCATATGGGATCCTCCCAGACCGGGGCACGAACCCGTATCCCCTGCATCGGCAGGCGGACTCTCAACCACTGCGCCACCAGGGAGGCCCCCGGAAAAGATACTTGATACAATTTCAATTTTCTTAAATTAACCAAGGCTTGATTTGTGACCCAAGATATGATCTATCCTGGAGAATGTTCCATGAGCACTTGAGAAAAATGTGTATTCTGTTGTTTTTGGATGGAATGTCCTATAAATATCAATTAAGTCCATCTTGTTTAATGTATCATTTAAAGCTTGTGTTTCCTTATTTATTTTCATTTTGGATGGCCTGTCCATTGGTGAAAGTGGGGTGTTAAAGTCCCCTACTATGATTGTGTTACTGTCGATTTCTCCATTTATGGCTGTTAATATTTCCCTTATGTATTGGGGTGCTCCTATGTTTGGTGCATAAATATTTACAATTGTTATATCTTCTTCTTGGATCGATCCCTTGATCATTATGTAGTGTCCTTCTTTGTCTCTTCTAGTAGTCTTTATTTTAAAGTCTAGTTTGTCTGATATGAGAATTGCTACTCCAGCTTTCTTTTGGTTTCCATTTGCATGGAATATCTTTTTCCATCCCCTTACTTTCAGTCTGTATGTGTCTCTAGGTCTGAAGTGGGTCTCTTGTAGACAGCATATATATGGGTCTTGTTTTTGTATCCATTCAGCCAGTCTGTGTCTTTTGGTGGGAGCATTTAGTCCATTTACATTTAAGGTAATTATTGATATGTATGTTCCTATTCCCATTTTCTTAATTGTTTTGGGTTCGTTATTGTAGTTCTTTTCCTTCTGTTGTGTTTCTTGCCTAGAGAAGTTCCTTTAGCATTTGTTGTAAAGCTGGTTTGCTGGTGCTGAATTCTCTCAGCTTTTGCTTGTCTGTAAACGTTTTAATTTCTCCATCAAATCTGAATGAGATCCTTGCTGGGTAGAGTAATCTTGGTTGCAGGTTTTTCTCCTTCATCACTTTAATTATGTCCTGCCACTCCCTTCTGGCTTGTAGAGTTTCTGCTGAGAGATCAGCTGTTATCCTGATGGGGATTCCCTTGTGTGTTATTTGTTGTTTTTGCCTTGCTGCTTTTAATATGATTTCTTTGTGTTTAATTTTTGACAGTTTGATTAATATGTGTCTTGGCGTATTTCACCTTGGATTTATTCTGTATGGGACTCTCTGTGCCTCCTGGACTTGATTAACTATTTCCTTTCCCATATTAGGGAAGTTTTCAACAATAATCTCTTCAAATATTTTCTCAGTCCCTTTCTTTTTCTCTTCTTCTTCTGGAACCCCTATAATTCGAATGTTGGTGTGTTTAATGTTGTCCCAGAGGTCTCTGAGACTGTCCTCTGTTCTTTTCATTCTTTTTTCTTTATTTTGCTCTGCAGCAGTTATTTCCACTCTTTTATCTCCCACCTCACTTATCCGTTCTTCTGCCTCAGTTATTCTGCTATTGATCCCATCTAGAGTATTTTTTATTTCATTTATTGTGTTTTTAATCGATGCTTGATTCATCTTTAGTTCTTCTAGGTCCTTGTTAACTGTTTCTTGCATTTTGTCTATTCTATTTCCAAGATTTTGGATCATCTTTACCATCATTATTCTGAATTCTTTTTCAGGTAGACTGCCTATTACCTCTTCATTTGTTAGGTCTGGTGGGTTTTTATCTTGCTCCTTCTCCTGCTGTGTGTTTTTCTGTCTTCTCATTTTGCTTATGTTACTGTGTTTGGGGTCTCCTTTTTGCAGGCTGAAGGTTCGTAGTTCCCGTTGTTTTTGGTGTCTGTCCCCAGTGGCTAAGGTTGGTTTAGTGGGTTGTGTAGGCTTCTTGGTGGAGGGGACTACTGCCTGTGTTCTGGTGGATGAGGCTGGATCTTATCTTTCTGGTGGGCAGGTCCACGTCTGGTGGTGTGTTTTGGGGTGTCTGCGCACTTTTTATGATTTTAGGCCACCTCTCTGCTAATGGGTGGCGTTGTGTTCCTGTCTTGCTAGTTGTTTGGCATAGGGTGTCCAGCACTGTAGCTTGCTGGTCGTTGAGTGAAGCTGGGTGCTGGTGTTGAGATGGAGATCTCTGGAAGATTTTCGCCGTTTGATATTATGTGGAGCTGGGAGGTCTCTTGTGGACCAGTGTCCTGAAGTTGGCTCTCCCACCTCAGAGGCACAGCACTGACTCCTGGCTCCTCAATTTGGGATGATTTGTTGTCTATTCATGTATTCCACAGATGCAGGGTACATGAAGTTGATTGTGGAGCTTTAATCCGCTGCTTCTGAGGCTGCTGGGAGAGGTTTCCCTTTCTCTTCTTTGTTCTCACAGCTCCTGGGTCTCAGCTTTGGATTTGGCCCCGCCTCTGCGTGTAGGTCGTCGGAGGGCGTCTGTTCTTCGCTCAGACAGGACAGGGTTAAAGGAGCAGCCTCTTCGGGGGCTCTGGCTCACTCAGGCCCGGCGGGAGGGAGGGGCACGGAGTGCGGGGCGAGCCTGCAGCGGCAGAGGTCGGCGTGACGTTGCACCAGCCCGAGGCGCGCCGTGCGTTCTCTCAGGGAAGCCGCCCCTGGATCCCGGGACCCCGGCAGTGGCAGGCTGCACAGGCTCTCGGAAGGGCGGTGTGGACAGTGACCTGCGCTCGCACACAGGCTTCTTGGCGTCGGCAGCAGCAGCCCCAGCGTCCCACGCCCGTCTCTGGGCTCCGCACTTTCAGCCGCGACTCGCACCCGTCTCTGGAGCTCCTTTACGCGGCGCTCTTAATCCCCTCTCCTCGCGCACCAGGAAACCAAGAGGGAAGAAAAAGTCTCCTGCCTCTTCGGCAGCTCCAGAGTTTTCCCGGACTCCCTCCCGGCTAGCTGTGGCACATTAGCCCCCTTCAGGCTGAGTTCTCGCCGCCAGCCCCAGTCCTCTCCCTGCGCTCTGACCGAAGCCCGAGCCTCAGCTCCAGCGCCGCCCGCCCCGGCGGGGGAGCAGACAAGCCTCTCGGGCTGGTGAGTGCCGCTCGGCACCGCTCCTCTGTGCGGGAATCTCTCCGCTTTGCCCTACCCAGGTATGTGGGGAGTTTCTTGCCTTTTGGGAGGTCTGGGGTCTTCTGCCAGCGTTCAGTAGGAGTTGTTCCACGTGTAGCTGTATTTCTGGTGTATCTGTGGGGAGGAAGGTGATCTCCGCGTCTTACTCTTCCGCCATCTTACCCGGAAGTTCTGTGGTTAATTTTTAACTGGTGTCTGTGGTTTCCCTATTTGCAATTAGCAAAATAGTGAGCTGTTGACAAGGATATGGGACTGCCTTGTGATGAAGTGAGTGCTTTATGGTATTAGTGTTGTTGAATTCAAGTTCATGTGCCCAGTGAGGGCAAACAAATCGAAATGTCGGAGTTTGGAGCAGAGGAAGGTCTATTGAAGGTCTGAGCAGTGAGAACAAGTGGCTTGTGCTCCAAAGACCTGAACTCCTGCCTGTGTTTCAGGGAAGAAGTTTTTATGGGCAAAATTTGGGGGGAGGGCTGCAGAATGTGTAACCTTCCGCTGATTGGTTAGTGGTGAGGTAGCTAGGTGGTGTTCCAGG
This sequence comes from Mesoplodon densirostris, assembly GCF_025265405.1. Classification (NCBI taxonomy): domain Eukaryota; kingdom Metazoa; phylum Chordata; class Mammalia; order Artiodactyla; family Ziphiidae; genus Mesoplodon; species Mesoplodon densirostris. The sequence goes on along the minus strand of NC_082665.1, from coordinate 84,504,301 downwards.
AATCTCAGTCATCAGTCTCCTGGTTCCAATCTGTCTGCGGTCCACATACTTGTGCTCAGCCTGAAGCTACCATCCTCCCCCTGGGTGGAGGCCTTAGTTTCCGTAGAAGAATTCAGAGATGTATATCAGATTGTTCTCCCCCAATCCCCCACCCCACCCCAGGAGGAACCAGGACCCTGTCCCATTGCAGTACTATTGTTCCTTTCTGCCTTCCTTCACTCCCCTAATGAGCACCTGTTTGAATCTGTCCTTTGGAAATCAGGGAAGGTCTAAGAGGCTGAAGACTTTTTCCTACAAACAATAAACAGGCGCCATGGAAAGGCTATTGTGCCCAGGGTTTTATTAGTTAGAAGGAATTCTTCCTAACCTTTCTTCTTATATTCTGGAAGCTCTTCTTTTTTCTGACTTGGCCCACCTACATCTTCAGAGTTAGAAGGAAAATTAGAAATCATGTAGCTCAGTATTTAACAGCAGGTTTCAGCCTCCTAATGAGTCCTGTCATCAGTTTTGTGGGTCACAACTAGCATTACTTCAATCATTAAAAATTTTTAAATTAAATAATATGGACAAAAAGTATCAGAGTACATTGTACATAGAAAGGCTACATTTCATATTGGGAAACTTTGTGTTTTACAATATGATTTGTGTGTACATATGTGTATTTGTGTGTAGCAGGTGAGTTTGTGTGTGTATATGTGTGGTCTGCATGTGCATATATGTGTTTTTTGTGTGTGCATTTTTGTGTGTGCTGTGTGTTTATGCATAAGTGTCTGTGTGTGTGTGTGTGATGGTTTAAATGTATTTCTTACTGTTGATCCTGGACTAAAAACTTTAAATCTATTGTCCTAGTTCAAAATACCTTATATTATGGGTAAGGAAATGGAGGCTCATACAGGCCAAGTGACTTGCCCAAGATGAGTAGCAGGGCTAGAATTCCTGCTCACGCATCCAGACTTATAGGTTTCCTCCTTGTTTCATATTTCATAGATGCCTCTGTGGCCAGAGCCACTGAAGGACTTTGCAGAGTGGAAAGGTAGGTAATTGGGTTTGCTTTTCTGAAAAAGCATGAGGAATGATGTGGTGGATGGATTGGAGGGAACTTCGTGGAGGCTGGGACTCTGGGGAGGAGGTTTTCATATCAGCCTGGGTAAGAACTGGTGACTCACTCCAGTAAGGCATTGGCCCTAGGCCTGCTGAGGACGAGCAAGGTGTGAAATTTATTTAGAAGGCAGCCATGACAGGACCTGATGATGAATTTGAATTTGAAGTGGTTTCAGAGAAAGACTCAAGAAGCAGTTTCAAGTTTCAGACTGGGGTACCTAGATAAATGGTAGGGCTGTTTTCTGAACAAGAGAAAATAGGAGAAGGAGCAGTTTCAGGGGCAAAGATAATGAAGATAATTTGCCTGGATTGAAGGTTTCTAGAGATTTTTCCACTGGCCACAAATACAGCGTCTGTCACTGACTAGATTCGTGACCTTGAGAAGTTGCTTCACTTTTCCAGGCTTAAATTTTCTTCTTCAAGAAAAGGCAAAATGGTCTTTCTGCACTAGTCAGAGAGGGGTCCATATGAGATGTTTTGGGAACCTTCAAATGAAGACTTCCAGAGGGGAGTGAGAAATCCAGCTTAGGACACGGAAGAGAGCATGGGGATGGAGCTCATTACCTGAGAGTCATCAGTGGAGGTTGAAGAATAGCTATGAAGTCATCTCTTCTTTGGGTTTCATTGGTCCCTACCCCTGAGTGTGGTTTCCAGGGTTTCTTATTGGAAAGCCAGGGGCAGAAACTTCTCACAGTATATCACTCCAATCAAATGCCACAGAAATGCAAAGTGAAACCACTGGGGACACACCCAGAAACCAAACCAACAAATTCTTCTCTCAGAAACTCTTCCTTTATTTACTTGTTTGGTTTCCATTTTGTGCCAGGGTAATAAAACAACTCTTTCTTTCTTTTACTTGGAACCTCTTCATTCAGCTACCAGGGACTTCCCTCTAGTAGGGGCAGCACCCACCCCAAGGACTTACCCCAGAGGCCTCAGAACAGAAGCAACTGCATTTCCACTTGAACTGTTATTTCTCTGTCTAAGGAATCTTCCTGACCAAGAATCCTGCTAACCCTTTATGGGAAATTTGGCCTTGGGGCTCCATTTACAGATATTAAATTCACAGTGAAACTGTGCAAGACTCCCATTCATTAGAAGTTCCATTCATACTCTCCAAGCTAAAAACCAGAAACCACATTTTGGGTTGTAGAAGTAGCCACTCTAAATGACCCAATTGACCAATTGTTTCTGTTACGATATATATATTTTTTTGTGAATTCCAAGGGAATTCATGAAATAAAGGGGGAAACATTTTCTTATTTCACTTTTTATATAGACACTAAGGTTTCGTTGGGAGGTTACATGGGTATGGGGCAGGGACATTTCTCAGTGGCAGGTATCGAACTGGGGCAACGTTAAAGGAAACTGGATGCAGAATTTGCCTGGATTGAAGGTATCTAGAAATTTTCCACTGGCCACAAATATAGCATCTGTCACTGACTAGATTCATGACCTTGACAAGTTGCTTCACCTTTCCATGTTTACATTTTCTTCTTCAAGGAAAGGCAAAATAGTCTTTCCACACTAGCCAGAGAGGGGTCCAGATGGCGGCATGGTTCTGGGCTCCCCCTTGTAACTTACAGGGAAAATTTCATAATATCCAGAGCCTTTGAAGTCCTGCAAATGAAGGAGGAGGATGTCCTCAAATCCCTCACAGCAGAGCCCACTTCGGTGGCACCAACCTGACTTCCAAATGGAACAGCACATCTACGAAAGGAAAAGTGATGGCGTTACCTCATAAATCTGAAGAGAACCCGGGAGAAGCTTCTGCCAGCAGCTCGTGCCATATTCGACATTGAAAACCCAGCAGGTGCCAGTGTCATACCCTCCAGGAATGCGAGCCAGCGATCTGTGCTGAAGTTTGCTGCCGCCACGGGAGCCTCTCTATTGCAGGTGCTCCATCCACTCCTGGCAGCTTCCCTAACCGGATCCAGGCAGCCTTCCGCTGTGTGTTGTGCGGTTATCAGGGGTGACCACCAGCCTCACAGAGGCGTCTTATGGTAACCCGCCCACCGTTGCTCCATGTCACACAGACTCTCCCCTTGTGCTTTGTGGACGCTGCCATCCCTGCAGCACTGAGGGGAGCTCCCGGCGGGTCTGATGTGGTGGTGCTGGCCTGGGGATTGTGCGCCTGCGCGGCTCCATCTCCGGTGCGCGCTCGTGGGAGGTCAGGTCGTGTTTCTGCTTCTGCAGGGACTGTGAAGAGACTGAAAAGGAAGAGCAGGCGGCTGCTGAAAAGGCTGAGACTCCGGAGGAATTTCGGGGTGAATGAGCCGCTCCAGGTCCCGAACTTATTGCCACTCAACCCGAAGTTGCAGACGGGTCTGAAGGCGCAGGTGGCCTCAGCACCTTCCAGCAGCTCCTCCGGAAGGACCGCGGCGCGCAGCCAGCCTCTGAAGGCCGGTCTGCCGCCGCTGCTCAGACCGCTAAATGGGGAGAAACAACCAGAGTGGTCTCAAAGCTGCTCTTCCACAGACTCTTAAACAGAAGATGGAAATAAGGTCGATGGAAAATAAACAATTTCTTTAAAAAAAAGAAAGAAAAGGAGAAATGGGATCAGGTGGTTACTGAGTTTCCTTTTGGATCTAAAAATGCTTTGATTTTAGGAATGGTTCTACAGTATTCCTCCTTTAAAGGACAGTTGTGTCAGACACTTTGGAAAGATAAATACAATTTCTTTGACTTGCAACTTCACTCAATTAATTAGACAAATTTGTATGAAGGAGCCTATTATGTGCCTGGCATTTTGCTTGGTGCTAGGGAAACTTAAGACAAAGGTCACAGTATCCTCTGCCCTTGCAGGCTACAGAGGAGACAAGACAGCTGTGTTCCAAGATCAGCAGCTGCCTGAGCTTTCTATTTCTGGCTCTGCCATGCATGTCCATGTCATTGTCACACTCAGTGTAAAATGGAGTCAAACTCATAATTTATTGTCTATCTCCTCCACTAGCATGGAAGGCAGAAATTTTGTCTCTTTTATTGATTGTTGTATGTCCAATAACTGGAAGAATGCCCAACATATCATTGGTGATTGAAATACCAGGTGTAAGGATGGGTCACAAGTTTGAAGGATATTTTAAAAGGTGATAGAAGCTAACACAGTGGTCTTCAAACTGCAGTATGCCTATCCAAAAAGAGTTTACAAAGACTTTCCAAGAGATGGATGGGATGGATAGCTTTAGGGGAATCAATTTCCAGATCCTCAACTTCTGTATGAGTTATTTCTCAAAGTTGACCTGCCTGAGAATGCACTGAGAAACCTGTCCTGCTGGTTTCTTTTCCATCTTCCGTTTTACAATCCTTCTTCTCTTACTCCACAAATGAACAGCTTTTCTCTCCAGTCTTACTGAGATGCATTCCCCCAGGTGGTAAAAAAAACACCCATGAAGAAACTCTGGGAGGTATAGGGACAGGTATGAGACAGTAAATGGCTCTAATGACTGGTTAATATATTTTTGCAAGTCAAGTGGTTTCCAATACTTTGCTGTCACAAAATTCAAGAACTAATGGAGTTGTCATCTGAAAGATGGCTAAAAATAATTTTTGATGGTAGATCACAACATGTTTTTGGCATATAATTCAAATGGAACTCAAAGAATTGATTGACGTCACTGTACAAGGGTCTTTCCAGTCCCACCTACTTAATTATGAACAGGATTTTTCTAAGATTTACATCTATAAATACAATAATGGGAATAGAAATGATGGAGAACTGTCTCATTCTGTCAATAAGTAATATTCATTGACAGATACATGAATGAAATGGGGAAAAAAAACCCTCCTCTCAATAAAAGGTGCATTTCCAATACAATTTCCCTTTTTATTCTATAATTGTCCATCAAAGTTTATAATATATGTATGTTGTTTTAGTCAAATGATTAATTATAGTAACTGTAACAAATATAGAAGACTTTTTTACTTAGAACCTTATGGTCACAGGAAACTTAAAAATTTAAATTGATATATATATATATTTATGTGTAAAGAAGTTTGATAGGGTGATCAATAAACCGTTTCGAAAAACTAAATAAAATTACATTAGTACTAAATTTTGAGGGGGAAGTAGAATAGAATAAGAATAAATAAATTAAAGAAGAGCTCACTCATTTATTTTTTTTAACAGGATATGATAGGGAATTCCCTGGCATTCCAGTGGTTAGGACTCCGCACTCTCACTGCCAAGGGCCTGGGTTCGATCCCTGGCTGGGGAACTAAAATCCCACAAGCCGTGTGGTGGCGGCCAAAAAAAAAAAAAAAAAAAAAAAAAAGGATATGATACTCAAATTGGTTTGGTGTTTAAGTTCCATTGGTCATTTTTTTAAATTTATTTTTTAAAAATTAATTAATTAATTAGTTAATTATTGTTTTGGCTGTGTGTTGGGTCTTCATTGCTGCACGCGGGCTTTCTCTAGTTGCAGTGAGTGGTTTCTTTAGTTTCTCTTCGTTGCAGTGCACCAGCTTCTCATTGTGGTGGCTTCTCTTGTTGCACAGCACGGGCTCTAGGCATGCAGGCTTCCGTAGTTGTGGCATGTGGGCTCAGTAGTTGTGGCGCACGGGCTTAGTTGCTCCGCGGCATGTGGGATCTTCCCGGACCAGGGAGCGAACCTGGGTCCCCTGCATTGGTAGGTGGATTCTTAACCACTGCGCCACCAGGGAAGTCCTCTATCAGACATTTAAAAGATGCATTCCATTGGACACATCAGATATATTTTTAAATGTTTATATTTAGAAAGTTCTGGAAATTATATATTTTGAAGTTCTTTAAATATAGGATGGACAAATTTTGAAGTCACCTTAGAAATCTATGAGGAGTGCAGAGTTTTGAGCATTTTTCTGGGGGCTATGCCAACAAAAAGTCTGAAGACCACTGGGCTAATACTACATGTGTGGCATTCTAATCCTGGCTGTACAGTCACTGTCAAGCCTTGGGAAATGCCCTTCTTAATCCCTCTGTGTCCATTTCTCTTTCTTCAAAATAAAAAGCACACCTGCTTGCTTTCCCTTATTCTCAGGAATGTTCTGAGATCATACGAGATAATGAACTAATGTGAAAAGTCTAGATTATTTCCTGGGGGCAAGTTGGACACCTCTGGGAAGTTTCAATAACTTTTTCAGGTTAACAGGTTACTGTTAGTTCTCCAGAAAGTATAAATGAAAGGTATTCTTATTACTACCTCTACTTTACTATGGTGTCCCCTTTCCCCCAGTTTTGATTCAGTGTTGGGAACTTCACAAGAGAGATCTAATATCATAGGGTTCGTTTCTGTGTCACTGCATCATAGTTTTAGCAAGGAGGGACCTAACCCTATTTCAGGGCTCAGTCCAAGGTTCTACTCTGATGGTCAGCAAGAGAAATCACAGACCACACAACAGGAAAGCCAACAAGACTAAACTTTCTTCCCAAGTGTATCTTAGCCCAGAGAACATTGACTCAGCCAGAGAACATAGTATTGTCACTATTAACGCCTATTCAGGTAACTGAGGGTGGTCAGTCCACATAATAAGCCTTGAATATCATGCAGAGAGTTTCTATTTTATCCTGTGGGTGACAGGTTTTAGTACATTGAGCAGGGCCATGTCAAGATCAGATGTTTCTTAGAAATGTTACAAGATCACTTAGCTGTGTGGAGGGTGGATTGAGGTGATAGGGACAAGGCCATAACATCAGAGACAGAGTACAATCAGGACTCTTTCAGTCTTGACAGAAACTTGGCTGAACTAGTATGAACAAAATGGGATATTATTGGCTGCTATAACAAAATGTCCAGGGGAGGATCTGGCTTCAGACTAAATGCAAATCCTAGGATGTCATCAAGGTTTTCTCTTTCTCCCCCACCATCTCTTGGCTCTGCTGCTCTCCTTAGCTTCTGATGCAAACTCTCTCTCCCCATAGTATACAAGAGGGCTGCCAGGCTCTTATTTTCTCAGTTAAGCAAGTCCAGTATCTGTATACCAATTCCAGGGAAGCTTCTGATCGGTGCTGCTAGGGTCACATGCACATTAATGAACCAATTATTAATGGAGGGTGGGGGGAGTGGGTATTCCATTTGGGGTGACTGCCTGGGTCACTCCTGTGATAGAGAGGGTAGGCAGCAAGTCTCCCAGCCCCAGCAGAACCACACAGAGTTGGAAAGAGATCCCCAAAGAAGCCAGAAGAATGGTAACATGCACTGAGAATACAAAGACAATAGCAATCACTGATCACAAGAGCAGAATCTGATTACAGTATGATAGTGGAAATATGGAAGAGAGGAGAGACAAAGGAGATTTGGGGTGGGGTATTGTTGACATCAGGACTTGTTTTTATTTACTTGATCTTCTAAAACAAAAGAGATTTCTGTCTTTGGCAGCTACCTGGAGATTCTGCCACTGTGAGAAGTTTCCAGGTGTTGGTAGCCAGAGAGGGCTAAATAAATACATAGAGATAAATATATAGATAAAAATGTAAATAAATAAATATAGGGAGATATTTATTTGCTCATGACACCTTTCTCAGTTCCTCAAAAGAATTTGAGGCAACTTACAGGGATAATACAGTCACTTAACAGTTACATCACCCCAAGCTCTTAACTAAGTTGTCATAGGTGCGCTGCAAATTTAGTTCTTTGCTTCCTGGAAACCAAAGCAAAGAGGGCAACATTATCAGTCAAAAAATTGACAATGATCATCAGATAAACTTGACTAATATTGGTGTTGACACCTGAAAGGAATATCTCCCCAGGCCCTCATAAAGTTGTCATGGTGTAACGTTGTAATAATATCTTTCTGTCAGTAAACATAATAGTACATTTTGTGGGGCTCTTTCTTAGAATGACTTTCAATGGTGGCTAATAATGTCGTATAGCTAAAACATTAGTTAGTAGAAGTGATGTACTCTGCAACGAATCCAGGGTATTTTTAAATCCTAGAAAAGTTTTGCAGAAGCCGGGTCAGCTCAACAGTTATGTGTGTAGTTAGCATTTATTTAGCTGTGAATCCCTTTAGTCAGGGTATGTGCTCTCCATCATTCTTTTTTGTTTTATACTCAACTTGTTTCAGTTACTTCCATTACCAATCTGGCTCCTAAATACGTCTGCACGTGTGACCTCTGGAAGAGATGTACATAACAAGTGATCCAACTCCTTGCCCCTCTACACAGCTCAACCTACATGTTAGTGTACCTCAGTGTCTTCTTTTCCCCTTCCCAGCTGCCTCTAATACTGGTTTTATCAAATACCTCTTCCATTCTCCTCCAGTCTTCTTTGGACAAGTCCTCATGGTCAACCTTCTTGTGCTCTTGGCTTCAGGACTTGGAAGGTAAAGCTACCATTTTCATGAAGACCTGTCGCCCCCACCCCCACCCCCACCTTGCAGTTGTTGTAAGACTGGTCTATGTTTTGGATGGTTTGCATGACTGGCCTGGAAAGTGAAGCCAAAGGAATTCCCAATGAAAATGCTTTCATCTTGAGCCAAGAAGCCTGAGTAACCTTGAGTTGGGAATGACCATAAGTACTTATCTCAGAAATCTGAAGTAGCCCTAAGATTTGGTTTTCACTTTCTGGTGTGATGTGAAAGCAATGCTGCTTGCCCAATTAATTGGTGGTAGAGGAAAATCCATGCAAACACCTGAAATGAAAGTCATTTGTATGTGAACTTCCTGCTTTCTTTGAAATTCAAAATTCTGAGGATGAATGAGTATATTTGGCCCCAACTTGTATGTACAGAGGCTCTTAAGATATGAAGTGAAGGCAACAGCGATGTTTTAAAGGAGCGGTTAAATGTCTCAGATAAAAACAACTCTTGGATGATTTTATAGTCCAAAATTCTTGACAATGAGTGTAATTTAGGAAGTGATACACATGTGTGTACTTTTGAAAAGAGGAAGTGGGCATTGAGACTTTTAAGTTTAGTGGATTGGGGAGGGCATTGTTGGTACTACATTGGCACAGCAGTTATGCAAACCAGGGGACTGGGCTGATTATAGTAGAAACAAGAGACCAAGAAAATAAGACTTGAGATACAGTTTAGATTTCAAGACAACGATTTATCTAGGACTCTTTCTTGTAAGGGGCAAATGGACAACAAATTTCAAGTGTGGCCAAAAAGGGCATAATTCTAAACTTTTATGTTTTATTTTTTATTATTGGATTTACCCCTTCCCTCTAAAGCCCATTAATTTGCATTTCCTGAGTGATTCTTGCCTGAGTGTTTGGGGGAGATAGTCCTCAGATCAGCTTGGGAAATAGAGGAAACTCAAATGAGGTTTTTAATTGTTTACATATTGCTTGCAAAACTCATAAAACCTCAGTCGTTCAGCCCTTTCAAGGCTGCCTTTGCCAAACCTCTTCTAGGCCTCAGACCCCCTGGGGGCGGGCCTGCCCCAGAGCTTCACCGGGTCCCAGTGGGGACTGCAGAACATAACATCCTCACGGGAAACTGCAAGTCCCTGAAAGGCACGGCGGGGGTTCTCTACCTCTGACTCTCACAGAGGCGATAGCACCAGGAGCTGCTTGGCAAACGGGTTCCAAGCACCAAAATGCCATCGTGGAGGATGTGGCCATCGTGAGAAGGCCTGCAGCAGAGGCGCCGCGGTCTGCAGATGCTGCCTGGTTTCCTGGGCCGCTCATTGAAGCGTCCACATCCCTAGTCCGCACGTTCGCCTCTCCGGCTCTTGGCCTCGGGTCTGGGAAGTGAAAACCGCTGTCTCCCTAAAGACCCAGCACCCCGACTTGCAGTGTGGTCAGACTGTTTGGGAACTCCGAAAAGGCCCATGTTCTGTTTTCCTACCACTCTTAGTTTAGCCAGAACTGCAGGGAGACGGATTTATTCCTCCCATACGAAATATCCCCACACCGAATTATTGCTCCTGAGGCATTTATTACTTCCTTAAAAAAATTACTTAGCCTGACAGAGTTGCCTGGAGTTCCATTCTCAGCCTGATTTGCATCAGAGGCAATGACATCTTAAAATCAGCCTTCTTAAGCAGCAGGGACGGGAGTCCTTCACATCACTGGAAAGAGGAAGCGGATGCTTTGTGATAAACAGGAAAGTCCTCCCTCCCTGTTGCCTAAAGAGTCCACACCGTTTTCACCTTGAACCCTCACATCTGAATTGTTCCCAAGGTGAACCCCTGGTTGTCTTTCAAATGCCATTTCTAATACATGGGGGTGCTCTGTGACCTAAAAAGCCCCCTCATAAGGTGAGAGAACACATCATTACAGACTGTAATTTCTACTGAGAACTAACAGACATCTGAAAGGAAGTAACTTTATGAGGCAGAAAATTAAAAAACTCACTTCCAGCCTTGTCTATGCATTACCAGAGTCAGAATACATGCCACTATTTTCTGCAAAGCCAGAAAGCAAATAAGGTATTGATTGAATATAAAAGGAGAGAGACTCTGGTAGTAAATAATCATGAAGAAAGTTTGAATGGCTAGTCTGGAGGGTGAAAATAAAACTGCTTTTCACTAAGTATCACTTTTCTACCTTGTGCTCTTGTACAGTGTGCAAGGAAGTGGATTCAATAGTTTTAAAAACAAGGGCCGTGTTACAAACATAGGCAGAGCATTGTTATAGAATAGGGGGATGGATGGAGAGAAGGATGCTCAGGCAAAGCATTTCCTACGGCCAATTAATTAGTCCTGGTAAATCATTTCCTACCAAAGCTACTAAATGAAAGACCTTTTGGATTCTCAGAAATTAGGAGTGAGACGTTCTTTTCATTCTGCACAGCTAGACCATAATTCATAAATTATTTAATATAATACTAATTTATACCAACAACTGACTATAAGCCTCAATTAAAATATCCTGAAAAACTCATTACCCATCAACCTACTTCATAAAGAATGTGTCATATCCTATTTAGAAAAAATAAATGAACGTCAATGCAAAAGGTAATTGCATTTCTAAGCATCAGAATTCAGCTGGGTGGTAATAGTCAAAGCCTGGTGCTGAGGATTGCAGATACTCAAGGCTCTTCCAGTTGGACACCAAAGTGGTCTCCTGTAGTCACTTGATAAATATTTGTGTTTCTGACATTATAGTAAAATCCAAGTTCTTGTTTTTGGCATGAATTGATTGTTTGCTCATGACAAATCTTATTTTGACCTTATCCAGTTTCTGCCCCAGTGGCTAAAGGAAAATACAGACTGGGGGTTAGGATTTAAACTAAACTGAAGAGGTCCATGAAGTGAAAAAGGGTGAGTCAATGACCTAGAGAAGATTTTCTAGAGGGAAGAGGCACAGCCTCTAGCAGTGTGGGTTGGTGGTTAAGAACACAGCGTTTGTCTTCAGATACCTGGGTTTGTGTTCCAGCTCTTCCTTAAAGGACTATGGCTGTCCTTGTTAAGGACTTGCATTAGTTATGGTAATGCTAGCTATGGTAACAAAGAGATTCAATGCAGTATAATGGCTCAAACATAATCAGAGTTCTTCTCACTTCTGCAACCGTATGGGGCAAACCCTACTGGACAGCAGGCAGCTCTCCTCGTGCAGTGGACTCAGGGACCCAAACTCCTTCCATATTGTGGCTCTGCTTTCCTCTAGGTCCTTGTGATAGCAGCTGGTGCGAGGAGAAAAAGAAACCATGGAGAAGGCAAACCCCTTCTTCAAAGCCTTGGCTAGAATTAAGACACATCCCACTCACTCTGTTGGTGAAAATTGGTCATGGGTCACATCTAAATGCAAATGGATGGTGCGTGGGAAATGCAGTCCCTGTTTGTTTAGCCACTTCCCAGGGACAACTCTGTAACTAAGAACATGGTGGAGAGGGATGAATTTCAGTAGATGGCTAGGTATACCCGCCATAGAGCTGTCTGTCAGAGACAGCAGAGATGACATTCTGTGGAAGGAAAGTCTCCGGGATCATAGATCAAAATTTTGAGAGGGGAGGGACTTAAGAAGAGTCAGCCAGTCACGGGGTTTCAAGCTTGAAAACAATGAGATTAAACCTGAGTGAAATCAGGCTGAGGGGCTCCTCCGGCAGCTGAGAGAAGAGGTGTCAGGCATCAGGAAGAGTAGGGTCCACCAGCTAGTGGAAGTGTCAAAAGGCTGGGTCCCGGGATTCCCTGGTGGCGCAGTGGTTGAGAGTCTGCCTGCTGATGCAGGGGACGCGGGTTCGTGCCCCGGTCTGGGAAGATCCCACATGCCGCGGAGCGGCTGGGCCCGTGAGCCATGGCCGCTGAGCCTGAGCATCCAGAGCCTGTGCGCCGCAACGGGAGAGGCCACAACAGTGAGAGGCCCGCGTACCGCAAAAAAAAAAAAAAAAAAAAAAAATGGGTGGGTCCCAAAGATCAGCGTTTCTCTTCGAGAGAAAACTCTGCGTTCTGTGCTGCGGGCTCTCATTACAAAGATGGCTGAGGTTTGCCTCTACCCTCAAACAGGAAATAGAGAAAAATCTGTATTCAGGAAGCAGATGACAATCCTTGGAGGCTAAGTTGCGTGCACGTGTGCACACGCGCGTGCACGCGTGTGTGTGTGTAGTAGAGAGAAAGAAGCAGTTGCATCAAGGAAGTAACACCTATGCTCTAGAAATGAGTTGGTGTTAGTCATATAAGAGGAGTTGGTCTAATTTTGTTTTAAGAAACTGAACTTCTCTTCAGTAGACTCACCTGGTCTTCCCTACTTTAGCTCTCTGTAGTTTGAAGTATCTAAACAAATACCAAGTAATGGTTAAAGAAAAAAATGAGGTCATCACAGAATTAAAGCACAAGGAGATGTAAGTACAAGCATGTTTATTGCATTGCTGTTTTTAGTGGCAGAGATCTGGGAAGATCTTTCATGTCCATCAGTAAAGGGAATGACTAATAAAAGTATGTTCCAGCATACTGGGCATTACTATACAGCTGTTAAAAAGAATGGCTTAGGTCTGTATGTACTGACCTAGAAGGGTGTCCACGGATAAAGCAGGTTGCAAAGCACTGAGTTTTATGTGCTCCTACCTTTGCATAAACAAATCGAAATACAAAACCTGTATGTGTGTATCTGTTTGAATAAGTGTGGAGAAAGATGTGTGAGAATACACTCTAAGTTTTAACATCAGTATTTGGAGGAGGGAGGGGGGCTTGAAGATTGAACTCTTCCCTTAAGCATCTATTTTGTAAGTTAATGATTAATAAACAAGAAAAAGCCTACAAGGATGTGTTAAACCTCAGAAACTGGTAAAATACAGAATGCCTCCTCCACCCAAACTGTGATCATTTACTTCTCCTGTCAACAATTATTGGGTATCTACTGGGTGCCAGTGCTTTCACGGACACTGTTTTATTCAATCTTTAGAATAATCCCAAGAGGTATTATTTGCAGAAGGTAAAATAAGATAACATAGAGCTTTAGTAACTTGCTTAAGGTCAAATCACTAGGAAGATGGTGGAGTCAGCATTGTGCCCAGTCCCTTCTGGCCCCAGAGCCTGTGCATTCTTGCTTACGCCTCTCTCTTAAAATTGGGAGGATAGGTGGCCCTATTTTTTAACTCAGGAATTCTAGCATCTAACTAAGCCAGGTAAACTAGTGAGGGTGCTAATTAATGTATGGAAGGGTGATCTAGTGCAGATAAGAATCCTGTTGGGAATGATCCCAGTCCTTGCTGAAAAAGCTAATCAAAGGGACTGGAAAGACCCAATTTTGTAAGAATCCCCTTGGAGGTGAGTCACTTGGTGACATCTCTACCAGAGGCAGGGAAGTGTGAAAGGAACATGGGTACACTGGTATAATCTCCTGTGATGGTCTTGGGGTGGTGGGAAGAACTGCTCTTCTTTCAGCTGGCTTTGCCCCCGAAAGTGTTTTGAGGGGCACTTGTGGGTGTAATCTCACTTCCTTCCTTCTCGAGTTAGGGCTCTTCACTTATAATTATGGGTTTCAGACAACTGAAGCATTTCGAGGCCCTGGATTTCTTCAGAACATATTTCAAGCCAGAGAGGCAGCATTGCTTAAGACAAAGAGAAAACTCATTTCTAAATTCTTATTGGAGTTGGCAGTTCTAGCAAGGATTTAAAAAATGAAGATCGTCTTTCTTGGTGGGCTGAGTTTTAGCGTCAGGATTTCAGGTTACAGATGTCACTGTAGGAGGTTTCGGTCACGTTACCGCTCTCACTTGGGCTCAGGCATTTTCGTGGCACTCTTCCTAGGTTGGCTTTCCCCCAAAGTTCCAAATTAATAGGAATATATTTCAGTTAGAAAAAAAAATAGATACTAAAAAATGGTTTAAGAAAAGCTAAAAAAGAAGGAAGTCCAAGGCAGTGGTTCTTTACATTAGTGTCACCGAGGGACCTTTAAAAAATCCTGTTGCCCACACCACACCCTGGACCAATTAAATCAGTGTCTATGGGCGTGGGACCCAGGCCCCCGTGGTTTCTAAAGTTCCCCAAGTGATTCCACTGTGTCGCTGAAGATGAGAACCGCTGACTTAGTGACCAATATTCTCACCCAGCTGAAGCAACAAAGCTCCACTAGCTGTGCCTGGATTTTCAGGGCTGGGGTCACCCCAGGGGAGCACTGACAGCTCCTGCAGGACTTCGGGGCTCAGTTAGAGACCTTGATGCAAAGAGGACTTTGGGCTCCACCCTTCAGCCCAGTGGCGAGCAACCTTTTTCCGTAGCCAACTGTCGAAAACCAAAATATATTTATGGGCTGCATTATTTTTCTATTCCAAATGAAAATAACTTGATTGAAGCCCATAAAGAAATGATGAGTGTTTCAATGTAAGATGGACTATTTTACTAAAATAAGAAGGCTATGAAAATTGGCAACTCTGAATTACTTAAAATAGCTATCTGGGTATTTTTAAAAAAGGAAGCTGACTAACCTTCTATCTTCAGATTACATCACGGACCTTATAGTGAAACCAGGTGGTCTGTGGGTGGTTCTGGAATGTTGATTGCTCATCTCAGCTTTAGTTTAAGGTTCTCTAATACCTGCGTGGACATTCGCTAATTACATCGATTTTCTGAAACTCTCTACCTATTGAGGAACAGTCTGTAATCTGCTTTAGACTTGGCATTTTTCTTCATGAGACCAATAGAAGTGGTTAAAATGTGAAAAATGGCACCAACTGGCCTTGGGAAAAGTGTAAACGCAGGCATCATCTGTTCACGTAGCAAATTCGGGAAATGCAGTTTGGATGCAGTCATTGGCTCTGACAAGACCAGCAGCTATTAAATAATAAAGTATTGAAATTCCAGACTGATAACTTTCAGCAGTAACAGTGCTGGCTCTGATGTGCCTGATGTTGTCATCTTTGGATCACACACACACACACACACACACACACACACACACACACTCCCATACTCTCCACAATCTTCTTGGCGATTCCCTGCATTTTTTGTCCTCTGGAGACCTTTGTTTCCTCACTGATAAAAGCTTCCCGGTGGGGATTTCAGTTGAGGAAGAGTGAAGAGGGACGAAGTACATCCAGTGTAGGGCTTGCTAGTGAGCAAAAAGACATATCCTATGAAACAAAGTTTTAATTTTTATTTTACATATTTATACATAAAACTTTTAAGGAACCCTCTGAATCCAACAGAATGTTAATAGCACATCTAAAAATGAACTTCAGGTAGTCAACATTCACAAAATGTTGAAAACTGATTAAAATATACATAGTACAGAGACCTACAACTTCACTACGAGGCAGGCATGTATTTTTTGACTTGGATAGCACCGTCATTTACAGTTCTTCTTTAAAACTACAGTGAAGAATGAAAGCAGTCAATGGTAAAATACTGCTCCAACTCAGAATCTCTAAACAAATAAAAATAAAGTTAAAACTACCCTCTTTGATTAACCATGATCTGTGATGGTGTAAGTACTGTACATTTTTTGGAACAATATTTTATTAAAATGCCTGGTATTTAGTGGCACAGTAAAAAAATTAAAATAAATTAAGAAGCAAAGGCCAATCACTGGACGTTAAGCTTCAGACATTATCGATGACTAACACTGATATTTGTTTGTTTCTATGCCACCTTTAGCAACAGCATTTTTACAACCACAGAAGCAAAATAAATTCTAGCTTGTCCTCTGGTTGGATGGCTTCTTTTCACTTTGCAGGCATTTTCTCGGCCATGTGCTTCTGCTGACTCTCAGCGTGTCTGTAAAATGAATAATGCAATTATTTAGTGCTAAGGAGAAAGCCAAACTGCTTTCCCATCAACAGCTAAAACATCCTGCAAACGGAGGCTCGGAGTTACTCACAGTGAAATCAAGAGAATCAAGAAACGGTACTTAATTCAAATGGATTTGCCCTCTTCCAATTTTTATATTCTATGTACGATTCCTTTTATTTAGTAAGCCACTGGATTAACCTGAGACATGTAGATGTCACATTGCTTTGAGAAGAAAAGTGCCGTGTTTAAAAATGAAAAGAGAAAAGTAACTAGGATAATTTATTCAACAAATGTTTAATATGTGCCTTCTCTGTGCTCCTGGTGCTGGGGATTTGGTGGTGAGCAGACAATGATCTTTGTTCTCATGGAGCATATATTCTAATGGAACAGACAGCAAGCAAGGAGATAGCAGATAGAAGATTAAGTGCTAAGCAAAAAGTCAAAACAAGGTGCTGTGATAGAAAGTAACTGCGTGACTTTATCCAAACACGCACATAGATGCAAACCTAAGTATTAACAAGGCTCTTGTTAATAACACAATAGTTCAATTTTATTCTTACAAAGGCTAATGTCTTCCAAACAAACGGTAGGCCTTTGTGGATGTCAAGATTTCCCACATTTGCATATTTTTCCCCCTCAGTTAGTCCCAAGGGCAAGATCACGGCAGTGAGGGGGCAACAGGGTGGGGTGAGTCTTACTCATCAAGCCCTATTACGTACGGCCTGTGAGCCCAAAGTTGGGCTAACCGGCAGCTGGCCAGTGGAGATGGAGTGGGAGGAATGGCCAAGCTGCTTACATCACTCGATCGGGCACTAAGTAAACGTCTTCCCAGAGACTGGCAGGGTCTGAAGGCTGCAAGAAACAAATGTTTTGAAAGAGGATCTTAGGAAATTATAAATCTGGCAAGAGAAAAGCATCTAAGGGTGTGGTTTCCAGCTGTCATCAAAGGTCCAGGGGCTGTTTCTCGGTGCTGCCTAGACCTGGGTAGTCAGTGACATCAAGTTTAACTCACTGGCATTATGCAGAATGTCTCCCATCTGTGTTACAGGGAAGACCACAAATACATTCAGACACAGAGAAGCGACAGCAGCGTCCCTGCCACATGCAGCAGCCCACAGAGAATATTCTGATATTCATTTACCAACAAAGGGACTCAGGAAAAAGACATCAACAGCACCCTATTCCTAAAAAAGAAATTATGCCTTCTAGCAGACCATCTTCTTTATCATTTTCATAAAGTAGCTCATGGGCCTCACTTGAACAAAGCTCAAGAAATATTTTGATGCCCAGTGACTAAGACTCCATGGTAGCTAATTAAAGTATAGTTCTTATAGCAGTTTTAAAATATGTATCTGTGCGTGTGTGTGTGTGTGTGTGTGTGCATACAAACAAGGGGTTTTCTGAGAGAGAAGGAAAGAATAGGCAGGCAAGAGCTTCAGAAAATATTGAAAGCTGGGTGTTATTTTGAGACATACATAACAAGGGTGAATTTCATTAAAATTGTAAACAAAGGAGGGAAAGGGTTTCCGGCCATAAAACCAAAAGGTTCTCATCAACTATTTATAAAGTCTTTATTAGGATTTATTTCACTCAAGCCCCACAAGGACTTCTTTTTATCAACAGTCCCTACTGAGGACCTACTATGTACTTGGCAGGCCCTGTATTAGGTTCTGGGGACACAGCAATGAATGAAAATACTGTTGTCTCTGCTTTCAGGGGGCTTATAGCCAGGTTGGTTGTAAACCATATAATACAATAGGATTAGCCTCTACTTGGGAGGGATGCCATGCTGCCAGGAGCACAGAGGGCCCTACATCAGTCTTGGGGGATCAGGAAGCACTTCTCCAAAGAGGTATCTAAACCCATGGTTTTCAAATTAGGCTGTGCATTGGAATCATCTGGAAAGATTTAAAAACTCCTAATGCACAGGCTACTTCACAGAATAATTAAATCAGAATCTCTGGGAGTGAGACCCAGACATCAGTATTTTAAAAGCTCCCCAGGCTCGTTCCAATGTGCAGCCAAAATTGAGAACCACCGATCTGAACTGACACCTGAATGGTAGGAGCTGCACAGGTAAAGGGAATAGGTGAACAGGGCTTCTCAGCGGCCAAGCTCTCAGCCTTCTGGGATCTGGCTGCAAAACTCTGGCACTGCTACCTTTAGGGAAGTTTAAGTATTCTTAGGTCCCTCCATGAGCAAAATTATATTTCTTCAGCCAGGAATGGGCATAGAAACTTCTCTGCACCTGCTCTAATTTAAAGGGTTCCTCTAGTACCTTTAAATTAGTGACCCCTCTCCTTTGAACCCCATGGTTCTGCCCACCGTGTCTCCCATGATCACACCATCTGAAGGGATAAGCAAAATTCACTGCAAACCTAAGTAACAGCCTAACGTTCTGAGAGAAGGGAGGAGCCTCTGAATGTCATCTTAGCAACGAGGGGTGCCAACACTGCTCTGAGGGGCAGAGAAACGGTCTCTGTTATCATAGGCAAGCCACAGAATTGACAAAAGAGTCTATATATTTTTCAGAAGATGCATGTCTTGGTTGTATATTTCACTACTGATTTCCCAGAATCTTAATCCCTATATGCAAAGTTGTTAGCCTAACAAAAAGGCAGGTGTCTTACAATTGTTGGTGCAGTGCCTGAATACAGCTGTAGGGGGCAATAATAGTATTTGAGTGTTACTATATTTCACATGCAGGCAAATATGCTAAGAAGGTATGAGGAGAACTTCTGGTTTTTTTTGTTTTTGTTTTTTTGTTAGGGTTGAGGCAATATAACATCCAAAGCATACAAAAGAAAGTGCTGCCCACAGGTCTTTAAAAACAAACGTAAACATAGTTCTGCAGCATTTATTTTGCTACCCAAGCTATTTTTAGAACACTGCATTTGGAAAAATATTTTACCCAGTGTTACACATTGAGAAGTGGTCCCTGTGGTGAGTGCTGAGAGCATTTTCACTACATATGTTTTCAAACTTCTCTTGGATGGTTCTGGATCATGTGGTTAATTCCTTATGTTACCGTGACAAGCAGTTTTCTTTCTCTCCTTGGGAGCTTCTACTCTCTGAATACCATTTCTGGGATTAATAGTAACTGTTGCCTTGTGGTTTAAAGACTTCCTATAAACTGTCTCAGAAAAGGTGGCATCGTAAATACAATACAGGATCATAGGAATGCTCACAGTATTTCATATACTTTATATATTTATGGTGAGAGGCTTTTCCACAAGGAAAACTATGAAGAAATGCAAGATCTTGACCAGCATTAGCCTAGTTTCCCTAACCCCCAGGGAAGGAAGCATTCTTTACCTCTTTACAGACAGGCGCTCGGAACCAGGCCCAGCTAGAAACTCAAGTCTTGGAGTCTCCCCATGGTGAGAGCAATCTGGTGGCGCTGGTGCTGTGGAAAGATGCCAGTGTCCTTGCTTCCGGGCATGGCAGATGCGATCAAGAGTCGGGTCATATAACAGCAAGTGCCACTTGGTGGCACCCACCACGTGCTGGAATCGTGCCAGCATGGAATGGCTTAGGGACGACTCTCAAGGGGACAGTCCTTCAGGATAAAGTCCTTAGGCCAGAATTGCTGACCTGATTTAAGTGGGGGTGGATGAAGTTCTAATGCACTTACAATCCATCACTAGGGGAGGATAGTAGTGAAGAAGCCATGCATTTGGATGGGAGCAGTTTTGGCCGCTTCCCCTCCATCTAAACAGCTGACACCCGCAGAGATTAGGCGAGTTACTCATGGAAGTAAGGAAAGAAGTTCTCTAGAGCTCGCTCTTGCCTTAATTGTTAGACTTCCAACCATCCCAGGCTTCTTTCCTTCTTTGGAAAGATGAGGCGCCACTGACCTGGTCAAGTCCTCGATGTCCACCAGCATGGCGTCTTGCTCTGTGTGCAGCTCATCTCGGATGAGAAGCAGCTGGACCAACTCTTCATTCAAGCCTGGGGCAAAGAAACGAAAGCATTTAGAAACAGATAAAATTGCATCTAAGTCAGGATGTGAAACTACTTATGCACCATTATATATGTACGATAGATACATACATATATACAAACAGCTAAACATAGCAGGAGGCTATTTCTGCTAAAATGTAGAGTTCTTACATTAGCTTCTCATAAGCCCAGGAGAAGTCACCAATTTGAGAGCACGACTAGCTTGCATACTTATAGAAGTGTTGAAAGAAAAGGAGTACAAAGTATATCCAATTACATTCACATTAGAGTGGGAAAAGAAATTGTTAGCTGTTAGGAAAACAGCTTGTTAGAGGAAGTGGGATTTGGTTTTCAAGAAATGTGAACGCAGAAGTCTGGGGCACGTTCAGTTTTCCACCGTTCATCTTCAGGGTGCTCCTGCCACACGGAGAGCTGGAGGGGCCACTGCGCCCGGCAAGAGCCACATCAGAGCCCCTGCTGCGGAGGAAGGCGCCTTGAGGATGCTCAAAGGCTCCTCGGGGTCGAGGAAAGGGGCAGCCCTATGTGCAGGTTGTTCTAGGAAACAGTAATATCTAAAGCTGTGGGAGAACCAGATGTGTAAGACCTGAAGAAATAACCCCTGAGTTCTCTGGACAATGGGTGCTGAGGAAAATATTCTTTAGGATTTATACTGGGCATAAAATAGATGGAAACATAACTAGTCTTCCTGAAATCAGGGTACTGGGTTTAATTTGGCTTCTGCCATTGAAAAATATAAACAAGCAGGGGGCTCTCTCTTGCTTTTTCCCCCTCACATCAGCTAAGAATAGAAGCTTCTAGGTCTGGACATGTGGACACATGAGGGATAGCATTCATTTAGCAAGAGCTCTGGGCCCAGACACCAAAGAAGGGAAGGGGATATTCAGTGAGGTCCTCCTTGGAAATGTTTCCAGAGATCCTGACCTCAAATGATGCACTTGTCTGCCTTTAGTTCAGATTACTTTTCAATTTAAAAAAGGACAAAACAAGTCATACAAAGAGGTCTAAAACTCCATCTACTCCTGAAAAGGACTAGCTGGCAATGTTATTATTTAAAAGTCTACGGAGGATGTTTCAGTGGTAAAAGATCAGAAAGCCTTTTAAGTCCTTAATTCCTAGTAATTTATGCTCAACTAAAATTAAAATGTAGTAGAATTTTTTTTTTTTTTTTGTGGTACGCGGGCCTCTCACTGTTGTGGCCTCTCCCGCTGTGGAGCACAGGCTCCGGACGCGCAGGCTCAGCGGCCATGGCTCATGGGCCCAGCTGCTCTGCGGCATGTGGGATCTTCCCAGACCGGGGCATGAACCCGTGTCCCCTGCATCAGCAGGCGGACTCTCAACCACTGTGCCACCAGGGAAGCCCCTAAAATGTAGTAGAATTTTAAAAAAGCCTGTGAATCTATGGTTTCCTAATTAAGATGTTAAATCCTTTCTCTTGATTTTAAAATGCTGAAGGTATTAACTTGCCACTGAATACATCCAATTTTATTTTTTCTAGTGGGTTCTTAGGGTAGCTTTTTATACTAGTACTCAGTAGAGTGCCTGCATAGTGCGTGGGAATGTCTTTTCTGTATGAAGTTTTAAATTTTTTATTATGGACATTTTCAAAGAGATACAAAAGTAAAGAGAATTGTTTAAGGAATCCCCCTGCCCCATGCATCCAGCCAGCTTCAACAGTTATCAACTCATGGCCAGTCTTGAACTCATCTATCTCCCCTTCTCCCACTAGATCATTTGAGAGAGAATTTCAGACATCATATTATTTCATCTGTAAATGCTTCAGTATGTGTCTCTAAAGACAGGTCTCTTTTAAAAAAAAATTTAACATAACCACAATACCTTTATTGTACCTGAGTAAGTAAATACATCTAGTTGGTTTGCATTTGGTTGGCATGTCTCTTAGGTGGTTTTAATCTATCAGCCTACGGACTTTATGGACTTGTATGTCCCAGAGGCTGGAGGGCTCGTGAGTTCACCTGGGCTAAGCACGCTTTCCCAGTGAGCGAGCTCTCTCATTGGTCCAGCACCTGCCATTCCCTGAGTAACCACTTCGAGTGAATGCCACTCACTCACCACCCACCCTGCACACTTCCTGTGGAGGCCCTTCTTCATTCTGGGGGGAAAAGGCCCATGCTTTCTCACCCTATAATTTTCACATATCGGTCACATATACTTTCACCACCTGGAGTCCCACAGCATAAGTCGAATAGAATTTGATGACCTAAAATGAATGTACGTGCAAGTAAAGCTGAGAGTATAACTGTATAATAAATGACTTGTAACTACTAAATTATATTCCACAAACAGGCGTTGGGAGCCAAATATATGCCAGGCACTGTGCTGGGAGCTGGGGATTTCAGATGAATAAAAAGGATCCCTAACCTTTGTGAACCTTGAAAAAGTCTTAAAGTTTCTCAACATTTTACAGTAAAAAAAACAAAAACGAAAAGAGAGCCTTGTGATTCTCTTCTTTTCCTTGCAAGTACATAGGAGGACCCCAATGAAACGTACCAAGGAACTGAATCCAGGAAATAGTACTATCCATCCCATGATATTTTACACTTAATATCCCATTTTCCAGAGCATCTTACACTTACTTTCTATCTGGGAATGGAGATCATTGACTATCACTTGTAGCTGCCCAATAGTCATGTCTCTCAGGTCAGTGGGCTTTAAACTTCTTTTCATCAAGCATTCACTTATATGAGGCATGTGTGGCAGCTGAAGACAGAAAGGGAAGAAATGGAGGAGTGAGCAGCAAGCACACTGAACGTACGACCCAGTTTTCTCCTAAAAGACCCACCTTCATTCACCCACTTCAGGTTCCTTGCTTAAAAGCTTTCCCCATCTGACTTTCCCAATGTGAGGCCCTCCATATACGCACATCATCTGAAACACTATTGGCATCAGAATGGGACACTACTCAAATCAAAAGCGTTTGGACTGGTCTACAACTGAGAGTCAATTATTACATCCACAAATGAATTACCAGGGAGCTCAAGTAATGTCAATGACATGGATAAAATTAATAATATCAGCTACTTATTAACTTATAGCATGCTACAAGCACTGTGCTAAGTGCTTTGACTACTTTTTCCACAATCGTGCTCTGACACAGCTATTATTATTATTCCCATTTTATAGATGAGAAAACTGAGACGTGTCCAGAGCCCCACAGTAGGTCAATGGCAGAGCTAGTCTTAAGCTCCAAAGCCCAGGGCTCTCATCCACTCTGCCATACTGTCTTCATTGAAAAGGCGGGAACAAGAGCTAAAGCAATAGTGAGTTTGCCATAGCAATGGGTTCTTAAACTGAGACTGCTTTAAAGGAATTAAAATATTCCCATGATAGCTAATACTGCCCCTAAGAAACACAGTAGATATGATTAAACTGAGATTGCTTTAAAGGAATTAAAATATTCCCATGACAGCTAATACTGCCCCTAAGAAACACAGTAGATATGAATCAAGAGCAAAGTTTACTTTTGTGAGTGAAATCTGTTGCGTATGTATCCTTCAGTGATACAGTAGGAAGGAAAAAGAAACAGACTTAAATATTTCTCAATGACAGTACGTTTTACACACTGCCTTGTAAAAACCCAAGTTTGCATAACTCTGGGAAAGGACTGGGACAGCCTCAACCACTTGCAGCCACCAAACACTCGCTTGCATTTCAGCGTTCGCTGCTTACAAGATCAGCGACGGGAGACTTTTTCCTGTTCTGTTTTTCCACTTCTACTTGCATTTTGGCCATTGGTTTGGCCATGGCAAGGGCCATTTTGGCTTCGGCTTGCAATTTCTTTTGCCTTGTGAGGAAATCCATGTCATCCAGGGATTCGGATTCCTCTTCAGTAGTGTCTCTATCAGAATAGGAAGAACTCTGTTTGCTCTGTGAAGGGAAAAAGAGCAGCCCTGAGCTTTGCGTGCCGGGTACCATCTTTGGAGATGAGCTACAGTCTTCCCTGAGCCCTCTCTCAAAGTAGCCAAGAGTCCCCTCCATCAAGGGACTCAACTCTTGATTTGACTTGTACCAATCGCAAGTAACATTTTAAAAGCTACTTTATTTCCTCAGTCAGTGATAGACTCTGATTTTAGCATAAAAAGTAACATAATTAATAATAGGGAGAATATATATTTGCAACAAACTTGAGACATTTCTTTGATTGTTACTCTCAAACCTTTCTTGAAGTGAACAGACACAACAAAATATTTAACCCAGAGCTAAGGCGGTGCGTTGCTCCCTGGAGCGGACAGGATCTCAGATATCCTACGCAGTTCTGACGCGGCATTGCACTCAACAACCAACACGGGTTCCTGTTAGTTAGTCTTTGGTACGAAAGGCGATAGACCTCCCAGAGAGGAAAGAAATCCAGCAACAAGCACCCAGGATCATCAAGACATCTTTTGTAACACGTGTGCAAGGAATAGTAACCAATGTTTAACCCACATTACCTTGCTGGTTTCTCTGAGCAACAGCTATGTGCTACCATTCCCACCCCTGCCTGGACCCCATCCCCTGCCTTTTAAAATGTGTCCCATTGCTAGTCTGTGCTCATATTTCTAAGCCCAGTGGGGAAGGATTGGTATATAGTGTATTTTCTTTTATAATTTTTAGGGCCTATGTGATTTCTCTTATGATTTAGTATGAAAGTGGTCGCTAACTTTAACAGAGCTTATGTTTCCTTCTTGGATCACAGTTTTTATTTTTCAATCACTGTCAAATTTTAGGAGCATGCCGTGTCAAGAAATGTCATGAGACACTGCTTTTTTAATCTCTGAAATGTTTGTTTCTGACTAACAACAGAAAAGAAGCTAAATGACCAGGAAAGCACACTCTGAGCCTCAGTGGCAGCTTTGGGACTCACCATGGGAGACAAGGGGGTGTCCAAGCTCGTTTCGGTCTTGCTGTCATCAGCATCGCTGTCCTTATCGCTGCCGCTGTCGTTGACAAAGCATATCTGCAGGTTCATCCCACTCTGCAGGCTGGGCAGAAGCAAACAGGACACTAATTACATTCAGCTATTTGTTATCTGGTAGCATCCAAAAGAACTGCCTGATTTTGCTAAAGAAAGTAGTTTAATGTGTTCTTCACAGGAAGCAGTGAGTGAGCAATAATACTCCCAACTCATAAATGATAACCTTTACTAGAAGATAACTTGATAAGTTGATAAATGATAAGATGATAACTTTTAACTCATACTGTATTAGTTTTTTTTCCACACACAAATTCATGTTGGGAGAAAAGTAATTTCAGGCCACATTATAGCAACCAGCACAATACCAAACACATAGTTGGTACACAATGAAAATGCGTTGAGACACTGAGTTTACATTTTTTTTAACATCTTTATTGGAGTATAATTGCTTTACAGTGGTGTGTCAGTTTCTGCTTTATAACGAAGTGAATCAGTTATACATATACATATGTTCCCATATCTCTTCCCTGTTGCGTCTCCCTCCCTCCCACCCTCCCTATCCCACCCCTCTAGGTGGTCACAAAGCACGGAGCTGATCTGCCTGTGCTATGCGGCTGCTTCCCACTAGCTATCTATTTTACGTTTGGTAGTGTATATATGTCCATGCCACTCTCTCGCTTTGTCACAGCTTACCCTTCCCCCTCCCCATATCCTCAAGTCCATTCTCTAGTAAGTTTGTGCCTTTATTTCTGTCTTACTCCTAGGTTCTTCATTTTTTGTCTATGAAGAGGAATGGGTCCTCAGCCAAATAAGGCTGCCTGGTGTCATCTAGTGTCCTACCCCACGGGGACAATCCAATGATACTCATTAAATACAGCATCCCGGGGCCAGAGCTCTCCGAAGAAAGACTCCTTTTTTTTTCTCAAATAAGGTTGTCTGAAGGAAAATTTCATTTGAGGCGGTTGTCAAAAGCCAACCAAGGGAGCCCATTTATGTCATTAAGAAAAAAACACACCAGAGGTTCACTCTCGAGAAACTTAAGGAAACCTCCAGCTTAGTCAGAAAAGCAGAATGTTGGAACATGACAAGGCTCTACAGACTGCCTCGGGTCCAGAGCCTCAGAGGCAGAGATGTCTTGGGAGCTCATTATGTTTGTGGCGAATCTGGGAAGCTCCAGAGGGATGTTGCTGGAAATGTGGTCACAAAGGGCCAGCCGGCTGTGTATCTGCTATACACGCAACCAGGCTGTGGATCCAACTCTGTCCTAACCTTCATTTGAAGTCGAACACATTTCATTGCTGTTTGACAACAAAGTGTTTTTCAAGAAGCACTTTCTTAGCATCCCTAGTAGCCCCAGTCTGTAAGTTTAGAGAAAGAAAAGGCAGAAGGAAACTCCTAAGCAGCAAGGGGTCATAAGGAGGTTCCTGGAAGCCAGGTTTAGGACAGGGGACACCAAATCTGCTCTGGTATTATTATTGTCACAGTGAGAAATGCAAAGAGCAACTCGTCTGATAGCTGACATTCCCATTTGCTTTTTTTTTTTTTTTTCAAATGGGTAGGGATGCTCTGCATAAATTGCTCAAATGACTCATTTAAAGCACTTTGATTGAAAACAATACAGAACTCAGAAAAAGAAAATGTACTGATTTAGCACAGGCACCATCATTGTTACGGGTATGTACCGCCACCTATTGTTAACTTCTCTAATTACGGAAAGTCCCAGCTTATTTTCCCCAAGAGAGAAACGCAGCCTTTCCCTCTGTAGGTCCAGTTCCATTCCCCCACTACCCCCTGGTGCAGGCAAGCAGACCCAGGCCTAGGGCTGGCCGCAGAAAGCGACAGGTTCTGCTGTGATCAGCTCAGGGTGCTTGGAATCAGTAGGACTTAGGTTTGAATCCTTACTTCTTTCCCAAGGCACATTACTTTATGAACCTCAGTTTCCTCATCTGTCAAATAGGGTGAATAATTCAGTGGTTTGTAGAAAGGATGAAAAGAGCTCAGAGATGGGCACAGGGCAGGTGCTCTGTGCCTGTTCATTATCCTCCTTTCTCTACTTTCTGAAAGCCTAGACAAAAAAACCACAGAATTTTAAAGGTGATGTGACTTTGTAAAGGGACCCCTGCAGTCACCTACTTGAATACCCGGCCTGGTCACAGCAATTCCAGATGCACAACTGACTCACTGGGGGCGTCCTGAGCTGACTTTCACTGTTAGGCATCTTGAACATTTATTGAGCTGGAATTTGTCTCCTTTTAACTTTCTACCATTAGAATATATATATATATATATTTTTTTTTCCTGGAGAAATGTAATATGTTCAGGTTACCCTTTGACCCCATATAAATTAAGTTTTAAATTTTATTGTCTGTAGTTGGTAAAAAAAAACCCCAAATCAACCCATTTTTAACAATAAAACTCTAGATCCATGGATCGGACAACAGCGGAAATTTAAAAAGTGCAAATTAAAAACAGACATATTTTAAAGTCATATTTTAAAATAAAAAAGACATTTTAAATTCAACCTAATTCGAATCAAGGATTATGTAGTATTTCCTATTTATTGGATAACTAAAGTCTGGAAAAGAAGAAAGAAGACACTATATACACAGATTATAAAAATATGAAATAACACATGATACCACTGCAAAATAAGGTTTAAAACAGCCAAAGATATATATTTTCATTATGAAGAAAGTCTGATCATAAATTCTGTTGTTCTGCCCCCAAACTGACCTTTGTGCTAAGGATCAACTCAGACCCAAATCAACTATCCCATGCAGCGTTTCTAACTCAGGAAAGACCAAGAAAAAAGAAAAGGGAAGGATTTAGTAGTCGGAGTGAAATGAAAAAACACCTCAGGTAGAAATTCAGAAAATCGCCTTAGTAACACATTATCACCGTGGGAAACTGAGCAGAGCTTCTTACAGGGTGAGCTTTATGATTCCTTATAGCGGTAATCACCAAGAGTGTTACTCTCAGGAAAAGGAAATTATATGATATTACAGCTAATAGTTCAGCGGGGATTTTAGTACAGACATCTTAAAACGGACTCAGGTTTCAAGAAGGATTTGTTTGCCTTTAGTCTTTAAGAGGGTTTAAGATGAAGGCGGCTTTGGGGAAACTCGACCACAGCTCCCAAGCAGCGGCCAGTGCTGCTGAAGGACTCTGTGCCACTGGGTCCAGGAACGATAACCCCTGTTCCTGGCCGCTTCCCGTCCCGGGGAGGCATGGCTGTTCTGAGGCCCTCCCTCCAGCCACTCGGAGCCCCTGTCCCTCACGCTGCGGTGTCTCGCCTATAACCAGGCTACGCAGTCTGGCGAGATCCCCGCAGCCAGGGGTTAATTTGCTTGGAGCTCTCAGGCACTGTCTGAGGTGAAAACAAAACACTAACCTCTTCTTGTTAATTAGTGATATAATTTAAGGTATCCAATTCAGGGTTACTTGATGTTTGGAATGGCGATCCGGCAGAGGGCTATGAGCAAAAGGCTGCTTGATGTCTGCCTTGCCTGTGGATTTGATTACTGGAAGGTCTGCGTCCTGGTCACCCCGGAAACCTCTTCTCCTTATGCCATGAAAAAACCACACTGCAGCCCAGAGTTACGGACAGGGAGGCGAGGGTATGGAGAGGGGGCTGTCACGGATGGAGAAGGCTCAGAAACGTGAAGAGACAGAGAATAAGTGTGCTTCCTGGACATCTCAGTGTGAGTGAACGTGGCTTTCTGAGTGACAGTTCCTGTTGGCCAGGATCGGGAAAGCATTTAGCTGATAGGCTGTTCAGCACCAGTGTCCACTTGGCATTTACAGTGAGGAAAACTTACTTAGAAAACACATGTGCTGACCTCCAACTACTGTCAGCAGGGATATTATGAAAATATGCTCGGAATTGAGAGAATGATGGGGATGGAAGGATCTTTACTAAGAGGATATCTCAAAAACCTAGCTACCTGGTGAGATGATTTGCTATAAAGATAATACCTATTTCAAAATACAGGGACAAGACCAGTTTACTCCGTGGGAGAAGTGATGGGATGGTCTTAAAGTTTGCTGTGACCTCTAGTGGGGCAGAAGCATTGGGAATCTGGCCTTTGTCCTTGGCCTTGGGTTGCAGTGACTGGGAGTGGCCTGGTCTGACGGCCAGCTCCGAATCCCAGAACTATTTGGTGTTTTCTGATTTTTGAAAACAGGAATCTCCCAGCACTAGCTTAGACCGCCAGCATCCACAGAGGAATGCTGAAGATTCTTTGGTTCTATCCCCTGCACCATGCCTTAGTTAATTTCACTTGAACGGTTACAGTGAATTTGAGTTTAAAAGTGTGTGCACTGGGCTTCCCTGGTGGTGCAGTGGTTGAGAGTCCACTGGCCGATGCAGGGGACGTGGGTTTGTGCCCCGATCCGGGAAGATCCCACATGCCGCGGAGCGGCTGGGCCCGTGAGCCATGGCCGTTGATCCTGTGTGTCCGGAGCCTGTGCTCCGCAACGGGAAAGGCCACAACAGTGAGAGGCCCACATACCACACACACACAAAAAAAAGTGTGTTCACTTCATTCTCTCCTTGGGCTGTACAACCACCTGTGGATTACAGGCAAGGCAGCGGTTACTCAAAGAAGTCAGATAACTTGCCCCAGATCTGTGACAGCCTGATTATTAAAATGGTCCCAATTCTTCCCCTCTCTCTATCTGGTCCCCCTGGGCTGGCCTCCTGACTTGCCTTGGCCAACAGAATGCAGAGGAAGTGACAGTATTCCAGTTCCAAGCCCCTGCATCCGCCCCCCAACTCCCCGCTGCCCCAGGGAACCGTGCCGCTGCCCGCAGAACAAGTCCAGCTCAGCCTGCTGGCAGAGGAGGGGCTTCGTAGCACAGAGCTCAATCGACCGTTGTCCCAACTGAAGCCCCAGGCACCTGACGGAGCTCAGCCAAGAGCAAGCAGTAGCGGTACCTCGCCAATCCGTAGCCAATCAATCACAGACACACGAGTAAGCCCCATGGGAACCCAGCTCTCATCAGCAGCAGCAATCAGTGCTTAACATCGGATGCCACTGGTGTGGGTGGGTTTTTATTACACATCACCACCATGGCAACAGATAAATGGTACAAGATCACAAAGCAAGAGACTATAGGCTGGGCCTCTGGTTTTTGAATCCAGTGGCCTTTCCCCCATACTGCACTTAACCTTAGGTTTGGATTTATTAGGTCTTGCCTGTGATGGCAATATAATTTGAAGCACATAATGCCTCCTGTAGTTGCTTATAATTTCAAGGCAACTGTATGGTTTCCTTAAGAAACAGAGTGAGAGGAAACTTTGAAATGCCTATGGATTTCAAACATGCATTGCTCATCCTCTGTCCAAAACCAGTGTGGCTGTGAGAGCCTCTGGCCCTGCCATGCCATTCATTACTCAGTATTCCCAACTAGTTCATGGCTGGGCTGTTAAAATATATTATTTCTATATATTTTAATGGATCTCTGATGCATTATTCAAAGGCTTTCTACATAATGAATATTATCACCCATTATCTTTCCCTGTTTCATGAGAATTTCAAAGGGGATGGAATATAAAATGTGGATTGTAATTACCCAAGGGTAGCTGTAAACACATTTCATTTTTCTAAGGATTTGTCATGAAGAAAGAACGTGGGAACAGTTGAGGTTTGGGTAAGTTCTAGATGTACTGCGTGTGTGATGGTGTGTCTACAGAATGTGCTGAGGTGGGTTAAAATGAGGTGCCTCTATTCCTTAATAAATTGTGAAATACCTTTCCCATTTCCCAAAACTTACTCCTTACTCTTCTTTTCCCTACTGACTGTTTTGTATTGACATTTACCATGAAAGTTACAGAATTACTATTGAAAAAAAAAAAAAGGAAACGCAAAGTTTCTACTTCCCAATATTTGTTATTGTGAAAATATACTGCTATTTCTTATTTTACTTTAGTGAGATTGTGTTAACTTTCTTTTGCTAAAGAGTGTGCAATGCATGGGATGATAATTTGACTTTTGTTTTGTTTTTTTGCTTTTTGTGGTACGCGGGCCTCTCTCACTGCTGTGGCCTCTCCCGCTGCAGAGCACAGGCTCCAGACGCGCAGGCTCAGTGGCCATGGCTCACAGGCCCAGCCGCTCCACGGCATGCGGGATCCTCCCAGGCCAGGGCACGAACCCGCGTCCCCTGCATCGGCAGGCAGACTCTCAACCACTGCGCCACCAGGGAAGCCCTAATTTGACTTTTTAAAAATGTAAAAAATTTTAAAATTGAAGTATAGTTGCTGTACAATGTTGTATAAGTTACAGGTGTACAATACGGTAATTCTCAATTTTTAAAGGTTATGCTCCGTTATAGTTATTATAAAATATTGGCTATATTCCCTGTGTTGTACAATATATCCTTGTAGCTTATTTTATACCTAATAGTTTGTACCTCTTACTCCACTACCCCTATGTTGCCCCTCCTGCTTCCGTTTCCCCACAGCCATCTCTCCTAGATGCCAAAGGTGGTAACTACTAGTTTTTTCTCTATATCTGTGAGTCTGCTTCTTTTTTGTTATATTCACTAGTTTGCTGTATTTTTAAGATTCCACATATAAGTGATATCATACAGTATTTGTCTTTCTCTGTGTGACTTATTTCACAAAGCATAATGCCCTCTAAGTCCATCCATGTTGCTGCAAATGGCAAAATTTCATTCCTTCTTATGGCTGAGCTGACTTTTTAAAAAAGAGTGATATTCACATAGGTGCAAACACTGCTGGTCTAACATATATGATCATACACACAGAAGGACTATAAATGATTTTTACAACTATATTAGAAAGAAAGGGGATGTTTAACTGTTCATTTGTTTGTTCGTTTGATGATCAGGCAATAACATCTCTGCAAAACCCACAGCACCAACTGGCCAGTGCTGAGCTGATGCCTCCCCTTTGGCCAGGGCACACACTTTCTAGTTCACTACGGTCCCACCTATGGCCTTTTATCTGGGCTACTTCATTCCTTTATGTTTCTTGCTGGCCCCTGCAGGCATGTTACAGTTCATGACCCCTATATTAAGTGGATGCATAGTAGTAGTTGATCCAGGGACAGAAATCAGGTCTTCTAACAGGTACCAAATGCTTGGATCATTAAATCACAATATACAAATAGAAATGTGGACTATATAGAGCATTGGAAGAGAACTCAAAAAAATACTTACTAGACACTCCCTATCTTATAGATGAGAAAGGAAACACTTTCACTTACCTGGACATTAACTAGTAAGTAAGGTGAGCAGGGAACTAACTTCAGTAGAAAAGTGGTCTGCGGGATGGGGGAAGCAAATGCAGAAGAGGGATGGAAAGCCGGCTCTCCCACCGTTATGTGCCCAGAGGAGTTAAGGGCAGTTTCAAACTCTGTGATAGAGAGAGGACTGGGGGAAAGGGGAGCACCATGTCTCTTCATGTCCTGTCCTCACCCCACGTCTTACAGGACTCAGGCTTTTGGTTTCCTCAGCGAAAGCCACGGAAGGTAGCTCCAAAGGCGGCTGGAGTGTGAATGGCCCTCTCTGGGTTTTCTTCTCCCAATCCTGCACATACTTTTTGTCTGCTCCCTTTTCTAAGGCTCGTTAGTTCTGGACCTTCCGTCTGTATGTGTTTGCGTGAGGGCTGGTAGGCATCCGACTCCACATGGCCACAGAATCTTCTCACTACTTAAGTAACGGATAGAGAAGTGGACTAACGTTCACCAGCTTTTCTATGGTGAAGGAGCAGCCCTTGTAGCCTAACCCGATTCTCTAGGGAGCTATAAATACTTGCATTCCTCAGACAGCTGCTGATTCTAATTCCACATCAGTGTCTAGTTCCTTCAATAATGACCACGTATATGTAATTAAATTTGGAATTATAGGATCTTAATGTTAAAAAATGCATTTTCACCAGAAATATTTTCTGCACGAATTGAAGACCAGAATGAGCACTCTTCTGATACTGCAATAATAATGGAATAAAACAGCCATCTCTCCTAGGTGCCAAATGTGGTCTACTTTCTCTTAATTAAAGCCAAATGATTTCTCAGCAATCTACTTTCTGAAATAAAAAGAATCGCCACTTTTGAGCATCTACTATATTGTAGGCACTTCATATATATTACTTCTAATCCTCAGATACACCTAAAACAAGTATTATGATCTCCATTTTGCATATGAGAAAACTAAGGCTCAGAGGTTAAATTATACAAGGTCACAAAGTTGGCATTTTATTCTAGGAGAGTGTGGTGAGAAGCCAGGGCACTATAAGAAGGCTAGAATAAATTCATGAATGGAAGAATAAAAGAGAAGATAAAAAAAAAGCAAAACAAAAACAAAACAAAAAATTGGAAACAACTTCAGTGTCTAACAATAAGAGATTAAGTATGTTATGGACTGACAAATATACACTGATATGTATAACATAGATAACTAATGAGAACCTGCTGTATAGCACAGGGAACTCTGTTTAGTGCTCTGTGGTGACCTAAATGGGAAGGAAATCCAAAAAAGAGGGGATATATGATACATATGGCTGATTCACTTTGCTGTACAGTAGAAACTAACACAACATTGTAAAACAACTATACCCCAATTTCAAAAAAGATCGATAGAACTACAAAAAAAAGTATATTATGGTGAAATATATGACAGGCCATTATGCAGCTAGTAAAAATATATATAATGGAACAGTTATGGATATGGGCAAATATTCCTGATGTATTGTTAAGTCAAAAACAGAAACAAAAACCAAGCTCTAAAACAATAGGTATACTATGATTCCAAGTTTGTAAAAAAAAATGTGGAGCTATCTGTAAAGAAAAAGTGGCAGGAAATATAGCTAGATATTTTTTCGTGGAAGAAATTCAGTTGACTTCAAATTTTTCTCTTTTGAGTGCCTCTGAACTGCTATGTGTGGGCCTTTAGCAGGAATTTTAAAAAGGAAAAGGAGAGAGAATG
Organism: Mesoplodon densirostris; assembly: GCF_025265405.1. Taxonomy (NCBI): domain Eukaryota; kingdom Metazoa; phylum Chordata; class Mammalia; order Artiodactyla; family Ziphiidae; genus Mesoplodon; species Mesoplodon densirostris. The sequence continues at coordinate 84,470,285 of NC_082665.1, read as the reverse complement.
GGTGAGTTGGTTAGCACTGTGTGTTGGAGAAAGGTGAGTAGGATTAAGTATCTGACAGCTGGAAGAGGATGGCTGCGTGTCTGACTCAGATGGTGTCTATGCAGGGACCATGACTCACGTATGAGTCCGGTTGGGCTTTTGTTTTTGGCAGGGTGCTGGGGGTAGGAGATCCTGCCCCTAGCAGGGAGGAGGGCAGTAAGAAACAAATTTTCTTATAAGTGAACATTTCTATGGATGGACTCTTTGATTCAACTGTTGCCATCCCTCCCCAACCCAGTCTCAATCCCATTCTCCTTTTTGGATCTGCATAGATGATAGACTCTCAAGTAAAGGATATACATTTCACTCTTTGTATTTTTAAAGCCAGCCTGCCTATTTACTCTGCTCAGCCCAGACAGAGTTTAAACTTGTATCTGCCGGACCTGCTGATGCGTTTCAGCTGCTGGAGCTGAAGTTAGGCTTATCCCCTTCCGGACCGGTGTTTACCTCTGTGAGGCTGGGGTAAAGATATGGCAGTTGAAGAGTCAGTGCCTGTGGATGTTTTTGAGGGGTATGGTTAGATTTGGTGAAAATCTTAATTGCAAATTCTTTTACTGTCTTGAACACTGAATCACTGCTTTCACCACTTCTTATGTTCATGTTTAAAATAATGTTGGGGCTGCCATTTAGGCTTGGTCCCATAGTAAGCTTCATCTCAAAGACCTTCTGTTTCATGACTTAATTTGTGGTCATTTGATTCTATTCAGTCATTAAAAAGAATGCAGTAGATTTACTGAATTGCATTAATTCTATGACGCATGGTTATTCATCTTTGGCCATCTTCAACGTCGGGGTATGTCTCACGATCTCAGCCACCCATGCAGCTGGTGGCATGACTGCTCTACTGAGCTGTAACTCTGTCAGCCAACAAACCATATAAGGACCACTGAAGAAGAAGTGGGCTCTGGTAGTTGACCATTCATGCCTTCTGATAATAAAAAAGTGCCAGCGTCGAAACCTGCAGAATGGGGGACAGTGGCTTGGAAGGTGAGGCACAGCACCTCCTGATGGCACAAAGGGTGACCCTGTGGGGAAAAGCAAAGATGGACAACTCTAAGGGAAAGTGGTTAAATGGAGAATTGAATTGTGAATGTGAAAAGGGTGTAGGACTACCTTAACCAATTTCACTTTTTCTTATTTTTTTGTATGCACAAAAGACACATGTGGTAAAAATATATACCCAAATAAACCTGAAAGGACTTTTCAATAACTAAAACAAAAATTCTGGAATTCCCTGGTGGTCCAGTGGTTAGGGCTCCACGCTTCCACTGCAGGGGGAGCAAGTTTGATTCCTGGTTGGGGAACTAAGATTCCCGCATGCTGCAAGGCACATCACCAAAACAAAAAACAAAAAACAAAAAAAATTCTAAGTGTTAAGGAGGCATGTGTCACCATTTAATTGGCAGTGGTTTTCTGAAATATCTTCCATGGGTTTTTAATGCATGTGATAATCTGAGTGAGAATAATCTGAGGGGCACAGAAAATTTTACAAAAATACTGAACAAAAGGATTGTGTTAAAACTCCAGATGACAGAGCTCGCATGCAGTCAGTGAGGCTGTTTTCTCATAGCAGTAAGTGCTTATGTAAACTCTCAAAGGAGCCAGTCTTCATATGAGCTGTGTGTCCAGACACATCTGAGGGACCACTGTCTAAAGGGAGTGCAAATTTCAGTAATAAAGTCATGATAACTTGTCAAAGATGATGCACCAATGAAAAATCATTTCTAGAAGTTCTTTTAATTAAACATTTGGCTGTCCACTGGAGCCATTTTTAAATATAAAATGCAGCCCTGTGGCCTTTTTCTCCCTGTCTCCCACCGTTTTGCAGTAGCTCTGACAACTGAATTCTCACTGGTGATAATAATAAAATTCATAAGACAGAGTACAGCTGGATATGCCTCTAGCAAGATGTCAAATTTCGCTTGCACAAAATTAATTGCACCTAATTAAACTGGGGTCATTGGCATTATTGTAAAGTGAGGCTATTTATTAGACAAAGAAAATTTCACAAATGCCAATTTGCTTCTCTTTCAGGTTTGTAAAAGAAGAATTGCTTACATGATTAAATTTGTTTTGCCATTTTAATCTTATTACTCTTCAAAAGATCCACTTCAAATTTTGCTTCACTTTAAAAATTGTGTAATGTTTTAGAATACTGCAGATAATTCTTGGAGGAGGGCATAAAAACGATAGGTTTTCTGTGGATTACTCGATGAATTTTCAAATAGTATAAAAAAAAGAATTTGCAAACTACCATTTGCAATGACAGGTACTTTGGAATTACTCATATGAAGGATTTTCTAAGCAAATTAATAGTACACATGTATGAGATTAATATGAAGTTCAAAAGGTATGTTGCATGTTACAAATAGGTTGTTGTAGTATGTACCTATTACTTCACGAAAGCAAATTTCATTGTGTTGAAACAGGACCACCTCTTCTCACTCATGCTGGGTATATATGACCACTGTGCTTACTTCTTCCAGGAAATTATGCAAAAATTATTACCGTCAGAGACAAAAGGATGATTTACTTTCCTGGCAAAATGAGGCTGGTTTGACCTGTGATCTGTGGCAGATTATATATTCAGATTCTCAGTTCCTCACATTTGAAGCGCCTATGAATCCAATTTCTTTAAAGGCTCTCTCGATCACTGCTATCTGTCCTATCGATACAACTCCCTGGGCTATGGTGCCTCCCCACTCCCTCCCCTCCACGCAGCCCAAACACAAGAGGAGGTGGTGGGTAACTATTACTGGTCTTATCTCAACCATGCACCAATAAACCTATAAGAACAAGAAAGAAATGAGTTTTGATCTGGGGATGTTGGAATGGCTGAGATAAGTAAACGGTAATCATTATTCAAATGAGCATCTCAAAAGCTCTCTGGGGAATTTCTGTTTTTCATAATCTTCACAACGCATGGAGAGAAGGGTATATAGCCTTTTCCAGGTTACAATATTACATTGCATACTTTGTGAATAGACTGTATTATGTTGTATTTATATTTATGTGCATGTAAATAAAATCTATCTTGGGGTAAGGGAAGAAGAGAAGTCGGGGGTCAGGCTCATTTTGTGTTACTCTGAGAAAAGGAGAATGGAGATGGCAGAAAAAGTTTTCTCCATGATGTCAGATCAGCTTGTAATGTTTGAAAGATGAAAGACTTCCTAGATGTCTATTACTAATGACCACTCTGTCTTGTGTTTTCAAAGCAGCCAAGCCAGTTTCCATTCCTTTAATAACACTAAGCTATATAAACTCAGAATCCAAAATATAATGCTGATTCAAGATCAATTTGGTCAATGGAAAAATATTTTATAGCAAAGTAATATACTAGTCATAAGAGAAAAGGAATATTTAATTTTTCTAAGAACATGAGTAAATCTAACATTTCTTAGAAACTTCTTTCAAAAATAGGTAATTCATTTCTCTCATTTCCTTTTAAGCTTTTAGCTGGAACATTTTTAAACAGAGAAAACAGACAAAGGTCATACGATCTCAGTTTGAAAAGGCTGATTATGTGTGGATTAGCACATTTTGAAGAAAAATATGGCACTTCCTATACTTGCCACATTTCAGTATAAGTCAAATTTAATTAGTTGAGTTATGAAGCAATATCAAAAATTCTTTTGCTGCAGTATTGGGCATGAAATGTCTTTATGGGATTATCGTTAAGTCTAGCTTACATTTAATAGCTTGTCATCCTTTTAAAAAGTGCTTTAGGAGATAGCACTAATTAGAAAAATTCAGTGGGGCTGAAACCCAAAGGCCAACAGAGAAGGACTTACCCTCACAGGAGCAGCTTAAACTTGTCTTCCCAAAGGACCCTCCCGCTACTTCACAATTTCTCAAATATGAAGTTAATTTTTATAGGTAAACACCCTTTAAAATGCATAAATAGAAGTCCACTATTTTGCCAAAGGATCCTACTTACCTGGGTAGGCCCTGCCTTAAAAGTAAGCTTAGCACTTCAGAATCCATGGCTTGGGCAATTAATTGTAAGTCCTCAGCCTCATTTAAAATTGAGTACTGAGCTCCTTAAAGCAGTAAATTCAGCTAATATTTACCTGGTTTTGATTATTTAACTAATTCAACATGTGTGCTTTGGAGCATTTTGGAGTGCCACATCAGTGACCTCAAAGTTCTAACATCCCTCAAGTACTTTTGTAAGAAAGAGGTAAGGTACTTCTAGCTCAATGAAGAATTTCAGAAATTGTAATACATTAGAGAAACACTAATTCTAATAGGGATGGAGAATATGGGTTACACAATTGCAACTGAACATTTCCTAAGGCTTTTCTCCTACGTTATTACTGAGGAAGGAGAATGGCAGTCAGTCTTTGCAGACTTTAAATTTACAGGGAAAAAGTGACATTTCTTAGGAACGTTAAGTCTCATTATTAACCATCATCCTAAGGGGAATCCAAAAAGTCATCGTGTTCTCAGAGAGGATGATCTCATCCCAGAATGTGGAGAGGAAAACATATGAAAGAACAGGATATAAATAATCTTCCTTATGGCAAGTCAACAAGTGTAGCTTGTTATGAGCTACTGTGAAATACATATGTGTTTAGATAGCTGTGTCTCCAAAGAGGGTAGATGACTAAGTCATTCTCAAATTCTGCTCTGCCAGAAGAGTTTCAGGTGGGCTTTGAGGGTTTATAGGGGAGGGATGGTGAGGGGCACTGAGTGCGAAGTAAAGTAGCATTGAAGGGAAATGGTGGGGGATGGCATGTTCTGGGCAGGGGTATCCCAACCCCTCTCCTTCAGTCCTCCTGGACCAGAGGTCTGCTTTGTTTTACATACATGGTTTCTGCACAGGATTTTATATTTCTGCTATTAAAAACAACAAAAACCTTCATGAGACTTCTAGTTACACATGGCATATCGAACACAGGAATTTATCTTCTCTCTCTTCTGAAATCCTACTAAAACAATATTAAAGGAAGAAATGAGGTATGAACCTACATGGACAAAGGAAATGGAAAAGGAGACAGTGGCACACAAGAGAGTTTGAAAAAATTTTGAAAGACAAAATGCAGATGGATGAGGGGTATTTGACTTTACTTCAATTTGCTAGGTGTCTGCAGGGGTGGCTGGTAGAGAAGGCACATGCATTTTCACTTCAGGATCCTGGTACTACTCAGGTGCATCCAAAGGCAGGGGAGTGGGGTAAGGCTGCGTACAAACCAAGACTGATTAAACAACTGAAAGGAAAACCTAGATCTTCTAACTTGCCCTGACTACGTGTGGCCTGGCAGAATGAGAAAGTTCACTATCTAGAGAGGCTGAATCAGGGGAGCTCTGGGCTAGGGCTCCCTCAGGCACAGCTGAGGTGGCAATGAAGCGCCTTACTGAAATCAAAGGAATTAAGTGAAATTCTACATGCTGAATTGTCAACCATTCCCCTGCTAGAGTCGTACACTGGCAGTCAGGCTTAAAATTCCTTAGGATGAAGTTGAAGAGTTCTTCCCTGTGACAACTTACAGCCCAAGAGAAAAGAGCTTTGGGCACTTATAATTGGATGCACCCTTACAAATAGTTGTGTTTTTACTTGACCATTCTAAAGTGAAGTTCACCATTCATTAATGCAACAACTACTCAGTGACTGACTATGTATTAGACACTATCTAAGCAATAGTTATGGTGGTGAACAAAACAAAGGCCTGCTCTCTTGGGGTTAATTATTTTCGTACTAGAGAAAGACAAGGAACAGATTAAAACTATATATAATACAACAACAGGTAATGATAAGGACCACAAAGAAAAACAAATCAGGGTAAGAGGATAAGCAGGGTAAGAGAAGAGAAAGTGGTAGGTAGGTTGGGAGTTTACCTTTTAATTTGGTGGTCAGGCAAGGTCTCTCTGAGAAGACAATATATGTCTCCAAGCCCCAACCAGAAACTTTACAACAGCTTTTAGTGTTTTACACTTAATTATTAATAGAAATCAAAATGAACAAAAAAACAAACTCAGAAAAAATCATGGACAATGTAGAAATCAGAAGGAAACATTTTGAATAATTTAACTAAAATTAATGCCTTCAGTGAAATGAGAAAGTATGATGGGAAAATTTTTGAAAACATAAACGAAATGGACAAATTCTTAGAAAATATAACTCATCAGAACTGACTCAAGAAGAAATCAAAAGTGTGTACAATCTTAAAACCACTTAAAAAACAGAAGCTGTTAAATCAAACATACAAAGAAGACACCGGGCCCAGATGGTTATACTGGTAAGAAACAGCTCATTCCAATATTATGTAGACTTTTCTTAGACAATACGAAAGGGGGAATAGTAGCTAATTCATTTACACCAGCATAAACTTATACTAAAACCAGAAAAAAAAGTTACAAGAAAAGAATACAACAGACCCATGTGACTCATGAATGTAAGTATAACAACCCTAAATAAAATATTATGTATAAAATCCAATACTGTTCAAAAAAAGATAATACCCTCAACCAATTGTGGTTTATAATAGGTATGCAAAGATTGTTCAATATTTTGAAAATCTATAAATGTAATTCATTAATAGATTAATAGAGAAAATCATACAATCATCTCAACAGATGCAGAAAAAGCACATGATAACATCAAATACCCATTCATGATAAAAATGTTTTTAAAATTATGAATATAAGGGAACAATGTTAATCTCATAAAGAGTAAAATTAAAGAAAACATAAAATTAACATCATCCTAAATGGAAACATTAGAAGCATTCCATTTAATATGAGAAATGAGCTAAGGATCCCAACTACTACCATTTTTAATCCTCAGTGTACTAGGGTACCTATCCAGTGCAGTAAAACAAAGAAAGAAACCAGAAGTAGGAGGATTAGAAAGGAATTTTAAAAGCTGCTATTTTTTTGTAGATGATATTGTTTTAAACTTCCAAAGAATGTACAGACAACTTTACTGGAAATAATAGGAGAGGAGAGAAATACTAGGTATAATAATAACGAAATGGCTGGATACACGACTAGTGTACAAAGTAAGCTGCAGCAAACAACAAGAAAGCATTATCAAAGAGAATTTAAGATAATATCAGAATATCAAATATCTGGAAATAAATATAACAAAAGATATGCAGTATCTCTAAATGGAAAACAGGGATAGGAAAATTCAATACTGTGAAAATGTAATTCTCCCCTAAATTATTGGGTTGGCCAAAAAGTTCGTTTGGGTTTTTCCGTAAGTTCGTTTTCCGTAAGTTCCATAATATCTTACAGAAAAACCAGAATGGACTTTTTGGCCACCCCAGTATTTCCAGATTCGGTACAATTCTAGTCAAAAATCCCAAGACAGTATTTTGCTGAACTTGATTTGATGATTTAAAATTTATATGGAAGAATAAAAAACCAAGAATAGGCAGTAAAAGAGTAAAGAGTCCAGACATCAGGACTTATTTTGAAGCTATAGTAATTAAGACTGTATGGTACTGGTGCAGGGATAGAAACACTAACCAATGAAATAGAATGTATTCCCATTAATGTATAGTCATACATAAGTGATCTGTTAGATCAGTCAGTAAAAGAGAATTGTTACTAATAAATATGATGGAAAAAATGGTCATGTATATGGAAAAAGATGAAATTAGACTTCTCCATTCTAAATCAGGAAACCAACCCGATTGCTTACAGACTTTAAAAAAAACAACAATACTTTTAACTCTTAACAGGAAATCTAGGTTAATGCCTTTTGGACCTTAGGGTAGAAGAAGATTTTTTTATACAAGCCTCAGAAAGCACTGACTCTAAAAGAAAAGTTAAATAAAAATGACCATTAAAATTAAAATTAAGAACTTCTGGTCATAAAGACACATTGAGGAAGTGAAAAGACAAGTTACAACCTGGGAGAAGATATTTGCCATACATACAGCATATTAAGGATTAGTATCATAGCTAAAGAACTTCCATAAATCAATGAAAAAAGCATAAAGAATCCAATAGAAATTTGGACATGAGGCCCAAAAAGACATTTCGCAGAAGGGGAAACAGAGATGGCTAATAAACATAATGAAATATCATTTAATACCCGTTCAGCTAACAAAAGTGTGAAAGAAATTGACAATATTGAGTGTTAGAAAGGCTATGGATCCACAGGATCTCTGAACCATTGCTGGTAGGAGGGTAACTCGTGCAACTATTTTGAACAGTTTGGTATTATCTTCTAAATAGGAACATTCATGTATTTTCCTAGGAATACCAGTCCAAGGTACACACCAGAGAGAAACTCTTGCACACAGACAGCAGAAGACACATACAAGGATGTTTATAATCAGCACTGTTTATAAGAGCAGAACCTCTGAAACAACCTAATGCCTATCATCAGAAGAGTGGCTCGATGAACTGTGATACATTCACATGGTGGAATATAATACAGCAGTCAAATCAGGGACTGGCAAAGGGGAAAATGGGGCAATTTAAATTTCAGAACAAACAATAAACTTTCTCAAGTAATCATAGTTTACTACATGGTTCAAGGTGAATAATATATGATCTTAATAATGTAAAACTGAACAGTTATTTGACCCCAAATTATAAAGTAATTATATTAGGAGGACGGGGTGGGATATATAGATATGTCTGTGGGAGGGCTGTAAAAGAGAGTTAAATCCCAACCTTCCGTATTTAGCAGTCAGTAAATGGTTTACAAGTAAAAGGTAAGAAGATAAGCATTTTACTCAGAGATATAAATACCAGCAGAAACAACTAAGGAGTTAAAAGTTATTGTTTCTGGAGAGTGAGATGAGGATAGAGAGGGATGGGACCAGGACTGTTACTTTTATGTTGTTATTATATACTCTGTAGTTAATTCTACTTTACTTTCAAAGTCATATAATACACACACACACACACACACACACACACACACACACACACACAACTTTGATTTTAAAAACCACAGCTCCCGTTTGGACCAGATGGATATGACATGGCTGAGCAAAGAGATGGGGTTTCTAGAAGAAAACTTTTTGGTGTTTTGGGGACTACTAGAGGGCAGTAGCAGAGATCTATAAGACTATGGGGCCCAATCTACTCATTTTACAAAAATGAGGAAACTGAGGCATGGTAAAAACTAAGTAAATTGCTCAAGTCTCAGAATTAGAAGCTGACTAGGACTAACCCTCAGGTGTCCAGGTCCCTAGGCCCGAGGTCCTCCTGCCCACATCCCACTAGGAGGAGAAAGAGGTGCTTCCATGGCAAAGGGGAACGTTGACCTTCCAACTCTGGAATGACATATGCCGAGAGCGAGGGAATCCTCTGAGCCTGAGCTGGCCCACACCCAGCTGAGGAGGACATGCCTAAACACTGCATGGCCAGGCCACAGCTCCTGTCTCCAGGCACTAACCCACCAGGAGTGACTCCTAAATATGCACATATATGAGTGTGTGTGTGCTTTCTGATTTTTGCTGATTTTGATGAATCTGTAAGGATCAGACAGAAATATGAGGCTTACTGAAAGCTCGATAAAATAGATACTAAAGTGTCTAATTCTGGGCCTCATATGAAGGAAAGAGTGGAAATCCGTTGGCTGAATGAATGCATGAATGCTATCATTTGTCTCCCACACCTGGTTTAACATGGTAAGTATACCTAGTATTTATACAGGGGATATTTGCTCTTAGAGAGCCCAAAGGAAGAGCCAGACATTCTGACAAGAAATGGATATTTGGGGAGGGATCAAGAGAATGCTGATAGGTCTTCAGTTACTACCATCTTTATTAAAACAATGTTTTATGTGCTTTAATCACTTGGAATACCTGTACTCATAATAGTTAATTTTGCAGATTGTCTATACCCTCCCCAATCGAAGTGTGACCTATGGACTGGCAGCATGAACATCAGCTGGGAGCTTGTTAGAAATACAGAATCTTGGGACTTCCCTGGTGGTGAAATGGTTAAGAATCCGCCTGCCAGTGCAGGGGACACGGGTTAGAGCCCTGGTCCAGGAAGATCCCACATGCTGCGAAGCAACTAAGCCCGTGTACCACTGAGCCTGTGCTCTAGAGCCTGCGAGCCACAACTACCAAGGCTGTGTGCTGCAACTACTGAAGCCTGTGTACCCAGAGCCCACGCTCTGCAACAAGAGAAGCCACTGCAATGAGAAGCCCACGCACTGCAATGAAGAGTAGGCCCTGCTCGCCGCAACTAGAGAAAGCCTGAGTGCAGCAATGAAGACCCAACGCTGCCAAAAATAAATACATTAATTAATTAAAAAAAAAGAAAAAAAATACGAATCTTAAACCCCACTTCAACCTACTAAATCAGAATCAGCATTTTAACACAATTCCCAGGTGATACATATGCACATTAAAGTTTGAGAAGCTCTGGCTACAATCCTATTTTCTAGATAGAATTATAATTTTAATATATTTTAATTGGAATTAGAAGTTATGCAAATGATCAATGATACCCTGAAATCAATTAAGATAAAATAAAAACAAACCACCTGCAGGACAGGTTAAGCTCTGTAATAAACATTCAATGATCAAAGTGGGAATTGTATTTCTCAGTTATCAGTATTCATTGCAATCAAATGCATCGGGGGGTTAGGCTGGATGCTTTGGGACTACTTAATGGGAAATCTGGTGGTCTGCCACACTTCTCCAAGCATCAGTCAGCTTGTTTAAGAGTGTAGCTTGATTCTCCCTTCACAATGCAAAATCAGAATTGTGTCTAGAAAAAAAATGAAATATAGAAATCTGACCTCAAATGGCTGGGCAAATGGGCCAAAAATCCCCAAAACTAAAACCCAAAAAACAAACCCAACAAACAGGTGGAGAGGGATCTGTCTAGCACGCAAATAAAGGTGGCAGTATTATGGGGAAAAAATACTCAAAGATTTAAAGGATATCTCTTATTAGACATACATAGTCAGATGACAAAATCCATTAGGTACATATCAGAGAATCAACTCAAAACACTCACCGGGAGGAAAGGCTTGGCTTCCCGCTTTTGCTACAGCTGGTATAAATTCCCGGGCCATCATCAAAGAAGCTTCCAAGTGCCAACTTCTGTCGGATAGATTCTCTTTCATTTTTCTGTGCCTAAAATTTCAGGAAAATAAAACATGCCGATAAGCAGGCAGATACGTCACAACCAGAGGCAATCTAACTGCTAAGTCTCTTAGAACTATAATATTAGACAAAAAATAAACAGGCCAAAGCACAAGAGCATTTGAATTATTAAGACTGAAATTCAACCAGTCTTTCCTGATTCCACGTCTGTGAACATTTTCAATTCTTTGGAGTCCTTTATGATCACCAGTCTCGGAAATCACCATCATGGTAGTAAATGATCATCATTGAGACAGGACCACTGTTGACCCCTGAACAACACGGGTTTGAACTGCTCAGGTGCACTTACAGCAGATTTTTCTCAACAGTAAATACTACAGTGCTACACCACCCACAGTTGGTTGAATCTGCGTATGGGGAACCACACAGACGGAGGGCTAACGATAAATTATAGGCAGATTTTTGACTGCGTGGAGGGTCGGCGCTCCTATCTCCAGGGGTTGTTAAAGGGTCACCTGTAGGTTATTTGGCACTATAATCTTTCTTCTTCTTACCTGCTAAATATAACAGAGTAAAGTCATGGAGGGCAAGCACTTTGTCCTAAATCAAATCACTTTTATTTATTTATTTTTTTGTGGTACGTGGGCCCCTCACTGTTGTGACCTCTCCTGTTGCGGAGCACAGGCTCCGGATGCGCGGGCTCAGCGGCCATGGCTCACGGGCCCAGCCCCTCCGCGGCATGTGGGATCTTCCCGGACCGGGGCATGAACCCGTGTCCCCTGCATCGGCAGGCGGACTCTCAACCACTGCACCACCAGGGAAGCCCCCAAATCACTTTTATCTCCAATGTGGCCCTTCCCTGGATCTTTTCCCTTCTTTACATGGTCCCTTCAGTCCACTTTCTCTATGGCAAGAACATTAATTCGTTCAACCAACAGGCACCAAGCCTCTCTGAGAGGCAGGAGCCACACTGTGACGCTAGAAGACGGCCAGGACGGAAGACACAGCCCCCACCTCCACCCATTACAGTCTTGATGGGGACTCTTGTTTCCATTCAAGCTCATCTCACCAGGTTTAGATTGTGAGAAATGCTAACCTAGTGCCTGGAATAGCTGGAGGATTCTCACTGGACCCATCTGTTTCATATTTTGAGGGAAGTGAGGTCGGTGTGCATAGGAAAAGGATTTGGTAAACTACACTACTGAGATAACTTGGATACGTTTACAACACTTGGCTTAGCATAAAAGTCCCATAAAAACTCACCACGCTGAACTTTTAAACCCTTTAAACAACAGAAGATGAGACATGATTTCCTTAGCTAAAAATAAAACAACTACAAAAAACAAATAATGAGTTAGACATCCTGGGGTGAGAATGAGATTTTGGTTTTCTGTTTCGTGGGATGAGGGAGGCTGTGAGAAGCACCATTTTATGTTCTGGGCAGGGGGCTGAAGACTGCGGAACAAATTATATAACGAAAGCCAGCTCACGTGAGTGGGTGTGGTTACGGAACGCACGACGGCCTTGATTCTCCCAGTAGGAGGTTCTGGAGCCACATTTGCTGCTACCAGTACCCACAAGTTACAGTGAAAGCTCTGAGCCATCATCTGAGCATCACTGTGTCACAGTAATGAAATGTACAACCTATGGGAAGGACAGGCTGAAAAATGGCTTCATTTCATCCCCAAGTGAAGGGCAATATACTACAGGTTAAGGCTGCTGTTTAATATGATAGTTACTAGTCACATGTAACTATTTACATTCAAATTAAAAATTAATTAATTAAAATAAAAAATTCAGTCCCTCAGTCATACTAGCTACATTTCAAGAGCTCCAGAGCCACAGGTGGCTAGTAGATATCATATGGGAAGCACAGAATAAAATATACAACAGCGCAGCACCGCTAAGACAGCGTCAGCTTCAACAGTCTGCATCAGAATTTCCTGTAGAGACTTTAAAATGCACATTCCCATTGCTTCTGTGCCTTTGGGCTAACATCAAGTGTAAAATACACATCCCTAAACTCTAGCACTGGGTACTTAGTTTTAATGGGTTTGAGAACTTCTGGTCGAAGGAAAGCTCATCTTTATTCTCCTTTTCTCTAACATTTTAAAATTCTTGGACACTACAAGCATTCTTTCAACTTTCATACTTAGCAATTATATTTAAATCTATCTGTCTATATAGATATCCCTCCCCCCCCATTTTGTCATGTACCAGTGGAACTGTGTCATACTAGGAGCTCCTGTATTTGTGCGTATATGTTAATACAGCCACAAGGTGAAAGACTACTTTTTTTTTTTTAATTTATTTTTGGCTGCATTGGGTCTTCCTTGCTGCATGCGGGCTTTCTCTAGTTGCGGTGACCGGGGGCTACTCTTTGTTGGTGTGCGTGGGCTTCTCATTGCAGTGGCTTCTCTTGTTGCAGAGCATGGGCTCTAGGCACACGGGCTTCAGTAGTTGTGGCATGCAGGCTCAGTAGTTGTGGCTCGCAGGCTTAGTTGCTCCGCAGCATGTGGGATCTTCCCAGACCAGGGCTCGAACCAGTGTCCCCTGCATTGGCAGGCGGATTCTTAACCACTGGGCCACCAGGGAAGTCCCAAGACTACTTTTATACAGTTACAGACGTGATGCTGATCTCATATTGTTACTGGGCTAGCACAGCACTGAGTCCTGAGAAAGTAACCATAAAGTCGTAAAGGGAAGTAAGAATGCTTTTAATTTCACTAACTACTTGCATCTGTACTGCTGGGAACCTTAATTAAAGCAACCCACCCTTCCAAATATGTAAGGCTGGTACTGGTGATGGTCCTGCCAAAACAGGACCACAATACTTGACATCTTTATTTAAAACAAAGTCATTTCAAAATCCCCAAATCTGCCACACAGATTCAATGTAGTCAGTGAACCTATTTCTCGATCCATATAACAGCCAAAAGAGAATCTCACTGAATGTCCTCTGCAGACAGAAAACTGTTGAGTGGAATGAAATATTCAAATATAAAATCGGTAGATCACAACATGAGTGTTAATGACTAATGTTGTCCAACATTAGCCTGGGGTCTGGAAGAGGTTTTATTTCAAGAAAACACCTATCCCAGGTGTGAGGTGTGAACACACACTTGATTTCATGTCTATCTTTCCTGATTTACTTTGTATGCTAAAGCTATAGATAGTGGAGAAGGTCTTAAAAATATTTCTATTTACATTAATTACTATTTTTATACCGGAATACTTCATTAACAGCTTAAAGACAACTGTTTTGTAATGCACAAACTTTCTCCCCTTCTCCTCTTCTCTCTCTGGATCCCACTGAACAAATCAAGAAAAGTATAAAGCATATAAAAGCCACCATAATCCCACCACTTAGACACAGATCGCTGCTAACACTTTGGTATATTTTCTTCTAGTTTTTTACCTTATATGTGTATTTTTCTCTTTTTTTTTATAAAATTGAGATCATAATGTTTATATTATGAGAATTTCCCTCCATTCAAAATTCTTAAAAAATACAATTGTATATGGCCGCATATCATTCTCTCCTCTGGAGTTATCTTCTATTGTTACCCATTTGGGTTGTATCCAATTAAAAATTACAGAGAAGTTAGCATCTTACATAAATTCCTGCCCACATGTCTGATTATTTCCTCAGGATAAGTTCCTGGAAGTGGAATTACCAGATTAGCTGAGTGTGAACACTTGTTGAGGCTCCTGACACATTGTCACACCGCTCGAGAGAAAATCTGTTCCAATGTACATGCCCACCAGCAACGAAAAAGGGTGCAGCTTTCACTATATCCTGGCTAACACTGAGTATTTTCACTTAAAAAAAATGCTAGTGTTTTTAATTTGATAGGCAAAAAGTGCTCTTCTTTTTATTTTAATTTCTTTGATTACCAGTGAGATTAAATATTTAAATTTTTTCAGTTAATGTACTTGCTTTTCTCTAAACTACTTACTCCTAGGTTTGCTTATTTTTCTATAAAGGTCTGAGAGTTCTGAAAATTTTAGAGTAAGCATATGATTAGTCCTTTTGAGTTTGGAGTCTAAATGTTATACAGTTAAGTCAATAGCTCACTCCCTCTTAAATGTCTGCTGGCTCTGTGCTTGGAAAGCCCTTCCCAGTCCAGAGGTAAAGGATCCCACTTGATGTTGGAGGATTAAATGAGAAAATTGAGGTAAATTGCTTAGTAGCAGTACCTGCCCTATGGTAATGTAAATCTGCAATAAATGGTAGCTATTATGATTAATCCTCCAACAATTCCTGGTCTGAAGATGAGGAAACAGGGTGAAGGAAGGTTACCCTACTGTTGGATAGAAGAGCTAGGATTCAAGTCCATCCTTCTGGTGCCAGATCTTCCACATCTCTTCTCCACATCGATCGGTAAGGTGTCCACGTGGACACCATGTTGAAGATAAGAGGCGTGACTTTTTCGATTCAGATCGACTTCTTTCCTGAGATGGATGTGATGCTTTCTCAGAAAAGGAGAACACACCTGACTGCAAAACATACACACCACGTGCCTAATCATAACCGCAAATACTTAACAATACAAATATCTTCTTATCAGAGCCACTCTTTGGACACCACTGCTCAATCTTCCTTTCGGAACAAACCGCCCTAACCTTTCAAGTAACTATGATTCAACTGACTAGTAAAACAGTTTTTCTCTTAAAAATTCAACAATTGGAACCTGATTTCCTTCTTGTTGCCCACATGTGTAAAGTATGTGTGTGTGTGTGTGTGTGTGTGTGTGTGTGTGTGTATGTATGTGTAGTTTCAAACTTCTTTTGTTCTCTAAGGAATTACACCTGCAGGGCAATTATGTCCTCCAAATCCCCAAAGCCCAAACATGCCCCAGGGCGAGCAACAGTGAAGTGCACAGGAAAAGGGAGAGGCGGACTCAAAACTACACTCGCCAGCTGTGTTTATGGCAAGTGGAGCCATGTCCCCTCCTAAAATGGCCTTGGGAAATACTGTCATAAAACAAAAGTGAAACGTCTAAAATTGATACTGCAGGCAAAAAGCAAGAGGGCACCTGAGGAGGAGCGGCTCATCACTATGAGACAGAAAGACTATAAAGACCATTATCAAGAGTGAAAATGTGCTCACAAACTCACCATTGACCAGCCACAGGCAGTTTTTTGTCCTTGCCTGTCGACAAATTCCCTGCTGCCACCCCTGTGCCTGGGCAGATAAGGCTCACGATGGCTTTTGAGGGCATGATGTGAGCCAAGATCTCAGAACACAGACCACTGAGCCCTTTCAGACCCCGAACACCGGTGCTCAGCCTTTCCCATTGTGCCACCGTTCTGCTGCAATTCCCCAAAGTCGACGAGAAGAAAGAGGGGGGATTTGGTAAAAGAAATGAAAAGCAAACGGCCCAAGCTAATGTTCTGCTTGGGTAAATATCAGCTATCTCCAAATCTGGTCCGTCCCCAAGTCCTTTCCATACCTTCTTCGGGACACGGCTGCACCCGGCCCTTACACACCGGTTTCCCGAGCCCCTCCTTGGGTCCCGCCTTCATCCCTCTGGCACCCCGTTCACCTTGCTCGAAGCATCCTTGTGTCTCTGAAGCAGGGGCCGCCTAGTCTTTCACATGCTGGTCTTATAAATGTATAAGCAGAAGACTGTGTGTCTTGCGCATTTCCAAAATTTAATTGGCAAACTGCATTTTCTTGGGGGCAGCTGCGGGCCCACTGGGGTTCTCAGAAACACACTTTGGAACATAACATCCTGAGCCTAAACTGAAAGCCAGCTGGTTCTCAGGACACTGCCGGCAGCTGCTTCCTTCTGACTCCTGCACAGATGCTGATTCCACATAGCTGGAAAGGAGAGGGCCTGTTTGACCCAGAGGAAGGGGTTCCTTAAACTCCCCAAAGGAGGAAGATATTTAAGGAAGCTTGGCTTCCAGAGTCAGGGGGCGCAGTTGATGCGAATGGCACAGCAGTGCTCTAGGAACAAAAGCAGATGTAAGCTTGGGAGCAGGGACAACCGGGGTCTGGATGGGATTCAGTTGTGGGGAAGGGAAGTGGGAGGAAGGAAAATGTTTCCTCCCAGGTTTCCTGTCTTCCATCTCTTCCCTGGATGGATCTTCCCCTCCTCCCCAGCTCCACGGTTTCTTACTTTTACCTGTGCACCATGGGAACTGAAATAGCTTGTTATATGATTGGATGTGCTTATTTTATAATGCTGCCCCAGTACAATTCACTACAAAGCCAGGAAGATACCACTTCTAGCAGCCTCCTTTCTGCCTTGCTAAAGCTGTTACCTCCATCAGTGCTTCTTACACTTCAGGGTGCATACAAATCCCCTGGGGATCTTATTAAAATGCAGATTCTGATTCAGGGGCTGGGCCTGAGACCCTGCATTTCTAACAAGCCCCAGAAGTTGCGAGGGGTTAGCTATTTCACAAGAAGTTTCTCTCTCTAAGTTGAAGAAGCCTCCAGGCCTTGAATTTTCTTTCTCCATCTTCTACCTGGGTGTCCCACACAGGCCTCATGTCTGTTAAAGCAATGATACCCAATGGGAAAAAGGAAAGCAATGTGCCATTGAGAAAAAACTTCCTAAGGGCTGGGGGCAGCATTATTCTAGAAGCTGATGAATACCCTGGTCCCCCAAGGCCCAGGAAGAAACTCTGGATGCAGGGAGGCTGCTGTGCCATCGGTGTGCCAAGTGGAGAATCGCATGGGTGGGTACACACACAACGTGGCCCTCTCTCTCTCTGGTCACAAATTTCTTTAAACCAGTAGTGCTCAAACTTGATTATGCATGAGAATCACCTGGAAGGCTGCAAAACCAGAGATTATTTTTCTGATTCAGAAGGCCTGAGGTGGGGCTGAGAAAGTGCATTTGTAACAAGTTCCCAGATGCCGCTGGCTCAAACATCCTGAGAACCATGGCTTTACACACCTGAACAGATCGAGGAGCGACACGCAACACAGAGTTGGTTCTTCTTTAATTGAGCACAGATCTGTTGCCTGTGGAATGGCCAGACTCTGGATCCAGGTGCATTGCATTTGCAGCCGTCTGGCCTCGGCCAAAGGCCTTGCCAGGATGCCTGTTTTGAAGCAATTAATGATCCTGTTGCTTCAGTGCAATCTATTGCCTAGTGATATCCGGCATCATTGCCATTAGCGGCATCCACCAGGGAATGCAATTGGGATTCTGGAGCTCCCGGTGGAAAAGAACTCTTCCTTTAGTAAAATAATAGTCACTCTTATTTCTCTCCTCGGCTTAAGAAAGAAAGTTTTACTCTAAATTTATAGGCAGCATTCTAGTGTGGAGGAGTCTGAGGCTTTTAAACATTAGGAACCAGAAGGACAGAACATTCATTAATTAGGCAAATGTTATTAATTTTCTTTAAAACAAAAAATAAAAGAAAACCGAAATATACTGATAGTACTTTCTAATTATTTTCTCACTATGGGTTTATCGCAAGATCAAAATACGAAAACAGCATTCTGTAAAAATATGGATTGTATGCTTTTGAATGTCAAGGTCATAAATACTTGCTCTGTGCAGGTTATTTCAAGTTTTTGCATCATACTTCAAGACGCAAGCTTTCTGGGAAGAGCTTTTCAATTATTAGTGGAAGCGAAAGTTAAATAACCTAGTATCTTTCCATCGTATCACTGAATGGATAGTTAGTCTGGTTGTTTTGTTTTCAGTTTGTTTTTCTGGCATTTTCTATTTCAGATATTACACTAAACAATCCAGAAAGGTCTCCTGAAATGCTGTTGAAATCTCTTATCTTTGCATCCTTGCACCCATCTACCTAAACAAGTCCTCTGAACTAGATGTCAGGCCAGGCTGTTGGGCAATGTTGAGACCTGGATTCGGCTTGCTCAGCATCAGACTCACGGCAGAGCTGCCTTTAGATACCTGAAGTCCAGGACGGGCATCCATGGAGGGTCCAGGGGCCTTCTGACATCTGTTTTACTTAAGGATTTGCCAACATCAAAAGGGTTGGGATGCCAGTTCAGAGGATGGAGATGTTTGTTTACAATTAGTTAACCCTGAGGATGGTTTGGCCTATCGACTGCATTCTTTCTCCTCACGCTATAGGGAGAGGAGATAAACATGAGTAGGCAGACAGAAGTGCTGTCCTGGGCTTCCCTGATGGCGCAGTGGTTGGGAATCTGCCTGCCGATGCAGGGGACACAGGTTCGAGCCCCGGTCTGGGAGGATCCCACATAACGCGGAGCAACTAGGCCCGTGAGCCACAACTACTGAGCCTGCATTTCTAACAAGTCTGGAGCCTGTGCTCCACGGCAAGAGAGGCCGTGATAGTGAGAGGCCCGCACACCACGATGAAGAGTGGCCCCCGTTTGCCACAACAAGAGAAAGCCCTCGCACAGAAATGAAGACGCAACACAGCAAAAATAAATAAAATAAATTAATAAACTCCTACCCCCAACATCTCCTTTAAAAAAAAAAAAAAAGAAAAAGAAGTGCTGTCCTGCAGAGTCCCTAACACTTGAACATCTAATTGTTAAGGACTGGAGCAAAAGTATTTAACAAACCCCTAGGGTTGAAGTTCAGTAGCCATTTCCTGGCTGAATGGGAACTCTGGTGGAAGTAAAGGAGCCCAGGGTGCAATCTACAAGGATGACTTCTGTAGTGGGAGTGTTTCAATGTCAAATCCTAAAGGGACACAGTTGAAAATTAAAGTTTTCCTCACCTCTGAGCAGCATATCCAAAACATGAACTGCTGGGTGCATCTTGAGCTCTCTCGGGTTCTCAAATGATTGCCTTCAGAGACTACTTTTAACACAGGACAGTGTTATCTGGGGACTCCATTTTTAACAGGTGCCATTTTACAAGTCTGTAAAACCACCTCAGTCATTCAGTATCACTGTCGGAACACAATAGTCCAAAACACCTGCTGCAAGGTTATGCAACAGCCAAACCACAATCAACCACCAGGAAGCTGGTGTCCCCCGCCTCCCATGTCAAGGTGGGCTGAGGATCTGGGGTAGCCGAACACAGGTGTGTGTGACCAGGAGGGAGAGCAGGAGCCCCGCACAGGGCAATTGGGGCCAAGAAGACCCAAGTTAACCTCTTCACTCTGACACTTACTACTGCAAGTTATGGAAACACTTTAAGCCCCAGTGTCTATTTCTGAAAAAAAGGATAAAGATACCTTATTTTTTTAGGTTGTATTAAGGATTAAATGAAATACTATATAGAAGGTACTTGGCACAGTGTCTGATCCAGAGAGAAATTCACTAAATGGTCTTGTTGCTAATATTAAAGGTAGGGGCAGGGTAACCTGCTGAGAAGAGTGGAGAAAAGGATAAAAGAGATCCAGAAATGTCCAGAACAGACAAATCCAGAAAGACAGAGAATACACTGATGATTGTGGTGGGGAGGTGGGAATGAGGAGTAATTGCTAATGGGGACAGGCTTGTTTTGGGGGGTGCTGATGCAAATATTCCGGAATTAGATACTAGTGGTTTGTAGAACCTTATGAATATACTAAAAACCATCAAAGTATATACTTGGACATGTGAATCTTATGGTATGTGAATTATATCTCAATTAAAAAATAAACCATACCCTCCCCCCAAAAATTAAAGTTTTCCTGACCTCTGAGCAGCATATCCAAAACATGAACTGCTGGGTGCATCTCTCTCGGGTTCTCAAATGATTGCCTTCAGAGACTACTTTTAACACAGGACAGTGTTATCTGGGGACTCGATTTGTGTGTGTGTGTGTGTGTGTTTATTTTTTAAATTGAGGTATAATTCACATACCATGTATCTGGAAAATCTCGTTATCTGAAAGAACCCACTCTCCCTACCACGCTGGCTTACTGAGGTGCGCCAACAGGGTGATACGATGCAAAGAAGCCTGAACTAGGAGTTACGAGGCTTCATATTTACAAGACCTAAAACCAACCGGGCCCGTTCCTCCCTTGAAAGAAAAGGAGACCCTGGCCCAGAAAGTGGAAGAGACTGTCCCGGGGGGCTGAGGTAGGGCTGGGCTCCGGGGTTCAGTAACTTAACGGGGTTCCTCAAGCATATTCAGCCCTTACAGACAGGAAGATGGGAGGGTTCATGGAGTTCGACGGCTGCTTTTCCTCAGTAATTGTGTGGGGAGGGCAGAGCTCTTGTCTGGAATGGCAGCTGGCATTCTGTGTTCCTGTTTATTACAGTTTATCTCAAGCAGTCATTTCCATTCACCTTTTTAAAAAAACATGAGGCGCAGCTGTGGCTTCACTTTAAATATTGTTCCTTCCAGCCTTTTAATTTTTTCACGGGCTCCTCCCTAATCTTTCACCATAATTGGATGCACCACACTAGAGACAGCACCCGGGAGAAACAAAGCCAGGCAAGTCGGCTTGCCCATCCTCCGACCACACACGGCCCTGCCCGCAGCTCCTTCTGCCAGGAGTAGCCTGGGGACAGAAGGCAAGGCCAGCTTGCCAGTGTTTGCTCTGCTCTGGGACAAAGCGGGAGCCAGTCCTCTACCGTGCTTCATGTTAAATTTTCTTGATTTCCTCTCTCTCTCTCCACTGGTATAATTTGGATCTATCACCAGCCCTGAGATGGTGCAGGCTGTGCGTTTTCTAGGTCCACACTGACCATCTGAAGGGCCACCTCCTTCCAGGTGGCATCAATTCCACGGCAGCTTATTTGTTTGTACGCCTCCCCATTTGGACTGTGAGCACCTTGAGGGAAAGCCCGGCCTCCCTTTCGTGATCCTGGCCCCGCACACAATGCCAGGGACACAGGAAGGCTCTTGGTGAGTAACGGCTGATGGGATCAGGACACTGACTGGCAGGGTATGTGCCTCCGTGTCCTCAAGACAATGGGCTGTGGGACCCAGAGGGTCAGAGGTTGCTCAGAGCAAGGCAGGGCCATGATAGACCGGACTTGCACACCTAGGATTCTGCCAAGGTGCAGGCTTTCCTTCCTAGATACTAAGATGTGCTTTCTGTTGAGTACAGTCCTACTACTATTACTGAGCAAACCAGAGGTCCTTAATGAAACATCAGGACCTTCCCCAAGGAAATGGAACAGATGTGTACTCTTCTCCTTCCTTTGCCTGGGTGGAATCTACTTTTAGTCATCATAAAGTGATCTTTCCCCTGAAGGCTGTTTGCCTGACTTTGAAACAAAGCCCCAGAAGTTGTGAGGGGTTAGCTATTTCACAAGAAGTTTTTTTTAATTATTATTATTTATTATTAT
Organism: Mesoplodon densirostris; assembly: GCF_025265405.1. Classification (NCBI taxonomy): domain Eukaryota; kingdom Metazoa; phylum Chordata; class Mammalia; order Artiodactyla; family Ziphiidae; genus Mesoplodon; species Mesoplodon densirostris. The sequence continues at coordinate 84,448,019 of NC_082665.1, read as the reverse complement.
TATTATACTTTATTATTTGTAAAATAATCCCTATATACATGCAGTATTTATTAGTGCAACTGGTATAAAAAATTCTACTGCACCCAGGCAGGGATATACCAATTTTCCAAGTGTTTTGGACAACTGACCTCAGAGTGACAGGAGATGAAAGAAGAAATTATTAAAACTTTTATTTTTATTTACGTTTTAAACATCTTATTCTTAAAAATATCTATTTGTATACAGTCAGCCTTCAATGTCTCTGGGTTCTGCATCTGCAGATTTAACCAACCAGAGATCAAAAATATTTGGGAAGATGCCAGAGAGTTCCAAAAAGCAAGACATGAATTTGCCATGTACCCAGCAACTATTTACATAGCATAGCATTTACACTGTATTAGGTACTATAAGTAATCTAAAGATGATTTAAAGTATACAGGAGGATGTGTGTGAGTTATATGCAAATACCATGCCATTTCATAAAAGGGACTTAAGCATCCTGGGATTTTGGTATCTGTGGAGATCCTGGAACCAATCCCCTGTGGATACCAAGGGACGACTGTATATGTTTTATACATACAAGATGTATTTTTACAGTAGTATATATGTGTAATTTATGAATAGAATATATGTATATTAAAGGCTTGGGCTTAAAAACATTTTACTGATGAATACAAGATGAAAAAACCCTACAGACCACTGCTTTATGGCATCTAATTTAATTTTCTAGTTAGTCAGCCAAACAGCAAAAACAAAACAGAGAAAAAAAACTTAGAAAAGAAAGATTCTAATTAGGAAAAGTGATTTTTATATTAGCTAATTATTTTCTATCCTTTGTATTTTAAAGAAAGCATATGTTGCCCTGTTTCACTAGAAGTTCTTAATGAAATGATCAATAGTGGTTTTTTAAAAAGGAAGCCTTTGTAGTTATCATGATATGCGTACATTTGAAAGCACTTTGCCTGAGAAAAATAGTTAAAAGCTGAAATGACAACAGAACGACTTCCATGTTTAGGGTCCACAACAATATATACTGATCTCTGGGCATCCTCCACATCTAAAAGTTTCATCTAGTGGTCTTTTGTACTAACCTCTCAGATACTATTTCTCTTGAAGTCACATGTGGTGTTCTACTGCCTTAGTGAGATTAAGGGTTATACAATTCAACTCTGTTTTGTTGTTGTTGATGTTTTAAAGCTACTTGAGCCTTACATGTTTGTCACTTTAGTCAACGCTGTATCAGGTTGCCCGCATACCATGGCTCAGTCACTCCAGGCATCTGGGCTCTCTCTGTTTCTAAGTAGGATGAAACTACAGTGGTCATTACTTTATTGTTATTGCATTAGCAGTGGTATGTCTTTCATTTTCCTAAGTGCAAACTGACCTACACTTTCCTAGCTGAGAAACGCTGTGACAAAGAAAACTGTGACTAGTCCTTTGGCACTGAAAATAGAGGCAATATGAGAACTGTGCACTTGTTCTACTGGGTTGGGTAAGTGCCCGACTCTGATTGCTGAGTGTCCCAAGTATCTTTTGCACACCCACTTCCGGCAGGAGGGACCATCGGAGAGGTGTCAGGGTTTCAAGACTCTGAGCACTTATCCCCTTGGGCCCTCACTTCCTTCTTGGGGATCACAAAGGACAAAAAACACACAGAGCAACAAGGCAGGTCATTTAAACCTATTTAAGTTTCAGCTCCTGGAGAAATAACATAAACTATTGTGAACTGCTCTAAGAAATAAAGTATGTCCTTAAAACAAGCCTCATACTCACACACAATTACATATATAAGATTTAAATTGCCATATTTTACATTATTATACGTAAAGATCTAGCAAGACAGAAGCTTCTATCTCAACCTAGGGGAAAAAAGTTAGTGACGTATTTGATCAAATTAAAAATTTAGGAGCAAGTTTTACTGTTTTAGGATATTTGCCTTTGAGGGAAAACAGGTCTTTCCAGGTCCATGACGGAAGGTCCCTGATTCTTCATACCGGGCTGTGTTGTGACCTACACTTGACTTATGGGAAATAGTAAGGGGGAAGGACATAGTGTTTAGCCTTCTGTGGACAGACAAGCATATGCTTGTAGTTTAATTTCATTACCTCACCCATATAACTAAAGCTATTTTTACTTGCGGCTTTTATTACCAGACAATTACCATAAATAACATACCAAAAATATATTTACTGACTTTCAAAAGAAAAGGCAAGCAAAGAATTAGCAGATACTGTATAGGTTTTCTTAAAACCTCACACTTGTCTTAGTAAAACTTTATATTTTTCATTGTTTAAAAAAGCCAAACTTAGAAAGATAGATTAAACATGCTAGTAATTATTTTTTGTAGGTGAACTGTCAACATGTCAGTAATTTAAAAAATTATTCCTTCACATAAAAAGCCTGCCTAGAAACCATATGCATCATAGAATGTTTTTCAACTTCAGAATAACAACATGTGTATTCCAGTTACTGCTATAATATATTAATGAATACAAACTGGGAAACACAGAAAGAAGAACTCTCCCAGCTTAATGCATTCGATTCTGAGCATTTAGCCTTCCTGAATATATTATGGCAATGGCCACTGAGTGTGGAATTTGGCCACTCCTCAAGGGTGCTCTTTCTCCCAGTTAGAAAAATGGTCCGATTGTTTACAAACAAAAGAGCTCTCCCCCCTTACCTTTTTATAATCCCCCTCCATATCCAATGGGGATTCTTGACTGATGATGTCATCCATTCCATCACTGTCCAAATTCATCCTTTAACTCTTTAGAATTTCACTTAAGAAATAACCTCCCATGAATTCTGATAGGCTGACGTGCAGTTGCCCAGGACCCTGGTTACCGCTCATGCTGTCATGGAGAGCCAGCTAAGAGTCTGTGTCCGGCTGTACGTAACCTTGCCCCCCTCTATCCCAAAGACACCGCCCCACCTGGCCTCCCTGGTCTGTCCTGCGCTCCAGCACGGGGGCAGCTGCTGTTCTCTGAGACTAACTCTTCCCTGACACTCAGCTGGTTGAGTCCAGCCTTCCCACGTCTGCCGTCACCTTACCCTGAATGATCCTGCCTGGATTCCTCTCCCCAGCACCTTTTCTACCCCAAGTCGAGGAAAAGCCGATTCAACTCCCCAACTCCCCCCTTCAGGGCTGAATGTGGATAGGAGTTCTGTAAGGAATCCAGCAACCTTTTTCTGAACCAGGGGTAGAGTGTATGGGATAAAAATAGATGCAAAGCCCAGCCTCGCAGACTTCACTGGTGAGTTAAAAGCCGGGTCTTCTGTGCCAAAAACCAAACAGTATAATTTAAAAGTTAACCTGTAAGACAGATGCTTGCCTTTTTTTCCTTTTTCCCGTAACCAATCATTCCTTAAAATCAGATGTAAAAGTCTCATCTTCAGGGAGAAACCCCAGCACAAGAATGAAATTCATTTCCAACACATTTCCAAATTCATTTCTGCTCCAGGATCGCTGCTTTGTTCTATTAATATAGGCAAGAGAAAAAGATCCATCAACTTTTCTTTAAAAGCGGGTGGCAGGCTTTTTCACAAAAGAGGACGTTCCTTTCTGCTGCTCTCTTTACCCTTTTCCCATGGCTTTTGGTTTTGTTTACTGGCTTTACATACAGAGAAGGAAAAGGCCCACAGCTGGAGGATGTTTTGATGCAAGAAGCAGATAAACAGAAGTGCACACACAAACACACACTCCTCGTTATCGAATTACTACTGCCATAAACTAAAACTTATATCCAGTATTTTTTAAAAGTTACTGTGTGCAGGAGAAATGGGCCAAAGAAGAATTCAAAGGCCAAGGCTCTGCTCAGCAGCACAGTCTTATAGTCTGACATGCTCAGACAGAAAGCAGCAAATGTACCAGTCAATACTTCTTCCAGTGTGAATTCCTGACCAACCTCAATGCTGTTAAGAACAGAGTCCTAAAGCAAAAGTGCTGTTCAAGACAGCTTTTGGCATCTGAACCTTTGCTGACATGCTCACATTCACTTGTCTACCCTTCCTCTCCACAAATTAAAAAAAATTCAATTCATGGTAGACTTGTAGCATCAAGGTGTCTCACTGTAGCAGCCCTACTTCCTTAAAGCAAATATTTTCCCTGCATCCCATGACCCACATCCAAACACCCCTCTAACTCCATGCACCCTCATCCTCCACCTCAATTCCCAGGAGAATGTCTTATACCTTTGTCAGACAGTTTGACGGAAGTTGTATCTCCCGACCCACACTTGCTTTTGGGAAGGGCTTCTGTCTAGCAGAGATCTCCCTTGTCCTTGGAACGTTGTCCACAGAAGGAAACATTAATAGTTCATATGAGTGCTTTTCAACTGAAATCTTCTGTGGAAACCACATACATTTAGAAGGTAAACATGGGTCTGCTCAGGTTGAAGAAGGGGGCCTACCGTGAATTTCAGCGATTTCAGCCTCTTACCTAAGTTAGCATCCTAGCCCGCTTAGCAGTCTATAATCAAGAGCTAACATGGATGCAGCTATAAAAATTTGTTTATTTATTTGGCTGTGCCACGCAGCTTGCAGGATCTTAGTTCCCCGACCAGGGATTGAACCCAGGCCACCGCAGTGAAAGCTCTGAGTCCTAACCACTGGACCGCCAGAAAATTCCCAATAAAAACTTAGAGAGTACAAGACTTAGTAAAGTACATAAAACTATAAGCCTAATTACTAACACCTTTTGACTTTAATTTTAACAGGGTGGCCTTAAATATATAGTTAAAATGACTGAATCCTCACTATTAACTATGTATATGTATAAACATATTCAAAATAATTTACGTACACCAATAATACATTGACCACACACATACATATATATGCATATGCATATACATTAATAATATATTACCTTTTGGAGAAGGGCACCTCAAAATCCAAGATGGAAATTCCCCAGCCATACAACAGCAGCAAGGATTAGTACTAAGAAAGTACTAAAGATCATTCCCCTCCTCTACCCGCTACATCTTTTCTTGGCATAAGTGATTCTCTAATAAGTACTATAGAGAGACAAGTGATAAAACATCTCCTCTTGAAACTTTGGTCCCCAGTGGTGACGAATTTATTTTGCACCCTCCCTAAAGAAGTGCTCAGCACATAGACTCGTAGTCCAGACCCTTTCCAGAAGGAGCTGTACCACCGCTATCTGGATGGCTTGTGCTGGCTTAAAATACCTGCTATTTTCCTAACATGTGAACTGATCTTCAATGTTTTCTAGAGCTTTGCTACTCGAAGTGTGTCCTCCGACCAGAGCATCCACATCACCTGGGAGCGGACTGCAAGTGCAAACGCTCAGCTCTCACCCCAGACCTACTGAATAAAAAAATGCACTTTTAAAAGAGCGGTAGGATTTTTTGAGTGCGCTTTAAATTTTAGAAGCACAGCTCTAGACCTTGAAAAAATTCATTGTAAGAGATTATATTATTTTAGATCATATTTCTAGGCATGGTGGCAAGATCTTGACTTCAGATGCCTGGGATCAACGCTGTAATTAACTTCACTTCCAAGAGGTCCAAATGAATGCAGGAAAGGAAAAAACAAAACACGACCTCAAAAGGCTTGAGCTGAACATAATGTTTGGTGGTTTTGTAGCAGCTACGCACAAACAAGGGGATAACAGTCACTCATGTCTTTCCTCCCGAGAATTCTTCCCGGTTCCTTCCTCTACTGCTGCCCTCTCTAAAATGAACTGTGCTGGCAAAACATAGGCCCAGATACTAACGCTTCCCCTTAGAAAATGTACACAGAGCCACTTACAGTCCCTGAGGTTGAAAGGGCCTCTGCTCACCCCACTGCCCTGAAATTCAAGGACTAGAATGGAGAGCTTCAGTTTCCTGTCAAGCCATGATCTGAACTTCAAGGTGCATTGCTCACGTGAGCTAATGCTTTTAAATGATCATTATCGGTCACTGGTGGAAATTATTGACTGTGAGAACACCGACTGCATTACTGGGAAATCACTTATGCATTGTCAAAAGATTTTCCTATTCCTATTGAGGGAAACTATTTCATCCTGATTAATCCTTTAGCCTCCTACCGCCTTTCCTTCCACCTTAATATCCAAATTCCATGTGCTATACAAACTGACACCTGATTTATAATCTCTCTTCAAATAAACTATTTTCTTCTGTGCAATGTTTGTCTAAATTTGCTTTGCTTTTCAATTAAGGTATTCCGATAGCTAGATAAACCATGAACACATGCGTGTAATTTTGCAATGGACTTTTCAGTGTAGGTTTAAAAAGTTAAACTAATGGCACTGGGAGCATGGAGTGGAGGAGGTGAAAGTGTTGGGAGAAGACAGAGTGCCAGTCGTTGACCCACATCAGAAAAACTGAGGACCACAGACATCAAGCTTTCTGCCCAGCTGAAGACGTGAGTACAAGAAACTCAACTGCAGTCACTTGGATGACGGTGGCACAGCTTCCGAGGGAGACCAGGATTAATGCCCTCATTATGTTTTTCTGTGTTCTTAGCATTCTTTCCCCCTTAATGGCTCTCCTACGCTGATTGTCACTAGGCCTTTGGATGGTTATTTTCTTCTGAATTCAAGCAATTTTGTCAAAGTACTTTCTATTTCAGGAAGCTTGGTAATTTCTGATGCTTCTAGATAGTGCCCAGGGGAATATTAAGTACACCAAGATTTCAAATTTTCCCTTGGTATAGAGAATATAAATAAATAATAGAATATGGCGCTATTGATGTTGAGCTTCTGCATGTGAAATCTTAGTTTAAGATCGTGTGTGTGTGTGTGTGTGTGTGTGTGTGTGTGTGTGTGTGAAGGTGGGGTCTCTACTCTCCAAAAATCATGCATGCACTGATATGTATCATAGTGATGTTTCCATTTCCTTCCCCTCCTCTATCCCCAGCCCCTTTCCAAGAGAAAATACTAGACTTTTGGCTTAAAATATGCATATGCACATTTATTTCTTAAAATCCCTTGATGTCTAAAACGTGATGTTTGAGGCCCCCAGTGCTACTTTAAATAGGAATGATGTGCTTGTACTAAATTTCTATTTCAGATCAGGCCCATACTGAAATCCTGTTAAAATGATTTTCCCCCCCAATTTGGGCACCTGTCCCTGTGCTCCTTTTGTGGTAAAAAATACACAACATTAAATTTTCAGATATACAGCCTAAAAACAAGTGCAGACGAGTTTACATCCAGAACTATTTTCTTAATTTTTAAGGTGATGGATATGTTACTCTCTCCTCAGACAAACACACTGTATCTCAACAAGGCAAAACACAACTATACCCCAACCAGGCAAAACAATGTAAACAAAGTATTCTTCAGCACTTAACTATGGTGAAAAAAATTTCCCAATCAAATAAAAATCTATAGAACAAGATGGAAAAATAACTTCATTGAACTTTAACTTTATTTACTTATTTTTCATTGAACTTATATTTCAAAGCCTGTATCAAATAGTGCACTAAATGCTTTGAAATTCCCCTCTCCATTAGGTCAATATATTTTTTCCCTGCTATGGATGAAACCAGGCTTAAATTGAGTGGAATCTTAAATGGAGTCAAATTTGATACCTTGTTTTCTCATTCACAGGAAGAGGGATTTGGGAAATGAGCCCTCCCTTGCCCTGGTGTCAACAGGGAGAGACTGTATTTCCTTTCTTTTGTTAACCATGAAATAACCCACTAGAATATGGGCATGAAGGGCTGTTTACTACTTTCTCCAGCAAGAATTTTTAATGTACTGTTTAAACTGATATAATCCCTAGTTTTATCATTTGAGACCAATATAGGACATCTTTTATTTTATGTGCTGGGTATGACACTTCAATTGGGCTGAAACATTTTGTCCAAGAGGTATTTGGTGTTTCAGGAGCCAGTAAAATTATCCTTCTATATGGTAAAAAGATTTCTGAAAACGTTGCAAAATTCAATATATTAAGAAAGGTGGCTTGAGGATGAGTATTTGCCTCAAGTGACCACAGGTATTTTGAAAAAGTACTTGGGGATGGACCATGAGGTTCACCTTGGGAAAATTCTCTTGGTGAAGGAGAAGGAGATCTGGAGGTGTGTTCTTAATGCATTGTCTCTGGGAAGGGGGGCATCTGTCTCTTTCATTTTCTTCTGTGCACTGTGTCTCCCATCTCAGCATATGGGATGCTGGCAACTGGGCAAGAGGCTCATAAGCCAGGTATAAGGAATACCAGGATCAGCTTCACCAACTCCCTGTTGCAGCACACAGATCTGAGCTTCTCCCTGGTATTATGATGCAAAATCCTCGTCCTGGGGACTCGGAACAGCACCAACTGCAGAAGATGCAATTCAGTCCAACACACATTTATTGAACACATACTCTGTTTGCAGGGCAGGAAATGAAAATCAGGTCTTCGTTCTCAAGAAGCCTGTTGTCTAATGGGGGAGACAGACTTATATGTCACTAGTTGTAAATGGGTTCTAACAGAAGTAAAAGCAAAATGCACTGAGAAGGAGAAAGCTTCCTGAAGGAGGTGACATTTGAGCCTCAGAGTACATCAGCTTGCAACAGGTAGAAGCAGGTGTGTGTGTGGCAGACTTTGTAGGCTGAGGCATCACAGCAAAGAAAAAGGACTGATGGCAATTTGGGGGCAGAAATATAGGGCTTGGAGGGAGGAGTGTTTTTGCCCAGGGTTCTGATCATGGTTAGGCCTTGACTGCCATACAAAGGGGTTGGAAATTTATCCTAAAGAAAATGGGGAAGCATCAAAGATTTCTACTCTGCTTTTTTAAGACCAGGTGTGTATTTGAAGAAGAGTTTCTTTATGCTCCCAAGGGAGGAAAAGGACGAGAGTCATTCACATACCATTTTACTTTCTTTCTCCTCCATTCCTATGGGAGCTAAGAACGTGAGGGTGTGGTTTATATCTGGGGTGGTGATAAGGGAATTTAAGCAATGGAAAGAAAGCGATAAAAGCGTGTCATTGGCTTTACATTCACATCAATCTCCAAAATTAACTGCAGGGAGAGAGGAGAAAATATTTGGGAGTTTTTAAGCAAAATGGACCCTTTGACCTAAGTGTGTACTTTCAAGTTAATGATATTTCAAAGCTTTCTATCAGAGATTGTTTAGAAGAATCTGGCCTCTTGAAGGCTGCCAGGCCTGAAGCTGTGGGCAAGGCTCTTTCCTGAAGAGACTGGCTTCCTCCCAAGACTGGAAAATGGAGGTTGATAGCTCTATCTTTTAACACGGCTACAACTGAAAATGACAACACATGCCTCAGTAACCTCTGTGCTAATGTAAACCCTGGGAGGGAGGAAAGTACACGAAGATGATGACAATGTGAGAACCTTTAAAAACAAAACAACCATGAAAAATTCTGCCTGAGAATTTCTCTCTGATCATCCCTCCTTGGATTAAGTTGGTCAAAGCACAGTGCATCCATCCACCTCAAGCAGTGGTTTTCAAGCTCTTGGAAGCAATGAAACTCTTTTTTTCAAAACAGTCATCTATTTGGAAAAGCAATACATGAGAATCAGCTATACTTCTACATATTAGTAATAAATAATTGGGAAGTGAAGTGACGCATGGTTTTCCTGGGCTGCTTATAATCTTCACTGAGCCCTTTATGTTCATTGGGAGAAGGTGGCTCTTAATTCATGGCAACTGACTTGCTTATGCAGAAAGGTGGCCTCTGGCAGGGACCTGCCAACTCTCATGCCAGGATGTTAACTAGGAAAAATCCCATTTCACAGATGAGAAAAGTAACAAGAATTAAGGGAATAATCAGACCCACAAACACTGAAACCAGGGCAGATTAATGGTAGGAGGTTAGCATAGGAATAGGATTGAAAGTCACCCCAATGGCCATCAAAATGTAACAAACCACAGTGCTATAGAATGTTTACAGTGTCTTTTTTCTTAGTCAATTTTATATACAGTAGGCACATCCATCCATTTTATTTGAGAGCTTGTTCTTAGCACTGGGAGAGCAGATGGACACAAACCTAAAAATCCCTGCCCTCATGGAGCTTCCATGGAGAGAGGGAGACAGAAAATAGACAAATGAGTAAAAGTCTGATGGTTGGTGACGAATGCCAAATATAAAAATAAAGTGTAATAGAAATATTGGGATAGAACTGGGGAGTTGGAAGTTGACATAGTAAGTCCAGAGAAGGCCTTCACAAGAAGGTGACATCTGAGCAAAGATCTGAAGAAAGGGAGAGAGAAAGCCATGGGGGTTACCCACAGGACAAATATAGGATGCCTGCGTGAATCTGAATTTCACGTAAACAGTGAACAATTTTTTAATATAAACATGCCCCGAACACTGCAGATCGTTTGCTAAATCTGCAACCCTACACAGGGTACCTGGAGGAAGCACATGTCAGGCAGGAGGGGGCAGCAAGTGCAGGGCCAGGCCAGCATGGGGCGAGGGGAGGAAGGGATGGAGGGAGGGGGACGTGGGAGAGGACTCTGAGAGGAATCAGGGGTGAGGTGATGTAAGGCCCTGGGGGCCCTGGGAGGACATGGGCTTTTATGTCGAGGAGGAGAATTTTGAGATGGGTGACAGGCTCTGCCTTAGGTCTTGAAAGATCATTCTGGATGCTTGTTGAAAACAGACTATGGAATGGGGGCAAGGGCAGGAGCAGCCCCAGTTAGGAGGCCGTTACTGTGCTGCTGCTGCTGCTGCTGATGGTAACAAGAGTAATAACAACATATATCTAGACATGTGCACCAAAATGCCCAAGTAAGTTTGAGGGGAATGGCCTCCGAAGCCCCCTTCATGGGCTCTCCATTAAGAAACCTTGGTACACATTTATGGAGGAAAGAAATCAGTCCTACAAATAAATTCCTTCTACTCACTAAGATGCTAACCTTGAGGAATTTGCTTTAACCACTACATTATCATCCTTAAGAATAAGTAAATAAATAAACAAGCCTTCAACAGAAAGGGGGAAGTTTCTGAAAAACATCAAACTGTCGATATCACCAGTGACCATGAACATCAAGCCAAGAACTTAGAGAAACCGCCCTTGCTGAATCCAAACGCACACGGTGCCCAGTGGGTTCTAAAACTAAGGTTTCTAAGTAGGATTGAGACGTGGCTTCAAGGTTAATGTTTTTGTTTATGCTGAGTTATGAATAAAGGGAGGGCATTTCAAAAGAACATACACATGAAGATAGTCCGATAAGACTCCATGGAGATGCAGAATCTATTGCCTATTATTATCTGCCTAATGCACATAATTTTATTGTGAAAATAAGCAATAAATACTTCAAAACTATCGAACACATAATGACTGTTATATGTTGTAGTTCATATAAAATAAAATCAATTTGTCTTCCTCTGGAAGCAGTAGGCTAAAAAATCTCTCCTCTCCAGATGAAATTGCTGATATTTGACCAATTTTTGACTTGTAAAACCAGTGATTCCATGTTCAACCTAATGAAAAAATATAGGGAATAATCTTATAGTATCTTGCCTTTCAAAAATTAAATGACATAGCATCTCTGAAAACTGAGCAGAAAAATGATTTTAATTATTATAGTAATTTAATCACCTGTAGCCATGCCATAAGTAGGTTAGGCTCTCCATGGATGTTGACACTACGCTCCCAAACTGTATTCTGTGTAAGTTTTGGTTGTTTCCTCAGATCATGACCCTTTTCTCTTGGAATGAATTCCTAATAAGCACAATCTTGATATTTAGGATCTATGGCCCTAAATGTATTATAAAATAAAAATACTATAAGACAAGTCTACAGTTACAAACTTCCAATTATTAAGCAGAGAAAAAGTGGATGAATACACTTTCTAGGCACACATTACTTAGCTGAGAAACGACTGCCTTGAGTCTTGTGAGATGTACTATTCTGCCTGCATATATTCACCACTGTGAAACCCGACCTTATGAGAAACACCTGCTGGTCTCAGGTAACCTACCTCACACAAGGAAGAGGCATTGTTAGACTAGAGAAATGGTCCCTTAGAGCTTCTAAACTCGGTCAGTTGAGTGATACCCTGATATTAACTATCCAGGACTTGGACTAGCCATGCTTGCTGCTGCAAAGAGCAATTTCTCTGAGAACATTCTCGTTGTCTGTTGACAACGAGGATACTTTCAATGTTGCCTCCACAGTCCAGTCACACTCTAGAACTGGTCTTCTGAAATCATCTGTGTTTACTTCAAAACTCCAGAGAGCAAATTAGCACACAGATGAGTATGTATTACTAAAAATTTTCTATTTGGAGTTTTTTATGCATGTTGGTACCTTAATTCTTATTTACTAGTCATTTAAAACAACACACTAGTAAAAATAAGTTTGCAGAGACATACAAGAGCAACTTTAAACGTCAAGTGCATGCCAGCTAATTTTTGAAAATTCTTAGATCCTCAATTACTTCCTATTTATATAATTTCCTTCAAGACAATCCTAAAAACTGTACCTGAAGCAAGTCGCAACCCTATGCAATGAGCAAAAATCGTATTTTTCAGTGTTATCTACGTGAAATTCCAGATAGATTTTCCTTCTCCAAAGCCCCTGAAATTCAATTACAGTTCAAAGCAGTTCGTCTCATTTGCACAGACATATAGAATGTGCAAAGCACAGATCACCTCAGTGGATTTCACATATGCTTTAAAGCCCAAAGAAGCAGTGTTTTCTGCCCCATTACTCCCCAGAAAATCTAATTACAATTCAGATACTGTATGCGATGAAGGCCAGGAGTGGAGGATAGCAAAATCTCTTGAAAATCCGGAAAGAGGCAACCTGCTGCTTTGGAAGAGGAAGGCCTCCTCTCCCAAAGGATGCCGGCCTCACAATCAGGCTTTAAATCTTACCTGATACGAACAGTTCTCCTGATGTACCATCTCAGTGCATCCTAGGACGCAGACCCCAAACAGGACTGCTCAGCGAAGCTGCGGAGGGAAAGCTCGGAGCATCCACTGGCGGAGAGCAAGCCCTGGGAAGGCAGGGGCTCCCCGCAGATTAAAATGGATGCTGTTTCGCTGATCAACCTGCGCAGTGGCACTGCCTGTGCCGGGAAGCGCGCAGCGAGCCGAGCTGCTCTCCTCGGAAAGCAGCAGTGAGGCTTACAAACATGGAGCTAGGACCGGGCTGGGGGAGGGGGCGCGCTCATCACTGGCACAATCAGCCAATTATATTATAGGCACAAAGGAAAGGATCAGTCTGGGGCTGGTGTGACCTTCTGGTGCTTTATGAAGGCAGTTAACTGATGTGGAAACATTCTAGTCCTCATTAAAGGGAAAAAGGCCGGCGAGGGAGAAGGCGAGAGACAGACACAAATCAATGTTGCAGTTGAACATTTCTAACCTCCGGCATCATCCTTCCTGCCCACAGATGCTGCCTGCATGGTGCTTATGAAACGAGAGGCCTTAAGGATCATTTCATAACTTTTAACAGGCGAAAGGGAAAACAATCCATTCTGAATATTGACACTGAAGGGATGTTCTCTGTGTTCAGTGTCTGACGTGTTTGTCAACTTTATAACTAAGAGGAGGGCCTTCATTCTTTTAAAAAAATATTATTTTATAATTCTTTTGATTTCCCACTTATTTTTGGCTCTTATCAGCATGCTTTTTAAGTCAAACAGAAATAAGATGAAATAATTTTCCTATACTTTTTTAGGGAGGGAGCTTATTAAAGTATTAAAGTCAGTATAATTCATTCATTTCATGAAAATGAAACTAAACTGCAAGTTTTTTTTTGACAGTAAGGCCATATATATATATGGCCCAATGCTGTGACTTGAATATACAGACACCCCCAATGTATCACAATATGATTCTAGAGACAGACCATTCCACCTAAGAGACAGTAATGGAAAGGATTCTGGTCTTTCAGATAGTAATCAAAGGACATACAAGTTGGACCATACATGTCTCTGGTAAAAAGAGTAGCCGATTTCTAAAATACTTCAGGGTGGTTCTAGGATTTTAGGATATATAAAGAGGAACAACTAGGCTTATAAATTCATGAAGCTAATTTAATGATAGATAATTTTAAAACTAAACACAATAAAATTTTCTTATCTATATTTCTTAGTCGCCATAGGGCAACTCATCTTGCTATTTCTTAATAAAATGGCTCTGAGCAAATCAATGGTATTCAATAAAATCTTGACTGAATTTAAACCATCAAATAAAAAAAATTCAATAGCGATATTATTCTTAAGCTATTTTGGTATAGCTATATCTATCTATCTTCTTAAATAATCTTACTAATAACTGCAAAGTCTTCATTATGCTATTAATTGAGAAAAACAAGTACTTTTTGCCCGACGAATGGAATCAACATGTTTGACAAGTTTTCATATCAAGCTCGATCTTAAGGAATGCTGAGAGTTTGTGTTAGGAATATTTGGTGATATATTTTTAATTTTATAACATCTCTGCTTCTTGGAAAGAAACAAACCTATTTTTCTAAATATTCTTAATTTTCGTGATTTGAGATTCTGACAGGAGAAAAGTTGGCCCTCTGAGTTCAACCCCAGAGACACACTCACAAGCCTGGCTTGAGCTTCCTGTTTAGGACAGTGGAAAGGTGGCAGGAAAGGCCCAGCTGATGATCTCACAGGCTGGCATTTCAGCACTGGTCCAATGGGTTCAAAGGAAAAAGCACTCTGGACATGCACTCTGCAAAGCTCACAGGCCTTCTCCCTGGAATCTAGGCAAGAGCTAGGCCACCTAACATGTGCAAGACTTTTGAGGCCTGTTCGTTGGAGGGTGGCACAATGAGAGCTTGATGAACAAAGCAGAAGCCTGAGCTAGATTATGAGTCTTCTTAAAAAGATGATGAAGAAAGGAGGCCAGAAACTCTTCAGTGAAAGGAAATAACATGCAACATATCCCCATCCAAAATTTCATCTCTCCTTATTGAGTAATCCATACAGGACAGAGACAGAGACAGACTTCTTTGTGGAGTGCCTTGCTATACAACTGCCCAGATGAAGGCTCTGGAATCCGAAGTATGTGCAAGGAAAAGTAAGCCGAAGTAAAAGTTCCTTTTGCAAGGTAGCAAATAAGATCAAATGGAAATTTATGCTGAACATAAGACACAATCCCAACTTTCCAAGACAGAACAGCTTTACTTGAAAGGCTGTTAAAACTTTATCCAAGTTACTACTTTGACAATCTATGACCTTAAGGCTTGGGAACATGTTTTCAAGCTATACAAGGTCTAAGAAGTTGCTTCCTGGACTCTGTTCTCTTCTGAAAACTGAAGGCTCTGGGATATATTACATAAACTCCTAAAGACATTTATCATGTGTTGTTTAAAAAAAAAAAAAGCCTAAACATGATCCCACTCTTCACAGTTGCTGTTCCATAAATAGTGGAAGTGACTCAGAGGTGGCTCTGGGGAGAACAGATTTCTGACAATTGTATCCTAAATCCTGTCAAAAAACCTCTCAAGAGGTATAAACAAGATAAAAAGAAAAAAAAAATGGAATATGTCAAGCAAGCTTCCCTTTATAGTCATTCATTGGAAAGGACTTTGTGTTATAATTTAAACTATGATTTGCTAGTACAAAAAACTTTAAACAGAAACCAGCTGTTCCAAGAACATTTAAGCTAGAATAACTTACCAAGCTACAGTGACATTTGTTATTTTTGGACTAAAAAATATTGATGAACTGTTTAAGTGTGATCTATGTAGCATAGAGATTATTTTTTCTTCTCAGGTCTTCACAGCTTCTCTTCCCATAAAAAGTATTGGATTTCAGATTTACATGGGACCTCAAGAGATAAACTGTTATTTTCCAGATATGGAAACTGAGGCCTAAGAGACTTGTGACATGCCCAAGAACATAAATCCTCCAACAGCAGCAAAAAGGCCTCAAAGTAAGAGGAAGAAAAAAAAAAAAACCTCCAGATTTTCTTTGTGTGTTCATATAAAAAATGCTAAATTGAGGGCCACTAGACTTGGAGAAATAAACCCCCTTTGACTGAACCAATGTAGGCTGGCCTTGAAATCAAAATCCATCATAAGGTAAGAGGGAGGTTGCAGTGTGGTTCTACCTAAATCCGAATCCAAGGTATGTTTTAAAAGAAGAAATATTAGAGCATTTCTTCATTAAGCTAACAGTCCTATTTCTGCCACCAAGCAAACTATTATGTTTTTAAATCCAGAAAAACATTTTTTCATTTGTGGCAAGTAACAGCAACAGAATGAAGATGGCCAACAGACACATGAAAAGATGCTCAACATCACTAATCATCAGGGAAATGCAAATCAAAACCATAATGAGATATCAGTTCACATCCATCAGAATGGCTGTCATCAAAAAGAACAAATAACAAGTGTTGGAGAGGATGTAGAGAAAAGGGAATCCTTGTGCACTGTTGGTGGGAATGTAAATTGGTATAGGCACTATGGAAAACAGTATGGAGGTTCCTCAAAAAAATTAAAAATAGAACTACCATATGATCCAGCAATTCCACTTCTGGGTATTTTCCCCAAGAAAACAAAAACACTAATTCGAAAAGATATATGCACCCCTATGTTCATTGCAGTATTATTTATAATAGCCAAGATATAGAAGCAACCTAAGTGTCCACCAACAGATGAATGGATAAAGAAAATGTGGCATATATATATTACTCAGCCAAAAAAAAGATGGCACTCTCGCCATTTGCGACAACATGTTTAGACCTAGAGGGTATTATGTTAAGTGAAATAAGTCAGACAGAGAAAGACAAATACTGCATGATTTCCACTGCAGTATTCCACTGTGGAATACTGCATAAATTCCACTTATATGTGGAATTTAGAAACAAAACAAATGAACAAACATAACTAAACAGAAACAGACTCATAGATACAGAGAACAAACAGGTGGTTGCCAGGGAGAGGGGGTGAGGGGTAAAAAGAAAAAAAAAAGTAACTATGTGAGGTAATGAATGCTAATTAGCTTGAATTGTGGTGATCACTTCACAATGTATATTAATGTAAGACCATCACATTGTACACCTTAAATATACACAAATTTTGTCAATTATACCTCAAAAACACTGAAAAAAAAAGATTAAAATAAATAAATTTTTGAAATAGCAACAGAATGAAGGTTTTTTTTTTGCAGGGGGTAGTAAATATAGTGGTTAAAAAGTCACATCTGCACGTCATCTGAGAATACAGTTTCAAAAATGAATTACTGGGGTCAGGGACTGACTTGGGAAGGGCATAGGGAACTTTCTGGCACAAGCTGTATGACTTGAAAGGGCCTGGTTTACAGAGGAGTATACATCTGTCAAAACTAATTGAATAATACATTTAAGATTTGTGCATTTCATTGTGTGTAAAATTTACCTCAGAATAATAAAAAAAGATCCGGTTAATGATATGCAGCTGAAGTATTTAGGGGACGGCATAGGGATGTCTGCAACTCACTTTAAATGCATCAAATAAATGAGATGAATTGATGGATGGATAGATGGAAAGCTGTTGACAAAGGGAGTTTAGTAAAATAGTAATTGCAGAATCTGTATGGTGCGTAAAGGGAGATTCGCCTAAAAACTTTTCAGTTTGAAACAGTTTGTAATGAAATATTGGGGAAAAATGAAGTTATTGGGGGTGAGGAAGATGAGCAAGAAAGTCATTATTTTAAGCTGTGCTCTGGACGCGCAGGCCCAGCGGCCATGGCTCACGGGCCCAGCCGCTCCGCGGCATGTAGGATCCTCCCAGACTGGGGCACAAACCCGTGTCCCCTGCATCGGCAGGCGGACTCTCAACCACTGCGCCACCAGGGAAGCCCTAAGCAATAACTTTTAAGTTTTTCCTTAGGAATTTGTGGAAAGCAGGTAGACATTTTACATAGCGTTATGTTGTGCTTCTTTACCGGGCAAGGGAGGAAAAGGAATTATGAGGAAAATTAACCCTATTCCCATCAAGGGGAATCGGGTCCTTGAATAACCTGCCCAAAGAAGATCAGAGTCAGCGTCACCAATGACGACAAACCTTAGAAAAAGGCTTTACAGTTTACAAAGTACTTTCCCCAACATCTTCTTTGACTCTTACAACCTTGTGGTTGAAAGAAATTCCTATTATGTGCCACGTGAGGAAGTGTTTCTGCCCCCAAAGAGTTTGGTAAGGGAAATAAGGCAGTATACAAATGACTGCATAGAGTGATGAATGAGTAAAGTGCTACCAAAGAGATTTTGTTTTTTGCTCACTAGGAATTCAGGAGAGCAAGAGAACTCTTAGCTAGGTTAGCCAGGAGATGGCAATAATCTTGTTCATTTGGTTGTTTACTTCTTGAACGTCTGTCTTTTCTATTTCTAGATTAAATTTCCTTAGAACCTGGATCATGGTTGGTTAATTCAGTGCTATTATCCCCAACATCTGAAATAATACCTGGCACATAATAGGCTCTCAATATTTTTAAATGAACGAATACATGATTATGACTTTCAGAAAGTTACTTCATTGCTCTTAGCCTCAGTTTCCTCATCTATAAGCTAAGGATGTTAATTCCTGGTTTATTGGGTTGATGATAGGATAAAATGAGAATAACATGTAAAACAGCTCTTAGGTGCCCTGGAAAGGAACAGAAATGGATTTTTTCCCCCTTCTCCTAATTAAAGGCAATATCAACAGTCCGAGGAATAGAGGCCTGAAGGATGGAGATGATAGTGGGAATGGAAAGTTAAAGACAGAGGAATGTATGCCATGAGACTGTGAAAAATAAACTGACAGCACCTAGCCAGTGATCCGACCTGGAAGAGTGAACAGGACACGGGGTCATGAGGTTTCGAGACCACTGCCAGAGTAAGCTTGGTGCTGTAGAAAGAAACAGGAAGTTAGAAGGAGGAACTGATTCTGAGGGTTTGGGTTGCAGTAATGAAGTCTTTTATTTTTCACCATAAAGTTTTGTGTTGAAGGTGCAGGAGGCAATTGGGGCTCAAAAGAGGTCAGATCAACAGATAGGACGTGGGGGTCTTTTGCAGGGAGAGGATAGTTGCAGAAATGGATGAGATGAAGGGAGAGATTGTAGAGAAAGGACTGATCAGAAACAAAGACATCACTGTGGTGGGCACATCGATCCCCACGGGGGCTGGGGGTGGGGGAGGGGAATTAGGCTTGCTAATCAGCTGACCTTGAGAAGAGGAGATTATCCTGGGTTATCCAGGTGGGCCCAGTGTTGTCACGAGGGTCCTTATAAGGTAAAAAGAGGAGGCGGCAGAGGAAGAACCAGAGAGATGGCAGCGTGAGCAAGACTCTGCCTAGTGTTGTTGGCTTTGAAGACACAGGAAGGATCACAAGCCCAGGAACGTGGGAGGCCTCTAGAAAAGGGAAAAGGCAAGAAAGTGGATTTTCCCTTAGAGCCTCCAGAAGGATTGCAGCCCTGCTGACACCTTGATTTTACTTCATGAGATTCATTAGGGACTTCTGACCTCCAGAATTGTAGGATAATAAATGTATATTGACTTAAGCCACTAAGTTTGGGGTGATCTTTTATAGCTGCAATAGAAAATGACAATCCCCTTGGGTGAAAGCCAGCATTCAGAGGGCAAGAGGAAGCAAAGGGGGTGTGGCCGACAAGGTGAGAGGAGAAGGAAAACCAACAGAGTGAGGGGTCAAGGGGAGAGTGCTCCATGGCTTCAAATACTGCAGGGAAGCAGAAAAGACGACCAGGTGGAAAGGGAAACACAACCAAAAGCCATACGTTTTGACAATTAGGAAGTCATCAGTTTCCCTTGAGAGAATACTAGTGTGTTAGGGGTGGAAGCTGAGTTACAAGTGGTTAAGAAGTTGAGGGACCGTGTAGAGAGCAGTCTGTAAAGAAGGTTGTGGATGAATTAGAGCACTGGGGTGGTAGCTTGAGTGTATAATGGAATCAGATAGGTGGCTGGTCTTTAAGATAAGGAGATCCAAATGTCTGTGTGGGCATCAGGGAAGGAACCAGGAAGAAGGGAGAAACTGACTATGGTGGGTGGGAAATAACTGGAAGGACCAGGTCCTGGACAAGTTAGATCAGGATCACGTAACAGGGTTTCATTCAGCCTTGGAACTGAAGATATGGGCAGTTAAATTACAAAGGAACGTTGAGTAAAGAGGAGATTGTAGTGGAGATGGGGAAAGATGCAGGAGCACACATGGGTGAGTATCTTGATTGGGTCCTTGAAGGAGAAAGGATGGCGAAGACCTCAAGGACTGGGAGGCTGGCTAGAATGGAATCAGAGAGGTGGACCAGTGTGGGGGAAGCTCTTCTAAGATATTTTGTAGACGGTGTTGCTGTATTACTTGAGAATATTCGAGTAATGCTGATTAATGCTATAGAAGAAAAACAAATGGGCTAGATGAAACTTATAAGCTGTGTTAAGCATAGTTAATGAATATGTAGTGGCTTGTCAGACACAAGTGAAATGCACAAGATTTAGACGATGAGGCAGAGTTCATGAGATGTGAAGTATTTTAAGTTAGGGGCTTCCTTGGTGGCGCAGTGGATAAGAATCTGCCTGACAATGCAGGGGACACAGGTTCCATTCCTGGTCCGGGAAGATCCCACGTGCTGCGGAGCCACTAAGCCCCGTGGGCCACAACTGCTGAGCCTGCGCGCTAGAGCCTGTGAGCCACAACTACTGAGCTTGTGCGCCACAACTACTGAGCCTGCGCTCTAGAGCCTGCGAATCACCACTACTGAGCCCATGTGCCACAACTACCGAAGCCTGTGCGCCTAGAGCCCATGCTCCGCAACAAGAGAAGCCGCTGCAATGAGAAGCCTGTGCGCTGCAATGAACAGTAGCCTCTGCTCACCGCAACTAGAGAAAGCCCGCACGGAGCAATGAAGACCCAATGCAGCCAAAAAGAAAGAAAGAAAGAAAGAAAGAAAGAAAGAAAGAAAGAAAAAGAAAGAAAGTTAGTTAACTGGATGTGTTAGACCTAGATCAAGCTGAGCATAGAAAGTGATGGAAAGACTAAAGAAGCTCCTAATATTCATGACACACTAAATAACCCCTAGGCACTCAATATTCATTAGATGGTACACTGACTGCCCATTGGTGACACCCATTCTGGCCCTATGTGTCCTCTGCCCAAGAAATACAATTCCATAGCTGCTCATCAGGTAAGGGGATAAGCTACAGAGGGAGCCTGGGGGACTTGCCCCTGTGTCTCTGATAAAGCCGGTTGTGTGTCATTGGCAGACACCTTCTGTCTAATTGGGCTTCCCTTCTACAACCTCAAGGCTGACTTGTAACCATATCATCAACAGGGAAGGTGGCTGTGGCAGAAAGGCTGGACATGTAAATACTGCATAACCCAATACTCAGGTAGTGCGGTCCTTCACATTCCTGGACCATATCCCAAGTAGGATTCTGGTACCAATTCCAATTCATGTGGAAGTGGGGTTTTCCCTACATGAAAACACAGGTTCTTGGATACCAACTGGGTGTCCTACAATTCAGCTCAGTTCTGACACTCTCTACCTGGAGATAGCATCAGATTCGAAAGGTTGAGGGTTCAGTCCATGTGATTGTCCCCTCTCCCCACTTCACATGCCAACTGCGAGTCCAGGTTGTTACCTGTGCCCCTGACCAACAGGTTATAGATGGGAGGTTCCAACGAACCCCTCTTTGGGTTCAATTAATTTGCTAGAGCAGCTCACAGAACTCAAAGAAACATTTTGCTTATTAGATTACTGGCAAAGAGCTTTCATGCCCTCTCCCCGAGCATTTCACTCTCCCTAAACCCCTAAGTGCTCACCAACCTGAAAGCTCTCTGAACCCTGTCCTTTTTGGATTTTTATGAAGGCTTCATTTCATAGGTGTGACTGATTAAATCACAGGCCACTGGCGACTGATTCAACCTCTAGCCCCTCTCTGAGGTCAGGGGGGTGGGACTGAAAATTCCAACTCTCTAATCCCTTGGTTGGCCCTTCAGGCAACTGGTCCCCATCCTGAGGTATGGTCAAAAGTCACCTGACTAACATAGCAAGAGACACCTTTATGGCTCCTATCACTTAGGAAATTCCAAGGGTTTTAGGAGCTCTGTGCCAGAAGCAGGGACGAAGACCACATCACAATATCACACTAAGTATGGCAGCTCATCCCATCTCTTTCCCTTGCATCTTGATACACATTTTAAATTGATTTAATCAGCTGTGATTTGAGTATCTTAATTTGGTCTGAGACTTCTTGGAGGAGTGCCTGGTAGTGGACTTGGAGGCTACTATTGCACCAAGGTCATTTCCCACAGAAAAGGATGCTTGGTATTTGTATAGTCCAACAGCTTCTTCCCACATAATCTGAGCCCCAGAAATGGGAAGAGAGAGAAGGGTAAAAATAGGTTGTAAGTTTTTATCCTTATAACAAAATTACCTGAGAATCTTACAAGTGTATGTGTCAACTAATTTACTCAGACGTTTTGACCATTCTGCGGAAGGTTACACCTGTGTGTATCCTTTCAGATATTAAAAAACAGTTGCCTGAGTCAACTGTGAGTCAATGGCTGTCACTTTTTAAGTATTAGACTCTGCTTTTCAAATGAAAACGAATGTACGAAACAATCAAAATTGTTTTTAATCAAAATAAAATTATTTTTCATTCCAATTGATATTATTTACTTCTTAAATCCCTCACAGGGAACATGAGGCTGTTTTGTTATACACAAACACTTGAAAACAGAATTTACAGAAGTCAGTTACAGTGTTATTCCAACTGTATTTTTACATTGATGTCTTTATTTTGTTTGTGCCACACCAAGAGAATCCTGTTTCGCACAGATAAGTGGTTGGAAATGGTAACAGTCCTTTATAATAGCTTATGCTGCAATCTCCGGATATTCTTCATTAAACATGTCCGGGAGCTTGAAAGCAAAGTCACAAGAAATTTATTTCAAAACTGGTTTACTAATAACATACAGCAACTGCTCACATTTCTTATTAAAAACAAGATAAGAAAAGACAGACTACCCAAACTGACAATACATCATCAACCAGGAACCAGACCTCCTCATTTGATACATTGGGCATTCACTTGTGATTTGCACAATCCACCTGTTAGGCTTGATGTGGAATGTGCCAAACAGATGTGCTGCCCCTAACCTGGCACTGAACCAGCTGGGCCTCTTGGACAGCCCAGATCATTTTTCCCACCTGGACATGCACAGGCACGAACTTTCAGCAAGACCAGTACAGAGCCACCACCTCCACGGTCAGTGACACCTTTACAAGTTCAGTTTTGAGAACTGTAAAAGACTACTTAACCTGGCAGGACAAATTAATATGCTGATGTCAGAAAAGAGGGCAGAGAGAAGTTCTTTGCATAGATATGAGGGAATGAACCCCTACAATTTGGGCTGAAATGTTGCTATATGCTTCTCACCACGGCTTTACAGGACAACTCTTCTCCAAATGCCCAGAGCCTCACAATCTCATTTGCATCTCTATTCTGAATTGCTTTCACATCTCAGAACTCTTTAATTTCCAATTTGATTTTTTAGGGGCTGAGGTGTTTAGCAGTTCATATAATAGGTGCAAATGAACCTCTAAAAATACCTCCAGCAGCTCTGGGGTTCTACAGATAGTTTGAAACCTGATGCATCAGGCAGTGCTGTAGCTGTGGCCTCCCTCTCCCTCTAGAATATTGAGATGGTTTATATTTCAATAGAATCTGCCAAAGTGCTTGTTTATTGGACACAGTCCTAGTCCTCTCCCCATAGTACTCTCTGGCCAACCCTGACTGAAATTCACACACTGCAGAAAAATAGTAACTGACTCATAGATAAATTTGGGTGAAGACTACGTGGTTTCATCCCCAGTTGTGCCAATGTTTAAGGACCATTTCTTTTAGTTTCCATTTAGTCTCTGGCTTTGTAGTCAGAGAGAACAGTGGCAGAAAAAGTGAAAGGTAGTATAAACCTGCCAGGGCTAACACAAGAGTTTCCAAAGAAACATAAGTTGGTCTGTCAAGAGGGGCCAAGCCAGACCTCACACAAAGTGTGTGTGTGTGTGTGTGTGTGTGTGTGTGTGTGTGTGTGTGTGTGTGTGTGTAGTGGAAGAAGGGCGCACACCTCCCCTTCATCCTCACTGATAGCCTTACCTACCAATATAAGTGCATTTAGCTAAAGCAACACATGAAATCCCTGACCACAAAAAAGGCTGTTTATCTCTCTCAGGTGGTGGTTGATTTAAAACCAGACTCAAGAGTATTAGGGAAGGGAACCGACCCTCATCTTGAAGAAAGGTGACCTCTAGTGGACAACCATGTTTTGCAATCAGTTCAAACTATGAATAGGATTAGAGAACAAAAATAATGTTAAAAATATGCTCCATTGTCCTACTGACATTTCAATGATATTTTTAATACCAGTTATAAATATAAATACATAAGTCTTCATTAATAAAAGAGTATAAAAGTCACACTAGTGCTAATATATCCAAAATTACAATCTAGGCCATCTTTGATGGTTCCGGAATGGATGGAGCCTTGAACCAGGATTCATAGGCCTGGGTTCTGGGCTCAACTGTGCCTCTGACTAGATGTATTCTCTTAGGCAACTTCATATGTAAGAGCCTCTATTTCCTAATCTATAAAATGGGTTTATTCGCAAACTATCATCTCCTTGTAACCCCCACTCTGCCCCCCTCTTTCAGGCTACCATATGGTTGTCCTTTAAAATCAAGTTTATTTTACATGATGAGGCTTCCAAATCAGCAACAACATCAACCACAAAACAAAATTAATATCACATTATATATTAGCACTTGGTAGGTCCACAAAAACTATCTGCTTTCAACTTAAGGTCTTTCCTAATATAAATGTAATGAAAGGCAATGATTTTCAACTTTTCTTTTTACATTGACTGTGGGAAAGAGTATTTCAAAACTTAAACACATACATTATGAGTTTATTATGAAATTTTAGTTTATTATGAAAGTTAGAGCTACTATTTTCAAAAATTTATTTCATAGAAAACAAAAATAATGAAAAGAAGAGAAACATAATAATTTATGAGTATATATCTCTTCTGAAAACTGCCTGTTCACCAACTGACATATATTTCTACTTTATCATTGAACACAGGTCAGAGGCATAATAATTTAGGATTAAACTCAACATAATCTCTAAGGAACTATTAAAATTCTTTAGTGGTCTTTAAATATTTTTTCCCCCCTCAATACAAGAGTAGTGTTGAAATGCAACTAGTTATAATGGGATTTAGTACTTAAGGGCTTCCTCAGGTAAATTCTCTAACCAGCTTTCCCAGGGCCATTTAAACAGCAATCTGGAATGGATTTATAATCTTTCTCATTCTCGCACCTCAAAAGAGGTGATTTTAGTTGCTAAAAGGCAGGAGACAAAACACTAGTCTAAAAAGTATTTTGAAGTATAATAAAAATGTCAGAATATTATTGAATGATTTAATTAACTTGCTTTATCTTAAAGTTATTGAATTAAGAAAGTTTCTCATCTTCTAGAAATAAATTCTTTCACAATATAAAGGTTAGGGTTAGGAAATTGTGCTACTCCAAACAGTGGACAAGGCGTGAACTTGTTAAGGGTTAAGATCAGTTATGTGTTCAGAGAAAGACAAATATCATATGATATCACTTATATGTGGAATCTAAAAAAAAAAGATATAAGTGAACTTATTTCCAAAACAGATCACAGACATAGAAAACAAACTTATGGTTACCAAAGGGGTGGGAGAGGGATAAATTAGGAGTTTGGGATTAATGGATACACACTACTATATATAAAATAGATAAACAACAAGGTCCTACTGTATAGCACAGGGAACTCTTCTCAATATCTTATAATAACCTATAATGGAAGAGAATGTAAAAAAGAATATATATATATATGTATAACTGAATCACTTTACTGTACACTTGAAATTAACACAACATTGTAAATCAACTATATTTTATTTATTTATTCATTTTTTGGCTGTGTTGAGTCTTCATTTCTGTGCGAGAGCTTTCTCTAGTTGTGGCAAGCGGGGCTCACTCTTCATCGCGGTGCGCGGGCCTCTCACTATCGTGGCCTCTCTTGTTGCGGAGCACAGGCTCCAGACGCGCAGGCTCAGTAGTTGTGGCTCATGGGCCTAGTTGCTCCGCAGCATGTGGGATCTTCCCAGACCAGGGCTCGAACCCGTGTCCCCTGCATTAGCAGGCAGATTCTCAACCACTGCGCCACCAGGGAAGCCCAATCAACTATATTTTAATAAATTTTCTTTTAAAAAGATCAGTCGTGGGTTATTCATAAGCAGTAAAGTTAATCTGCACATTAATCCCAAGTGTTCTAAACTCCCTAATTTAACCAGTTTTCCTTTGGGAATAGCAAAGAGAGCCTCTTTCAGACACATAAGCTGGGCCAACAAAACGTCCGCTGCTTGTAAGTGCTTGGGCTTTTTCATTATTTACTAAGAAAGCCAAGAGAGAAATTAGCAGTCCTTCTGCTGTCTGGTGCCTCCTAGAATACCTGTTTACCTCACTCCTCTCCCCTCTCTCCCCTCATCAGAGACGACGTTATAGGAAGGTAGAGTTCACTTGTTCTCATTCCTGCCATTCAGTCAAAGAGCGGGAAGAAAAGGAAAATAAACACGATCCATTTTTGCCTAGACGCCCATGCTTCCTCTCCTCCTCTCATGGCCTCTGACCCCCAGTGTAACTTGAGGAATAGCAGCCCGCTGAAAAGGCTCGCGTCTGCTTTGCACAGTGGCGGAAGTTTATACGGATGGTTTAAGCTACTTAGGTCTTGTTTTGAGGGCTTTAAAATCAAATTCATTTTCCAAAGGACGAAGTGATTTCTTCAGCAGAGCTGTCACTGCAACTGAGGCGATCAGACCTATGACCCTAATTTTAGATGGCATAAATTTATAAAACGTCACTTTAAAAGAAATTTAGCCTCGTTCACTCACGCAGCTGCCCCTGATTTGATAGTCTCCGCAGCTGCGTGCTTTCTCGATCTAGTTCCCAAGTTGTTATACAAAATTAAGCGCTGGCAGGCTTCCCTTTTGTGAATGAAAAATACTTCTAGAAACATAAGTCAGATTATGTCACATCTTGGCTTAAAACTCCTCAGTGGTTTCCCACAACATTTAGGCTGAAATCCTAAATCCCTAACGTTGCTTCTGCTCTACCCTCTAGGCTTCCTTTGTGCCTCTCACATTCTTGCTTACCTAGCTCTGGGCACACTAGCTGCCTTTCAGTTTCCTAGAAAAGCCAAGATTGCTTCTGCCTCAGGGACTTCTTACAAGGTGTTTCTTAACCTGGACGCCCCTCGCGGGAGGAACATCTCTGGCTTCAAGTTGGAGGCCTTTCCTTAGCCCCCAGGCTAAATAAGGACCTGCTTCAGGTTCACTTAGCACACTATGTTTTCTTTCTTAGCGCTTACCACAATGTGTATCTGTTAATTTGTGGGATGTATAATGTTGATTTGCTCCACTAGACAGTATGCTTCATCCATCATGTCTACTGTTGTCCATCCAGCATCTAGCACAGTGCCAGGCATATAGCTGGTGTCCAACAAATATTTGAAGAAATGAATGAATGAAATCCTTGAAGTTCTTTCATATCAGGCCTTGGGACCCAGGGCAGGACAGTGCCTGCAATCAGCAGCTATTAGTTCATCATTGTGGCAAAGCTGGTCAAGTAGCCACTTCCTCATCTCAAGACAGCAGGGGAAACCTCACCTGGACAGCTAAGTGGGTGACGGCCAGTCTGTCAGCTGGGTGAGGCCTTCTGGCTGCATTTCCCTCCTCTCTATGAACTGTGGCTCTGGCAGGCTCAGAGGGGCCCCTCACCTTGTAGGTTTGCCTCAGGGACAGGACTGACTGTCAGCTGGACCTGAGGGCAAAAATAATCATTTATAGCTTCCCATGTAAGGTTAATGCATACTAAAGTGCATTCACTAGACTACCGCCTCCAATTGAATCCAAAATTAGTAAGAAAAAAAAGGAAACAGGCTACTGGGTTTTTTTCCTCCCTTCTCAGTTTATCACCGGCAACTTGTACACCCCCCAAAAAAAGGATATTGATAAGAGTACGAAGTCAGAATTCTTATATTTAAGGATGATAAAGAGTCCCAACTAGTTTTCTAACCAAACGAATAAGATGCAAAATGACCAGTAGGAAGAGGAACTGGGTTTGTGAAAGACTGACATTTAAAAATCTGCCTGCCTTCCATGGAGATTTAGGCTGGAAAAAAAAAAAAGGCATAAAAAGAAAAAAAATAGCACATGTATTTTCTTAGAGGAAAACAAACAAAAATGACAGCTTGAAAACAAGCAATAAGCTACAATTTAGGCTGTGGTTTTCCAGAAAGTATTCTACTGTTTGAAGAAGAAATGCTGGATGTGGCTTGAGTCTCTCTAATCCTAATGCGTGATCTCCATAAAAAATACTTACTGTTCTACAGCACAGCGTCATCACTGATGGTGATCTCCACAGTAAAGGAGCTACCCAAGTTTTAGGACTCCAGGCACTCACTTGCCTTGTCTCGATGATAAATTAATCATGAATCTGGTCAAAGGATGCAAAGAGCACGGGTCTGGCACTGCTGAATCTGGGAAACCCTAGAGGTCTCTTCATTTAGCACAAGTCACCATAATCCAGGATTGATGCCTTAATCTATGTAGGGACTCTGCTTTTCCCAGACAGTGAGAGGATGTGTCAGGTATGGTGTCTATCCCCAGATAAATAACTGGTATGCATACCTGCCCTGTCCCGTATCTCTTTCCTTCCCCGAAGGCTATTGCTCTTGACTGCACACACTATAGGAAATGGATGTCTCCTGGAAAGACAAGAGAGTTCCTACAAGCAGGTAAGAAAGGCTCCAAGGGGAGGACTCAATGCTCTGTTTGGCGTGATAATAATTCAGTCATGCTTCACTTGGAGTTAAGAAGAACTTTCAGATTTTTAATGTATTAATACATGGGGGTAATGACAATAAATGAAGAATCCTTCTGAAAGTGATGCTGGTTCTTAATGTTGAAAAAAATAGATGATTAAAAAAATTGGGCATTCAGGGTCTTCCCTGGTGGTGCAGTGGTTGAGAGTCCGCCTGCCGATGCAGGGGACGCGGGATTGTGCCCCGGTCTGGGAAGATCCCACATGCCGCGGAGTGGCTGGGCCCGTGAGCCACGGCCGCTGAGCCTGCGCGTCCGGAGCCTGTGCTCCGCAACGGGAGAGGCCACAACAGTGAGAGGCCTGCGTACCGCAAGAAAATAAAATAAAATAAAATAAAAATTGGGCTTTCATAAGATTTCAGATGCACTCAATTATTTTCTTATTTACAAATTATATGGTTAGGGTGTTTTCATTATTTGCAAATGACCATTACTGAAATGTTGACAAGTGGACGATATCATTCAATTGGATGATAAATCCAATGGCCTGACCCCTCCATGGTCATTTTTACCTGTTATTTGTTCTTTTAGGGGTTGGAATAAGTACAGGGCCAGCGACATACTCTGCGGGGCCCTGTGAAAAATGAAAACGGGGACCCTTTGTTCAAAAATTATTAAGAATTTCAGGATGGCAGCAGCAGAGCGTGAAGCCAAGAGCTGGTCCCCTTGAAGTCCAGGGCCCTTTGCTAACTGCAGAGGTTACATGCCCACGACACCCGTCCTGGGTGGCAGATGGGGGAGGAGAGAGAACCAGACACACAGACATTTCCTTTGAGAATTACACGGCTTCTCAGATACAAAGAAAAAGTATCTTTGATTTTGGCATGCGAATATCAGTGGAAAGACGTAACTTCCCTCAGTAGGAGAGGAAATGGAATTTCAGAGGCTGCTGAGGAGGAGAAGAGGAAAATGACCTTTACCAAGCACCCACCACATGCCAGCTGCTGGGTCCCGAGCTGGCCCTGACACTGGCGCTATTCTTTCTTGCTCCAGCGTGGGATTAAGTCCACACTGCAGAAGCAGAAGCTAACTGAGGTCAATGATGAGTTTAAGCTTAACCGCCTTCAGTTTAGAAAGAACGGGGCAAGGGATGCAGACACCACAGGACACCTGGGGCTGTACTGTAATTCTCTCCTGACCCACATCCTCTGCTTAAGACCACTCATCCTCCACTGCTATCAGCCCAAAGACCCCAGAGGTCTGTGTGCTCTGGGCAAGAACCCTCCCCCTGCTTCCAACATTAGCAGCGTTCCCCTCACTGTCTGTCTTGGAGACACATCATCAACCTTACCACAAGGTCTTTTCACTCCTAGCTACGCTCCCTCAATGGCTCTGTAAACCCTCCTCCGGCTCCCAAAGTCCTCCACAGCGTTTCCAGGGGGACCGCTTCACTGTCTTGCTCTAATAGTCCCTTGAAGGCACTGTCTCCCCTACAGCTCTTTCAAGTGGCGGCTCTTTTCCTTCCCACCTCCCTCTTGCTAAAGGGCCTGTTGGATGGGAGGTGTCTCCCTGCTCATCTCCTGTTTCCCGACCACTGTTGCTCTCCCTAACACCCTGCTCTGACTCTCCCACCATCAGAGTCCTCAGTCACCCCTGGCTAGCCCTCCTAGCTACAGTCACCTATTCCTCCCCAGGTGACTCTACCTCATGCCTTGAGGAGTCCCTCTCTGATGTGAGACCTGTTATAATTCCAAGGAGTTTCCATGTTTGCTAGACAATCCCTCTAATACCTTGGCCTGTAAATTCCTTGACTCCTTCTTCTTCCTTTCTATCTCAGTTATACCTGCTCCCATGCTCTTATCCTGACCTTGTCATCACTGACCAAGCCTCCTATTCTCCATCAATCTCGCCTCATCACTCCGGCTAACTCTCCCTACTATTCTAATTCCAACAATTCTTCAACTGCACTGGGCCCTATACCCCATTTCCTGCCCACCTTTCTACCATGCCTCTCTCCCATCATGTCCTCCCTTCTCTCTCTACAACATCGAAGACTCCATGGCCCATCGCTGCAGACACCAACTCTCTCTCTGCTTCTCACTTGCCCCTCTCACTTGCCCCTCTCACTTCACACTCCTCTGGTTAAGGTCCAACTGTGAATAATTCAGCTCTTTGCTACCCCGTGCCTGTTCCCAGGCTGATATGCTTGGCTGGAGAAAAATACACAGCCATACTAACTGATCTCACTTTAAATTCATGACCACTAACCCCAAGGGCGCCCTCAGCGCTGCCTGGTCTCCTCTATATCTCTCTATCCATTCACTCCCACACTCTCTTAGACAACCACAACACTCCTTCAGAGAGCTGTCCAGATTCACTGTCTACAATTTCTCTCTGCCCTTTATTCTCTATTGAACACCCTCCAGTGAGGAGGCTTTTGTCTCCCCCATGCCACTGAAATGGCTACACCTTCCTCAATCCCAAGAACAAGTCCCAGTCTTTCTCATACTAGATCTATGAACAATCATCAACACTGTCAGCTTCCTAGACAACATTCTCTCCTGGTTCTTTTCCTACATTAAAGGCCTGTCCTCTGCGGCTCCCTCCTCATTTCTTTCACTTTAACCTACTGGAGCTGCACTGTCCAATATGGTAGCCACTAGCTATGTGTGGCAATTTAAATTTGAATTAAATTAAATTACAGCTTTTGTTCCTTAGTTCCTGAGTGCTCGATAGCCACATCTAGTGGCTACTGTACTGGACAGAGTAGATAGAGAACATTTCCATCATCACAGAACGTTCTATTGGGCAGTGCTGCACTAGAATACCCAAGGCTCAGTCCTTGGGTTTCTTCTCTATCTGAACTCACTCTCTTAGAATTGTCAACCAGTCTCTTGGCTGGTGACTCCAAAACTTACACCTCTGCCCTGGACCATTTCCTGAACTCCAGACTCCTTTATCTGACTGCGCACTCGCCATTTCCACTTGCACGTTTCATAAGTATCTTACGTTTATCAATCCTAAAACGAACTCCTGATCTCTGCCAGCCCTGAACTCCTGTAACTCTTCCACCTGTTCTTCCCCGTTTTAGTAACTGACAGCTCCATGCTTCTAGTTCATCAGGTCTAAACTCTGGGGATCATCCTTGATTCTTCCCTGCCCCTCACATACCACCACCCACCAGCAAATCCTCTTTGGCTGGACCTTCAAATATATCCACAATCTGCCCACTTCTCACCACCTCCATTCCTACCATTCTGCTGTGAACCATCCCCGTCTCCCACCTGGATCACCACAAAGGTCTTCTACTCAGATGTTCTGCTTCTGTCCTTCCAATTTCTTCCACCTTGGTCTACCCTCAACAAAAGAGACAGAGTTAATTCTTCTAACAGATAATTTGATTGCATCACTTTTCAGGTCTGCTCAAAACCCTCTCATAGCCTCCATCTCAGTCAGAGTAGAAACCAAATCCCTGCTCGGAGCCCACAAAGACCTCACATCGGCCTCCCAGCACTCGTGGACCTGTTCTTTCCTATACTCACTCAGTTCCCGCCACAAAGCCCTCTTCATTAGCCCTTCATCAAGTTAAGCACTCTGCTTCTCATGCTTGCAACTCTCTTGCCCCACACAGCCTGTGACTTGCTCCCACACTTTCTCCAGATCTCCCCTCAAATGCTGCCTTAGCAGTGAGGCCTTCCCTGACCACCCTGTCTGAAGTCATGGTAATTCCACCTCGATGCCTCTCCTTGCCCCCCCCGCACTCCCCACCCTCAAGCTCTGCTTTATTTTCCTCCATAGTACTTTACCACATTGGAAATACTATATATGTGCTTATTTGTTTATTGTTTAACTCCTGGTATCATTTCAGCTTTAGGGCCGCAGGGACTGTTTTGTTTACAGCTGTCTCCAGCATCTAGAAAACTGCCTCACATATAGCAGTCACCTCAATAAACATTTCTTGAATGAATGATCCAACAGAGGCACACACTTTCCTTCTTTCCTTACTTTTCTTCAGGTTTCAGTTACCTTGCTCTAGTAACTGCCTGTACCGTTTTAGGGTAAGATTCATTTAATTTCAGACAGAATGAAAGCTAAAGATTTTGAAATAGGCTATACTCTACTGATAAATTCTTTTGAAAATGTATATAAATATACATATACATGTTTCTTTAAGAATAACTTGGCTGTAATTATAATTTTAAGAAAATTTAATCATTTCCTCTCACAGGAAGAAATCATAATTTCAAGTGTTTAGTCTTGGTGTCTGATTTACCTTTAAGTGGCAGAAGTTCCTAATACTTATTCTGATTAAGGTAGGTGCAGAGGGGAAAGGTAAAAACAACTTGATTCTAGAACTGGTTCTGCTCTCTTACTCTGAGAAAATCACTTTAAAATACAGAATTAACCTTGGGGTTTCCCTCCTAGAACCACTGAAGTCTTTTTATGGAATGTCCACCTGGCCTCTGGGCAGAGAGCTGGGAATGGCCATCAGCTGAGCTGTCCAAGTTGTCTGGCATGTGACCCTGGTAACCAACACAGCCTTCATTCAAACCTGGAAATAACTGACCAATCCCAACTAAGACCAACTGGCCCAGAGAGAGATGGTTCCCAGGACCTGATTACCTGAGCCATCTGTCCTGAGGGTGGGGGGGTACCAGGTCATGGGGGGGCGTGGCTAAGCCCCACCCTGAGCCCCAGGCCTCACCTAGGAGACAGGAAGAGAAAGTCATGTGGGGAATAATCTGTGGGGTGCCCCAGGCACCAGCTCAGCCCCCCTTACGCCACTGGCCTGCAGGACAAAGAGTGGGAGACAGATTCGAGATAGCCCCCAAAGTCAGGGCTTAATCAAGAGGATAAGCTGTATCTCTGTATTTCCCAGTCCTTATAAATTCCTTGGAAAAGTAAAGATTTCTCTGCTATGGAAACAACCATTTCCTTAGATAGCAGTTTAGGGATAGGAAACTGGAGGCACTGGGTGGTCAGAACATGCAAGACAAAGTTAAACAGATAAAGAGCAAAGCAATTTGCTTTTTTAGTGATGGGGGTTTCTTCTGTTTTGCTTGCCTTAAAAGATGTATGGATATGGGTTAGAGAGAGTGGGGTGGTTTAAAATATGTCCACAGGGCTTCCCTGGTGGCGCAGTGGTTGAGAGTCCGCCTGCCGATGCAGGGGACATGGGTTCGTGCCCCGGTCCGGGAAGATCCCACATGCCGCAGAGCGGCTGGGCCCGTGAGCCATGGCCGCTGAGCCTGCGCGTCCAGAGCTTGTGCTCTGCAATGGGAGAGGCCGCAGCAGTGAGAGGCCCGTGTACCGTAAGAAAAAAAAAAAAAAATGTCCACAAATTGTCTGATACTCTCCCTTTGAAGAGGTGGAGCCTCATTCTCTTTCCCTTGAGTGTGGGCTGAACTTAGTGACTTTCTAGTATAGAATAGAAAAAAAAAAAAAAAAGAAAAAAAGCAGAAGTGACACACCAGCTACTTCAGAGACTAGGTTAAAAAAGATACATTTGCTTTCTCTCTCTCTCTCTCTCTCTCTCTCTCTCTCTCTCAATTTTCTCTCTCCCCATTCACTTGCACTGGGGGAACTTAGCAGCCAAGTTGCAAGAACACCCAGGCAGCCTATGGGGAGGGCCACATGGTGAGGAACTGAGGCCTCCAGCCTTCCAGCCATGTGAGTGAGCCATCTGGGAAGAGGACTCTCCAGCCTCAGTCAAGCCTTTGGATGACTACAGCCCCACGGACATTCTGACTGAACCTCACAAGAGACCCTGAGCCAGAACCTCCCAGCTAAGCAGCTCCCAAATTTCCGACCATCAGAAACTGTGAGATAATATATGTTTGTTGTTTTAAACTACTAAATTTTATAGTAAATGGTTACAAAGCAATAGATAACGAAGACAGATAAGGACATGTAAGGACCACACAATTAAACTTTTTTCATGTTTAAATTATGAGCCTATAACATATAATTTTGTTAATGTAAAAAAAGTCTTCAGTTGCCAGGAAGGAAAAGGATCTATGATGTTAGCACAGACCAGAGCAGGCCTCTGCCAGCCATGCCTGATCCTCTCTCTGTGTCCTTGGGCAGGTAGCGTGGCTCCTCCAAGCCTCAGTGCCTCCTTGCAGTGTGGTTATGAGGGCTGCACAAGATCACAAGTGCCAAGCATCTGGCACAGCTCCTGGTGCTGAGGAGGCTGATGGTGGTGGCAGTGATTTCCCCACCACAGGCTGCCCTAGGGACACACGAAGGCCCAGCAGACTCCCAGACAGCGCTCTGCCCATGGTGCGACGCTGCCCCTTCCTGGGGAAGAGGACACAAACCTGAGGTGATGAGGAACAAGCAGGGACAGAGGCTGATGACAAGATGCTCAGGAGGCGTAAGAGTGATCAGACTTGCTGCACTATTTGCACACTCTGTCCACTTTGATTTTGAATCTCAGAGGGTTATTGTTCCCAGTTGAAAGTATCCCCAGCTATTGTTTACAGCTTTTCAATTGCTTTTTATCCCTAGAACTTTAGCATGAGACACAGCGCTCTGCCTGGGGGCCACGTGATAAGAGCACTGAAACTATTATCCTGGTGTAAAGTGTTTTTTTCATTCATCATCATTTGGGGATGAGTGAAATTGCCACACAATTGTAGCTTACCTCTTTACGCACTCCTGTCCTACTTGGGTGTGACATATACGACTTTGTAAACCCTCTTTTGCTGCTGACCATTCAGTGGGTTTTCTGAGTTTAGGATGTGTGTCTAGGCTTCAGTCGACCACAGTTGCTGAGGGTCTCACCATCAGACGAGTGTGAGGGGACTGCATGTTTACTTTAAATTCGAGCTCCTGGACTGTGGCGTATTGTGGGTGTATGCGTATAAAAAGGAAAATCAAAACAAATGAGGGCGCTAGAGAGAGTCTGGAAGTCCATATTCCCGGGGCCATTCAAAAATCAAGGCTTAGAGGCTGTCACTGGCAGAAGTCCTGGCCATAGTAAAGATACAGTGACAAAAGTACAGTAAGGAATTTAGCCAGAAGGTGACAGGCTACACTCAATTCCTCCTCTGTTGTCATAAAAATGCTTTAGTTGAAAACACGTTTTAATCCACTCGGTCATTCACCATAGGGTCACATGAGTTAACTTAAATCTGATCTAATCAGTAGTAAGAAGGTGTTCTTTTTATAGTAATCCACGAGAAAAATGAGCCGAATTGTAGGCATTTTTTAAAAGTCAGCCACGAAGTACAGATAGGGTCCAACACCAAAATGGCCATACAAAAGTGGGAAAATTACTTTAAACCCGGCTAAGCACTTCTCAGAGTGACTTTCTTTCCCTGGAAACCAGATGCAATTCAGTGTCCACGTTGCTTTATGTGACGCTTAAGGAATTAGACTCTGCTACTCTCACTCGTGAAACCCATTGCTTGCTTTCCTCTCTGAAACCTCACCAGCCAGGCACGGCAATTGTTCTTAATCCACAAAGAAAATTTTTTACCTGAGTATGGATTATATTTTTGATGTGCATGGGCTGCTGTTAGCTTAGTTTTATTCATCATAGATATTTAATTCCTTCACTTGGTCCACACATTATCTATCGAATGTTTCAGATAAAGCAGTCATGTTAACAGGTGCAAGGAACAGAGATGAAATAACACAAACCCCATTTTCAAAGTGCAGACAGACACATAAACAGACAATCATACTATACATTACAGATTTATG
Source organism: Mesoplodon densirostris (assembly GCF_025265405.1). Taxonomy (NCBI): domain Eukaryota; kingdom Metazoa; phylum Chordata; class Mammalia; order Artiodactyla; family Ziphiidae; genus Mesoplodon; species Mesoplodon densirostris. The sequence goes on along the minus strand of NC_082665.1, from coordinate 84,411,557 downwards.
CTAGTTATACATAATAGATGTCACAGGTTAGGGCACCTGACCAAGTCTGGAGGAAGGAGAGGTCAGGAAAGGTTTTCTGTAGTTAGTGATGGCTGAGCTGAGTTTCAGCAATGAGTAGGAATTAACTGGGCAAGTAAAGAGCAGAGTGAACAGGGTGGAGGAAACATTTCAGGCAGAGGGTACAAGCAGAAGCAAAGGCATGGAAGCTAGAAACAATGTGAATCAGGCAGGTCAGAGAGATTGCTCTCTTAGAGCATCAGACAGTAGCATGAAATGAGACCAGGGAAGGACCCAGATATGGGAGGCCTCTACTGCCACATTTAGGTTAGGCTTTACCCTGAGGAAGTCATTAAAGGATTTGAGAAGGAGACCCACCTGAACAGGTAGACAGGTAGATTGGGGGGAGGATTTAAAGGGTACAGGGCTGGAGGCAGGGAGACCAGATGGAAGAAGCTGTAGCAGTTGGGGTGAGAGATAATAGCATTTGTAGGATTAGGTTAGTAGCTGCAATGGGGAGGGGAATGATTTGAGACACATTTAGAAGGTAAAATTGACAAGACTTGGTGACTGATTGATTACAGGAAATGAAGAGCAGGGAGGAATCACGTGTACCTTGGTGGTGGCCATTGCCCTTAGCTGAGATGAAAGGTACTGGCACTGACTCAAGTTAGAGGAGAAGATGATGATGAGTTGGTTTTGAACATGCCACACTTGAGATAGTTTGTATACTTTATTCTCCCACTGTCTTCAAAAAGTAATGTGTAAGTTAAATTTAACTATGGTCTGAAATAAAGGTAACTAAGGCTGTGACAACAGATGACATCACTAATCCGTCAGAGCATCCTTGCTCACACAGCCCAGGCACAGCTTCATCATCCTTCTCAACAAATTGCTCTGTCCCCACGAGGCAGCTGCCATATGTTTCAGCACAGCATGGTGGCCACTGCCAGTCCAATGGAGAGTGCATGCATTGGAAACCCATGAATCCCCCTAATCTAAAGGCTTGAGAGAGTATCATTCTTTAAAAGATACATGTCATGATTTGGAGGTACCCTTGAAGTGGATTATACCTTACCAAATTTAAATAAGCAAGATCACATTGATCTTGAGTACCAGAGTCACTGAGAAGTCTTAACATAGTCCTGAGAGATTCCTAACCTAGTTTAAGGCCAAGGCAGGGCAGACTATGGTGATCAATAGAATCCAGTTTATCCTTTATTAACTGCCTACTCTGTGATGGGCCAGTTTCTCAATATGACTTCAGTAGGACACAAGCCTATTAGATGCTCCCTGGAAAGTGTCAGGAGTGGGGAAAGATCTTTCTGTTAAGTTAAGGTAAGATGATTTGAATTTCATCCCCCTCTCTGAGATCACAAGGCACAGCAGCATATTCAAGACTGAGAAATCCTACAGTAAAGAAATACAGAGTGAAGTAAGTCAGAAAGAGAAAGACAAATACCGTATGCTAACACATATATATGGAATTTAAGAAAAAAAATGTCATGAAGAACCTAGGGGTAAGACAGGAATAAAGACACAGACCTACTAGAGAATGGACTTGAGGATATGGGGAGGGGGAAGGGTAAGCTGTGACAAAGCGAGAGAGGCATGGACATATATACACTACCAAACGTAAGGTAGATAGCTAGTGGGAAGCAGCCGCATAGCACAGGGAGATCAGCTTGGTGCTTTGTGACCGCCTGGAGGGGTAGGAGAGGGAGGGTGGGAGGGAGGGAGACGCAAGAGGGAAGAGATATGGGAACATATGTATATGTATAGCTGATTCACTTTGTTATAAAGCAGAAACTAACACACCATTGTAAAGCAATTATACTCCAATAAAGATGTAAAAAAAAAAAAAAAAAGAAAAGAAATCCATTGAACGAAGTTTAGCCTAGTATCATCCAGTTATTTTGGCCAGGGAAGCCTCCTGTCATATGACACCAATGAAATGCCAGTGAAATTAGGAATATTTCAATCCTCACAGCATATCCATTTTCCAAATAAGGAACAGAAGCTCTAAAATCACACAGGTAGAAAGCTGGCAAGGGAGATCTTAAATTCAGATCTTCCCTCTCCAGCTTCAGGGCCCGATTCACAGGATCACTGATGGATTAGCGCTTATTGCCCCAAGTCCAGGGCTGATGTATCTGGGTTAGGAATTCACTTTTCAAAAGGAATGTCAGGGTGAGCTCCAATATTCTCATGGAGCAACATCTATAGTGGGTGGGTCAGCCAGGCTCTCTGGAGCGTTCTCTATCAAGGCTGATACTTCACCGTGCTTTTCAAAGTCCTCCACCATCTGGCCATTTTTTTCTAGGCTTCTAAAAACACTATTCCATTTTCTCTCTGCTACATCCTCGAGAGGAACTGCGGCCTCTAGGCCTCTGTTCATGTTGTTTCTGCTGCCTGGAAACCTCAAGAGATCATTTGATGCAGGTCGGTTCCCCAGGAAGCGGACTCTGAGGTGAAGATCACCAGCAGGAAGGACCTTTACTGAGGAACACCCTGGGGATCAACCCCTGTGAAGGAATAAAGGCAGCAACGCAGGGCAGAAGGAGAGGCTGAATTCTGACACAGCTGCAGCAAAGGCCTCACTGATCCTGTAAGGGAGCTCAGAGCCAGGCTGGCCCTTGACAGTTGACCCAAGCTGGGAGAATCAGGTCTCAGCTTCAACCAGACACTGGATATGGGCTGCCCTAAGGAAGGTATGACCTTGGGCAAGGCAGCTCTCTTCAGCCAAAGGCACCTAGGGCAATCCTCAAAGAGGGTCTCTGATGAGATCTGTCAACCGCCAACATTCCCAGCAGTGTCAGGGGTGGGCAGGGAATGACTGCTTCACTTTTTTTTTTTTTTTTGGCGGTACGCGGGCGTCTCACTGTTGTGGCCTCTCCCGTTGCGGAGCACAGGCTCCAGACGCACGGGCTCAGCAGCCATGGCTCACGGGCCCAGCTGCTCCGCGGCATGTGGGATCCTCCCGGACCGGGGCATGAACCCGTGTCCCCTGCATCGGCAGGTGGACTCTCAACCACTGCGCCACCAGGGAAGCCCACTGCTTCACTTTTGAAGGGGGTGGGTGGTGTCATGGATCTGGGTTGTCTGAAGGTATCCTCTGCATTGTTCCTACTCAGTTATTCAGGTCCATGCACCTGTCTGCATTCTGCCAAAAGAACTTCATGTCTGCGCTGTGGGCTCTGTTATACTAACTTTACTTTTAGCATGTTTCATGGGTTTTATCTCCCTCCCTACCTAAATTTTATATTTCTCTTGTATCCTTGGCAGGGTTTAAGAAAGTGATCATTAATCAATGATATACGTAGCGAAAAGAGTAAGGGATTTGGAGCCTGAAATGTTAATTTTAAATCCCAGAATTGCCACGTACAGATGTAAAAAATTATACATATCACTTAATTTCTGTGAATCTTAGTTTAGTCATTTATAATGTGGGATACTAAGAATCCTTATTTTACCCAAGCTCCAGGGTTGCTGTGAGAACAGTAAGACGGTGAACTGAAAATGCTTTGTACACTAATAAACTAACACCAGTGCTTTCCAGTGTTGCATACTAGATACTTATTAAAGGGAAAAAATATTGGGCCAATAAATGTAAAACTAGGTATAAATTTTTTATGCTGATAACACATAAAATACAAACAAATTTATAAACAAATATAAATTAAAATGATATACAATCAATTCAATGAACAAATATGGAGTTGTGACAGGTGATGTTGCTTTATTGGCTTTTACACATACAATACTAACGTTAAGGCAAAGGTTCATTTGGATTGGAGATGCCATGCAATAATTGGAGGTGCCATGCAATAATTCCATTTTCTCAACACTTGTCTCCATTTTATCCACTGTGAAACTTGTCATTTACACAATGAACCATGACATCATTTGACCTTCACATAAAAATATCATTTATGTATGTTAAGTCCACTTCTATTCCTTTAATTTCCTATTTTATTTGGCCAATAGAACATACAGCAGGATTTCAATTTAGCAGAAGAAAGTCCATAAAACAATGACCTTAAAATTTAAGAGACAAAGGAAATATGAGATTTATTCACTGAAAACTACAAAATATTGTTGAGAGCAATTAAAGAACCCTAAATAAATGGAGAGACATTCTGTATTCATGGGTTGGAATGGCAATTCTCCTCAAATTGATCTATAGATTCAACACAATTCCTATTAAAATTTCAATAGGATTTTGGCAGAAATTGACAAGCTGATCCAAAAACTTATACGGGAAAGCAAAGGATCCAGAAACACCAAAGCGATCTGGAAAAAGAGCAAAGTTGGAGAACTTACACTTCCCAATTTCAAAGCTTAACTACAGAGGTACATTAATCAAGATAGTGTGGCACTGCCATAAGGATGGACATGTAGATAAATGGAACAGAATTGAGAATCTAGAAATAAACTCTTTAATTAATTAATTAATTAATTAAATTTGAAGTATAGTTGACTTACAATGTTCTGTTAGTTTCTGGTGTACAGAGAAGTGATTCAGTTATACATATACATACATATATTCAGTTATACATATATATATATTCTTTTTCAGATTCTTTTCTACTATAGTTTATTACAAGATATTGAATATAGTTCCCTGAGCTATATAGTAGGATCTTGTTGTCTATCTATTTTATATATAGTAGTTTGTATCTGCTAATCCGAAACTCCTAATTTATCCCTCCCCCCAGATCCCCTTTGGTAACCATAAGTTTGTTTTCTATGTCTGTGAGTCTGCTTCTGTTTTGTTTATAAGTTCATTTGTAGCATTTTTTAGATTCCACATATAAGTGATATCATATGATATTTGTCTTAAACCCTTACATTTATGGCCCACCAATTTTTGACAAAGGTACCAAGGTAACCCAATAGGGAAAACTGCAGTCTTTCAACAAATGGTGCTGGGACAACTGGATACCTGCATGCAAAAAGATGAATTTACACACTTACTTAACTCATATATAAAAATGAACTCAAAATGGATCACAGACCCATGTAGGGGCTAAAACTGTAAAACTCCTAGGAGAAAATACAGAAGATCTTTTGTGGCTTCGGTTAGACAGAGTTCCTAAACACAACACCAAAAGCATGATCCATAAAAGAAAAAAAAAAAAAGAAAAAGAAAAAATAGACTTCACCGAGATTAAAATTGTTGTACTGAGGGACTTCCCTGGTGGTCCAGTGGGTAGGACTTCATGTTCCCAGTGCAGGGGGCCTGTGTTCAATCCCTCATGGGGGAACTAGATCCCAAATGCATGCTACAACTAAGAGCCCGCATGCCACAACGAAGATCCCGTGTGCCACAACTAAGACCCAGAGCAGCCAAAATAAACAAAGAAACAAATAAATAATTTTTTTTTAATAAATATTTTTTTTAAATTGTTGTGCTTAAAAAATTACCAATAGGGCTTCCCTGGTGGCACAGTGGTTGGGAGTCCGCCTGCCAATGCAGGGGACACGGGTTCGTGCCCCGGTCCAGGAGGATCCCACGTGCCGCAGCGCGGCTGGGCCCGTGAGCCAAGGCCGCTGAGCCTGCACGTCCGGAGCCTGTGCTCCGCAATGGGAGAGGCCACAACAGTGAGAGGCCCGTGTACCGCAAAAAAAAAAAAAAAAAAAAAAAAAAACATTACCAATAATAAAAAAGATAAGCCACGGTCTGAGAGAAAATATGTTCAAATATTATTTCTGATATCCAGAATATATAAAGATCTCTTACAAGTCAATAAGAAGACAAACAAACCAATTTAAAAATGGGCTAATAAGCACATGAAAAGAGGTTCAGCATCATTAGTCATTAAGGAAATGAAAATTAAAACAACAATGAGATACCGTTTCATGCCCAATAGAATGGGTAGAATCAAAAAGATAAAATAATTATTGGTGAGGATATGGAAAAACTAGAACCCCCATACTTTGCTGATGGGACCGTAAGATGGTGCAAACACTATGAAAAAGTTTGGCAGTTTCTTAAAAAAAAATTAAACATAAATTTACCGTATGACCCTGCAATCCCATTCCTGAGTATCTACCCAGGAGCCATAAAAACATGTATCTCACAAAAGACCTGTAGGTGCTCATAGCAGCATTATTCATTATATCAGAAGAGTGGAAACAATCACATATCCATCAAATGGTGAATAGATAAACAAAACATGGGACAGCCATACAATGGAATCTTATTCAGCAATAAGAAGGGATGAACTACTGATACATGGATGAATCTCAAAAACAATAAGCTAAGTGAAAGAAACCAGATGCAAAAGATTGCATATTGTATGGTCCCATTTATATGAAATGTCCAACTTATAGGGACAGGAAGCAGATCAGTAGTTGCCAGCAGTTGGGAGTGGGACTGGGAATTGACCATCAATGGGCAGGCAGAATCTTTTGAGGGTGATGGAAATGTCCTAAATTTGGATTGTGGTGATATTTACACAACTCTGAAAATTTACTAAAAATCATTGAATTGTACATTTAAAAGAGGTAAATTTTATGGTATGTAAATTATATCTCAATAAAGCTACTTTAAAAATTAGGGAGCTAGTGTTCCCATATAATGAGGTGTCTGTAGATAGCCAAGTCCAGGGCTGTTATGATGTTTTCTGTAGTCATAGAGACCCAGCCTTTTCCATCTTCAGCCATCCCTAGCATGTGTTCTTGCCCTCTTGGTCATAGCTTGACTTTTGTCCAAGCTACAGAAGGAGAAAGAACAGAGTGTAAAAGGCATTAGCCTGCTAAATCCGCCACCTTTAAGGAATTTTCTGGGAAGCCCCACCCAATAACTCTCTTGCATATTATTGGCTAGAACAGTGTCATGTGACCATTCTTAATTTCAAGGAAGGCTGGGAAATGTAGGAATATTGTCAAATCAGGGTCCTGTTAGTAAGGAAGAAAGAAAGAGGGGATATTGGGTAAAGCAGCTAGCAATCTCTGGGGTGGAGAAACACTTCTTGGGGTCAATGGAAACACAAATAAAACCAGCACTGCTTACGTAATAGAGGAGTACTCTGCTATAAAGGGATGATCCAGATGATCCAGAGTATGCTTATTATTAATGGTTTCTTATCCAAATGAAAACAAAAACGATCAAATTCTCAGTGAAAGCATAAGGGTTCCAGAGAAACTGTCTGTTACTCTGTTGAGAAACACTAAAGCTGAACAAATGTTTGTTGTTATTTGTGTTTTTATTTCTAAGACAAAAATTTGAGAGCTGAGCCACTTGGAATAGTAGAAAGAACAGAGTTCTTGAGTTTGCATACGCGTGGATTCACTTGGCCACACCCTTTAGCGCCTATGCCTTGGGCAAATCCCATAATTTATCTAAGCCTCAATTTCCTCACCTGTACAAGTAGAATGATAATACCTGCTTCAAAGGGCTACTGGGAGGATGTAACAAGACTGCAGGTGTAAAGCACTTGCCTGTGCACTAGCCTCTCTCCTCACAGATCACACTGCAGAGTGGCGCAACGGTGCCTCACACACCCAACAAAGAAGATTAAGACCTAATTTTTTTCTTGCCAAAACTAAACAGCTGCCTTAGAGTTCTTCAGCCACGGTTTCCCCATATTTCTCAGGCTGAAATTTTTTCTCAAGAGAATTCCTAACTAGATATCATCTATTCAAACACACACACACACACACACACACACACACAAATTATAACTGCAGGGCGTGGGGGGGTGGGAAAGGGAGGGGAACAGTAAAAAAACAAAAACCCACACACATAAAACAAACAAAAACAAAACCAAAAAAACACTCTGGAGACAAAAGTTAACCTGTAGAGAACAAATTTCTAAAAATACTTCTCTTTTCGTACCCAAAGTGTTGCAACCTTCCTAACAGAATTAGGAATGTAATTCATACAGAATCAGAGCCAGCACTTAGAAGAACACACCAACTAAATTTATGTACTTGGCACATTAAAAAGTATGGGACCACGTGGAGCGCTTTGGAAAGCAGGTGTGCAAGTGGTTCTGCAGGCACGAACCCCGGTCATCCATTGCTTGTCCATTATTCATACATCGGTTTGACAAAGCCAACATGGACCCTTTTCCGTTACTTTCTCCCTGAAGCACAAATACAGTGTAAAATAGGAGACTGTTCAAACTAGCTGATTGGGATCACTTTGCAACTTTAGTGGCTTTTTAGAAGTCAGTTAAACACTGACTGAATAACACCCATATTTCTGTAAGAACACTAAGTATCTATCTCAAAGGAGAAGAACAAATCCAAAGTGGAACGGTGAAATTTGTCAACTGCACACCAGAATAAGTATTTAGTACCTATCTTCATTCTCTCCAAAATACCAAATTGTATTAATGGTAACAGTCTTGACAATGAACAGCATTTCCTTTACTTAATTAAGAGATAAGAGCAGGCTAGCAAAACGGATATAATACTTTAGGACACAATGATATAGTTCAGTTTTTCCAGTCACTTTGTATCAGTGATTTAATTTTCCCCATCCCATAACCCATTTTCCCATTTTGTTTCTCCATGTGAAAAGGGGAAGGAAGAGAAGGACAGTGTGGGACTCCTCTCCCGGAGGGGACTTCGCAGGCTGTGTGTCAGGAGAGGGCCCTGGACTGGGCCAGCACAGCTCCTTCCCTGCACAGCAGCTAGCCCTGACAAACAGAACTGAACAGCGGTCAGGGCTTCTACAGCTGTGGCTGCCACCATTTCCCAGAACTCTCTCCCTGAACTCCGACTGAGAAATCCTATCTGCCCTTCGGTGCCCTCCACGGCTTAGTGGTAGTTCATTCTACTCATGGGTTTGTGCAAAATTTCTCTTACCTTGAGAGCTGTCACACTCACGCTTGAATTAGAAGTTAATTAAAAGCAAAACAAAACAAAACCTTATTCTATCTTCTTGAAAGCCATCCTATATTATCATTAGCATGTTCTTGCTTTTCCTTTCCACCCTTATCCCAAAGCATGGAACGCAGGAAAAGTCCTGTTACCCCAAATGCACGGACCAAAGAAGGACCCCATCCAACACGGCTTGTCTACAGATCAAAGGAGAACTGATGGCAGTGGTGCTTGCTGACTTGCACAGAAGTCAAATCAGTCTTGTCTGCTATCCTACCATCACAAAGCATGTGTATTTTGGGTTGTTGGCAGATTTTCATATTTATACGTACATATTCCAAACATGATTGGTTGCTTATTTATTTATTTACTTTTAATTATTGTGAGTACAATTAGGCTGATCTATTTGATCTTTATAAGTGAAAGTAGTGGCTGGGAAAGGGGATAGGAGAGCTGAGCAACATCTGGGCTCTTCATTTACTTATACAAGTTTTCACTAAGTCTCGAGGCTTGGGTGCTCAAGGCTGGGGGCTTCACAGCCAGGTCTGACCTCAGAGAGCACAGCCTCCTTTTAGGAAGAAAGAAATACTTTGGATGACTATTCACAGGTGTGACAAGGGCTCCAGAGTGTGCTCTGAAGGTGCAGGTCTGCAAGGTCAGGGAAGGCCTGTGTACTGGGTCTCCAAGGTCTTTGGAAAGGTTCTAACTAAAATCACATATTCATTAAATTACTTCTAGAAGTTTCATTTTGCTAACACCCTCACTGTGCGCGAAGGGGAGCGGGGTGGGGGGGCACAGCTACTGTGATTCTCATTTTGCAGCTTAACTCAAATCTCTGGATTCTCCCTCTCCAATGCTCTACTCCAACCACTAGGGGTCAGCAGCCTTCCAAAAGTTGAGAGTCAGCTAAGAGCCCCAGTTCCTGGGGTGCTGCTAGGGGTGGGTGGGGGATGATTCTCACAACAGGGAGAGTCTAGAAGACACCGTGGATGCTTTCCCAAACCCCACTCCCAGTCTTTTAATAACAGCCTTAACTTTTATTTGGCTACCCTCAGCTGCTCTTGCAAAAGTCCAGGTTCTTGGGGAAAGTTGATCTGGGAGTAGGATTTGTGGCTCCGCCTGAATTAATTTGCATTATCCTACCCCCCCGCTCCACAATATTGGCTCAGAGATAAACAGGTGACCCTATGTGGGCCAATAGAGATTGAGAAGAAATTTTCTGAGGACGGCAGCAAGTAGTGTCCTTGCTCTTCTGGGAGAGCTTCTGTAAATCTCGCTCACTCTCCCTTTCCCTCTGTCTCCGAGGATTAGGATGAAGAAACCCAAAGCTCTAGAGATATAGACAGTCATCTGGCAACCACCAGGTGTGGAAGAACGGCTATAAGACGAAGGTGACTGGAAAAAAAAAAAGAGTACAGTGGTGAAAGCATACATTTGAAAAGCAAAAAAATGGGGACAGAGCCCCAGCTCTTTGATACTGACCTTCTCACCTGCTCAGCCCTAAGCAATCTATACCCTCACAGCTTCAAAACAGTGGCATTTCCTACAGTTGACTGTATGGAGGTTTTACCTATAGTCCATTGGTTCAGTAAAGAACCAATGAGAGGGTCGAGGGAGGCTTAACACAACTCCAGGGACCAGGAAAATTTGACCACACGTCCCTACTTTCCTTAGGCTGTTACACACAAAAAAAACATTGAAGGGGTCCTTGTTCCTTCTTGGTGATAAAGGGTATAGATTTTGGAGTCTATCAGACCCAAATTCAAATCTCAGTAACTCCCCATACTAGTTATGTGACTCTGAGCCTCTATGTCTGTAAAGTGAGAATGAATAAAGCCCTACCTTTCAGAGTTGCTCTGAAGTTTAAGTGTAGTAACATGTAATGGGTTTGGCATTCAAAGAATAGCTGCTAGCATTATTATTTCAATATTCCTTGAGAGGAAAGGAGAACTCTGGCAGAAAAGCAGCCAGCTCCCTTAACATTCTTCCCAGTGTATTTACAGTCAGCCCTCCACATCCATGGGGTCCACATCCTCGGATCTTGTATTATGTTTATGATTCACTGTAAATGGCTATGGCACTTGAGCATCTGCAGAGCTTGGTATTCGTGGCAGGTCCTGGGTACCAATCCCCCACAGATAAGGAGGAATAACAGTATTTACTTCCCACCCATGATGAGATTCCCTGGGTGAATGTTTACTGTTGAGAGCAGCTGGCCAAGAACTTCTGAAATCCCTTGTACACAGTCTGTATCTGTCAGGCAGCAGAGACTTTGAAATGGAAGTCGGAAGCTTCGGATAGTCATTGTAGGTTTGGAGCTAGTGATTCATTAATGATGTAATTCCCCAGGCAGATCTTATTTTTGGTGAAGCAGTGTGCGAAGGAGCTACTAAAAAAATAAAGATTATTGTCATCTTTGATTCTTTTTTAAAGACACGGGCTCCTAAAGATTTCTATCATTCATTCAAAGAGTAAAAGTTTAGGACCCACATCTGCACATCTGTTCTAGGATTCCTGTCCTAAGGCAAGTGCACATAAGGTATTCTAGAACAGAGGCTGGATCAGAGTCAATCTTTCTCTATATCTCTTTTCCACTCTTTCTGTGGCAGACTCTACTAGTCCCCCAATATCTGTTCTCTCCCTATTCCTGATTGATAACATACGCCCCCGCACACCCCTGCCCCCACCCCGAAAAAAGACCACATTTTCCAGCCTCCCTTGCAACCTCCCTTGTGTGCGTTCACAACCATGGGACTACATTCTGGCTAAATGGATCTAAGCAAAGATGTCATGTATGACTTCTGGAAAGTGTCCTTAAAGATAGGGAGACGTGCCCTTCTTCATTCCCACTGGCCAGATTATGACATGGTAGTAGGTGTTTAAGCAGCCAGCCTGGACCACAAGGCAGAAAGCCTTGTACTGAGGATTAAGGATGGATGGAGCAGCAAAACAGAAAACAATCTTCAGTCATCTTGAAACTGCCTGAGATTCCTGACCTCCACACTTCTTTTACATGCATGAGAAATAAAATTCTATCTTATTTGAGGCACTGGCATTTTTTTGTTTTGTTTTGTTACTCATTGCAAAACCTAATCTGAATGGATACTTCCCTGTATCCATTGTTTATGTTTTCTCCATGCATCTGTGATGTCAGAATGGCACTGTTTTTAACGTGACAAGCCACTTCAAATGGGATATGGATTCCTCAGTTATTTCCGTCATACTCCCCAAATCCCACTCACGTCCTACAGAATGGACTCTATCCACAGTATAACATCGGAAAGGTCATCTCCCAGACAGGGAAAAAAAATAAAGATTTCTTTAAAAAAAAAGAAAAAGAAAACAAGAACAAAACCTTTTCGTTTATTTTACAGAAAACACTGTCTATGCAAGATGACTGCTTTCTCCTACTTTAGCTGGCAATTTTATGAAATGAAGACTATTTTCGTAGTGACACAAATGCTTACTATCAGTTAAAAATAAAATACTTGTTACTTGCAAGCATCAATTAGATACAATGTAGTAAGAGACAGCGTACTCTTGAAGGTGGTCAGGAGCCTTGGCTTCAGACCTAGGAGCACTTTTTGGCCTTGCCATTTACTTGCAGTGTGACCTTGGTAAGTAATTTAACCCCTTACTAGCTCCAGTTTCTTTATCTATAAAATGAAACCTGAAACAGTACCTGCACAAAAAAAAAAAAAAAAAATCAAACAAACGAATATGTGCAACGCACCCAGGACATAAATAGTGCTCTAGTAACAACAGCTTCTTTTCATTTGTTCTTTAGTTTTTATTTGTTATAAATGAAAGTCTATAAAGTTTAGATCAGTAGAACCATATCTTACTAAGTTTAGTCTCTAAAACTCACTAGTTTTATAACCCTAGTGGACTTGTTACTTAAGACTCAGTTTCTTCAACTGTGAATCAGGCTTATAACAAGAGGGATAATATTAATCGTAGCAATAACAACTGTTGGCATGTTGCATGATGATTGAGTGTTAGGCACTGCACTAAACATTTTATTTTTATTATTTCAGTGAAACCTGTTTTTTCCTCCTCCTGGAGATGTTTTTAAGGATGTGAATAAAAGTGAGAAGGTGATTATAAAGATACTGTGTATGAAAGAAATTTATAAAATTGTAAGGTGCACACAAATACAGTAGTAGTATTGATCAAATGGATTATTTCTTTTTGAAGAAAATACCTTAATTTTAGAAAGAAAAAGATTTCAATCATAAAAGGAGGTGCAAAACATCTGGTCCTTCCTAAAACTTGTATTTAATTTTAAAAATAATCTAAAGCTACGTAAGGCCAGAATAGAGGCACCTATTTACCTAATTGTTCACCATAAAAGTGATAAAATATCCATACAGAATATATATATATATATATATATATATATATATATATATATATATATATATTTTTTTTTTTTTTTTTTTGCGGTACGCGGGCCTCTCACTGCCGTGGCCTCTCCCGTTGCGGAGCACAGGCTCCGGACGTGCAGGCTCAGTGGCCATGGCTCACAGGCCCAGCCGCTCCGCAGCATGTGGGATCTTCCCAGACCGGGGCACGAACCCGTGTCCCCTGAATTGGCAGGCGGACTCTCAACCACTGCGCCACCAGGGAAGCCCCATATAGAATATATTGATTTTCTTTCTTTTTTACTTTAAGTAGGCCTTGATTCATTTGATTCAGGAAAATGTATCTGACGATTCCCAAGAAAAATGTATTATGTACTTACATGTAGTGTGTGTTAATATATATTTAATACAGCTGCATGCACTTTCTCTTTTATTTTATTTTATTTTATTTTTTTTTCTTTTTGCGGTATGTGGGCCTCTCACTGTTGTGGCCTCTCCCGTTGTGGAGCACAGGCTCCGGATGCGCAGGCCCAGCGGCCATGGCTCACGGGCCCAGCCGCTCCGCGGCATATGGGATCCTCCCAGACCGGGGCACGAACCCGTATCCCCTGCATCGGCAGGCGGACTCTTAACCACTGCGCCACCAGGGAGGCCCACTTTCTCTTTTATTTATAAATAAATGTTTGTGTTCCATATCATGTGTTTGTAAGTTGACTAGAATTCAGAAATTTCTCCCCTTAGAGAAACAGCATTTACAACGTTACAACAGTACCACCTAACTTCCCCCAACTGAAAATTCCTTCTTGTATAAAATCCTTGTATACACAAACTTCTTTTTGTATATAACTTTTGTATAAATGCAAGAACATTTTGGCCAACTTTGGGTCACTCCTATTGGACATAATGAGGGACTAAAAGACTCAGTGGGGAGTGAAAAGGGTAGAAAAGTAGCTGCCAGAAGTGGAGGTTTTTGCACAGCAGCCTTGGAAAAGATCAAGGGAATATCCAGCCCACAGATGATTACAAATTGCATGCTTAAAAAATGGACTCGGGGCTTCCCTGGTGGCGCAGTGGTTGAGAGTCCGCCTGCCGATGCAGGGGACGTGGGTTCGTGCCCCGGTCTGGGAAGATCCCACATGCCGCAGAGCGGCTGGGCCCGTGAGCCATGGCCGCTGAGCCTGCGCGTCCGGAGCCTGTGCTCCACTAAGGGAGAGGCCACAACAGTGAGAGGTCCGCGTACCGCAAAAAAAAAAAAAAAAAAAAAAAAAAAAAGAGGATTTTCTTCAAGACACTTATTTTATATTCTGAAAAAAAATAAAAATAAAAATGAGGATTTTCACATAAAAATCCCATGACTGGCATTTCTACACAGCCACACACAGCTGGCCGTGTACAGCACTATCTGGGCCCCCTTAGATAAAGTCTACTCTCTCGGCACCTGTGGGGAGCTTTCCTTAGTTAGAGACCTGCCTGGCCTGTATTGAAGACGTATGAATTTGCACATATGACTTAAGGTGTCTGGGTCTGCACATGCACCTCTGTCCTGTGTGAAAATGGAACGTCATGCAGCTGTAGGTCATGGGCCAAGAGCAACAAAAGAAAGATCTGGCATGTTCAGTTCTCCGTCTGTCACTGGGACCCTCTTGGCGCACCAGTCGTTGAAGACCACACGTGGAGAACCACTGCCATACAGCCTCACAGCAGCAATTACTATGGCGGTCTGTGCTCCTTAGACCCAACAGACTCATTGCAAAGTTCACCTTCTAGCACCAGACACCATCTGTGTAACATAAAGCCAATAATGATATTCTGCTCCTGAAGGCATTTGAGTTTGTGACCCTGGTATTGAGTAGCTTTGAATTGGTCCCTTTTCTGTTATCTGTTACTGGGGGAGGGGCAGCTGCAAGGGGGGATCTCAGAGGAGATCAGAAAACTCTGGCTCTTGGGACTCAGGTGTGCCATTCTCTTGGTCAGAGATGTGCACTAATCCTGTGCCCTGGGAGGCTGGCCTGAAACATGCTCAGCTCTACTTGACCTCTCCTTCTTAAAGTGGGATCGGGGAAGTGGGTATCAACTTGGTCATAAAATCAGAGTGTTATATGCGTTTCATTTATATTCACTTGTGTTATGTGCTGAATGCAGCTCCATGAGCAAGGGACTTTGTTCACTACAGTATCCTAGGCAGTTAGAACAGTGCATGGTACATAATAGATGCTCAATTAATACATATGGGGTAAGTGATTGAAGGAAAGCACCACTTTATTCTCCCTGGAAGCCTCCTCATTCCAAGACCAGGCCTCCATCGTTTCTCACCTGAAAGACCTCGAATGCCTCTCAACTGAACTGGACTCCAGACCTCAGCACAGCTCCCCCTCAGATCCAATCTCGACCTTGAGTTATCTTTCTAGAATCCAAATCTCTGGTATCACTTCTCCACTTAAAACCCTGCAGTAGGTTTCTCATTATTCTTAGGATAAAGTCCAAATTTTTAAATGAAACCCCACCCGCCCCACCCCTCTGGCCCTGGCTAGACTTACTGAACTTCTCTGTGTGCCCAGCACTTTCCTGCACACCCTTCCTTCCCATCTCCCACCAGGTTGGGTGGCACACTCCCAACTCATCCATCAGGTCTCAGCTTCTGTCTTCCATGTGTTCTCACCTCCATCCTTTATTCCCTCACTGTGCTTACTATGGCCCTCTGTTGGACAGTCTGTCTGCTGGCCAGTTAACACTGTCAGGCTGTCTTGTGACCTGGGTCACCTGTGTCCCTGGCACCTGGCTCAAGGAGAGCCTGGCACAAAGGAGGCAGTGAGGAGAATTTCACTGGATAAATATGCTTTATTTTGTGCCAGGTTCGGTGCCATGCTCTTGGTAATCCTTCATTTCATGATCTGATGGATGAGAAAGCTGAGGCTCAGAGAGGCTAAGTCATTGCCCAGGGTTAGGGTTCAAGTGCAAGTCTGTGGCCCCAAGCCTGCTTCCTTTGCACTGTGCCATGTGGTGGCACCTGGCACCTCCTTTTCCTGGAGAGCAGCCCAGGCAGTTCACCTGTGTCTGAGCAACCCACCACTGTGCTTGCATCTATTACCTCAGCAAGAAAGAATGCTGCCCGCAGAAGATGGAATGTTTGCTGTTACTCAAGACTGTGAATAAAGCCTCTTGAACACCAGAGCAAAGGAATGTAGGTCAAATAATTGCCCTGCCCAGCGTCTCCCTCTATTACCCAACTTTTCTCATTGCATATGTGAAGCCACAAGTGGAAGATAGCTAAATGGAAAATTCCAGGAGCTTTGCGACTATCATTAAAAACAAAGGCTCATGAAATCAAGGAAAGATTTTAAAACCACTTTCTGTTTCATCTCATGATCATTCTAATTCAAAAGTTCAGATTCGTTCATTTGTTAAGAGCCAACCAGGTATAGAAAACTGCAGTAGGTCCCTGGAAAAATATGTCCTGTTTAGCTATTACGAAAGTGGAGTAAATGACGGTGATAAAGAAAAATAACTAACCTTAATTATGGGTCAGGTATACACATCACAAATTAATCCTCTAACAGACCTGAAGTTAGGTACTATCAATACCCCCATTTTACAGATGCAGAAGTCAAAGCACAGAGAGGTCAAGTGATTTGCTCAAGGTCACACAGCTAGATGGGACAGAAAGGATTAGACCCGGCCCAGCTGCCTCCAAAACTTGCTCTAGGGAATACCAACTTTCTAGTTTGTGTAATACTAATATAAAGTACACTTTCTAATACTTAGTTTTACCTTTTTAAGAACGATGTAGTACAGAATTACTTTTAAAACACTTCAATACTAATTTGTATCTTATAAATGTGTTGTCTACAATAAGAAACTTCACAAAGTTGATATAATGCTTAATTTTTTTTTAAGGTAACAATGGAAGGGAAGAAAGAGAAAAATCCCTTGGAGGAAAAATCTGAAGGAAGGTCTTAAGAAATAAGGGGCTGTAGGACTCCACATTTTAACCTAAGAGAAATTTAAGGACATCTTATAAAATCAAGTTTTATAATGACCTGCTGGAAATTGTTACCAACGGGCAAAATAAATATCCAGGGTCAAAAGCATGCAATGACCTTACCACTTATTAATTCCATGCTGCAGAAATGGGTGGTACCATTGCCTCCCATCAATTTAGAGGAATTAAACAATAGCCATTCATGTCAATAATTTTGAAGGGTATGAGGTTGAACTAGTATATGTGGATCTCCCAAGGTGCAGAAATACAAACACCAAACACAACGGGAGATGCCAGTTAGTCATGGAAAAATAGATAATCAGTCACTGGTCTTTTAAGTCCTTGTTCTAACTGAATGACATCATCTGGAAGAAAAACACAGTGGTGCTTGTCCAGAAACTTTCAGTTATTCTCCCTCCCTGACATACAGAGCGCATAGTTTCGGTTTTTAATCTCCCTTTCATGATTTCATGGTCTTGGTATGCTCTCAGAGTGATTCTTTTCCATGGTCAATGTTAAGGCTTCTTTGTCACCAAAGTATTTCTCTAGATCAGCACTTTGCTTTAGCACAATGACTCTCAACTCTTTGCATCACAACTTCTATCCCGAATCAAAACTGCAAATCTCCTTTACTGTGGTTATCATTACCTACAAGTGTCACAGAGGGAGGACGATGGTTACACAAATGGCTTTCTCTCTGTTACCTCCAGATGATCTCACCTGGTCATGCTCTGTTTCCATCTCTGTTTCCCTCTGGGGAATCTGGGAAGGATGGGTACATGACACTCAACCCTGGCAGGTCTCTTTTGCAAGAAGTAGTACATCAAAGACTCAGTGGATTCCAAGCAGTCACTTCGTGCCCACCAACAATCCAGACTCCGCTCTGATACACCTCCCACCTCTCCCATCCGCCTCCACACACAGACCACCTCTCACTACGTTCTGATGATGCTCCACGCTTTATATGGCTTCTATTTCTGCCCTTTTCTCTTCTGCTGCCATCCGCTATCTTAGTTCAGGAGTGTTTTCACTTAGGACCATTATCCCCCTGCTAGAATGCACTCCCGCCACACCAGATGCCATCCCCCCGCAAAGACCTCACCTTCCTCTTCTACACTGTGTTCAGATTGATCTTCCTAAAAATCCAAATTTGACCTGCAGTGGCTCTGCCCGAGTCCAAACACCTCAGATAACACAGAAGACCCTCTATGACTTATCTTTCCCCTATATCCTTGCATGTGGTTCACCAAACTTTAGTCTTCTTAGATGCATAGGACATGTTTCATTTAAAATGCAGATGGCCAGGCTCTAACCTCAGTGATTTTGATTCATTATTCCCGGGAGAGGCCCGGATTCTGCATATCCAGTGCCTCTAATATATATACCTGATGCAGCACAACCCTGGAGAAACCCTGCTCCACAGCACCCCCTATTGCTGCTGGCTTCCCTCCATATATCCTACTCTATGGCCAAATGTGCCCCAACGCAGCCTCTCTTCCATGTGTCTATAATTTTCCATGTGCTGTTTCCTTTCCTGGAATGCCTTCTCCCACATCCTCTGGTAAATCCAGGTGGATTCATTTGTTTCAAGACCCAGCTAAAGATTCTTTTCCTCTAACCTACTCAAATGAAGTGAATCCTTCCTCTGGGCCACCACTGTGCCTAGTGCATACTTTTATCACATTGACTACCCTATTTGTGAGGCATCTCTATTTGGGAGTCAAAGATACGGTCTCCAATTCCAGCTCTGCCCCTTTGCTAGCTATCTTAGCCCATTCGGGCTGTTATAACTACCATAGAATGGGTGACTTAAACAACAGACATTTATTTCTCATAATCCTGGAGGCTGGGAAGGCCAAGATCAAGGTGCCAGCAGATTTGATTCTTTGAAGGGCCCTCTTCCTGGCTTTTTGCCATGTCCTCATATGGCAGAGAAAGGAGCTCTGGTCTCTATTACTCCTCTTATAAAGGCACTAATCCCATCACTGGGGCTTCATCCTTCTTTAAACCTAATTAGCTCCCCAAAGCCCCACTTCCTAATATCATCACATTGGGAGTTAGGGCTTGAACATATGAATTTTTAGGAGACATAAACATTCAGGCCATAACAGCAGCTGTGATACCTTGGAGGAGTTACTTAATATCTCGAAGTTTCATCTGTGAAATAGAGCCAATAAAAGTACCTACCCTACTCAGCTGTTGGTAACTATCCTAGGACGTTATTATTAGTGAGGAAACTGAGGTAAGGAGATTAAGTAAATTTCCAAAGATCGCACAGCTATTTAAGTGGAGGAGTTGGGATTAGCCTCCAAGCAGTCTGGCTCATGCCCACATTCTTAACTACTGGAAACCTGTCTTCCCTATAAGGAAATGAGCTGGCTAAGCGGCGGTGGGGGGGGCGGGGGGGAACAGAGGATTGTTGAGCTGCCAAGTGTCTAAGTTTGGTTCTGTCTTGCTCCAAGGTCACAGAGTCTTCAGCAGACAGTGTTTGGCAGAAGAATCGGGCCAGGCAGGGGGGTGTCGGGCAGGGGGCAGGATGAGCTAATGGAGTTACTGGCCGTGTCCTCGTCTCAGTTCTATGGAACTGTTTACAGAGGCTTTACCCTTGACTTCTACCACACTCTCCAGGTCTCCCCATTCTGCTTCACTTCTACAAGACCGAACTCAACATCACTTCTGTGTCAGATGTTGGAGCCTTCCTTGGAAGTCAGAATCTCTGTTGGTGGGTCCCAGGCACTGGTATTTTTAAGTAGCACCACCCACCCACTTTCTGACCATCATCCTAATAAGTAGCTAGAGTTGAAAACCACTTCCAGGAGCTTCCCCCTCCCTTGGGCAGCTTCCTGTGTCTCATGATCATCTTTTTGGTGAGAACTACCATTCTAGTAGAATCCTATTTGTTGGCCTCTCATAGGAGCTAATTATTTTTATGTCAAGAGGATCCCTTTGGCACTCTGGCGAAGCCTGTGGACCCCCTCTCAGAACAATGTTTTTCACATGCATATAGTAAAAAAAAAAAATAGGATTACAAAGAAATCAATTATATTAAAATACAAAAATATTAACCACTTGGGGTGACTTCTTTGACCCTGACTTTGAGGTCAGGAATGCAGTCTTCTTGTGTCTAGAGATCACACACACACTTGGGGCTCAATAATTGCTCATTGGAGGAATAAATTCTAGATTAAGTTGAGAATCACTGTTTTAGTATCAGAAAAGTACCCCACCTGAGGGATACATTAGCAATGCACCATTTCAGAGCTGATGAAATTCAAATGTCATGCAATCTATTTCTGAAACAATTCCTAAGGCAACTGAAAATTTAAAAATTGGTAGCCTTCTAAAAAATCAATGAAATCAAATTTTTGAACATGGTGTCATCTCTTCCAGCCTCTGCAAAGTGTTCTTTTCTTGCCTATCAAAACTGTAGAGAAGGCAAGCTGTGGTTAACTCAAGAGATTTCTGTACTCAAGAAAAATGGGGGGATTTGAATTTTTTTCCTGCTGTGGTAGGCAGAATAATGGTCTCTCCCGATATGTCCATGTCCTAATATAAATTTCCTTACATGCCAAAGGGACTTCGTAGATGTGATTAAGTTAAGGTCTTGGGATAGGGAGAGTACCCTGGATTATCCAGGTGGTCCCAATGTAATTACAAGGTCCCTTATAAGAGAGAGGCAGGTAGAGTCAGAGAATGAGATGTAATGACAGAAGCAGAGGTAGGAATGATGTCCAAGGAGTGCAGGCAGCCTCTAGAAGCTGGAAAAGGCAAGGAAATAGATTTCCCTCTAGAGCCTCCAGAAGGAATTAGCCTTGCCAACAAGTTGATTTTAGCCCTGTAAGGCCATTTCCGACTCTGGCCTCCAGAACTGTAAGATCATAAATATGTGTTGTTTTAAGCCACCAAGTTTTTGGCAATTTATCATAGCAGCAGGAGGAAACTAATGCATCTGCCCATATGCAATAAGCAATGAAATGGCCAATAGATACAACATAAGAGAAAGAACCAAATACATAGGTTAGCTTGATCCTTTATACCAGTGTTTCTCAACCCTGGTGGCATGTCAGAACCTCCTCAGAGAGAGAGAGAGAGAGAGAGAGAGAGAGAGAGAGAGAGAGAGATGATAGATAAATAGATAATAGATAGACCACACACACACACACACACACACACACACACACACACACACACACGCTAATGATAGGGTCCCAACTGAATCAGAATCTTAGGGTAGGGTGGGTGATGCCTTGGATCTGAATATATTGAAGGCTCTAAGGGATTTGATACTCAGGGAGAGCTAAGAACCTTGCCCCATACCAACAAAAGAAGGGTAAGATATAGTTTGTACACAGCACACAGCCCTTTTCATCCAAGGTAAATATATGCTATATGCTATTTATAAACATTCTCATTAATTCTTATAAGACCATTGTGAATCAAGAAGATGGCAAATACAAAATGAAAACAAGCAGAGAGAATAAAATAGTTTGCCTGCAGTTATGGGCAAATCTCTGACATGGTTAAAAATAGAATCCAAGTTCTTTCTAAAATTTCAATTCAGTGCTCTTGTCACTGGAATAGAATACATCTCCCTACCCAAGTCCACATCAAATCTCCATTCTGATTAACAAACTGTCAACCTGTAAGTAAGTATGAAAGCCAAAGACCTAAAAAATGATTTAAACATGTGAGTTATTTATTTTTAATTATCTTATTAAAACCTTATAAATGACAAGCCAGCCACCTAAAATCCTTTCTGGAGGTAGGAAAGTGAGTTGTATAAATCCTAAACAAACTTATGAGTTTAAAGATTTTAAAATTTTAAAAGAAAAATTCCCTTCTAGGCCAATAACAACTAAAATGCTGATTAACTGTACAGATGAAACACAAATATCTAAGCAATGAAAAATTTACTATTAAATTTAATAATGTCTACAAAGCCTACCCAAACTATGAATTATTGCCAATAATAATAATAACAGTAAAAACATGTTACCATTTATAGAACACTTACTATGTCCCAGACATGATGTCAAGTGCTTTGTCATATATAATCCTTTAACAGCCCTGCAACACTAGTGTTTATTCTCATATCATAGATGGGGAAACTGAGCTTGACAGGGTAAGAAACTTCGGTGGTTGAGCTGGAACTCAAAGCCAAGTCTGTCCTAAGCCCAAAGCCATGCTCTCCCCCTTGCCTTCGGGGCACAGCCGGGCATTGGACAAGCCCTTCAAAAGGCTCCTTGAACTAAGCTGAATCCAATACAAGGAGGGCATTATCATTGCCAACTCCATCATCTCTGATATGAACAAACAAAGGAATTGTAGCAAAAAGTGATGCCCATGAAAGATTTTTCTCCTAAAATCTTTAGGAGAAAAATGAATCAATTTTTCTAGATGCAAGATAGGCATGCACATAAGAATGGTTATTATGAGGACATACTTTTATCCCCAAATAAAAACAAGACTTAAAATCTCAAAAGTGAAATGATAATATTACACAGTCATTCAAGTCTCTGGGAAACTTAAATGTAATGTTAAAAATAAGCTGAAATTTTTCTTTCCCTCATTAACATAGAAGTATTTCCTAATAACGACCGGGGAAGCATCTGTAGGATCACCTGAATGGATTAATAGATCTCCTCCCTTGTTCTTAGAGATCCCTTTATCACTGACATTACCCTCACTTGAGATACTAAGTTTTTTATAGAAATAAGTGAATAGAACAGAGAGCAAAGACCAACATAGGAAGGAAGGAAAGCAAAGAAAGCCAAGGAAGGCTCTGCTCTACGATGCCAAGGCTGGGACTATGCAAACCGCACTCAGGCTCCTTTGCCACCTGGCTCCTCACTAGATCCTGTCCATGGGAAGCACCAGTGGGAGACTGGCCAGTGGAGGGGAGAGGCATGTGCTCTGTGAGGTCCATTCCTTCAGCAGCTACAGAGAGTGCCAGCCCTGGGGTGACCCTTCTGTGACCTGACTGTGGCTGCCAGGTGCCCAACCCCCAGGATGCTCCCCAAACTTTGCCATGTCCTCCAGGGGCTGTGCCCTAACCACACGAGGCACCTCCCAGGAAGATTCTGGTCATATCATCTCTTCCCATTTGTTGCCTCAATTCTAGGGGTGGTGGCTGCTTCTTGCAGTTACATGTCTCTAAGTTACCTCTGTGTCCACTTCTTTGCTCGTTCAGCCTCCCTTCACTCATGTAACAAGTTCCCTATATTAAATCAGCTCCCTGAAATTCCTAGAATGGCTTCTGTTTGCTGACTGGATCCTGGGTTGGTAGGACAATGAGACTGGAAGGTTAAGCATGAGAATGCACCTGCCTTTGCCGTGTCACTGAGACTGCTGTAGATCTACTTCTTTTTGTTTGTTTGTTTGTTTGTTTTTTGCGGTACGCGGGCCTCTCACTGCTGTGGCCTCTCCCGTTGCGGAGCACAGGCTCTGGACGCGCAGGCTCAGTGGCCATGGCTCACGGGCCCAGCCGCTCCGCGGCATGTGGGATCTTCCCGGACCGGGGCACGAACCCGTGTCCCCTGCATCGGCAGGCGGACTCTCAACCACTGCGCCACCAGGGGAGCCCTAGATCTACTTCTTATCGGTACTGAGGTCTGGGTACAGTAACCCAGGGGCAGCTCCACGGCCACCTATCCCTCTGTCCGAAGGCTATTTATTCAATTGTCTTTCACAAGAAGTTCAAGGCAGGCCGGGTGGGAGGGGTGACGGAGACAGCCCACAGATTTCTCAGAACCAGTTTTAAGGGTCTATCTTTACTCAAAAGGCCAAACTTTTCACAATGAGGAAGGCAACTGCAGGATTCTTAAAAAACGAACACTGAAATAAATAATATAACTTTCTTGCAACACAATTTGGTTCAAAGGTCTGTATTAAGAATCCCATTCTTAATGTAAAAATCTAAAAATAGCACAATGGAGGCAGAAAGCCAAAACTCAGAGAAAAATGGCTTCTAAACGGCCATGGAACATTTTGAAAATATGAAATGTATAACTTTTTTTCAAAGCCAAATCCCCTTAATGTGCAAAGAAAGATTAAAATAGCCTTTGAAGGGGAGATTATAAATTCACTCAAATTACAACCAAGAAAGGATACCCAGCATATAAAGGGCACACACTAACAAATTCTAATGCTGCCCAATCTCCACTTTCATAAAAACGGTATGTGTTGGGGCTTCCCTGGTGGCGCAGTGGTTGAGAATCTGCCTGCTATTGCAGTGGACACGGGTTTGAGCCCTGGTCTGGGAGGATTCCACATGCCGCGGAGCAACTGGATCCGTGAGCCACAACTACTGAGCCTGCGCGTCTGGAGCCTGTGCTCCGCAACAAGAGAGGCCACGATAGTGAGGGGCCCGCGCACCGCGATGAAGAGTGGCCCCCGCTTGCCGCAACTGGAGAAAGCCCTCGCACAGAAACGAAGACCCAACACAGTAAAAATAAATAAATAAAATTAATAAAGGGCAAAATAGGTGATAGTGTGCCCCGAGCACACTATTAAAAAAAAAAAAAAGAAACAGAAAAACCGGTATGTGTTACACCTAATGAAAAGTTACTATAAAAACTAAATTTTTAATGATTCACTGGAAGTATTTCCAATCTCTGTGGACTTTGAGCCCCACTGCTGAGTAGAGTTTGCAGTGCAGAGAGAAGCATTCTTTCAGACCAGTACAAACAAGTTGTCCACTTAGAGCATCCATTCCCCAAACAATAGCCCTGTCTTAATCCATGTACAAAGTCCAAGGAGAGAGGGCCTTGACCAGGGGCCCCTGAGAACAGGACCGACCTTGTGGTGTGGTAGCTGCAGAAGACAGTCAATCATCCCCATTCCCTGGCTCTGATTCTCCAGCTTCTTCTGATCGTTGCTCAGCATTCCATGGAGCGGCCCTAGGGGAGAAGATCCCTCCCAAGCTGATATGATTATTCTGCTCACTGTGGTAGTTTTAGTTCTTAATATAAATCTATAAATTTGCATTGATGTTTTACACAGCAGCTTAGTAATCTTGGTTTGTTTGCATCCATCCCTGAGAAATAAAACAACCTTTCTTATGATCACAAAATCAGTTTCTGAGCCATGAGGCTAAGGGGCAGCTCCTGGATTACACAGACCAGTGGTTCTCAAGGTGTGGTCCCTGCATCGGCAGCATCAGCATCACCTGGGACTTGTTAGAATTGCAAATTCTTGGGCCCAATCCCAGACCTCCTGAGTCAAGGGAACAGGAGCCAGCATTCTGTTTTAACAAGCACTCCAGAGGTTTCTGATACCTGCTTAAGTTTGAGAGCCATTAAATTGAAATGACATAGTTATTTGGGGGTGGTGGTAGGGGATTGATGGTTAATTTTATGTGTCAACCTGGCAAGGCCATGATGCCCAGTTGCTTGGTCAAATGCCAGTCTAGATGTTGCTGTGAAGATGTATTTTTTAGATGTGACTAAGATTTTACATAGGCTTTATGTAAAGCAGATTACCCTCCACAGTGTGGGTCAGTCTCATCTAATCAGCTGAAGGCCTTAAGAGAAAAGAACTGAGGTCCTGGGCTTCCCTGGTGGCGCAGTGGTTGAGAGTCCTCCTGCTGATGCAGGGGACATGGGTTCGTGCCCCGGTCTGGGAGGATCCCACATGCCATGGAGCGGCTGGGCCCGTGAGCCATGGCCGCTGAGCCTGCGCGTCCGGACCCTGTGCTCCGCAACAGGAGAGGCCACAGCAGTGAGAGGCCCGCGTACTGCAAAAAAAAAAAAAAAAAAAACAAAAAACAAAAAACAAAAAACTGAGGTCCCCTGACTTGGAAGGAACTCTGTCTCCAGACTGCCTTTGGATTTAAAAGTTGAAGCATCAACTCCTGGTGGCCTGCCCTGTAGATTTCAGACTTGCCATCCTGGACAAGAGTTATTTCCTTAAAATAAATCTCTCTCAATAGATAGACAGACAGACAGGCAAACACAAACACATCCTATTGGTTTTGATCTCTGGAGAACCCTCACTAACACAGGTGGGTTCGTAGGTTTAATGTATGTGTCTACATAAGGATGAGGATTCTACCGGTTTCTTCTGGTACTATATGCTCAGTGCCCAGGATATAATAGGCTCTCTCTATATTTTTTATAAATGTATGATCTGCAGTAAACTCACTGAGAAAGGGAAGTGGATAATTTGGCCCTGAGAGGGGGCTCTTGGAAAAGAGTCAACACTGTTGGAGGACACTTGCACTGAATTCCTGTGAGCAATAAACCTCTCCTCAGGAATCTTCTAGAGTATATAGATGAACCAACAGGAAATCACATCAAGGAATTGTGTTTAGTGTTTCTGAATTTAATTTCTTACAAGTGAAAGCATGCTCAGCACTCAGCAGGCCATTCTTAAGATTCTGTGCTATCCACAGGACCCACTCGTTTAAGTGTCATGAGCATGGTGACTGCATCTTGTCACTTCTGTTATCAGTATATTGCTTTTCTGGAAAGAATGAAATTGAAAACTTAGTCTCAAACATTGTCTATTTTAATGTCTGCCCCAAAACGGTAATCTAAAAAAATCTAAACAATGTGCTTTCCTGGGTGACAGAAACAGAACTCAGGGACAAGGACGCTCCCCTTCCCTTCCGTGTTAGCCACTCAGTGGGGCAGCTAACGAGGAACAAAGGCAGGGCTTGGTCTCCAGGTGGAGGGGACTGCTCGGAGCATGGGTCAAGTCATCTTCATTCAACTACTTTGAAACCTCAGGGATGGTCATTCTATCTGCCACACGAAATCGGAAAAAGTAAACATTCCTCGGCTAACCTTCTCCATTCCACCTACTGAAGCCCAAGTCAAGTTTCATGGAAACCAGAGCCGATTTTCTGTGCTGGCTGACTGCCTCAGGCAGGGCTGAGGGGAGCTGGTCCCAGTGCAGTGGAAGGGCAGAGGCCAGCAGAAAGGAGGACTCAAGGCTGACAGCTGACCTCTCCAACACAGTAGTCAGTCCTTGGGTTGGATCTTTGAAAGCCCAGTTCAACCACAAAGGTGTTTTTTCGGAGGGGAAAAACACTAAGAAGTAGTCTGTTGGATTTGCTCTCCACTCACCTTAAAAACAGAATTTGAGGAAAGGGATTCATCATTTCGCCATGAATCCATTCAGCACACTAAGTACTCAGCGGGGGGCAGACTCTGGGGCAAGGCCCTGGCAGGCACTGTCATTCAGCTTCCGGAGTCGGAACGTACAGGCCTGAGCCAAGTGGGTGTGAATGTGTGAGGGATGAACAGGGATTGCAAAATTAGAGGAAGGTGCCTCAGCAACGTCTAGTGCTTAAGAGACAGCCCAAACCCAAACCAAAACAAACAAAACGGGTTGGAGTTTAGGCTGAAGCTCATATTCTACCTTCAGCCTGGACAGGAGCTATTTTGAAACAAATTCCAGGTATTTGCTGCAGGGTTTACAAGTCTTAGACTAAAAATAATTGGATACATAATGAACCTTATTAACAGAAGGATGGAATGAAAACTATTTTCTTTCAGAAACCAAGCAGAACATCGCATTTCCCCTCCCCTCCCCCCATAGAAGGAGAGAAACAGCTAATTGTGTGCATTAAATGGTCAGACTGCTTAAAACAACAATAAATAAGAAAATATACACACAAGAAAACTACAGATGATGTATTGAAATTTCCTAATCAAGTGAGTATCACAGAAATAAATCTGATGATTTCAACCAGTCTGTTTCATAGAAACCAAGTAATCACTGTCTGTGAAAGAATAAGCCGTTCCAGTGACAGATAGCTCTTTTGTTTCTGCAAACAGCAGTGTTCAGTGGATACCCTGGATGTTTTGTTAAAATTTCTGACTAACATCCTCTTTATTATTCAGATTGATTAGGAAAATATCTTTTTCTTTTGACAGAGTTGGGTTGCTTTTTAAGGAATTACTTGTTTCAAATTGCATCCTTCTCTTGAGCACTCGACACTGCATGGCGTGCAAAACTCACAACTTGCTGCTCCCCACTTCCCAACAGAAGACTGTGGCCCTGCTGGGGATGGCTCTGTATTTACATTCAGCCTCACACATCAGCATCTACCAGTGTGAGGCCGAGGGCTGTCAGCTCCTGGCTCTTAGTCAATATTTAATCACTGTGCAGTTATGTAGGGAGAAGGAAACATTCCATCTCCAAATAACATGCCTTTAATATGAAAAAAGCTCTCATTACATTTATGGATGCACGGTTACGCTTTTCAGAAAAGCTATCAAATTGAGAAGTTGCACAACCGCTCTGATATGGCATTTTAAGTGTATTGCCTTTGGTGGGTAGATGACCCAAATAATACATAGTTGCGATTTTTTAAAAAAGTAATACAGACCTTAGAGTTCACCCTAAGGCTTTTTTCTTTTTTAACGGGTAAGGGTGTTTGGAAAAAAAAAACAAAAAAACATGCAATACTTGTCTAGTTCATAACCTCTAGGCCCTAGTTCAGCCTCTAGGTTATAAAGCCAAGGAGCCATACTAAGGAGAAAATTCCGATTGGTTTTTTGACTTTTACTTAGTATTTTGCAGTTTTGCTTTTGATAGAGATGTATAAACAATTTTCTCAGACCCAGCACAATGTTATGAGGCCGTTTATTTTTCCATTTAGTCTATAGGAAAACTGAAAGAACAGAAACCATTGGTTAAAGGAATATAGTCATGGAAACCAACGGGAGGTACCCACGTTACAGGGAATCCTTAGGCTCCAACCTGAGAAAAATATTTCCCGTTTCTTGTGTAGCAAATGGGCCTGAGCTGGAGACGTTTCTACCATTTAAATGAGATCTGCACTGTCCCATAGGGAAGGCTGATGCATTACTTACAATGTTAAGATGAAAGGAAAACTGCAGTGAAGGTGAATGGTAGAAAGTGAATCAGAGTAATAAGTATTTAAAATGCCTTAGCTCGGGCTTCCCTGGTGGCACAGTGGTTGAGAGTCTGTCTGCTAATGCAGGGAACATGGGTTCGTGCCCCGGTCCGGGAAGATCCCACATGCCGCGGAGCGGCTGGGCCCGTGAGCCATGGCCGCTGAGCCTGCGCATCCGGAGCCTGTGCTCCACAGCGGGAAAGGCCACCATAGTGAGAGGCCCGCGTACCGCAAAAAAAAAGAAAAAAAAAAAAAAGCCTTAGCTCAAAGGCACGCAGTTCTTCTCTTTCATTCCTTTTACTAACCAACGACCAGACGAACAGGTGTGGACTTGTTCAACTCGATGCTATGTGGCAGGAAGCGTCTTCACTTCAAAGTTGCAAACCCTATTTGACCTTCAACAGCTTTTCCTTGTGGGTAGGTAGAAGAGAGGATTAAGCTTTACCTCAGCCCATACAATTCACTGGTCCTGCTCTGACCCAGAAATTACCCGTTAGCTCCTAACCAAGACTTCAGATCCAATCATCTCGAATTGGATGGATGGGGGAGGTGAGGGGTTTCTCTAACCTCCCTGGTCCTGCCCACAGAGCATTGTGGGTGTTTCTGAAAGGAAGTCCCGGGACGGAATGCTCACATGGCCGGCATCAGAATGCCTGACGTTCTGTCCCCAATCCTGTCAGCATCTGGCATTTCGACATCTCTGCCCCACCCTAGTTTAGTGTGTCTAAAGCACAAATAGCTCATTTGGAAAAAGGCTGGGACTTCGGTTTCTAACATATTCCCAGCCCACAGCATCCAGGAGACCTGAGCAGAAAACCCCACGAATACGCCAACTCCTTTAAACCAAAACACTCAAGAAGTTCCTGGAGCCTGAGAAGTTTAACATGAATTCACTTCTGAATTCAAATAGCTTCTTCCCTCTTATTTTCCTAAAAGGCTCTATTCCTCACTGTACCCCAATTCTCTGGGTACAAGGAAATGGCATTTCAAGCATTGCCTCTATTATTAAACCTTGCAGCATAAACATTTTTAAAATTTACTATAGGAAAATTGCAAGGTGATTTTATTGTGAAAAAGATGGCTTAAGAGTGATGGTAGAAAGTTCCAAAAGTGAAGTACAGACTCAAATGCCTGGGATGTGTGTGTTGAGAAAGAGAGTGATTTTGGTCAGGGATCCCCTGGCTGATTTCCACAAATGTTTCCAAACTCCCTCCTGCCCCACGGCCCTTCCGCCCCAGGAAACTCTTACCATCCCGCCTTGCGCCGGGCCCCCTCCTCTCCAGATCTCCATTCCGCTGTCCTCCGCCTGCTACCTCTGCCTCCTGGACCTCTCCTTCACAGCACTTACCTCGGGCATTCAATACATAACCGAGGAAGCTGTTTAATGTCCACCTCCCTCACCAGAATAACTTGGCCCTTTGGGCAAGATCACAGCTATTTTATCTCCTTAGTGTCTAGCACAGTGCAGCTACTGAGTGAATGACTATTAAGTAAGTACATGAACGAGCAAAATAAAAATAAAAATCACAGAAGGCAGAGGGTTCAGCTGCAGCTTGAGCCCCTCTGCTTCACCCTACCCAACCTTGTCCCTCTTCCTGGTCCCTCAGGTAACAGTCTCTTTTGTTAGACCTACTGGCACAGATGAAGCCATTGCTGAATGTGGTCCCAGGACTTTTGGGGGGAAAGCTCTCCGAATGCATTGCCCACTGGATGGTAAGGGCTCCCGAGGCATGCTCCATCCATTCAGGGCTGCCTGGAACCTCAGGGACCCATTGTCCCATTCTATGCACAAAACAGTTTATGAGGTGCAGTCAGCTCCGGATTGGGTGTCAAGGGAGTGAGAATGCACAGTTTTACCTCCGTGTGCCTCCACCCAACCAGAGGATCATTATGTTCCCTTCAAGCCAATACATAGGGTGAGTTTTTGACTGAGCCTTAACAACTGGATAGATTTGATGATTAAACGTAAGCATAGGGGTGATGATGGGGACCTCCAAAACAGAGAAAACAAACAGAAAGCCACGCATTTATGGTCAAATGAATTTCTAATTATTAATTAAAGTTTCTGTTTATGAAAAATTCTCGAATAGAAGCACATGGGTGTAAGTGGATATTATATATCAAGAGATCACAGATATTCAGACGTGGCCATAGCCACCAGCAAAAATAAGCAGTTATTGCGTGATGAAAAGTCAGAGGGGCTAAATTCCAAATAGTTGGTGTAGTGGTTTCTAGGAGAAGTGGAAAGCACATGGCCCTTGGAGCCAGAGGGACCTGCACTAGCTCTGTGATCTCACCACACACTTCAGTTTTTTTGTCTATAAAATGGGAGTAACAGCATTCAACTTGCCCCGTCGTGCATTAGGCAAATAAATGAAAAGCAGCCAGATCAGTGTGTGCCCAGTAGGCACTCAATAAGCAACAGCTTGTTTCTCTCATTAAAACAGGCTTAGGGCATGTCTCTGCAGTTCTCACAGCATCATGGCCTTCTTCGGCAGCACCTGCCACATTTGTGTCCTTATATGATTTATGTGCGTCTCCCCTGCTTGACTGCAAGCTCCGTGAGGGCAAGAAGCCCTATGACATGACAGCCACACGTGAGCTTCTGCCCATCTTTATCCGCCATACCTGACGCATAGCAGATATGCAAATATATAGTCACTGACTGAATAAAGCTAAGAAGAAAAAATAATGACATATATTAAGGAACGTCTTGGCAGACATCATGCAGACATCATATTGCAGACTTTTCACTTTGCTGAAAAGTTTCACATAAGCAATTTTAAAAATATAGCTTTTGCTCCAAAATGAATTCAGAAAATTTACCCTCTCAAAGCTTGGAGACTTGCTACACTTACAACATACTTACTACAACTTACAACATAAAAGCACAATTTCTATAAAATAAGGGATGTCTAGAAGACAATCTTTAATCCACATTAAAAATCCATGAGATTTATACCATAATATTGGTTGTTTTTATGCCCCTAATCATAAGGATGCTACTACTGCTGTTTTGGGCCAGGTCTACCTGATTCCAGAGCCTGCTGATAATCACTTCCTTATACAAAGTCTGAGCTGCATCAAGAGGACACGTCTGGACTGGCATCAGAGGGCACCTTTCAGCTCAGTGTTTGAATATTGGTTATAACACCACCAGCCATAGGTTGAAGTCCTATGTGGTCCAGTTACCTTTGCTCCTTTCCAAGGCCACTGATCGTCTCCAAGGCCACAGATGGCTGTCTTTACTTCTGGCCAGTCACCCTATAAATGGGTACCATGGCTCACAGGGTCAGGGAAGTAGAAGGAGGGTGTGAGGTCCAGATGCCCTGGGTAGCTGAATCATGAGATCTCAGCATAGGATGTCAATGCGGCATGTTCTGTTTATGACACCTTGAAAGTCACTTTCACTTTATGTGGTTATTTCCTCACCTATAAAAAAGAAGGGGACTGCACCCAGCATGAGTTACCCTTCTAGCTCTAAGGACCATTCCACCTTATTTTTTTTTATAAATTTATTTATTTATGGCTGTGTTGGGTCTTCATTGCTGCATGTGGGCTTTCTCTAGTTGTGGCGAGCACGGGCTACTCTTTGTTGCAGTGCGTGGGCTTCTCATTGCGGTGGCTTCTCTTGTTGCGGAGCATGGGCTCTAGATGTGCAGGCTCAGTAGTTGTGACTCACGGGCTTATTAGTTGCTCCGCGCCAGGTGGGATCTTCCTGGACCAGGGATCAAACCCGTGTCCCCTGCATTGGAAGGCGGATTCTTAACCACTGCGCCACCAGGAAGTCCCCATTCCACCTCTGATATTCAATGATTCTGTGAAAGACTCGAAAAACCTTAAAGGCCTCTACTTAGTGCTATTGGCCCTACAACTGTCACGTCTGAATCTGAGCCATAAGTCGAGAGACTGCCTACTGTTAGTTAGGGTTCCTGATTCGAAAGCAATAAAACCAACCCTGGCTGATTTAAGCTCAGAGAATCAACAGGAGGTGGGCACTGAGAAACCAGGGGAGGCAGGGAAGGTTGGGAAGCAGAAGCCATGGCCGTGGTCCCCTCATGGGAAGGGTTCTGCAGCGGTCACCACCGCGAGGAGGCCTCCCATTGCTCCTGAGGGCCTCGCAGGGAACGCTCTAGACCCAAAGTCCCAGGGGAGCTCTTCCACCTGTGGCAGAGTCAGGGGAGGGAGAACCTAGGCTAAGGTTGCCCGAACAGGAGTCAGCCACTTGCAATTGCCCTCCCACCAAAATCGCACACAGCAGAAAAGAGGTAATTCCCTAGAAAGAACCTGGGTGCTGTTAGGAAGGGTAAACCCATGCTGGGCAGAAACCCCATGCACATCCACCGCAGGAAGAAGAACCTAAGAATATAGACGTCAGTGATGTGCATACGTCCCATCCTCGAGCATAGCATCTAGTGAATTTCAAAGGAGTATATAAATTGAAGCAGCTAGTAAAACCATTTGGCCTGCAATATCCTGTGATAAACCATAATGGAAAAGAATATAAAAAAAAGAATGTCTAGGGCTTCCCTGGTGGTGCAGTGGTTGAGAGTCCGCCTGCTGATGCAGGGGACACGGGTTCATGCCCCGGTCCGGGAAGATCCCACATGACGCGGAGCGGCTGGGCCCGTGAGCCATGGCCGCTGAGCCTGTGCGTCCGGAGCCTGTGCTCCGCAACGGGAGAGGCCACAACAGTGAGAGGCCCATGTACCGCAAAAAAAAAAAAAAAAAAAAAAAGAATGTCTATATGTGTATAACTGAGTTACTTTGCTTCACAGCAGATATGGGCACAGCATTGTCAATCAGCTACACTTCAATATAAAAAAAAAGAAAAAAAACATTTTGGTCTGGAGAACACACAGTTTTCAACCTGATTATATGGGTTTTACTGAAAGAAACATTTACTTAGTAGTATCATAATCCACAATACATTGAACATGTAATTAGTAAAAGAATTCTGGGAAATTTGTAGAAGTCCTAAGAGGAAATCACTGATCCTGCCAGCCAAACCAGGCCACACAAAGGCAGGGAATGAGTAACCGGAACGCTCCTTATGAGAAGTCACTGAGTCATGGGGACATCCTTCTATTGCTGATAAAACTATGCCTGGAGCCCACAGCCAGTTTAGTTTTGAAAATTCGGATTATTCAATCAGTCAGCAAATACTGAACATTCTGATATGCCAAGTTCCTTTCCTTTTCCATTTTCACGAGTCTCAAACCTCTTTCCTCACCATTTCTAGCCTGTGACGTCTCCCAAATGTGTAGCCCTCATTTCACAGCCTGAGTGGGCTTTGTCCCCCAGGCCACTTACACCTCTTTCTAGTCAACTGTAACTTACTCCCTTCTGCGGGAATTTTCACACCACAGGCTCACAGAGCCTTCACAATTCCATCAGACCCTTAACTTTAAAGAAGGAGACTCCCAGGCCAAAATGCTGCTTCCTCATTAAAAAACAAATAAACATATGGTATTTATTTTTCTCTTTCTGATGGTTCTGAAGAACCTAGGGGCAGGACAGGAATAAAGATGCAGATGTAGAGAATGGACTTGAGGACATGGGGAGGGGGAAGGGTAAGCTGGGACGAGGTGAGAGAGTGGCATGGACATATATACACTACCAAAAGTAAAATAGACAGCTAGTGGGAAGCAGCCACACAGCACAGGGAGATCAGCTCGGTTCTTTGTGACCACCATAGCGTGGGATAGGGAGGGTGGGAGGGAGGGAGACGCAAGAGGGAGGAGATATGGGGATATATGTATATGTATAGCTGATACACTTTGTTATACAGCAGAAACTAACACACCATTGTAAAGCAATGATACTCCAATAGAGATGTTAAAAAATCATTAAAAAACAAATAAACAAACGATTCAGATGTTGGCGAGCCAAATACCGTTCCAAAGGACAGTGACAATTTGAGGCTGGCCACAGCCTGTGAAAGCAGACTATGGCTCACAACACAGTCCCCTGACTCCTGCCTTCCTGCTTGGAGGAGCCTGCCCTCCACAGGCCTGTGGAGTTTCTCTCTTCACCTGCCTCTCCGGATCCTTCACAACACATGCCTCCTGCAGCGGAGAGACTGAGGGAAGCCAACCTCATCGGAAGAGGAGGTAGGAGTCTTCAAAATGCATCTACAAAGCAAACACACTAGCAGAATCTTTGTTCAAGTTCACTTGGGATGACTTTGTGGAAGCCGAGAGACAATACGAAGGACCCAACTCTCCCCTCTCTCCTCAAGCCACAGCCTGTATGTTATTTATTACCTTTGTTGGGTAGTTTTAATACAACCTTCTTGATGTTAAAAGCTAATATAAATCCAATTAAAGCCTCCAGTTTAGGTAATAATACTGTGCCAACGTTCATTTCCTAGTTTTGACAAGTGTACCACAGTTATATATACAACACACACACTGACATATACTCAAACTGTTTATTATATTTGAAGAAATATCAGAAAACAAGTATATTTCTCTTAATAATTATATATGTGTATATTATATATAATATACATATTATATACAATGTCAACATCAGGGGAGGCTGGTAAAGGATATTCAGAAACTTTCTGTACTACCTTTGTAACACCTCTGTAAATCTAAAGTTATTCCCAGATAAAAAGTTTTTTTTAAAAAAAGCTAAGTGAACATTTCCCATTTTTCCAAAGGAAAGTGAATTAACACCCCAAACTTGTCTCATTTGTTTGAAATCTGTTGACTTTGGACTTCTAGCCAATAGTTCTAAAGAAGAAAAAAAAAACTTCCCAATCTCTATACTTTCAATAAGTCCTCCTAAATACTATATATTTAGTTAAATGAAAACAATACAATTCATCAATATTAAAGTTTCATTAGATTCTATATAACAAAAAATTTTATTAGAACTCACCCCTACCACCACCCCATGGAATTAAATGGTCTCAGATGAGTTTCCAGCAGATAAAAGAACTGAGGCCACATATCCTGCATTGTATGTGTGTGTGTGTGTGTGTGTCTGTGTGCACACGCATGTTTATGTTTAAGACAATCTGTTCTTAAAGAGCCCTTCCCTTTTCATCATCATAAATAACGAAATACCCCAAATCCAAACAACAAATCAATTTTTGAACTGCTCTGAAGATGAAAGAGAAAACTAAATTCTAAGTAATGGAATGTATATAAAAATAAAGTGAAATATAGGAAGGTGTGTACCTAAGGCATCTCTTATTTTTTTCCTCTGGATGTTATTGTTTCAAATTACTTTAAGCATTGAAAGGGGGAAATATGTTACGCTGGTGTCAGTAAATAAGACCAACACTCCTTCAGGAGTTTTCCTCCCTGACATCTCTCATTTCCAGACTCTTACCAAACCTCTTAGCAAGTCATCCCCACCTCATCCCCACTTCAGGTAAGTCATCTAACATCTTTGGGTCTCAGTTTTCTTACCTGTAAAATGAAGGGGTTGGGTTAAGTGTGGGATGGAAAACTGGTAGCCCAAGGCCATCTTTTGAACCACAGACCTGTTTCTTAGCTCCACAAAACTGTATTTATTTAAAGTTATTTTCAGTGCATTTAGTATTCAAGATACTCCTCATAAAAACCTGGGTCTTGGGCTTCTCCTGACATATCATAACTCTGAGATTCTGGCACAGCAACAAGTCAGCAGTATGAAAGAACAGCTGTCTTCTGTCCCTGGGACCTGTCCTCCACTCCTCTCATTAGTTTCCTCCGTGGCCTCTGGAAGCATCTGATTTTGCCACCCTTGCTATGGAGTGCCTTCCAGCTCTAATATTCACATTCTC
Organism: Mesoplodon densirostris; assembly: GCF_025265405.1. Classification (NCBI taxonomy): domain Eukaryota; kingdom Metazoa; phylum Chordata; class Mammalia; order Artiodactyla; family Ziphiidae; genus Mesoplodon; species Mesoplodon densirostris. The sequence continues at coordinate 84,374,736 of NC_082665.1, read as the reverse complement.
AGTGTGATTGTTTGCTAGTAAAAGAGAATTTCAATTTGCTTCCAGTGCACTGGACTTTCTGCAGAGGTCTTACATGTTAGTTTAAGCACAACCATTGTACGTTTACTTTGTTGAAAGTTTCCATAAGAAACACAAGAAAAATACATCTAATACTGAAACCACCATACCATAGTAGAGCCAGTATTCAGAAAAATTTTAAATTACTGCTGCCTAAAGTTGTTCTTCTAGAACAAAATCTTACTTTAAGGGCTATTTGGGTCAGACGGTGGGGTCACTGTTGGCCGGATAACAACTCTAACAGGAGATCATTGATTACATAATTTACATAATTTAAGTATTCAAAAATAAAATCCCAGTGGTCTTGTCCTACTCCTCACAGAAGCAATTTTAGAGTGGAAAACAAAAAGGACAGAAAACTTAAGATGTTGTTGCTTATAATAAAATGTCAGCCCCGGTCAAAATGGACCAAAATTATGTAAGACTGCACAAAGAAAAAAATTGTAATTTTCATAAGTGGCATAATTTTTAGCCTCTGGTGCCATGAGGAGAAAAACAGAAGGCTAAGTTGGTTTTGAAACTATGTGAAAACATGTTATTTTTATAGGAGTGGAGATTAGGCTTTACGTTCTTTGCTAAGAAGACACTGTGCCAGGTTCCCAGAGGTCCAGACCCTTCCTATTTTAGAAAGAAGTTTAACACTATTCTTTCTTTGGATGGAGAAAATGGGGGTACAAGCTATCATGCTGATGGACTTGACATTTAAAATGCCCTAGCATTTCATAACACAGCAACTTTTCTGTTTTTATTTTTTTAATGCTCTAACCTCAAACCTAAATTTAAAACACGGCTGGAGATCTCAGGAATTACGAGGAAATTACCTCATTCCCTTTAAACTTTTTTAGACAGCGAAGTTCTTTCCATATATGGCAAACCAAGAAGGAAACAGCATCAAGAACCAAGTAGCTGTCTAGACTTACCTGTTGTTTTGTTCGGGGCATGTCTACAGGCTATTAGTGAGCAAGCGGTCCCTGGCCACAGCTAGCTAGCCTCGGAGAGTGCTTGTCCTCAACTCTCCATCACTAAGAGGTCCATGAGGGAGCCTGGCCAGGGGCTCTGGCCACCAGAGGTGCCCAGTACTAGAGGAGCCACTTTCTTATGGACTTTGTATTGGTTCTCTGCACAGACAGGTCACCCACACAGGAGTGAAATGGGAAACAGAGGCAGGCTGCGGATCACAGCGGGGGGATCTGAGAGGAGGAAGCAATGGGTATGTGCTGCCACGGGGACAATGACCTATCAGCCTGGCTGGTGTGTGTCCAGAAGGCGCCAGTAGAAAATCTGCCTGTTGGAGGCCTGATTGTGAGGCTGTAGAGATGCTGCTTTGTTCTCTGCTCTTCCTCAAGCACCGTGAAAACAACCCCATCCACCTGGGCAAATGGAGCATCACCTGGAAAAGCCCCCAACCCCACGCCGCCACCACTTTCTTGATAGAAGCTTTTTGTAACATAAAAAAAAAAAAAAAAGAAAACCAAAAATTCACGAATAACTAAGACATTTATTTCTACAAGGAAGAGTTTTGAAGAATCAATCATCTCTATTAGGACATGGGTAATAAAACTCTTGAACTGATGAATCTGCAGAAATCAGCTGCTGACTAATGCAATGCTCCTTGTAATCCATAAAAACTGAAATTTTTTTTTGGTATACTATGCTAATATCCCAAGGAAGATTCACAATCACTTTCATGAGTCACAAATATTAAGGAGAGACTTTGAGAAATGGAAGGAAAAAAAGAGAGAGAAAGGTGACATGATATTGCTGATGATGGATACACCAAAAAGTTCACTCAATTACAAGTAAATATAAAATATTTGGATGGAGATACAGAGGCATCAGTAAAATGTACAGATACAAGAGGCAATTATTAGGAAATCTGATATACAAAGCTAGACTGAGGAAAACTGGTAACTTTTTCACTTCCAGTAAGCTTTGCTTTAAGTATAACCTCATGTCAGTAAAACATAACTAAAAAATATTTTACAAGTACTTTAAAAACCATCAATCTGGTACTGAACAAGCAGTGGTTGAGTTCATTCCTATCACCTGGTGTTTCCTAGCCTAAACCATCACCTTTTTCTCTCTCTCTTTTTTTTTTTTTTGGCTCTGCCACACACCTCCCAGGATCTTAGTTCACCGACCAGGGATCAAACTCGGGCCCTGGCAGTGAAAACGCAGAGTCCTAACCAGTGGACAGCCAGGGAATTCCCAATGGTCAGCTTTGAATCGCATATATTGATACTTTATAGAGAAAATACCACAAAGTAGGAAAAAATGGGAATAACCTATAATAACACAAATACTAAAAAACAGGTCAGGTGGAGAGAATAAAATTAGGTTAAATATATGTATGAATGAAAACAGAGAAAAACAAGTGATGAAAATTGGGGATAGAACATGCTTGACATAATTATTTAACAAATATATAAGGAAAATAACAGAATCATTCACAAAAGTGAATAGTAGTAACCAAACCAAACCAAAACAAAGCAAACACACCAAGAACATCTGAAACAATGAGTGCTCTTATGGATTTCATAAGACTTGGTAAATGAAGGAGAGTGATTATTACAACTCTCCTGGACCTGACAAGAAGAAAGAGTGATGATTCACTTCTACAGATTTAACTGGGAAACTCAAAAACGTCATACAGGCAACATAAAAACCCAAACACATCTCCCTTCCCTGACGTCCATTTTTCTATTCCTAGTTTTCATCCATGTTCTAACAAAGCCAGTGTCCTAATAGAGACTACTTTATGGGCCTCTCCTGAACTCCACAAATGCTTTTCTTTCTAGTCTCTTCTTGGTTTTGTTATTTTGCTCTTTTTTGGGCTTATAATAAACGATTCACTTAGAACTCTGTCTAGTTAGAACAAAATGTTTCCACTTGTGCGGTGAGCCACATGGAAATCTTCTTCGCCCTGTCTTTCTGAACCCGGGCACCGCCTCATAGCCTGACAGTCAGTCAATGGACGGATTGTAAATGGAAGTGACATGCACAACGGTCAGCCCTCACCCTCGCTGCTCCCTCCTCTGCCTCCTGGTACTCAGGCGGCTCCTTTCACGGTCCTCAAGGGCCAGTCAGCCCTGAACCTATGAGAGGAGAGGACTGCGTGTTGCCCAGTGCTGGAGAGGAGGGTGGACAGCCAGGAAAAGGTGTTTACAGATGGGAAAGGAAAAAGGACAGAAAATAAAAAATCTGTCAACCCAGGAAGAGTACTGTTCTGCTGGCAGAAATACGGTGATGAGCTGAAATCCGAATGGAAGGAAGCAATTTTATGATTGTATTGCAACATGAGTTTTAAAAAAAGAAAAAGAAATAAACAATAAAATGAAACTTTTCTATCAGGTGATAAAAATTAGAAGCTACTTCCAGTCTTGAAGCTCTTAAGTGATGAGGCTAGATCTATCCTCCAGTTAAGTTGTGAAAAGACTCTTTTTTAAAAAGGTAGCTGAAGGAGGCCGAGTTCATTAAAAGTGGGAATTGTGAGTCAGATGACTTGAGGCTGGGTCAGGCCTGGGCTGAGGAAGGTGGGCAAAGACATTTAATCTTCATAAGCCTGCTTCCTCCTTTGAAAGTGGCGAGGGTTTGATGAGATGACCTCTCAGATCCTTTCTATCTTTAAAATCCTATTACTTTTCTATGAAAAATGCTCAGTTTCATAAATGGCGCTTGAATTTCTACAAAAGCTGTGTGCAAAATAATCTCCCAGTCACTGACAGTATAAAGCAGCAACAGTATGAAGTGTCATCTGTCCCAACAGCTCAGGGAACATAAAGCAGCTAAAGAAAAGCATTTGCAAAGGTCCTTGTTGTTAAAAAAAAACAACTTAGGACTGAGTTTCAGAGGTAAGAAAACAAAACCATTCATGTCTTCAGAGGCAAAGGTCCAGGAGTAAAAACAAATTTCTATTTTAAAATGCAAATGTAATGTCACAGAGTCCAGATAAACTTTTAAGGAAGGATCTGTAATTACTATTATTAGCATTAATAAAGTTCGTAGTATACTGGCTTTGAGCAAATTTAAAAACTAGACAGAAAGGTGGTACAAAATACATTAACCAGGTAACAAGCATTCATCAAATGTCCAGTCCTCAGGAAATGCCTGAGCCTGTACATGTATGTGTTTGAAGGGGAGGACGGATTTAAACTAGTTGGGCAGATAAGAGACATACCCACAGAAAGAGAATGCAAACCATGTCACTGAAAGAGCCTGGAACCAGAGATTGACAGGTCTGGTTTGAGTTTTGTTAGGGATGAGCCTTTTCTTTATTTATTTATTTTGCTGTATGCGGGCCTCTCACTGTTGTGGCCTCTCCCGTTGCGGAGCAACAGGCTCCGGACGCACAGGCTCAGCGGCCATGGCTCACGGGCCCAGCTGCTCCGCGGCATGTGGGATCCTCCTGGACCGGGGCACGAACCTGCGTCCCCTGAATCAGCAGGCGGACTCTCAATCACTGCGCCACCAGGGAAGCCCAGGGATGAGCCTTTTAAAACCTAAGAATGAAGAAGTGGAACACAAGTGGAGTAAGAAGTTCGGAAGAGAGGTTGCTTAGAGCCGAGATGATCAGGCACAGCTTCCCAAAGAAGCTGAATCAGAGCACGCCTTGGGGAAGAGAGTGCTGGGCGGTTTGGTGGACAGCAGCGTCCAGACCTGCTACAGAGCAAAGGGCTTGTGCTGGGCCTTCCTGGGAGTGAAGTCACAAGGAATGCCAGGCAAAGGTTCTAGAGTTGAAAGTGCATTCTGAGCTAGAAAGGGATGGAGGAAGGTGACGTGATGTCAGTGGTGAGATGTTCAAACAGCTCAATGAATGTGTGATGAGAATATCTCTATCTGTTTTTCAGATCTGTGGCACGACAGTGATCCTTAGAATGTTCTAAAGGACCACTATGTGCAAACTGCTTGGTGGGCAAAGATTTCCTTTAATCCAACTACAATATTTTCAAAAGGCTCTTCTGCAGTAGGATGAACTATCTGATGGTAGCTGAAATACACAAACAGCCTCAGAACCTGTGGTTTACCTGCAACCTAAGTTTTTGGAAAACCCAACCATATTTCTTTAAAGTCTTGAGTACATGCTAATGCAGAGAGCAGCCTTTGCAGCTCTTAAACAGAAATCAACATAAATTAGAAAAGCAGACAATGATGACACTAAACGTTTCAAGGTAAAGGCTGAAGCAAAGAATATAGCTAAGTAGGGGCTTCCCTGGTGGCGCAGTGGTTGAGAGTTCGCCTGCCGATGCAGGGGACACGGGTTCGTGCCCCGGTCTGGGAAGATCCCACATGCCGCGGAGCGGCTGGGCCTGCGAGCCATGGCCGCGGAGCCTGTGTGTCCGGAGCCTGTGCTCCGCAACGGGAGAGGCCACAGCAGTGAGAGGCCCACGTACCGCAAAAAAAAAAAAAAAAAAAGAGAATATAGCTAAGCCGGTTATGGTAAAAAAAAAAAAATGATTTTAACACTGTCATGTCGTGCCCTCTAAGAGGGATAAGTGATAACTACAAACCACTCAGAATGTTTTCACTGTGGTATCCCAGGTTGATGAATCACATAACTTATTAAACTTATAAACTTTACTGTATTTTGCAGGAATAATAAAGACCTCTTAATTCAGTCTCTAAAAATGGGAATTCATGCAATTTAAACATAGCCTGAGTAACTAAGGAAACAAACTACTCAGCCATTCAAGCTACTTTAGTAGTGTCATCGACGGAGGAGTAACTAGGCTGTAATTCTTTCAGAATAATACATTGAAAATAACCTGTAATTAGTACCATTCTCGGAAGAAATGTAGGTTATTTAAAGTTTGCTACTAGTTAATAGTACAAACAAATAAAAAGACAAATTGCTTTCAAGTACTTTGGAAATAACTTCATCAGAATTTGCCTTCAATTAACATGTTAATTAAAATTATTCTTATCTTCTCATTAATGGAGGAAAATGCATCTGTCACAGGCAGTAAAAAATAATAAAAGTGCAATGAAAATGTGTCAGGTCTACAACTAGAACTCCTCTTTAATTTAAAAAAGAGTCCTTTCCTTTTTTTGAACAATGGGTGTAATGACTTTGGTTGGCTATAAAATGTGATCCTGGTACTTTGTTGTTGTTTTCTCTTAAGAGATAGGGGATCAGTCACCCCAGTCACCTGAAGAGAGATGTCCTGCAAATCCCCAAGGACACAGATGGAATACACCAACAGGTGGGAGAGGAAACCAACATCAAATGGTGCAAATTCTTTGGAAAACGGGCAAGTTCTCAAACAGTTAAACACACAGCTCCCATAGGATCTAGCCATTCCACTCTTTGGTATTTTCCCAAGAGAAATGAAAGGATATGTCCGTACAAAGACTTGTACGTGAATGTTCACAGCACTTTTTATTTGTCATAGACAAAAACTAGAAACCACCCAAAGGTCCATCAACCAGGGAGTAGGGTATATCCATAGAATGGAACTCTACTGAGCCATAAAAAGGAATGAGCTATTGACGTACACGATAACACAGATGAATCACAAAATAATTATATGCTGACTGAAAGATGCCAGACAAAATTGAGTACATATTATATGATTCCTTTTACATTAGTTTTAGAAAATGCAAGCTAACTTATAGTGATAGAACTAAGATCAGTGGTTGCCAAGGAACAGAATGGGAAGGACTGCAAAGCAGCAAGAGGATACTTTTGCGGGTGAGAGATAGATGCATCACCTTGACTTTAAATGTGCAGTTAACTGTATGTCAATTCTACCTCAATGGAGCTATTTTTTAAAAAATAAAGAATCAAAAGGAGGGAGAAGTAGGAGGGAGAAAAAAGGGGTGAGTTTCCAGAAGCAGAACAGGCTCAGCATGGAGGATCACAGACTCTGAGGGAAAGAAACCCTCACAGAAGGACCACGGAGAAAAAAGGGTAAAGTTATACTCCACTTAGGAAGACGAGTAGGTTGAGGCAGTGGGCACCCCCCCCTCCACTTGGTGATGGGGAGGCAGAAGAATGATACTGTGACACACTAAGGTCCTGGAGAAGCAGGAGAAAGACAGAAGCTTGGGGCTGTGCTCAGAAGAGGGAAACGGGAAGAGAAGCTACAGGTTTCCCTCAGGACTGTCCCTCAGGATTGTCTGCGCCAGTTCCCATAGAGCAGGCAGGGAGAAGAGAATTGAGGATGAATGCGAACAGATGGGGGCAGGACTCATGTAACTTGGCACCCTGGTTCTAAATCTCACTCCTGGGTTGTATGTGGCCCTTGAGTTGACCAGGGGTGTTCACACACCTGCAGGTCCAGGGCAGGACCATGAGAAACACAGGGACACGGGATGGGGGCGGGGAGGGGTCTGGCCAACTGGAGGGGGCACTTCCAGGAGTAGTTCTGTTTATTGGGTGAAACCTCTCCCCTCCCCCTCCGCTCCCCCTTCCCCCAAAGAGTGCTTCAGGCACAAGGGAGCTGTTGGGGATAAGGCAGTGGAATAAAGTGACCTCGCTGCCCTCAGGGCTCTGACATCGAGGTGAGGGGTTGGGACGTTGAGGAGGGGGTGGGCTGCGGGAGGCGATGCAGGTTTGTGATGGAGCAGCCCTGAGAAGACAGCAGGAAGTCAGGCCACCAGAACTTCCTTCAAGACTCCCCAGGCACCTCCTGCTCTGACACCAAAGGTGGTTCCCAGGAGCCTCCAAGCTCATCCCCCTCCACTGGCACCAAGGGAGAGATGAGCTGCTCACAACTTCACAAGGTAAAGGTCAGCCCTAGGTTTTAAGTCCTACCCAAACATTGTGTGTTTTTCAACGTGCCTCTAAATCTTCCCTGGATTAGAGACAGCTGATCGTCAACACATCCTTGTGATCTCAGGCTTTCATTTTGAGTGTATCACTGTAGCCAAGAGGAAGAAAGGGGCGTTGGACAGGGATGAGGAGGCTGTCGCTGCTTTGCTGGGCAGAGCTCAACGTGTTTCCACTCAAACCAAACCAAACCAAACCCTGTCTGTGAGAAGAGACTCGTAAAGTCATGGGGTTTTGATTATTTCCTAGTTTACTTAACATTAAGGAAATCCAAGAGAGGACTGTCATTAGGAAACCCTTTAAGTTATTTCAGGAAGGTGGAAGCTCTTTCCTTTCCTTTTGTTTCAACTAATTTTGAGCATCAAAAGGAAAACACCTAGCCTGGCATCAGAAGGAAGGACAAAAGCCCTTTCGTAGTTTTCTTACTGGGATCTTCGGCAAATCTCTTAACCTCTCTAGGCCTCAATTTTCTCAACTGTACAGTAAGGGGGCTGGCTTAGGTCTGGGCCGTGTGAGTCTTATAAACACTTCATTTATTCAGTATTTGAGAACCTACTACTTCTCAGACACTATCGCACGCACTAGGTTCCAACAATTAAACGATGCAGGCAAGACCCCTGCACTCCAATTCGATTCTAGAGAACCAAAAATGAAGGAGAACTGAACATGATAATGTCAGGCAGTGATAAGCACTAAGAAAATACACGAGAAGTGCCTTGGTAGGGGGTGGAGTGCCTTACTCTGTATTAGGGAGGGGGGCCAGGGACAGCCTCTCTCAGGAGGTGAGTTGAGCACAGTCTGGAATGATGAGGAGGAACCAGCCACTGGATTCCCAGCAGAGGTAACTGCACAGGCAAAAGTCATGTGGTGGGAATAGCTTATTTGGGTCTCTTCACAGGTGACGGAACTGTACCTGCCTTTTTCATTTTATACCCCTCCTCCCAGTACTATGTATTAATTTCACTTAAATGTATTTACACACAACTTTTTTTTTTTTTTTTTTGCGGTACGCGGGCCTCTCACTGTTGTGGCCTCTCCCGTTGTGGAGCACAGGCTCCGGACACGCAGGCTCAGTGGCCATGGCTCACAGGCCCAGCCGCTCCGCGGCATGTGGGATCTTCCCGTACCGGGGCATGAACCCGTGTCCCCTGCATCGGCAGGCGGACTCTCAACCACTGCGCCACCAGGGAAGCCCTACACACAACTTTTTAAGGAGGAGCAAAAATATCACTCGATTTGAGCAACTCCTTCAGGACAGACTTCTTCTTTTGCACCAACTCCTTTGTTACTCTCAAACTTCTGTCCTCAGGGTTATAAATTCTTGCACTTATTCCAGGCAGGGGTAAACAGGATTTTAACCAGTGTTTTCCAAACTTTTATGACAGCGACCCATAGTGGGAAAGAAATCTTACACTGTAACCCGGCGTCTACATAAAACTGAAACAAAACTTTCTAAAAAAAAAAAAAAAAATCTTACTGTGACTTCCTGCAACACACGGCAGTACATTCTATCTTATTTTTTTAAAAGTGATAAGGTGATTTCATGGGGAACTTGCAATTTGAAAAACACTATTCTAAACTAACAGCAGCTAGTAATTTTGTTCCAATACAAACCAAAATACTGAAAATTTCAATATTAAACAACTTCACAGGCCACTTCCTTCTGCCATTTTTTTGTACATATACTTACTTTGAATCGATGGAACCCAAATTTCGGTGTGACTTGTGGAGGAAATGCCCAGGGGGGGACATTTTCAGGAGGGCGAGGGAAGGAGAGGGGAGGAACCCACAATGCAAACTGTTCGCTAGGTGAGGAGACAAGACACCCTCAGGTTTCAAAGATGGCCCAAGAAGGAAAGATTCAGTCTCTACAACAATAAGGAAGAAGAAGATGTGTGTGTGTGTTGGGGTAGGCTGGTCTGTTACGTTAGCCATTAAATTATAAGTTCCTGGGGGTGGGGACGGGGAGTCTGGCTGCATCCCTACCTCGCTCACCATAATTCCAGGCCCACGTGGTCAGATGTGTAACTGCAGCGGTGAGAATCACACCTTGAATTTAGCACAGAACACATGGGTGCTCAAGAACTTTTTGAATAATGGAACTCATTGTCATCATCAAACCCTAACTTTGCATGTATACACAATTATTACATTTTCCTGGAATGTAAAAATGTCAGGCCATAGTAAAGGAATCTTATGTATCTTCAAGTCACTGTTTAAGTCCAGGGAGCTTAATCAGGTATTTTTCTCAGCACTAGGTGGGAAAAGCATGTTTTGAATTGCAAGGTACAAGACAGAGTACTGGCTGTAATGGAAAGATTCCGTGTCTGCGAGTGGCCATGGTAAACAGCTGGTATTAAAATGAGTGTGTTAATTTAATAGGTAGTTTCTCAAGGGACACTAACCAGTGGGCTCTGTCAGCCAAGGGCTCTCTCTGATAGAAACCGTGCCAATTAACTGTCCTTACCCCTGAAGTCAGAAGTGCATGCACCCAATTTCCAGTAGCTCCAGGGCCCTGGAGCCGAAAAATTACACCTGCAAGCAAGCATTCTCCCACACTGCCACACACAGAAAGCAGCTCATTTAAACTGTATGCCCTTCAGCCCCATTTGGGATCCGTTCATTAATGATTTCAAATTACAACTGTTGCTTTATCTCAAAACAGTGATAAATAGGGGAGCCACATTCATGACGCTTTTCTTTTAAGTCATTGATCTGCTCTCCTCTCAGGGGCAAAAAAGATGTTGAGACAAGTGTGAACCTGCCAGAGCTTCTTATTATAGATGTATCCCTCCTTCCCTACCTCTCTCTTTTCCACTCCAGCACCCTTACCTCTCTGGGTTTCCTGAACTGAGGCACAAGCCTCCGGTAAGGAACTGCTTATCAAAACTAGGAGGGATTCAGCGGAGAGGGGGTGAGTCAGCCCACAGAGGAAAGAACCACTCCCTCATCCCAGCAGGTCAATTCACCCGTTCCCTCAGGTCAACAATAGATCGGGTTTCAGAAAGGAAAAAATCTCAGAGGAGGGCGGTCAACCCATTACAATTCAGGAGCATCCGCTCAAACGCCAAGAGGGAACAATCCCTGTTGCCTCACCGGAGGTGTGGGCAGGCGAATGCGTGCTTGTGCGCAGGGACAGCCTGTATATGGACGAGACATTAGTGGCAACGAAGGGACACCCACCACGGCTGACAAAGCCACAACTATTACGACCTGAAATATCACCCACGCACAGGCCACCGACTTCGGTGCCAAAATCTCCCCGGATTTATTTTCAGGCAAGTGACTCACAACCTCGTCTCCATAAGTAATTCCATTAAAATGAGTCGTTGGTTCCACTAACCGGACTTTCCGCTGCCCTCCGGCTGCCCCTCCCTCCTCTCCGCCCATCCTGCAAACCCAGACAGCTCAGAGACTGAGCAACGGTACCCCAGGGGAGCATAAATCAGGCTCTCCTGCCCGGCACCCACCCTCGGGGCAGGATGAATGGGGCCGCCGCCGGGCGGGAGCGCGGGTAGGGCGCGTGCGGGCTGTGCGCGGAGTGTGTACGTGTGTGCGCGCGTGGGCACGCACCCCGGGCAACTTACCGAGGTGGAGTTGGTCCTCGCCTGGCCCTGGTTCCGCACCTCCTGCTCCCGGAACTGCAGCCCAGCCAGATGCTTCTCCAGAGCCTCCCAGTCCATAGGGGGCACCGGGGGCTCCTCCGGGACGCACGTCCCGCTGTCCGTGGGCTGAAGACAGAGGCTCCCGGCCGCCGGGCCCCGGCCACCGCGCCGGCCCCCAGCCGGCTGAGGCTTCTGGACCGCCCGGCGGGGGCCCCGGGAGCCGCTCGGCCGGCTGGCCACCACCACGTTACCATTGTGCCTGAGGTCCTGGGGGTCGTGCGGGTGGAGGTTGCCGTTGGGCACGGGGGGCGGCATGGCGGTGGTGGCGCCCCTGCCGCCGCCGCTGCGGGTCCTGGCGCTCACGTCCCCCGGCTCCTGGGCAGGACAGCGGTCATCCCGGTACCCTCGCTCGCTGCGCTCCTCCTCGTCTTCCTTCTCCGCGTCCTCCTCCGGCGCCCACTCATTAATCACCTTCTTCTGGTAGACCGGGAAGGGCTCCTCATAGCCCTCCAGGGCAGACACCAAGTCCAGGCTGCCCCCCGGCGACGGCGAGGATTTGCACTCGGAGCAAGGGGTCACTTTGGTGGAGTTGGACTGCGAACTGGCGCGGCTACTGCTGCTGCTGCTGCCGGCGTCACTGCCTAGATCCATCCCATCCTCTCGGTAATCCTGGGGGGAGGAGGCAGAAAGAGTGAGCCGCCGGGCCGAGCCTGTTCCGGCCGCCGCCCGCCGCCCGCCGCGAACGCCCCGGCCCAGGGCTCCGCGCCCGCCTGGCTGGAGGTGCGTCCCCCAAAGAGGCCTGCGGGGGGGCAGCCGGCACCAGCCTGAGGCTTTCCTCATCCCATCCCCTCCCCTGCGACAGGCAGACTTCCTCCGGGTAACTAACCCTCAAATCAGCAAAGGGGGTGCCCAGCCACCGGCACGTAGACTTTCCATAAGAGGGACCCCGGGGCGCGCATGGACTTTGTTTTAACCATTTTGCGCCGGGCGCGCCCCCGCACCCCGCCCCAGGGATTCTCCGAGAACCAGACACTTTCCCAGAGAATTATAATTCCCTGGGGGCGGGGACCGAGAAGAGGGTGGGCGGCTACTAAATTCGCACCTAGCGCAGGGCGCCGAGACCACCCCCTACCCGGCCCCGCCCCGCCCCCGCCGGCGGCCGGGAGCCCGGCTCCGCTGGCGAGCCGAGCTTTACTTTCTAAGGAACCGCAGGCAGCTCGGAGGTCTCACTCCCGCCTCCGCGCCTCCCCGGCCGGCCCCTCCTCGGCTCGCCGGAAGCCTCGGGGTGGGGGCCGCTCTCGGCTCCCACCGGGCAGGGTGGCCCCCGCGGCCCCCAAAGGTGTGCGGGGCCGGGGCGCGGCGGCCGTAGCTGCAGGCGCCGCCGCCGCCCTGGGGGAGGGAGGACGCGCCCTGCCGGCACGGAGCCGGTCCCGCCACCGAGCATGCCCAGAGGCTGCCGGGCGCGGCGCAGTCCGCTCTCCCGGCTTTCTCGGAAGCAGGCTGGGGTGGGAGGCCGGGCGGGGATCGCGTTGGAGGGGCCGGGAAAAGGCCCGAGGGAAGGGGACTCGGGGCTTTAGGGGCGCAGACAGGACCACTTAGTAGGGGCGGAGCCCTGGGGAGGGTGGTGAATTTTAACCCCCAGACACACTCATATTTCCTGGGAGAGCCTCAAGCCCTCTCTGCGGGGCTCATTACCCCGCCTAAATCCCCGCGCATCCCAAAGCGCAGGCCCGGTGTCTCCCAAACCCGCGCGGAAGTCCCCAAGTGACCCCTTGCAGGACCTCCCTCCCGCTACATGCGCACATACACAAGCCCATGTGGGAGTCCGAGTGACGTGTGCTTGGTGGTCATGCACCATCATTTCCCTTCCACCTTCCTCTTCGCCGCTTCCTCTCCCTCCACCGCCCAGCTCTAGTCAACTGGCCGTCTCCCCTTGTAAGTTCAGGCTGTGGGTGGAACCTGTTGCGTTAGCTCACGTTTTCTTTCCCCTCCCGGCTGCACGCCGAGGATGACCTATGAGAGGTGTGTGTATGAGGAATGGAGGAGTGTGAGATGGGATTGCTGTCTGGCATGGAGGTGGGGAATCTGAGCTAAAGGTTTGGGCGAGCCTCCAGAGTCCCCTTTGGCCACCTCCAATCAAGGGGACATTAAAGGAGGGGAAGAGGTGGGTGTCAGGTCACAAGCTCCTGGCATAGACACTGGCTTAGCTTCCTTAAATTTTTCAGGAAACCGAGTCGAAAAAAAACCTCTGCTGGATTTTTCAAAACACAGCGACGGCCTTAGTTTGGCAGCTCGTCCTCTTTAGGAACAAGGTTCCATGGAGGGAAAGATAACCAACACTTGGAAAACGGATATGGGTCACAGAGCACCTTTTAAGGATTAAGAATTTACTGTGAAGAAACTGTTACCCAACCCTGGGGAAGTAGGAAATGCCCTCTTCTCTGATTATGAAAAACAGCACTTAGAAGTTAAATGTCCTCCCACAGGGAAAAAAAGATAAATATGTGTGGTGATGGATGTAACTAGATGGGGGGAATCCTTCCACAACATGTGTGTGTGTGTGTGTATTTTCACCATAGTGGACACTTTAAATATCTTACAATTTTATATGTCAATTATATTTCAATAAAGCCAAAAAAATTTTTTTAAGAAAAAGAAGAAAAAAAGAATCTGCTTAATTTTACTACAGATTGGGGAAAACCAGTTTCCTTGAACTTCCAGATTTGGGCCTGTTACTGATTATTCCCAGTGAATTCTAGTCTGGACCAGGCCACTACCCTGGCTTGGCACCCTCCAGATGGAGGAATGGGGGAATGCTTGGAATTGTTTAGTAGGGAGTGGCTGCCACCCTGACATTTCTTCTAGGTCCTAAATGGGAGAGACCCTTTGTTTAAGTGATTTCTGTGAAGTGTGACCCTTTCCTCTCTTAGGTAGGCTTGAGCCAGGGAAGATAAACTAATCTTTTAACTTGTCTGGAAGCAGCTATCTATCTTATGAATAACAGGAAAGGGGGCCTTCTGGTCTGGCCCCTTTACAGCCCTTCTATAAAACAGGACTGATTATAACTGAAAATATCTTTTATGGTGACATCTGTAAACAGCCTGCCCCGTGCTCCAAATATGGTTTGATTTTGAGGTTGCTGTGGAGCCCTGGGTCAGCTGGCTGCCCCCCTGTGGAGTAGAGGTGGCCCCGTGAGTGTTCAGAGATATGGCAAGAAAGCATTGGGTGCGTCCTGGGAACTAGATAGCTGCTTTTCAAGTCACCATGTGACTTGGCAAGGCTTAGGTCAGAAAAAGCTCCCTGCTCTGTGGCAGGACAGAGGTAGACAGACAAGTATTGATCAGCTGGGGTGATAAGGGAGAGTTGTGGTCTCCGTCCAATTTTCACGTATCGGTACCTCCTCAGCCAGCCACCCAGACTCCCTCCTGGGCTCTGGTTCAGCCCTTTGCTGCCCAGATGGTCTGTGTTCAGGGAATGCAAAATGACGCCTTAGAAAAACATTTGGCAAGGTAAATCCACTGCCAAAAATGCATGGCATTTCAAAGCCAAATAGAAACATCTTTGAATTATCTGTCCTTTTAAATTATTTTCTGACCAGATATTCTGGATCAGATGGGAAAGTGCCAGGTTTCCTTTCTTTTCTTTTCTCTTTATGAAAGGTGCCTGGCTAGCCCAGTTCGCATTCTGTTTCCAGCTATCCATCTCCTGCCAAGAACCGTCCCACTTTGGAACAGGAAGCCCTGCCAACTGCTAGGCCAGCAACAGTTTACAGATATGTCCAGCGGGATGGAGAGATGATTTGCAAAGTGATTGAAAGGCCCTGTCTTCCTGTTTACAGGAACAGTTCCTCAAGTCAGGGGCTTGGGGCTTACAGACTTAGATTTGTCCCCTGCAACCTCTGTAAATTAGATGTCAGACGTGTGAGTCAGATGGGTGTCATCCCAGACTAGCACCTTTCCCCATCAATCACCAGGGTCCTGTCCCTCTCAATACCCACTGTCCCCACCCTAGTCTAGACCACTGTGTCCTGAAATAACTAAACAGTCTCCCTACTCTCCCTGCCCATTCTCTGCAAGCAGCCAGAGTGCCTTTCTAAAATGCAAATCTGAGCAAGTCTCTCCTTGCTTCATTAACCAACCGCCACCCCACACCTCCTCCCACACCAGGGCTCCTCACTGCCCTTAAAGGAACTGCTTCCTGCCCAACCTCCCCCAACTTCTTTTGGTTAATTTCTACTCATCCTTTAAGTCTCAGCTTCAATGCCACTTCCTCCTGGAAGGCTTCCCTGATTCTTCGTACCCACCCAAAGGGGATCATGTGACTTTCCTGTGTTCCCATGACACTCACTGAACTTATCACATATGCTGAATCCAGGTTGCTGTTTAATTTCTTGTCTTCTTTACTAGACTCAAGAAATCCATTTTATATCAAGACCCAGGCCACACATACATATAAAAATATTTTTAAAGTTTCCTAAAACTCTTATTTTGTAAAATTCTATCCTAAGTCATTGAAAACAAAATGTGGTCACACTTCACCACCGACTTCACAACCCTTAAATGGGTCAGAGTTCCTAGTATGAAAAAGTACTCTAAATTCCATGAAGGAAGGGGCCATTTCTATCTTGTTCATGGTAATTGGAATGGAATAGGAACTTGATATTTGTTGCTGGAATTATTAATAGTAACATTTAATCCTCAAAAACCCTATATATATTTAAAAAAAAATAGTTTCTCCATCTATAGGTAAGGAAGCTGAAGACAGTAAGGTTAAGTAACTAACGTCAAAGCCAGGTGGCAGAGCCAGGATTTGAACCAGGTAGATGGGCTTCAGAATCCTTGCTCTTAGTCATTGAGCTAAGAGCTCAGCATCCCTTGGTCCAGATGCATACAGATGTACTGACTAAGCAAAAATATCAGACAGGGTCTCCTTGCAGCAACCTCAATGAGTTCTCTGTCTCCTGCCCTGCAGAGCCTCCTTGGGCAGTATTTATGTCTATGCAGAGGAAAAGGCAGCTGGCAAGAGCAGCTGTTCCCCTCCGCTCAGAGGTGCTCCAGTCAACCTCCTCAACTGTCAACAAGTTCAGCAATAATCAGCAAGTTGAGGGATTTCATTGTCTAAAGGAAGAGTATAGACACCTCAGAAAACGAATTTCACATTGTTATGAATTAGATGCCTTAAGTTCCCCCTAAAACAAATCTTTTAAGAAGGTAGCCACCCTGAGATTGGGGTATTCATTTTGACATGGATAGGAAACTGTCTGGAATAACAGTCTAAAGGTATGGATGAGATCATCTTCCTTAGGGGTCAGTGCTATTTATAGGATTTTAATCTGTAAAGGCAACATTTGAGAAAAGGCATGACTGAAATATTTATATCATAAAGAGTAAGAAGAAGTGGGGAAAAGATTTATTATATTTGCTGAAGGAAACAATAGCAAAGATCAATAAAACTAAAAGCTGGTTCTTTGAGAAGATAAACAAAATTGATAAACCATTAGCCAGACTCATCAAGAAAAAAAGGGAGAAGACTCAAAACAATAGAATTAGAAATGAAAAAGGAGAAGTAACAACTGACACTGCAGAAATACAAAGGATCATGAGAGATTACTACAAGCAACTATATGTCAATAAAATGGACAACCTGGAAGAAATGGACAAATTCTTAGAAAAGCACAACCTTCTGAGACTGAACCTGGAAGAAACAGAAAATATAAACAGACCAATCCCAAGCACTGAAATTGAGACTGTGATTAAAAATCTTCCAACAAACAAAAGCCCAGGACCAGATGGCTTCACAGGCGAATTCTATCAAACATTTAGAGAAGAGCTAACACCTATCCTTCTCAAACTCTTCCAAAATATAGCAGAGGGAGGAAGACTCCCAAACTCATTCTACGAGGCCACCATCACCCTGATACCAAAACCAGACAAAGATGTCACAAAGAAAGAAAACTATAGGCCAATATCACTGATGAACATAGATGCAAACATCCTTAATAAAATACTAGCAAACAGAATCCAACAGCACATGAAAAGGATCATACACCATAATTAAGTGGGGTTTATCCCAGGAATGCAAGGATTCTTCAATATATGCAAATCAATCAGTGTGATAAATGATATTAACAAATTGAAGGAGAAAAATCATATGATCATCTCAATAGATGCAGAAAAAGCTTTCAACAAAATTCAACACCCGTTTATGATAAAAACCCTCCAGAAGTAGGCATAGAAGGAACTTACCTCAACATAATAAAGGCCATATATGACAAAGCCACAGCCAACATCGTTTTCAATGGTGAAAAACTGAAACCATTTCCACCAAGATCAGGAACAAGACAAGGTTGTCCACTCTCACCACTATTATTCAACATAGTTTTGGAAGTTTTAGCCACAGCAATCAGAGAAGAAAAAGAAATGAAAGGAATACAAATATGAAAAGAAGTAAAGCTGTCACTGTTTGCAGATGACATGAATACATAGAGACATGAATGACATGAATACATAGAGAATCCTAAACATGCCACCAGAAAACTCCTAGAGGTAATCCATGAATCCGGTAAAGTAGCAGGATACAAAATTAATGCACAGAAATCCCTTGCATTCCTATACACTAATGATGAAAAATCTGAAAGAGAAATTAAGGAAACACTCCCATTTACCATTGCAACAAAGAGAATAAAACACCTAGGAATAAACCTACCTAAGGGGACAAAAGACTGGTATGCAGAAAACAATAAGGCACAGATGAAAGAAATTAAAGATGATACAAACAGATGGAGAGATATATCATGTCTTTGGATTGGAAGAATCAACATTGTGAAAATGACTGTACTACCCAAAGCAATCTACAGATTCAATGCAATCCCTATCAAATTACCAATGGCATTTTTCACAGCACTAGAACAAAAAATTTCACAATTTGTATGGAAACACAAAAGACCCTGAATAACCAAAGCAATCTTGAGAAAGAAAAATGGAGCTGGAGGAATCTGGCTCCCTGACTTCAAACTATACTACAAAGCTACAGTAATCAAGACAGTATGGTACTGGCACAAAAACAGAAATATAGATCAGTGGAACAGGATAGAAAGCCTAGAGATAAACCGACGCACATATGGTCACCTTATTTTTGATAAAGGAGGCAAGAATATACAATGGAGAAAAGACAGCCTCTTCAATAAGTGGTGCTGGGGAAACTGGACAGCTACATGTAAAATAATGAAATTACAACACTCCCTAACACCATACACAAAAATAAACTCAAAGTGGATTAAAGACCTAAATGTAAGGCCAGACACTATCAAACTCTTAGAGGAAAACACAGGCAGAACACTCTATGACATAAATCACAGCAAGATCCTTTTGGACCCACGTCCTAGAGAAATGGAAATAAAAACAAAAATAAACAAATGGGACCTAAGGAAACTTAAAACTTGCACAGCAAAGGAAACCATAAACAAGACGAAAAGACAACCCTCAGAATGGGAGAAAATATTTGGAAATGAAGCAACTGACAAAGGATTCATCTCCAAAATTTACAAGCAGCTCAAGTAGCTCATTATCAAAAAACACAAACAACCCAATCCAAAAATGGGCAGAAGACCTAAATAGACATTCCTCTAAAGAAGATATACAGATTGCCAACAAACACATGAAAGGATGCTCAACAACACTAATTATTAGAGAAATGCCAATCAAAACTACAATGAGGTATCACCTCACACCAGTCAGAATGGCCATCATCAAAATATCTACAAACAATAAATGCTGGAGAGAGTGTGGAGAAAAGGGAACCCTCTTGCACTGTTGGTGGGAACGTAAATTGATACAGCCACTATGGAGAACAGTATGGAGGTTCCTTAAAGTACTAAAAATAGAACTAGCATACAACCCAGCAATCCCTCTACTAGACATATACCCTGAGAAAGCCATAATTCAAACAGAGTCATGTACCACAATGTTCATTGCAGCTCTATTTGCAATAGCCAGGACATGGAAGCAACCTAGGTGTCCATCAACAGATGAATGGATAAGGAAGATGTGGCACATATATACAATGGAATATTACTCAGCCATAAAAGAAATGAAATTTAGTTATTTGTAGTGTGGTGGGTGGACCTAGAGTCTGTCATACAGAGTGAAGTAAGTCAGAAAGAGAAAAACAAATACTGTATGCTAACACATATATATGGAATCTAAAAAAAAAAATAAAAAGGGTTCCGAAGTACCTAGGGGCCGGACAGGAATAAAGACGCAGATGTAGAGAATGGACTTGAGGACATGGGGAGGGGGAATGGTAAGCTGGGACGAAGTGAGAGAGTAGAATGGACATATATACACTACCAAATGTAAAATAGCTAGCTAGTGGGAAGCAGCGCATAGCACAGGGAGATCAGCTCGGTGCTTTGTGACCACCTAGAAGGCTGGGATAGGGACGGTGGGAGGGAGATGCGAGAGGGAGGAGATATGGGGATATATGTATATGTATAGCTGATTCACTTTGTTGTAAAGCAGAAGCTAACACACCATTGTAAAGCAGTTATACTCCAATAAAGATGTTAAAAAAAAAAAAGATTTACTATATTTGCAAAATTCCCAAACGAATTCTGAAGATATTAGCCCTAACGCTGAACCTTCTCTAAGTTGTGGCATTTAGAGTAATAAAGAAATGGCTGGCAGAGGGGTTTGTATTTTATCTTTATTACATGAATTACATGCAAGTCACACGCAGTACACAGATGCTCTCCTATTTCATCACCTGAGTGTAACTACATGGTAATATTTAACAGCACTATGGGGTGAAGTGTCCTTGATATAGAGCATCTGGGGTTTCTTTCCAGCCCTGTCTCTAACCACCTTTGTGACCTCAGTTTCCTCAGGAAGGGACTGGATTTCATGATCAGGGTATTAAGCAAATATTAAGAATTAATTGAATGAATGAATAAGTGAATGCACTGAAAGGAAATGTCTCTGTGTCATTTTATCACTTTCCTTCTTAGGAGATACAAAGTTGGTTCCTCTACTAGTTCAAAACCAAGGTCTATCTCCCTTAGGTAGGTTGAATACACGGTGTTTCTCCTTTATTTCTGTAGAGCAAATGAGTTGATCTTAACTTATTAGTCTGTATGTGTAGATATTTTGGAGATGGATCCTATACACACCTAAAATAATTTTTTCTTTCTTCCATTTATAGAGCTATATTTTAGTGAAAACAAACTTTAAAAAAACATTAACATCTGAAATGTTTTGATTCTCTAGCAAACCATGAGATTGCATTTATTTCCTACGTTTTCCTCAATAAAAATGAAATAGCAAAATGTGGGCAAAACTCAGCCCTTAAAAGAGAGCTCCAATGACCTATTTTCTAAACCTGAAACCAGGACACTTGGCTTGACAAATACTACAGCACTTACAGAAACTAGGTGAATGCATGTTTGAAATGAAGATTACCCTGAAAAATCTGTAGGCATTGGTGAAGAAAGCAACTCTAACTGTGACAAAGGGACAGCATCTTTATCAGAGAAAAGTCACACAGAAGATGTCAGTCAGGACCTTAGCATACGGCCACACAGAATGTGCCCTGTACAGTGCCAGGAGGATTGTGAACTGCACCACAGGTCCTTGCCAGGAGGGGCCACTTGGCACCATTCCCATAGATGGCAATGTAAATGACGCCCCCTGGAGTTGTTCAGTGCACAGCAGTACACGTAGGTTCTATTAGGAACTCCACTGATAAATTTGTTCTCTGTTGACAAGATTGGAAGAGGAAGGCCGCTGTTCTTTTCCTAATCAAGTCATACCTCAGATTGGATGGCACTGACACAAATTCAACTTGTCTAAACTCTCCATCTTTTTCCAGAAGTTTTCTGTCATCAGGTTCTACTTTCCATTAAGTTCCTCGCAATTCTTGAAAATGCAAGTCTGCAAGCAACTCTGAATATTTTTTGAGCTTTATTGAAGGGTATAAATTACATAAAAAGACGTTTAGGAAAAGCCGGGAAAGTTTGTAGACACACTGCTTGAGCTCAGGGAAGCGTTACAAGTGAGGGGAACTGAAGCGCATGTGCACATTACCCGATACGGGACGAAGTGCTCAGAAACTGCGTGCCTTGTACTTTGATGTGTTATGCTTGTCAAAGAGGAACATCCTCGCAGGATGCTCTAGGAAGTGAAAACTCTGTTCTGGTCACTTCTTGACATAACTTTGGAAGCACTCTAAAATTAGAAAATAGCTGCTGGCATTTTCAGTGCAACGTGAGCAGGAGGAATTCATTCAAAGTGAAGAAGGAGGCGGTGAGGTGGGATAGGAGAGAACTCTCCCAAGAGACTTGGCTTTGCCTCTGACCAGCTCTGCATTTATGGGCAAGGTGGTCCCTGTAGCTCTTTGGGCCACTGGCCTCATCATGAAAGGAGAGTTGTATGAAATTATCAGATGCCTCCAAGGGTCAGGTAGGTGAGGTAAATGAGTGAATGGCAGCAGGGACAACAGGAAGTCACAGGGTGAGCCACTGAATCACTGAACAGCACAGCACAGGGCCATCTGGGTTAAAATCCAGAACAAAATGCAGGTTTATCCTCAGTTTATCCCTGGATCACCACTTGGACCGCTACTCTGAGCCCTACATCCTTAGAGTTTTAAGTCTATATAAAAATGAGTTAGGGAGACCAAACATCTTGGCTTGTACAGGACAGTCCTGCTTTCTACCTGTTGTCTTGGCATAATTATTAATGACACCCTCCTTCACTCTCAGAAGTGTCCCAATTTCCATGATAAATTACATGAGCATCCCAGGTAAGGGGAAATCATCAATGACTAAACATAAACCTTGTGGAGGAGTATTTCCTAGATCTGTCCAGACCTTCAGATGAAGGTAAGCAGGTTTGGTGGCACTGTTTATTGTAACAAAAATGGTTCAATAAAGCATTACGTCATGAATTTTAAAAATCACAGAAAATATATGAGGCTATCAATTTGTGTAAAGTGTTCAACTTCACAAGTAATCAAAGAAAGGCAATTTCAATCATAATGAGGTAAAATTTTGCCTGTAAAAATGTTTAAAAATTATTTAGAACTACAACACTCAGTGTCAGGATGGGTGTGATCGTAGGAACACTCATATACTGTTGGTGGGCTTATAAATTGGTTCATACAAACTTTCTGAAATACTATGTGATGATATCTTTTAAATGTTTTTACAAAGTTCATACTCCATGATCTGTTAATTCAACGAATGTTTATTGAGCACCTACTACGTGCCAGGCACTGGGAGATATAGAGGTGAAAGAGACAAATACTATTTGCCCCAAAATGGAACTTCATTGTAGGGGAGAAAAAGACATTACATAGGAAAAAAAATATGGAACAATTTAGATTACAATTTATAATAAGTACCAAAAGGTAGACAGATATGACACCGAGAGGCACATGGAGGTAGTGTTGTGTGTTGGGGGAGGGTCAGGAGATGGACTGGTCAGCTGAAGAGGGAGGGAGGGGTCTTACAGGCAGAAGGAACATCTTGGACAAAGGTTTGGAGGCTGAAAAAACTTAGCACAATTGAGTAACTGAAAGGAAACCACTAGCTTGGAACAAGAGAGTTCAGGGAAAGTGGCAAAATGAAAGTGGAAAGGTGAGAACAGGTTGCCATGAAGATTTTCATCCTACCAGCTACTTAGGGGTTCTAAAAGCAGACTGATATTTTAGAAACTTTCTCCATGGTGGAGAATTGCGTGGGGAGAGGTTAGAGCAGGACAAGAGTGGATGCAGAGAGACTGATTAGGAAGCAAATATAGTGGTCCAGGAAAGAGATGGCTGTGGCTTAGGTGGGAGTTGGGGAGATGGAGCGAAATGGAAATATTAAAGATATATTTAGATTGTAGACTCAACAGAGCCTGGTGACTGAATAGATGGGGGTGGTGAGGGAGAGAGAGATGTCACTGATGGTTTCCAGGTTGTTACTGTAGGGAACTTAGTGGAAAGGTGATGTCTCTCTACTGAATTGGGCAATTAGGAGGGGGGAGTTTGGGCAGGGGAGCAGAAGGAAGGGAAATATCGACTCCTTTTTGGACATTTTCTGTTTGAGGTGGTATAAGACATACAAGTGGAGATGACATGAAGGTATTTGGATATATAGGTCTGGAGCTTAGAAGAATCATCTGGGGCTGGTGATGTAAACATGGAAGTCTCAGCATATAGATGGTATTTGAAAGCTTGGGTATAGGTGACATCCTCTGGAGACAAATAGAGTGAGAAGAGAAGGCCAAGTCTCTAGCCCTGAGGAGCCCTATCATGTATAGATATAGGAGGAAGAAGAATGTGTTTATAAGGAAGACAAGGAACAGAATGGGAAGAGAGACAATAGTTACTCTTTTAAAAATGTAGCCTAAGGACACAGAAATGAGGATCTAGATTTATGCATAAAGATGCTCATTGTGGAATTTACAATAGTGAAAAATTAGCTTCAACCTAAATGTCAAAGAATGGGAAGGCATTTAAATAAATTGTGACATATTCAGTCTGTGGAATAAATGCAGTCAAATAAGATACTTCTGAAAATTATAACATTAAATGAATAAAAGAGGGTATATTATTAGACATACATTGTGATCCACATTTTAAAAATTAAATGGTTATATGCCTAGAAAAAGATGTAGCCAAATGTTAACAGTGGTTAACTCTGGATGGCAAAATTACAGGTGATTTTTTAACCTTTGTATCTATTTGTGTTTTTCAATTTCTTTACAATCATCACAAAACAGGTGGGAATATTTTATAAAACAGAGAACAAATTATGCATATTTATTTTACTTAAAATGAATGATTCTAAATTTGTTAAAGAAGTCCATTAAGATAATTTTTCAGATGGGCTAGAATATATATATATATATATTTTGTGATGAATCCTTTTATAAAACAAATAATTTTATGGTTCCATAAATCACTTATTAAAGTTTCTGAATATCAAATTTTCCTTTAAAATATAGATTGAGTCAGCACACTTCAAAAAAGTTTGAAGTCCTAATGAATGGGAAGTAGGCGCCGGCAAACTTCTTTTGTGAATGGCTAAGTAGTAAATGTTTTTGACTTTGTGAGTCATACAGTCATGTTGAATATTCTTTTTTTTTTTCCCTAAGTAACCCTTTAAAAATGTAAAAACTCTTAGTTCTCTGGCCATACAAAACGAGATTGCAGGCTGGATATGGCCCACAGACCATAGTTTGATGACCTCTGGGGTAAAGGATGAATACATAAGAACAACACATAACTACTTTTTCATTAAAAGCTAACATAATATTGGGATTGAACCTAGGTGAATCTTCAATTATTAGAGTCCTAGAACCGGTTGGGATCTATTTTCAACAGGAAGCAGAATAAATGGAAAAAGAGCAAACATTTTTAAAAAGTTTATATATATATATACATATATATATATATGTATATATATATATATATATATATTTTTTTTTTTTTTTTTTGCGGTACGCGGGCCTCTCACTGTTGTGGCCTCTCCCGTTGCAGAGCACAGGCTCCGGACGTGCAGACTCAGCAGCCATGGCTCACGGGCCCAGCTGCTCCGCGGCATGTGGGATCTTCCCGGACTGGCGCACGAACCCGTGTGCCCTGCATTGGCAGGCGGACTCTCAACCACTGCGCCACCAGGGAAGCCCCAAAAGTTTATATATTTTTTAATGGAAAACTGATCCTATGCAAATATGTCAAGAAGTTGTTATTTTTACCTAGAAATTAAAAGCTAAAGGAAAATTTCTTTACTTTTAAAATGAAGAATTTTTCACAATTCTATAATCTTAGATTTTTGGTACTATGAGGGGAGTGTTGCTGTTATATACAAGAATCTATTCACTTGTTCAAGCCACAAACCTGGAAGCCATCTTTGTCCCTCCCCACCTGGGCCTTGCCTCCCGTCACCAGATGATGTATTTAATGCTGTTAGTACTCCAAGCAGATCCCTGTTCCTGGCCACTACACCCACCCCCCAGCTGCTGTGAATATTGGCTTAGGAAGGCTCATAGCTATCCTCTACAGTGCAATTTATCCCTCCACCTTCATCAGGCCATGGATAGACCATCTGATTTGCATCCTACTTGACATTTCTCCTGTCCCATCCTGCTTCTCTCACTTCCTTAGAGGTCTATCCCTTAATAAACCACCTGCACCCAAATCCCTGTCTCAGGCTCTGCTTCTAGGGAACCTGACCTAAGACACCAAATCTCAATGATTCTACTTTCTAAATATATTTGGCTTTCTGACAACTACATCTGCTTGGAGAAAGGATACAGGACTGGGTTATTCTTATAATTTTATTCTAATTTCAAAAATTAGAATACATTTCAAAATTTACTGTATGATGTCAGTAACTTTTATGAATACCAGGACGTAGTTCTTATAAAATATGCAGCAATGATCTGATAAACAAAAACACCCATAAGGATAAACAAAGAACTTGGAAGAGATTTAGCTTTCAATTGACATTACTATATAGAATTATTGCTAGAATGATTTGTGCTAGTGAGTAGAAACAGCTGCATCTCCAATATTATCAATTTTGATAATTGTTTCTGATTACATTTTTAAAATTATACTAATAACCAATAGGCTATAAATAATCTTTTATTATAAGACTTTCCCATTTTATTATACTGTAATGGGTTCATTGATGCTTACTATGATGTGATTATTTGCTGACTCAGAAGAATACCTTTATTAGAATATGCATATGTATTCAATTTATCTTCTCAATTACACCTACATTAAAAACTTCAAAATCAAGTTTGCAAAAACAGGCCAGCAGTCGCGCCTATATGGTTTGTGACCTCGTGCACTATAGCATCTGGTTAATGATTCATAATAACCTTCAAAAATAAGCACTGAGTAAATCATAGGGTTCTTTCTGTGCATAGCTCTCAGAGAAATGTGCACAGCAGTCCAAGGGCTGGATCTAGCGCAGAGTGAGAGCTGGAGGCATGGTGAACACAAATCCCCTGCAATAGCCAGGTAGATGCTATACAAAGCACAGAGTTTCCCCAATGGAAACTTAACCATTTTTCCCTCCTCCCTCTAAAGTGATTTCTCTTCACTTTTCCTATTCTGAAACAAGGAAATCAGCTACTTCTCTACTCTCTCAATGAAATACATTTTGCTTCACGTTATTCATAGTTATTCTCAACTGATAAATCTATTATGAAGAATTAAGTTGACCATTCTTTCATTTGATAATCACTGAAACTGAGTGTTTAGGGTTTAGGTAGCCATTATCAGTGAATAAATTGCCCAGAGACTAAAGTGCCTTTTTCCCCTCCTTACTTATTTCTTGGGTTCAAAAGAAAACAAAACAGAAACCTCCGAGTATGCTGTTATTTAAATAGAGGCAAGTCCACATTATTCCAGTACCTATAATGAGTCTACTTCCTAGGAATTTCTTTTCACTCTCATAAAATACCTTCAATGAATGAAAGCCATATTCCTCAACCTGAGCATAGGGATCACCTCAAACTCCTCTCCCATTCTCAGTGGAGGACCCAGGCTCTCCCTCAGGTGGACCTGGGCACGGTGCTGGAGGGTGGTCGGGTTGGCCTGAGCTGGCAGATAGGGCAAGGGGCAGTATCTGGGTCTAGGTTTTCTGTCCAAGTCACAGTCACTTGGCTACCACCTCCAGGATTTTGCCATACTGTATACCACCTCTACTCCTATTTACATAATATTTTTCTTTAAATCAATTGTTTTTAAATTAAATTCATTCGAAGGGGAAGCTTTATATCACTATGATAAATGGAATATAAGTATTATCTGCTAAAATAGAAGTGAAGTGTACACAAACTACATTTTATCAATTTTAAAAATAATTTAACACCTCTGAAATTTGGATGTATCTTAGAATCAATGGCATCTTGCAATTGTAATTGGCATCATCATATTTTAGTAGCACATAAAATAATGATGTGTTTTACTTATCAGTGGTATATTAGATTTGATGAAATATAGTAAATTCTATAAAAAACAAAGTTATTAAACTTTTAAAAATGAAAAGGAAAAATGACAAATGAAAAATATAATACATGAAAATGTATAAAATGTATGGCTGAATATAAGTTTCTTGTTGATGACAATGGAACTTTTGGATCAAAATAGCTAGAAATCCTAACTGATAATTTCAGACAAAGATGAGGATCTACATCAATGAGACAAATCTGTCAGTTTCTATATTAACCCACTAAAAAGCTGAACTCCCATGAGGATATAGTTAGACAGCTCAAAAGATATTAACTGTTTTATCTGTATTATTTAAATGTATATATACATACTCAGCAACTTCAGGAAGTGATATTTCAACATATCACCGAATAAAACACAGAGGTGCCTGTAGAATTCAGTGAATGGGAGTTCTTCCCTATTGGTGTGAGTCCTGGCTGTCTGTGCTTCTAATGGTTCAGTTATTGAGGGCTTGGAACACTTATGATTATACCTGAGCATCCCACCCCTGATTTATGAGGTCCAGGTAAGGTTGATTACCATGGCACTACTACATTTGTCTCATTCTGAGCAATATTCTCTATGAAATTACAGGTTTTATGTGCTCAATTCCTGCTGCCAAATATATGAATGTAAATACAAGACTTTCAAAATACATTTGTCTGAGTATCACCTAAAATTATTGTGTATCACATTTTGGGCAACACTTGTCTAGATGGAGCACCAAGTATGAAGGACTCAGTAGAGAAAGGGACAGTTGGGTTACAGCTAGAACCAGGTGGGTCAGGTAGGTTGAAGAAGGCAGTTAGGAGGCAAAGCCTGAAGGGGCTTCCCAGGACCAAGAGCATTGACCCAGACCTCTAGAGAAGGCCCTTGGGTAGGGAGGTGCTACCTCAAGAAGACAACAGCATTAATTTTTCTGTTCATTCCTCTGTTCATTCAGTTACTCTTTCCTCTGTTCATTCAGTTACTCATTCATTGAAATACCTGTGCCAGGCACTGGATTGGGCTTTGGAAAGAAAGAGTTGGAAGAGGTCAAAGAGCTCACAGTCTAGAAAGGAAAAGAAGAACATCAGTGATTACAGTTGGGTTTCAGAGTATTAGGGTGGGCGTAGTCAAAGAGTGTAATGGAAAAAAGTATTGGAGGGGGCATTCAACTCAATGTGGACAGCTCAGGGAAGACTTCCAAAAGGAGTGATGCTTGAATTGAGTCTTGAGGTATAAACAAAAGTTGCTGAAGTCCTCCAGAGGCCGAATGACAGGAGGACATCTGAACCTCAGAGAACAGTATGGCCAAAGTTTAGAGAGGTTAAGAAAGCATGATCTGTTACCCACGAATGAGACATTTTAATATAACTGGAAAAGAGAGTGAATATTGGAGGATGGTAGAGAAAGAGGCTGGAAATGGTAGGAAAGTATGAACTGGATGTGAAGGTTACTGGACTTGAATTTGAAGTTCAGAGAGAGACCTGAAAGATTTTAAGCCAGAAATGGCTGGATTATACATGTGTTTTATGTGTTGACTAATGTTGAGAAAAAGTAAACTGTGTATCAAAACATAACCTGAAGGCCTTAGCCAAAGTGCTAGACAGTCAGCAGATAGAGATTTGCATCATGTAAAAAACCATTTAAATCAAGGGATAGGATAGTGGGCCGCTGAAAGGGTGTGAAGGTGCAGGTGATTAGCATTGCAAATGCGAGTTGTTGGAAGAGCCACACACCAGCACAAGGATATTTCCCAGGTGAGAACAAGAGTTTGGAAAGAAAGGAAGGGGAGGAGCAAGTGCTAAACTTCACAATGAACGCAGAGGATTGGCTGAACTTCCAGTAGGTAACAATGACAGGAAAGGTTGGAGAATGATGGAGGCATTCTCTCTCTCTGTATCTTTTTTTATTTTTATTTTTATTTTTTTTGCGTTACGAGGGCCTCTCACTGTTGTGGCCTCTCGCGTTGCGGAGCACAGGCTCCGGACGCACAGGCTCAGCGGCCATGGCTCACGGGCCCAGCCGCTCTGTGGCATGTGGGATCTTCCCAGACCGGGGCACGAACCCGTGTCCCCTGCATCGGCAGGCAGACTCTCAACCACTTTGCCACCAGGGAAGCCCCCTCTGTATCTTAAGATAATCCATTGGATCAGCTTTTATTTATATATCTATATTTTTCTTTTTTAAAAAACTTTTTTATTGTGGAAACACTTCAAACATTTACATAATTGAATAGTACAATGAACCCCATGTATCCATCACCCAGCTCGGCCAACTATCAACCCACGGTAATCTTGTTTCACCTATAATCCTTCTACTAGATTATTTTGAAGAAAATCCCAGACATCATATCCTTTTAAGACAATGATCTTGGGCTTCCCTGGTGGCGCAGTGGTTGGGAGTCCGCCTGCCGATGCAGGGGACGCAGGTTCGTGCCCCGGTCTGGGAAGATCCCACATGCCGCAGAGCGTCTGGGCCCGTGAGCCATGGCCGCTGAGCCTGCGCGTCTGGAGCCTGTGCTCCGCAGCGGGAGAGGCCACAACAGTGAGAGGCCCGCGTACCGCAAAAAAAAAAAAAAAAAAAAAAAAGACAATGATCTTTACTCTTAACCCAAACCTGTGTCAGAATCATAGGATATGATGAACTTTGTGCTGTCGCCAATTAGAAAAACACTGAAAAGTCATAAATATGTAAGCAAAGTCTACTTTCTAATAAAGAGAAATTAATAAGACAATATGAACATGATTTTCAGTTATTTAGAGAAATGGGTAAAACAATAATTTAGAAATAATGCTAATCTGATAAACAAAGTTACTAGCAAAATCCTACTACATGAATTAAACTGATGAGGTTAAATATATGAGCAGGAAACAAAAGAAAATTGAATTTAAAAATGTGTAAACTAAAGCATCAAGGATATAAGGTATGAAATAACTATTAGACTGGAAAGAAAAACCTGAGAGCAGAAAGAAACCTGGTCTGAGGGCGGGATGGGGCAACAGGTTAAGTGTAAGTTAGAATATAGGCTAGCTCATTTAAAAGAGATCCTGATTAATTCCTCCACTCAGTAATTACTGAGCACTTGCCATGTGCAGGGCACAGTGGTGTCTCTGGAATGTCACATGCCTTTAGTAAACCATCTTCGCTGCTTAAGGAGAAAGCAGCAAGTGACCTGGGGGCAAGCAGCTGCATACATCTGATTCTGCCTAAGCCTCATCCAGATTCTTTATTAAACACCTGGCTTCTTGAGAAATAGAGGGAACTGGAAGGGGCTCAGAGGAGTGGAACAGAAAATAATTTGAGCAGAAAGATAAAAGAAACCAAATATAAGGAATTTGGCTAAGCCAGGGCTCAGCAGAAAAATAAAAGAGCTATTCAAGGCATGTAAAGAGTGAAGCAAAATAAGAAATATTGAGCTGGTGCACAGAGCATAACGGAGAGTCTCGGACAAACCCAGGGAAAGGCAGCTGCCGAGGGCAGAACAGCGCGACAGCCCAGCTGAACACATTCTGACGTCAAGCGGGCTTCTGTCCAATGGCTTCCAGAGGGTGGGCATTATGTTTGACCTTTCAACTTTGGCAAAGCACGTTTGCTGAATCAATCCTGCCCTGACAAGCAGGATGGGAAGGGAGGGGGAAAAAGTATTTTCTCTCAAATGTAATTCATAGATAAGTTCTAATGCTTCTCGCTCCCACAGAGATTTTTCCAGTCAGCAAAAATTTTACCACTGAAGGCAGAGAGAGAGAGAGAGAGAGAGAGAGAGAGAGAGAGAGAGAGAGAGAGAGAGAGAGATTAAATTTTCACTTAAGGTCTTAGTGGCCTTATTTTGGCAACTTTTTTTAGTTCTTGATCAGTTGCTTTCATTCAGACTCTGGGTCTTTAGTTTTGGGGAGGGAATTAAATGCCTTTTTCTTTTAAAATATATCATACATACAAATCAGGGTATAAAAACATAAATGCACAGTTTAAAGAATAATGATCAAATGAACACCAGCATTTCCCACCTCTCCATTTAAAGCCAGATTATTCTGGTACCTTTGAAGCCCTCTGGGTGTCTCGCCCTAATCACATTTCTCCCTCTGTTTCTCCTTCTGATTCCTCAACATTATCCTAAAATTTAGCTTAAGCCCTTGCCTTTCCTTAAAGTTTTACAATAAGGTATGGTCGAGAGTTTAGCTAAGCTACTCCATGGTATTGCTGCTTCAGCATCCAATGTGTTTGGCCAAGAGGCCTGTGGGGTACTTGAACTGATACCAGCCCCTCATGTTATCAAGCACATGCCCTAGATAACATCCTGTGGAGTCACAGCCAATGTGAGCTCCTGATATAACTCCTCCGGCAGCCCCGTGATAAGTAGTCTCTCCCACCTCCCAGGCCCTTCCCCTTGTGCGCCCCTTAGATAAGACCCCTGGGAGCCCACCAAAACCCTGCTCTTTTTGGTTCGAATAAGGTTTATTATTGTCAGTACACCTCTGTTTCTATCAAGGTCTCGTGGTAGGCTTTTCTCCACTCTCAGGAGAGTACTCATGAGGGCCAAAGGGACTCACTTCTTTTTTTTTTTTTCTGCGTTACGCGGGCCTCTCACTGTTGTGGCCTCTCCCGTTGCGGAGCACAGGCTCCAGATGCTCAGGCTCAGTGGCCATGGCTCACGGGCCCAGCCGCTCCGCGGCATGTGGGATCCTCCCGTACCGGGGCACGAACCCGTGTCCCCTGCATTGGCAGGCGGACTCTCAACCACTGCGCCACCAGGGAAGCCCGGGACTCACTTCTTTACACAGTGAACAGAAAAACTAAAAATAATTGAGCTCATGACATTGGCTACTCAAGTTGCTTAGACAAATGGATGGATGAACCATACATCGCACATCACCACACTGAAGTTGGAGATGTACTTTGTTCTTGCTTGTGGGCAATATTCTGGAAGAAACCCTCATTCAGTATCCCTCAGGGACACCACTGGCGAATCCACACTTCTGGAGGCAGCATCTTCCTGCCCCCGCCCTGCGGAAGCATCCGTTCAGCAGCAGGCCTGGTACAAGGAAGAGGCACAATCAACCGTGTTGCCCTTTTCCTTTTGACCCCTTTTCTGAGGCTGGAATCACTCGTGCGTGGTCCTCCCTGATGAGGCTAAAGCTCATCAAACGGTTGGCCGCTGCCCAAAAGTTTTGACGCTGCACCGGATCTCAGTCCCCTTAAATCCAAACTCCTGGAACTGGACCAGCTTGGGTCTGTCATGCTCTGGGCCACCTCTGCTGGCAGCCTCAGCCCCCTCCTTTCCTCCCAGCACCATACCAGCAAGGGTTCACCATTTCTGGTGACTTGGCTAGACAGACCAGGGGGTTCATCCCTCATGGCCTTCCCTACGTACTTTAGCAATTCTAATTATTAGGCCAGCGTGGTTATGAATTTTAAATAAGTGAAAGGATCAAAGTTTATGAAGACAAGACGTAGGCAGTTTTAAACTTTGATTTTTTTTTCTCCCCAAGAACAGCTTAAAGAGGCATGAAGTCAGGAAGTAAGGGATCTGGAAATTCCTACTCAGCAATTTTATACTAGCTTTTTACAAATATAAGACATTCCATAAAGGCTAGGTAAAGCTCTAGTATTTCTAAAATCCTGTGAAATTGGCATATCTCAGTGGAGAGATAGGGTATTAGAAACTGTGAGGTCTGAAAATTATTGCTATAATTTCTAAAATGCCCTCTTCTCTCTTTTTAATTCCAAGAAGTACAGGATCTTATGGGAAGAATATATGGCTTTTAGCAAAAGCTGGCTCTTGAGCTTTGAATTGGCTCAGGCTCGTTCTTCTCTATTTTTACATCCTCCCTTTCCATTCGTTCAACAACAAACATTTATTGAACATCTAGTAAGTGAGTGTCAGGTATAGCGTTAAACCCTGGAGATTCAAAGAAAAAACCTGACATTGGTACTTCCCTTTGAGGGTGGGGTGTTGAAGAGCTAGTGGAGAGAGAGAGATGCAAAGAAAGAAAAGCAGTAGTGTTCTAGGTGTGCTAACAGGAGTGTTCTCAGGACCCAACGGGGGCAGCATGAGGACAGTTACTAATTCAGACAGAGAGAGAAATAGGAGTTGGGAGAGCTGAGGTTTGTTTTGCAAGAGGCTTTAGGGGAACCATGGAGACCTTGAGCTGAATTATGAATTACAGCCTCAAAGCACATCAGAGTCTGAAAGAGCTTTTGATCAACTCTATTTTGGAAGCCCAAGAAGGTGACCTTGTCCAAATTCACATGGCTGCTTGGCAGCTGGGACAGGATCTGCTAATGCGAAACATTTGCTCCTTCCCTTCCAATACGTGGTCCTGGTTTCCCCCTTTGCGGTCAGCAGTGAGGTGGCCCACCTCTTGCTGGACCACACCTGTGCCCAGAGGTGAAGGTGGAGCTTCCTCTTCCTTGGTTTTTACAGTTCAGTAAGACCACTTGCTTTTTTAATTCCTGGGAGCTTGGCTTATGTAGATTAGGTGATGGGTTTCAATAATTTGTTTTGGGGGGGATGGTCCTATCCACTTTCTCTTTCTCTTCTTTAGCCTTGTCTAGAAACTTGAAGGCAGGATGTCGGTGGGTGCGTACCTGGCTCCACCAGCTCTAGCTGGAGGCTGTGGTGTGTTGTTTCGCCTGCCTGCATCCAGTCCCCAGTGTTTCTCTGGTGACTACCCCACCTCCGCTCTCAGGACGCAAGGTTCTGGTGCGAAGACCCACTTCTTGACTTCCACACTCAGTGGGACCATTCACCCATGCCAGCTGTCTCCTCTCTCTTCATCTCCTGCCACCCCCGCAGCTCAGTCTGGGGACCAGGAGGCTTCTCCCCCCAGGAATTTGAGAAGTGGGTTCTTCTGCAGGTGAGCTAATAGCTTCCCACATTGTTGCTTTATGGATCTCTGCATTTGCAGGGACACTCCGAGGACAGTGCAGGGGCACTTCTGTGGGGGGACAGGAAGAAGAGATGGCTATGAGGAGAGAGAGGAAGATAGCAGCGAGGAGGATTCTCTAAAATTGTGGAAGCTGAATTGTCTTTGTTGGGGAGTAGCTGATGCACCTGAAAACTATTGGCAAGGTTTTAATGCCCGAGTAAAATTAGTACTGAGATGCCTGCGATCTCTTCAAGAGATTTTGATGTTCACTTAATGTTCCTCTTTCAGCAGAAAAAATGTGGACTTGGTCCCTGTTATTCATGTGATTAGGAACCAGTTTCCTAAAATGATATATGTAGGCTAATTCCTATTGACCCTTCAGGGAGAGAAATCACATATTGTTATTCAAGAAGCGCATGTAATTTTCTCTCTTTTTACAAGCCCAAATCAAATAGATTACCTTCCCCAGCTCTGAACAACTTGAAATGCACACAGATCTGTGCGGTTAAAGAGCAAGAGGATAAGGACTTGCATTTGAAAGAGCGAGGTCTGTAATTCGGTGCCGCAAAGATTCTCTTAAACGGCTACAGAGGAAACCAGTGGATTCCGAAACTGTAAAGTCTTTAAAGGAAAACAAACGATAACATAAGGTGTCATGAGAAATGGCATTTTATATTTATTTAAGCAGTCTTCTTCTTGAAGGTAGAAATACTTCTCAAAACCTTCACCATGACCCACCCCCCTGCCCAGGCCACCATCGTCTCTACTCTGGATTGCTGAAATAGTTGCCTGTTGAATTTCCCTGCTTTCACCTTGTCTCTTACAGTTCACTCTCCACTCAGTAGCCAAAATGATCTTTTAAAGATCATCTTTTTTTTTTTTTTTTGCAGTACGTGGGCCTCTCACTGTTGTGGCCTCTCCCGTTGCGGAGCACAGGCCCCAGACGCGCAGGCTCAGTGGCCATGGCTCATGGGCCCAGCCGCTCCGCGGCATGTGGGATTCTCCCAGGCCAGGGCATGAACCCGTGCCCCGCTGCATCCGCAGGCGGACTCTCAACCACTGTGCCACCAGGGAAGCCCTAAAGATAACCTTTTAAAGCTTACAACTCTCCAAGAGCTTCTCACTGTACACAGGATAAAATTCAAACTTCTTACCCTGGCCTTGGAGATTCTTCAGGATTTCTCAACAGAGACAATATCTTCAGGACAGTATGAGCAGCACAAGTCTTCTCATGTGCCTCCATCCAAAGCAGTATAAGACGTTTAGCATCCCTGGTCCTGCTCACAAAAGCCAATAGTGTTCTGTCCTCAACTCCATATTTTGCACACAAATCACCAGCTGCACATCTTCAAACACCACGTAGGTAGGGGAAGGAGGGTTGCATCACCCCCGGCTGGAAATCCCTACTAGCCTACTTGATCTGGCCCTTACCTACCTTCAACCTCAGGATCTTTGCATGGGTTCTTTTCTCTGCCTGGAAAATAAGCACTCCCAGACTACCCTGTTTGGCTCCTTTTCCACATTCAAGTCTTAGCTTAAATGTCACCACCTCAGAAAGACCTTCCCTGGACCACCCCATGTAAAATAGCAATACATACACACATACACGCATACACACAGAGTCACTCTCACTATGTATACTTATCACGATACACAATTTTCTTCTTTGTTTACTTGCATATTGTCTGTCTCCCTTCTCCAGAATGTAAGTTCCATGAAAGCAGTCTGTTTGCTGCTATATCCCCAGAGCCTGGGGATACATTTTTATAAATATTTGTTGTTTGAATAATAGATGCCATAAAGTTATTTTTTCATTTTATCACGTACATAATACATATTAGGAAGAAGCAGAAAAGCATTATGAAACTCATTTTTTAGATAAAGCACTAAGACACTAAAAATAACAAATCTCACACTGAATATTAGTGATGGAGGGAGAAAGAAAACCAGAAATATCATTGCCTCCTTATTAAGTCACAGTGGATTATTTCAGTATAAGGTGATCTATTAGGTCACACTGAAACACATATAACATACAGACATACATAATTAATAAATTCTCTCATCCCCGTCACTTTAAGGCTAAATGTCCATGGTGGTTCCTACTATCTATATACTAGCTGCATTTCATTTTACTTTACAAGTTATTATACCTTTTCAAATCTAGCCTCAAAAATTTAGATTCAGGGGCTTCCCTGGTGGTGCAGTGGTTAAGAATCCACCTGCCAATGCAGGGGACACGGGTTCCATCCCTGGTCTGGGAAAATCCCACATGCTGCGGAGCAACTAAGCCCGTGCGCCACAACTACTGAGCCTGTGCTCTAGAGTCCGCGTGCCACAACTACTGAGCCTGCATGCCACAACTACTGAAGCCCACGTGCCTAGAGCCCGTGCTCTGCAACAAGAGAAGCCACTGAAATGAGAAGCCTGCGCACCGCAATGAAGAGTAGCCCCTGCTTGCCACAACTAGAGAAAGCCTGCGTGCAGCAATGAAGACCCAACACAGCCAAAACTAAATAAATAAAATTAATTAATTAAAAAAGAAATTTAGATTCATCCTTTAGAGAAGGGGATGAAAAAGGAAATAAGTTTTACTGTTCTCTGTGGAACAAATTTGAATACCCATCTCTCATCTGATTTTAGTAGCTGACAAAATTGATTCCCGAACAAGGCATCGTGTGGGGATGGCAAATACACAGCACCTGGGTTCTCATTCTCCATTCCTGCTTCTCAGCAGGTACAGCTCAGGATCAACCTCAGGATCCTAGTTCTTCCTCTTGCTGAGCACCCATTCCACATGGGACTCTCAACACAGTGCTCCAGGCAGCAGCTACCAGTGAATTGGAGTTGACATACAAGTTAAACATCTATTTGCCAGACATGGAATAGTGGAAAGAGCAAATCTTTCCAGATCAGTCTGAGTTTGAATACCATATCTGCTCTTTGTCACTGGTGAGATCTTGGTTTCTCACACTCTTTCTGTTTGTTTCATAACATCAAACTTGTAGGGTTATTGGGAAAGTGCAAATAATGTCTGTAGAGTATTTAGTACCATGCTTGTTACAATCAGAATTCACTAAATAGTCGCACAGAACAGTGGTAAGGAGAAGGCTCTATTTCGCACCTCCATCCCCGCCCCCAAGAACAGAGAGGAGGTATTATCTTGGTATGTAGCAGGCGGTGCAAGTTACTGGAAACACTAGAGTGAGACTGAGTGTTGGATGAGTGGTTCCCAAAGTGTGGTTCCGAGACCACCTGTGAGCTTATTACAACTTGCAAATACTCAGGCCCCAGCACAGACCTACAGATCAGAAACACTGGGGATGGGTTCCAGCATTGTGTGTGTTAACAAGCTTTCCTGATGCACACTCTCTCTAGTTTGGGAAGCACTGCAGTAGGGAGAGAGAAGGTGGAGGGGGAATAAATGTGATAAAGTCAAGGCAGAAGCACGTCTGCTCACCTGGTGATTAATCAGAGAGGAAATAAGAAGTGCCGTCCCTCGCAGAGGCTGTGACCATGAGCATGCCCCACCCTAGTGGCCGCTTCCACAGGCAGGAGAGCAATTTGCTGCAACAAAGGACAGACCCAGAGCTCGCTAGGAGAAAATGGGCTTGTAGCACAAGGCATAAGGATAACTTCCCAAATGCAGCCCCAGTGCAGGTAGACAGCAGATGGAACTTGAAAGGCTCCTTCCCTGAGCAGAGGTAGGTGGCTCTTGTTCTTGGTTGTTTCAAGAGCAGCTTTGACTGAAGGCAAGAAGCTGATCTTGACACTTTCTTAAGCTTCCCCAGCTTGGTGAATTCTTGAAAGAATTGCATCTGACAAGCTCAAGGTGCATGGGGGCAGTGGGGAGGAGGGGGCATCAAAGATGTGTCAAGAGATTCAGCTCCAGCAGGATTTCTCTACTCTACCTGCTCAATCTAGACCATCATGTTCCCCCATTCCGACTCTTTCTTCCAGTGTACCAGACACAGAAGTACCTCCCATGGGGTCAAAAATTATAAAATATTTTTAAAGAATGTAATCAATCCAAAGCCCTGTGTGACCCAGCAGATCTTAAACCTGTTTCCAAAGTTAACCCCTGCAGCAGGATGTAGAATGGCCTCAGCCCCTACTTTTCTTTGCTTCCACCTAACTTGAAACTTAACTTTTATTAAAAGTTTAAGTCACACATTCTTGGACACATACTCATACTTGCAGATTGGTCTAAAGGGTATAGACAAGGTCTATGGCCAGTGTCTTATTAGTAAAGAACAAGGACCTTATTAGAGACCATCAGGCATTTGGATCCAACATAATTACTGAGCTCTGCACTGCCAATTCTCCTGTCTTTCCCATAACCACATATGTGGAAATTGTTATCATTCCCATGAG
Source organism: Mesoplodon densirostris (assembly GCF_025265405.1). NCBI lineage: Eukaryota > Metazoa > Chordata > Mammalia > Artiodactyla > Ziphiidae > Mesoplodon > Mesoplodon densirostris. The sequence goes on along the minus strand of NC_082665.1, from coordinate 84,336,091 downwards.
GCAGACCATAGAACTGAGGCTCAGACACATAAAGGAACTATCCCAGGTCCCACAGCTACTTTAAGTGGCCAAGTGTGGATCCTAAACACCAGTCACCTGACAGAGGCGGTGTTAATCCACCCCTAGAAGATTGGCTACAGGGGTGACCTACCCTTAGGTCATTGTCATTGGGTTAAAAATGATAGCTCTCAACTCCCAGCTGATGCATGTGCTGTGATTTGTGCTTCCAATGGAATGTTTCTGCTGCTGAAATTTACCACCACCTTTCTAAGTTGGTGGAGAGAATGTTTTCAGTTTAAAAATGTGTCCTACACATAGCACCATTGCAGGTATGGCAACCCTGCTCTTACAATGGCCTGAACTGAATGATGAAAATTCTGAGTAGCACTAACCATGTTATTAAAGATAGCTGTGTGAACATGTTAGGAGATTTTACAGAAAGGTAGCAATTAGTTATTATTGAACCACTTGTAAGAGGTGGCTTCTAATAAAAACAAAAAAAAAGTTCCTTTAAAAATGCTGTTTAAACTTGCTTTTGGATAGACCACCTTTATTGAGATTCTGAGGTGGCTTACCATTGTCCTTCATGCATGTGGAATAACTATACTATGGGAAGAAAACCAACAATTCTTTGTATTTCTGAACACAAAATAGGTAGTAGTGTGTTTGCTTTAAGAAGGACTTCTGATCAATGAGCCTGGTTAATAACTAGGAATGGATTTCCAAGGGAGTTGGGCATCCTTTTTTTGAAGGGGGGTGGGGAGAAGGGGGTGAACTAGCAGTGGTTCTAAAGTTGTGCTGCAGAACTGGTTTCCACTCTCAAAACTCATTTCCTCCCCCAAGGAACAATATAGTTTCCTAAGTCATAAAGAAAAAGAAGGAACTGTAAAATAATATTTTTGGAGACTCTACTGGATTCTAAATTTCCTTTAATAATTTTTCTTCTTTCTTTCTTTCTTTGTTTATTTATTTTTGATCCATGACTTTGTTTTTAATTATCTTCAGCCTTAGGATCACATAATTTACAAATTTGTGCTGATGGTATATCTCCTCTAATCTTTCTAACGAGTTGGCAAATGCACCATTGCCAATCATGCATATATGGTAATGCTACAGTTGCATGTATTTTTGAATAGTTGTTTAAAAGACAATCCTGAATTATAACTTAGTTTGACTTGGTAAAGAATTCATAAGCAAAGTTTGCTGTGATAGCTTGTGATGCTAAATTTTAAAAGCATTTGATCTTATAGATCACCTATGAAATGTGAGAAGTATTAAATATTCTTTATTTGATATTATACATAAACCACACTAAAATGCCTTTCATTAAGTAAAAGACAACATTTTAGATACAGGGAATTTTAATTTAATTGGCATAGTTTAGACCAAAAAGATAAAGTGGACATTGCCAGCTTATCTTCAGGCCTTGCCTTTAGCAGGCTAATGAACACAACGTGAAATGCAGGTGAGTCTTACTGTTCTATGAGACAGTGAAGGGATATCCTCTGTATTTAAATATATTAATATAACCAGTTATATAAATTTAAATATAAAACCAATTTCCTGTAGGTTTTGAGATGGTGTTCACCATCTCTATGAAGAGTTGAACATCAAGTCCAATCATATCTTTAGAAGGGGAAAACAGGGATAGCACTTGCTGAGCTGGAATTAGTATCAAAATTCAAAAAGCTGATCATATTAATTTAACTAGGAGTCAATCTATATAAATCAGGGCCATCCAAAAGAAATATCCTACCAGCCATTCATGATTGGAATTCTGGTGTATGAGGCCGATTTAAATACGGTACACATAAAAAAAAAGTCATGAGACACTTCTGTTTTGTAATAAGGCAATGGCCAACTATTACTCATTAGAAGCTTTTATGAGATAAGCTATCAAGTCAGCCCCTTCTAATGCCTGTGAAAATCATTTTTGTTCCAGGGATGTACTTCTTGGGATTCTGCATATACCCCATCAGCGTCTCCTCTCCCCAAGAGATGCCTTTGCTCTTGCTGGCATCTGTGTAAGAAAATCCGGGGGCCTGACCTGTCTTTTGCCCAAACAGTCCATGGAGATTTGGCCCAGTCTTGTGCTTGCCTCTCTTTTCCATGGTATGGCACTAGGCCCGCTTCTGAACTAAAATCTTCTTGCCCTTCTCAACATCACCCATTTTTATTTTTTTATTTTGTTTTTTAAAATATTTATTTATTTATTTATTTATTTATTTATTTATTTTATTCATTTATTTTTGGCTGCGTTGGTTCTTTGTTGCTGTGTGCGGGATTTCTCTAGTTGCGGCGAGTAGGGGCTACTCTTTGTTGTGGTGCGCAGGCTTCTCATTGCCGTGGTTCCTTTTGTTGCAGAGCACGGGATCTAGGCGCACGGGCTTCAGTAATTGTGGCATGCGGACTTTAGTAGTTGTGGCTAGCAGGCTCCAGAGCACAGGCTCAGTAGTTGTGGCCCACGGGCTTCATTGCTACGTGGCATGTGGGATCTTCCCGGGCCAGGGCTCGAACCCGTGTCCCTTGCATTTGTAGGTGGATTCTTAACCGCTGTGCCACCAGGGAAATCCCAATATCACCCATTTTTAGACCGTCCATTTTTCATGCAAGATACAAAGGTTCCTGCTTGTGAGCAGGACATCCTGCTCTCCAAGTCCAAGGACATGCAGGCCTGAGCCTGTGTACTGGTAGGTGCCTTTAATTCTAATGACACTGTTAATTATTTACTCTCTTTACAAATAAGGAAACCGAGGTTCAGACTGGCTGTGTAACTTGTCTAAGGTTATGGAATAAATGAAGGGACTGGAAATTTAACCCAGATTTGCTCAATTCCAGCTCCAATGGATCTTTCCACTTCATTGGAAAGTCCCTGCCAACAATGCACGGTTTAATGGTGAGGAAACCGAGGCACAGATAAAATAAATAGCTTAAGAGATGTTGTGCAGGCTGTATGTGATTGAGGGTCACTATGTGAAATGTTCAGGAAGCCACATCTTTTTTCCTTTTAAACACTTTGATTTAGCTTATAAAAGGTCACAGTCTGTTACTTTTAGAGATTTTCCAGCTTTGGGGATTGGATTTTATTTTTCTTGGCAGCATTCATATTTGAAAGCAGTATATTTGACACCGCTTTCTGGATTTAACTTGAAACAAAGGAAGCAAAATTATACCCAAGCACCCCTCCCTTCCAAATTATGAACTCAAAAGTTAACTTTTTGCTCAGGACATCAGCGTTTCTGAATGGGTAAGGCTAAAGTAGAGCCCTTTGCTGTTTTTAGAGTCAAGAACAGATCTTCCTATTCAGCAAGCTATATTTCCCACTTGGCCCAGCCATCAGAGGTGAGAAAAGGGGAACCCTTGTACTAACAAATCCCTGTTGATAAAACAAATCTTTTTTCATGAACATTCTGTCTTTAGAAAACAAGTAGATAGAGCACTTGTTAGTTAATAATAAAACGAATTCTTCAGTGACTACCCAGATGAATGAATATTTTTTAAAGGCATGGGGTATGTAAGGAATTTTAATCCAGCCTCCGTGTTCACTCCCCACACAACAACTGTAGAGAAACCACTGGCCTCTGAATGATGAATGGCCCCAGACTCAACCAAGAGGGAAAACAAGCCCAGTCCTATAATCTGGCATCTCTCTTTTTAAATTCCTGGGTGGACTTCTATTTTGGTTGTAGCTGATGAGTGGGCTCAGTTAAAGGGCTTTGCTAGCTCATCTTTAGCCTTTAAAAAGTTCTATTCGTTAATTCCAAATTAATATTTTAGGAGGCTCCAGGCCACAGGCTAAAAGAAGTCAGGAAACTGAATTAGTAAATGACAGAGCAGTAATCAGCTTAAATGAGACTTCTTCTTCCAGTTCTTTGCTTGTGGATGACACAGAATTTCTAAGCTTAGAAAAATCTCTTTTCTCTGCAGGTGGTACTGTGGGGATACCAGAGATGCGGTTCCACGATCATAGTCTTACCCATTTATTTTAGTCTTCTACCACAATACTCCACGCAGGCATCCCCACCCTCACCCTGTGCTCTGTGCTGACAAACCCTACTTGCTAATCAGCCAGGTTGAACGAAGGGTTAAGGCTGCAGCCTTCCATTCCAGTAGATGCTGCAAACACACGTGTTCACTTTCTCTTCTGCAGTCAGCCCTGTAGCTCTGCAAAGACTTCAGCATTTGCAGAAGCATTATTTCCTCCCACCTATGCCTGGTTTAAACTTGCAGCTGACCAGGTTCTATAGCTCAGAATTCCAAACTTAGCCCTGTGGGGTCTTACCTAGCATCTGTCCCTCTTCCACTGCTGAATTTGTTTCCCCTGCCCTGTCCTGAAAAGCCTCAGGGTCTCTTGTAACCTGGATGCTTCCTCCCCACAGGAAGTTAGAAGCATCCTCACTGGCTGCATCACTGCACATTTCCCTAGTAACCTTGTTTTTTCCCTTCAACTCAAACTTCTCCAAACAACACCATCTCTACTGACCCTGAATTTCTCTAGCCCTCTGTAACAGCATTTCCAACCAGCCACGTCAGGAGAGAGACTGCAGAGGGCAAATTGGGGAAAGAAGGTTTGGGAACTCACCTGCACAGCTGCGAGGCTCAGAAACAGGATGGGGCTGCCCGCAAACTTCCCAGGGACCATCTGCAGCCAAGTCTCTTGGCCTTAAAGCGACAGGGCACTTTTCACCATATAAGGAAGACAGTTTCACTTGTCTGCTTCGGGACCTGTTTGGGCAAAGCAGCTCCTTCTCTGGACATTGTAGAGGCTTAAGCCTTCTGGGGGCATCTGGTACCTGTCAGTCTGAGAGGATCTGTACATAGTAGGCAGTTTGATAACTGCTGGAGAAGGCACAAGAATGGTGTTTGGCAGGCCATTTTCAAAGACCGGAAAACCCTTTATATGGGGCTTGCCCCCTACGGAAAGGGTTTACAGTGATTGGGAAGTCTTCCTCAATGATAAGAAAAGGCTCTGCTTCTACTTCAGGTTTGGCTTCCTGGAAATCAGTGCTCTTGCTCATCTCAAAGAGGAGAGGCAGTTGGACCCCCTTCCTTCGATATTGAGACAAAAGAGAGAGGACAGCAGAGTGGTGGTGGGAGACTTTGGTTGTTCCAGACACGTTAGCATTGCTCCCTAAAAACAGGCGAGATAGAGATGATTTTGTTATTTCAGCTAGCAGAGGCCCTTCCTAAACAGACACACACACCCCCAGTTCTCCACCAAAGCCATCTCCACTCCTGAGCACCCCTTTTGGGCCCGCTTGGCTAAAGCCCACAGTTGAAGTCTGAGGAGTGCTTTTATCTTAACTGGCAGGGATAAGGATGTGTTTTAGCAAGAGCAAACAGCTTCTGTGGATGATATTCAAATGCAGGTCTCGCCTGTTGGTTTGAGGTGTATTGAAAGCAATTATAAAATGTTAGATTCTGAGAAAAAAAGTGGAGCTCAATTTAGTTATCACTTGGATGGTCACACACTTTTCTCTCTCTTTTTTTTCCCTTCGTATATTTAATCAATGAACTAATTTTTTATTGAAGTATAGTTTATTTACAATGTTGTGTTAGTTTCCGGTGTACAACACAGAGATTCAGAGATATATATATATATATATTCTTTTTCAGATTCTTTTCCCTTATAGGTTATTACAAAATATTGAGTAGAGTTCCCTGTGCTATATAGTAGGTCCTTGTTGGTTATCTGTTTTATATATAGTAGTGAGTATATGTTAATCCCATCTTCCTAATTTATCATACCCCCCCTTCCCCTTTGGTAACCGTAAGTTTGTTTTCTATGTCTGTGGGTCTATTTCTGTTTTGTATACAAGTTCATCTGTATCATTGCCCCTCTCTCCCACACGCACTTTTTTCTTCACCAGAAACTGAATATTATCTCTTTATTGCCAGCTGACTATGCCTAATATTTGGTGTCTGTACCATAGATTTTGGAAGAAAAAAAAAGTAATTTGGCCTCTGATTCTATAGTCTCATACTACCTTCATATCTTACCTTCTTACACAGATTTTGACTCTTTAAGGACAAAGGCCACTTCATAGCCTTCCATACTCTGCTTAACACCTAGTATGGAACAAGCATAGGGCAGACTGGGAAATACTTATTGGATTAAATCAGTTGAATGGAACCCAGGCTCTTTGTATAAGGTCTACCTACCCAGTTTTATGAATAAAATGGGATTTTACTAAATTATTGTTATAAATAAAGCCATGATTTCTCTTCTTGATCATCTCTTTTATATCAACTAGTATTTGTTTTCTATGCCATCACATTTTCTTCAAGGGCAAAGGTTCAAGGAATTTCTTTAAAAGTAATCACTGTGATAAACTCTTTGACCCAGCAATCTGATTCCTAGAAATTTAATCTAAGGAAATAATTATACAGAAGCAAAACATCTGATAAGTAGAGAGATTCATTGCACTGCTGTCTGTAATAGCAAAAGCAAGAGATGACTTGAAGGCTCCAAAGTCATTTATACATCAATAATAATAGTTCACATTTATTGACTACTCACCACGTACCAGGCACTGTTCTAAGTACTTTATGCAAATTAATTCATTTAATCATGACAAACCTGTGTGGTTGGAATTGTCATCAACGTCATTTTAAAGACCAGAAAACTAAGGCACAGAGGTTAATAAACTTACATTTGAACCGAGGTGTTTTGGCACTAGCACTTAGACTAGCATCATCCTATGCTCTCATCAGGAGCATTATAATGGGCACTGGAATAGACAGAGTAATAAAATTAATCAAATGGCCTTCATGCAGCCATTAAAAATAATAATTATGAAAGCTCTATACAAACATGGAACCATGCTTGTGATATAAAGTTGACTGAGAGAAACAGAAGATAAAATACCTATGATTGTAAGTAGCTAACTATCTATAAGAAATGGAAGGCCATATGTAAAACTGAAAATAGCTGTATAGTTCATAGTGTTTGACTATGACATGATTTCTCTAAGACTGTCTTAAATGTTATTTACCATTTTCATTTTTAAATTAATAAAAATTAATTCTTGCTACAAAAACACTGACCTTGGCATTCTTTTGGCTCTTAGCTTGTCTAAATGACGCTATCAGCCTAGATGAGTGAGTGTCAAGAGATTCTCTTGATGGTGCCATTATCCCAGGGGAGCTCTCTGCCGGCTGAGTGACTCACTGCACCTGGGGGTGGGGCCTGCATGAGTCACACTCCACACACCTGCGCTACCATTCAGTCGCCCTTGAACTGACTGTACGTCAAAGTGATATCCTACAATGTCTATTTTCACTGAATATCTTATGATTTGTGGACCTGGTAAGGATAAAGCATGATGTGATACTGATGTTCAGGAAAGATGTCTCACAAACATGTTTCCTTATGTGGGAAGATTTCCAGCGAGAGATTCTAAATCTGATGATGTTTATCAGTAAACAAACAGATATGTCTCAGAAGATGGGCCTATTTTAGGAATAAAGAGGGAAACTTTGGTGTACATTAACTAGCAGATAAAAAATTATATGTATTGCTTTAAGCCGTTGAGGCTTGTATTAAATGAATATATTTAGATCTTATAAGGTATTGCAAAATCAAAGAAGTTAAGCTGTAAAAAGCAAACTGAAAACTTGCATCAGGAGGCATTAATATTTTTGTAGCTTTTGACTCAGTAATCATATTTTCTTTTCCAAAATTATTTCAGAGACTTTCTCTCATGGGAGAAGAGAAAAGAAAGGGAGAGGAGACCATGTGATTCCAAATGAATGTGCAAATAAATCAAGACTTAATAAACTTAATAAAATGCTTAAAGGAAAGTAATAGATTTTTTTCCTTTATTAGGAAATGTTAATGTTAATAATGTAAACTAAAATTTATCTAGTAAAGATGTAGATTGATCAAACTTACTTAATATTCTTTTTAACTAAATACATATCAAGTAATAGTACATTACCCATTTTGGAAAAGAAAAAATGAGTATAACAAAAACCAGCCAAACAAAATAAACTAAACAGGTTGAGTAGAGTGGTTATTAATCCTCTTGTGGTCACAAATCCTTTGCACGTGACAGTGAGAAGCATCAGTAAAGATATATCATTTTACGTGTGTTATTTTTATGTTCAAGCTTAAGGTTAAGCTTATTCTTAGGAATGTCAAAGTTTTTTTTGCAATTTACGTTTGTTTTACAGTTTTATAAACTGTTTTTCCAAAAATCCATGGACACCGATTGTAAAAAGTGAAAAGGGAAAGTTCCCTCTAGAGACGCCTGGAGGTATCTCTTAGGGGTTGTGGTGGAGCCACAGGAACACGTCAACCCCATCATTCCCCCCTCATGCAAAATCCCCCAGGAGCCAATACGCACAAGGAGCTGCAGATTAGGAACCAGAGTATAATGTTGCTGGTGGCTGTAAGAGAGCTCTGCAACCCACTAAAGAGTTGCTAAAGGCCAGATTGGAGCCAGGACTACATCAGTGACCCAGCTCACCAGGATTCACAGCCAAGACCAGAAACCTCTTACTCTCTCAGGAAGCAGCTTGGAAGGAAATAAGGAGGAGCAGGCTTGGCTCGGAGGAAGCAGATAAAATACTGTTTTACTCAGTCATCTACTATTTATGGTTTGATATATTTCCTTCCATACACTTTTTATGTTTACACAAAAAAGTTACTACTACTACATACATAGTGCTACAATTTGATTTTCCACTTAATAACATGAACAAGTTTCTATGTTATGTATGGACTTATTGCATTCCTTTTAACATCTGCATAGTCCTTAGCTGTACCAAAATTTATTAAATATCTCCCGTTGATGGATATTTGTTTCCAATTTTTTATCAGGAATATGTATTCACATTCTAAGTGGTAGATACTATAGAGATAGATAATGTTTTAGTTGCCCCCTCCATGCCATGCCCCTCTCTCCTTGTACGTGTCTACTTGTGCACATGGGCAGGAATTTCTCTAGGATATGAGTAGAAGTTGACAGCGGGTAGATGGGAATGCCCATTTACATTTTGATACTGTTAACCTGAACAAGTATCTTTTTTAGGTCTATGCTTTTATTCATTTTATTGCTTAAAAACTTTTTTATCTCTTGAAAAGTTAAGATATACCTATAGTAAAAACACCAAATGGCATAAAAAGGATATATGGCAAAAAGGTAAGTCTTTTTTACCCCATCCCCCATTCCTTATCTTCAGTGGCAAAGCTTCTTGAGTGCTCTTTGAAGCATGTGTATGTGTGTGTGTGTGTTTACACATGACATCATAATATATCTATGTATATATGTGTATGTATATCTATGTGTGTATATCTTTATATATGTACACATATGTATAGATACAGTATGTCATTTGTGTGTGTGTATGTATTTCTGCAACTTGAACTTTTCAGTTAACAATACACTTAGAGATTATTCCACAGCCAGGCCTGCAGATCTCCCTTTATTCTATTTTATTTTATTTTACTTTACTATTTTGTTTTATTTTATTTCATTTCATCTTATTTTATTTTTAATTGTTTTTGGCCACACCGTGCAGCTTGCAGAATCTTAGTTCCCTGAACAGGGATTGAACCTGTGCACTCAGCAGTGAGAGCAGAGAGGTCTAACAACTGGACTGCCAGGGAATTCCCTCCCTTATTTTTTTAAAATAGCAGAATATCATAATGGTATCCTCTGGGAATAAACTATAATTTAACCAGTCTCTTATTGATGTACATTCATATTGTTTCCAGGCTATGGCAACTATAATAATTGTGTAATGAATATCTTTATTTGAGACATGTGATTTCAAACAATAACCAGAAAAAACTTCTTGGCATTTTTGTTGCTGTTACAGTCAATGAATAATTTAATTTAAAGAAAGTTGACATCATTATAATATTTAACTTTTAATCTGAACATTGAAAATGCCATTTTATTCTTTCAAGATTCCTCCAAGTCATAAACATCCTGCACATTTATTGTTATTTTTTTTGTGAAGTATTTTACTATTCTGAGCACTCTTGTAAATGGGAATTTTTTTTCATTATATTTTCTAACTTGTTTTTATGTAGAAAAGTTACTGGTTATAGATTATTGCATTTTATAACCAGTTTTCCTGGATTATCTTATCATTTCCAGTAGTTTACCATGTGGCTCACTTTTAGCTATGTGATTATATCATCTATAAATAGTTATCATTGGGGTTCATCCTTTTCAATTATTTATATATATTTTTCTCTTATCCAATTGGGTAGTACTTGAACAATATTATATGTGAAATACGTTACCAATGTTGCCTTTTCTTCACTTTAAAGGGAAACCTTGTATTTCACTATTGAGCAAGATGCTGTCTTGGAAAAAAATTAGAATGGATAATTCCTTACTAGAGTCTGTCATACAGAGTGAAGTCAGTCAGAAAGAGAAAAACAAATACCGTATGCTAACACATATATATGGAATCTAAAAAAAAAAAATGGTCCTGAAGAACCTAGGGGCAGGACGGGAGTAAAGACACAGACCTATTATAGAATGGACCTGAGGACGTGGGGGGGGGGAGGGTAAGCTGTGACAAAGTGAGAGAGTGGCATGGACATACATACACTACCAAACGTAAGGTAGATAGCTAGTGGGAAGCAGCCACATAACACAGGGAGATCAGCTCGGTGCTTTGTGACCGCCTGGAGGGGTGGGATAGGGAGGGTGGGAGGGAGATGCAAGAGGGAGGGGATATGGGAACATATGTATATGTATAGCTGATTCACTTTCTACAGCAGAAACTAACACACCATTGTAAAGCAGTTATACTCCAATAAAGATGTTAAAAAATGTTATGTATGAAATTTCAATTTTACTAAGAATTTATCTGGAACAAGTTTATTAATTTTAGTGACTAAACTGACTGCCAGGGATAATTCTTCCTCTAATTGTCCCTCAGCTATTCCTCCAGGTTTCCAGATGCTTTCAGAAGCCATCTCAAGCATAAGCAAGGCAGGCAGAGCCTCCTTTTTTTTCTCTCGACCCAGCTGTCACTACTACAAGTGACCTTCACAAGATGCTTCTGAACTCAGCTGTCCTCTGCTGGTGACCATCGCAGCTCACCCCATGACAGCCTCACTGCGGGTAACAGGGAAGGGGAGCTCTTCTCCCTTCTGTCACTCCAACCAATGTGGGACAGATTCCCCCCTCTATCTCCAAGACACTTAACACCAGGGTAAAATACAAGAAGACATTACTGAAAGTTGGAAGTGAATGGAAGAGAAATAGAACAGCACATCCCGGACTGGCTTTAGGGTCCCCTTTGGGGCTGGGTACCTGCCTCCAGATGCCAAGAGAACCTCTACTTCCTGGAGTTTGGACAGTATGACTACCCACCCGCCCCCCCCCCCCCCCCCCATAAAAGAGGAGAAAGATAATCTCTGACCCAAGTGTAAGGCCCACTTCCAGAGCCCTTATTCTCTGTGCAGTATTGATAACTTCTAGAATGACAGTGAAAGAAAGATTCATTCCCTTCTAGGAAGTGTTCATCCAGCCATCCACAGGCATATGGTCTGTCCCTAAGGCCCTAGCAAGACAATCACAGCATAACCTGAAATCTTGTAGATTACATACTTAAAATGTGCTCTTGGGAGCTCATACCAGGTGGAGGCCTCTTTAAATTACTCTTAGATTACAGATTGCCTTCCTTTTAAAGACTGGGTTTTTTATTTGCTGATGCTATGGGTGTGACCTAAGCTGAGAGGGCAGAACCAGGAATCATCTGGACACCCACATTTAGGAAGGACTGACTAACACATGAAGTAGGGTACAGGATATATACTGAACAAAGGCTTAATAATTGGTTGACTATCATAAAGTCTTTGCTAGCAATCCTTCTTTTCACATAAAGTTGTAGGCATGGAAGCAATATTCCCTGTGTATACTCCACACTTTGCCCTGTCCGCCAGCCCCACACTAGCCCAGGGAATTGAAGCCCAATATCATTAGTTCCTCTAGGAAACTTGATTCTTTCCATAAGATCCTTCAATTCTTTGTGTCTTATTGCTTTGTTTGTTCTCTTTTTTAATGAATACATAAATGAATATTATTTGTATTTGGGGTTTCAATTTCTGCCCCTTGTGAGTCCACGCTTCTCTGAGGCTTCGGAATTTACTCATTCTTTGACAAAATGTGCTGAAAGTCTACGACATGCTGGGCTCTGTTCAGAACCCTGGGGTTATAGCTGTGGAGAAAATGGGCAAAGTCTCAATAATCATGGAGCTTACATTCTCATAGGGAGAGAGACCAATAAAGAAATAAAGGAGAAAATGTCAGGTAGTGATAAACTCCATAGTGAAAATAAAATAAGATATGTGAAAGGGATGACTGTGTGTTGGTCAGAAAAGGACTTTCTGAATTCTTGACTTTTTTTTTTTTTTTTTTTTTTGCAGTACGCGGGCCTCTCACTGTTGTGGCCTCTCCCATTGCGGAGCACAGGCTCCGGACGCGCAGGCTCAGCGGCCATGGCCCACGGGCCCAGCCGCTCCGTGGCATGTGGGATCCTCCCAGACCGGGGCACGAGCCCGTGTCCCCTGCATCGGCAGGTGGACTCTCAACCACTGCGCAACCAGGGAAGCCCTGAATTCTTGACTTTTAAGCTGATCTCATCTTTCTTCTTAGTTCCTGTAGCACTTCATCTTGCAAATAGTTGGTGCTCAATCAATATTTTAGAATCAGGTTTTTATTTATTTTTTGAAACCTGACAAAAGTTTCTATTTTATGACTTTTAACTTCATTGGCTCAGAGAGTAGAATTTATTTTTTTAATTTCCAAATCAGATGGCATTCTCAATTGCCTTTTAATGTAAGCTTCCTCTCCTATGTTTCTAGTATGTTGTCATTTGTCACTTATACTAGTTAAAGAGCAAATGCAAAAAAGAAAGTGATCTCAAAATTCCGGTCAAGAAGCATCTGCTAAATAGTTGGCATTATTCTTAGACTATCTTCTCTTCAAGCAATTTTGGAAACTTCCTATTTGTACTTCTGTAAGGGTTGCACCTGGGGAATGGCACGGAGGCTTTTATGAGTTCTATTACAGGCTTCTCGCCAGAGCTGAGAGAGAAGAGTCTGTAGGGAGCTCTATTTTATGGTATAGTGAGGTTAGCCATTTACTGTTTCCATAAGCTATTTCACTTGCAATAAAGGTCAATGGGCCTTTTTAGGAAGAACTAGAACCCTGTCTAAAACTGCCATCTTCCACAGTCAAAAAGACAGGCTGCTTTTGATTCTTTTGTAAAGTGGCAGGATGTTTATTTAGCTGGGAGAGTGGATGAATATGACCAGCTGATGAGCAAGGCAGTAGGAATTCACCGACTTCTGGGCGGAAGACTTAAATCCTAAGGTAGCTTGACCTTGACCGCAAAGCTAAGCAGGGCATGGCTGACTGTGGGTCTGGTTGTTACCTTGACATGTGAACTCTGCCAAGAAATGTACTTGGCACTCTCTATCCCTGGACTTCCTGGGAAGTTGGTGTCATAAACTACTGTGGTTTGCAGCTCATGGCATCTGCAAGTCCAGTGCAACAGAAGCAGTTCCATTACAGTGTATTTTTCTTTCTTAGTTTTTTAAGAAAGAAATCAAACTGGGTGGGTGTTTCCTTAAAGACAGGATAGGACCCTGGGCTGCAATGCTTTTGTTCACTATCTCCTAATGCACCCTCCTTCAGTTTTATGTTGTAATGTAAAACATTTCATCAATATGTTGAACAGTAGCAAAGGATATAATTTATGGTCTGTTGTCAGTATTGGCTTTTTAAAGTGATATTGTTACTTAAATCATCATAATAAATAAATCATAATAAATCCAATGGAATGGAATGGAATAAATACTACAGCAAATTGATACCTGCCATCATCCACTGGGTAAGAGTTGCAAATTTTACATCTTTTCGTTTTCCCCTCGTATTTTTATTTCTATTCGTTTACCGAATTTTATCCTAATAAAATGTCTTTTTGTGATTAAGAGTATTTATTTCCCATTTCATACTTCTCTATAAAAATAAAGTGAAATTACGGGGCTTCCCTGGTGGTGCAGTGGTTGAGAATCTGCCTGCTAATGCACAGGACATGGGTTCGAGCCCTGGTCTGGGAGGATCCCACATGCCACGGAGCAACTAGGCCCGTGAGCCACAACTACTGAGCCTGCGCGTCTGGAGCCTGTGCTCCGCAACAAGAGAGGCCGCGATAGTGAGAGGCCCGTGCACCGCGATGAAGAGTGGCCCCTGCTTGCCACAACTAGAGAAAGCCCTGGCGCAGAAACGAAGACCCAACACAGCAAAAATAAATAAATAAGTTAATAAACTCCTACCCCCAACATCTTCTTAAAATAAATAAATAAATAAATAAATAAATAAATAAAGTGAAATTAGAGCATTTTTTTTTTCTTACCTCTGGTCATAAGGTTCTAACTGCTAAAAGAAATTCACCTGGATTGAGTCATCATTACAATAATTATTGGGAATACCTATGGCAGAAACAATGCTGTGTTCACCACATCCTTTTATCTTCTTGAAGGAACAGGAAGTTTATATTTCTCAGTTTCCCTTTGGGAATCTGAACAGAAATGATGTATTGTTTCCTGTCCTAGTTCACAGTGAGTTGAGCTCTAGTTCTCCTTCTCTCTCTCTCTCTCTCTCTCTCTCTCTCTCTCTCTCTCTTTGTTGGAAGCTGGAAACTCTGAGATGGCAAAGATGCAAGATGGTAGCAGAGTTATCTAAGGCCCCCTTGGAGGAGAGTCCCCCAAAAGAGCCTCCTTGTCTTCACCAGACTGTGATATAAAAATTAGCAATACACTTTTGTTGGGTAAACCATTGAAGTTTTAGGCTTATTAGTTACTGTAAGGTAGCTTACACTATCCTGATCAATATATGCCGTAACTGATCAAAACAGCATGGATATATTACAACTTTTTTTTTTCATCTATTTTTGGCTGCACTGGGTCTCTGTTGCTGCGCACAGGCTTTCTCCAGTTGCGGTGAGCAGGGGCCACTCCTCCTTGCGCTGCTCAGGCTTCTCATTGCGGTGGCTTCTCTTGTTGTGGAGCATGGGCTCTAGGCTCGTGGGCTTCAGTAGTTGTGGCACGTGGGCTCAGTAGTTGTGGTTCATGGGCTCTAGAGTGCAGGCTCAGTAGTTGTGGTGCACAGGCTTAGTTGCTCCACGGCATGTGGGATCCTCCCAGACCAGGGCTCGAACCCAAGTCCCCTGCATTGGCAGGCAGACTCCTAACCACTAAGCCACCAGTGAAGCCCCTATATTACAACTTTTGATAGGTCATTCTTAAGAAAAATAATTTTTAATTTTTGAAAATGCATCTCAGTAAAAACACTGAGAAATTTTGTTCACATAGATGGGAGTAAAGGTAGTTATAGAAATGTCTCCCAATATGCGTGCCCTAGTGCAAATCATCTTAATGAGATTTTCTAAAATAGGAGAAACACTATAGGAAAATTGAGGTAGGAAAGGAGCTCTCAGGCAGTCGATTTAAGGAACAAGTTATATGAAATGTGAGGATCTGGACTCAAAACTCTCTCTGTTTATATACCCCTTTGAAAGTCTCTGTGAGTATCCAGTGACACCTGTATTCCACATTTAAGACACAACTAGGGAAAAGGAAGGAGAGTCAGGAGGTGGAGCGTCCCCTGACCTGACCCTCTTTTGGCTGCTGACCTTCACCCAAATCCTTGTCATCTTTTTCTGCCTTCCTTCCAATTCCCACTAGCTCACAATGAAAAGGATCCTGATCAAGATTAAAGTCTGTAACATATAAAGAGTTATTTTAAATCAATAAGAAAAATATGATTATTTCAGATAAAAACGGGCAAATGATCATTAATGGCAATTCATGAAAGAAGAAATACAAATGGCTAATACCCACAGAAAATATTAAAGCTCACCTGGAATTTGTTTTAAGTTTAAATGTGCAACTTAAAACAGTGAGATATGATTTTTGGAAATAAAATCGTAAAACTAATCTTTAGTGATGGTTGGAAAGAGAATAAACTGATTTAACATTTCTAGAGAGCAATGTGGCAATATAAGTCAAAATTTTTTTTAAATATATAAAGTTGAGCTAGCATCCCACTTCTAAGCATTATTCTATGAAATAAGCATGAATCAGTTAAAAAAAAAAAGATTCAGCCTTGAGCTTTACCACAGTTTTTTTAGTCTAGCTTCTTTTGGTTGCAAGTATTAGGTGGCAAGGCATGCAAGGTTTTCAAATGAAAGCGTTTGAAATGCCTATTCTCTTCTGCGTTTTCTGCTTCTCTTAGTTAAAATTCTTGATTGATTTGGACTGATTGCTTGCTGAGATTGACTGACTTCATCCAATCAACTATTGTTTGTCTGGGAAGAGAGCTGTCATAGGATGTACAGGGTTACTTCTTCCAGGGGCTGT